>NC_067480.1:7540500-8203500 GCF_947179515.1 Apodemus sylvaticus
AGCTTTGCAAAAAAAAAAAAAAAAAAAAAAAAAAAAAAAAAAAAAAAAAAGCCTGATGCTTAAGACCCAGTCTTTTAAAGCCTTTTGCTGGGAGACCTAGTCTTTTCCCTCAGATATTCTAAACCAAGACAGCATAGCAGGAAGAGCAGGTGCTGATGGCATATTCCAAGTGTAAAGTAGATGTAAGGCTGGATGCAGAGATCCCCTGTGGCTGTCAGTGGGGAGCAGATGTGTGACACACAGATTTGACTCAGGAACCCTGGGGCGGTTCTTTTCCAAGAGTGCTGACTTCACTCATGAGGCCATCACAACTGGCTGGTTTTGTGTGTCAACTAGATAGAAGGTGGAGTTATCACAGAGAAAGGAGCCTCCTTTGAGGAAATGACTGCATGAGGTCCAGCTGTAAGGCCTTTTCTCAAGTAGTGGTCAAGGGTTATAGGGCCCATTGTGTGTGGTGCCTTCCTGGGTGTGTTATTCCTGGGTTCTATAGAAAAAAAAGCAAGTGAGGAAAAGTAAGCCAGTAAGCAGCACTCTCCTGTTTGGCCTCTGCATCAGCTGCTGCCTCCAAGTTCCTGCCCTGTGTGAGTTTCCATCTTGACTTCTTTTGGTGATGAACAGCAATGTGGAAATGTAAATTGAATAAATCCTTTCCTCCCCAACTTCTTGGGCATGATGTTTTGTACAGGAATATAAAACCCAACTAAGACAAACTGGAACCAGGAGTGGGGTATTCCTGACCACTTTTGGGGGAGAACTGTGGAAGTACTTTGGAACTTTGAGCTAGAAGAGCCATTGGGATGTTAAGAGCTCTGTGGGATGTTTTGTAGAAGCTTGGAACATAATGTTGAGAACAGTGCAAATGATGGAGATCTGGCTTCTGAAGTTTCAGAGGGAAGATTAAAGACTTATAAGAGCCATTGTTGTTTTGATTATGAAGATTCTGTGGTTTTTATTAGTTGGGGATAAAGAATCAGCTGTGATTAACAAGATATCAGAACTATTAATACAAAAACTTGCATTATTAGGATGACTAATGCTGGTTAGATAGAACTAAAATTCACAGTGATTAAGAGACTGAAATCACTAAGGTGAAATCTGACGAGAAGCGTTTCCTGAGAACAGAGAGAAACTGTGCTCCAGAGACAGTCATGGCTGTGCCTCATGTTGAGTCACCCAGGTGGTACTGGTTTTGAAACATGAAGGTAGCACTTGATGCTGCTTTACACTATGAGAGACCAGGAGAAGCCACTAGTGAAGGTGCAGCCTCCGTGGCAGTTGAAGGCCCAGGATTAAATGGGTCATTCAAAGAAGTTGATGCAAGAGCCTATGAGAACCTATTTGTGAAAGTGCAGCCCAGTTGCAGCAAAGACAGCAGTGTTTTGAAGAAGTTAGTACCATGATATTACCACCAAGAACAGCAGCAGCAGTGGAGTTGAGACAGCTGGAGGCTAGAAGACAAGGTGTGTGCTACGAAGGGCAGATTGATTGTATGCCATTGTCTCTGTTGGTCTGGGACTTTGTTTCCCACGATACTATAAAGTCTGTAAAGTCTAAGAGGAGCTCAAGACTGCTGCAGTCCTCACTGGACTGACCTCTCCATTTCTAACCTTCGTCTCTGAGTCTACTGTCCAGTCTTTCCTATAATCCTCACTCCCCCTCAGCAGACTGCTGCACTCCGGGCTCCTGGACCTGTGCACTGCCTCTGTCCTCTCTGGGACAGTTAGCTCTTCTTGGCTTTGGGCTCCCATCACAGGCACAGATGTCTGCATTTCGAGCTTTATTGTTGGCTCACTCCAGCAGGCGCTGGATCTCTCTTGCTTGGCTCCTGTTCTCTCCTCAAGCCAGCATGTCCTATTTCTTCAGTCAGCTGAGAAGGCACCAAAGTCACTACATGTACCATAGCCGGGCAGACATGCATGGTCATTAGACTCTGAAAATGACTGTTTTAAGAGTCTTCTGTCTATCATCAAGACAGTTGTGGAGAAATATCCATGCTCTGCAGTAGTTACCCCAACTCACCTGTTGTTTGAACAAGCACAAAAGGCTCCCTCCCTCAAACACCCTGTCCCGTGGCTGTGACCACCAGGGCAGGAGGAAAGCACGTGTTCTGCTGAGCCATCTGTATCTTTCCAATGAGATTACCCTTCTTTTCCCAATGGGCACTGTTGACAAGGGCTGAGGCCATTCTTTATTGTTGTGTGTCTCTCCTTTCCCAGTCCTAATAAAGCTAAATAAAGTACACTGTCTGGAGCAGGTTAGGCAGTCCCTTGGCATGCACAGCTGATGCTCCAAGAAGGACAGTTGTCTGGCCACTCTGCCCTATGGACAACAGGAGCTTTAGGAAAAGCTGCCTCTGCCAGGTACATTTAGCTCCTGTTTCTTTTCCAGGAGCCTCTCTGGCCTTTTCCATCTGGAATAAGTTAGTCCAAAGCCTGCTTAGTTGATCGTGGTCCAAAAGTAACATCAGACATTTAGTGGCTAGGTAAACACTTTGTTCTTTATTCAAATTTTCTGACATGATTTATCAGAATTTTCAGTGAAAGATACTTAATCCATTTTGATTCCTTTCAATTCAGACAAGGAAAATCACATCTGTATTTGCATTGGGGTCACTATAGGTCCCCATGCCACTCTAAGGGAAAACATCCTACAAGTCAGTGCCAGGATTTCTATAGAAGGATGCATGTCTTTTGGGGCCCTCGTTTAGGTATATCAGAATAAAGAGGGCATTTAGCTATCAATATTGGGAAGCACTCTTTTAATATTGCACAGTTTTTTTTATTATTTTATACACTCCATATTTTATTCCCCACCCCACCAACCCCTGTCCACCCTCCAACTGGTCCACATCCCATACCTCCTCCCCTCCCTGTATCCATGTGATGTCCCTACCCCCTACCCCACCTGACTTCTAAACTCCCTGGGGCCTCCAGTCTCTTGAGGGTTAAATGCTTCATCTCTGAATGAACAAAGTCCTGGCAGTCCTCTATCATATATGTGCTAGGGGGTTCATATCAGCTGTTGTATGCTGCCTGTTTGGTGGCCCTGTTTGAGAGATCCCAGGGATCCAGATTGAGACTGCTGGTCCTCCTACAGGGTCACCCTCAGCCTTCCCTAATTCAACAGCAGGGCTCAGCTGCTTCTGTTCACTGGTTGGGTGCAAATATCTGCATCTGACTCTTTCAGCTTCTTGTTGGGTCTTCCTGAGTGCTGTCATGCTAGGTCCCTTTTTGTGAGTGCTCAATAGCCTCAATGAATAGTGTCAGGCCTTGGAACCTCCCCTTGGATATTGCACAGTTCTTTCCATAGGAATCTTCCCATGTCCTTGGTTGATGTCTCCATGGATGAGCCAAACAGCTAGAATCCAGGTATCTAATCTGTACCTCCTGGAGCCATCCCACCTTCTTGTAAAAACCTAAAATGGAACAAAAATTCTCTGGGTTGGGCAAGAAACATCTCAGCATTGACATCTCTCGAAGACCATATTGAGAGGGAGCCGTAGGAGCAGGAACCTTTTACTTCAGGGTAGACATGTTCACAGTTCCTTAGAAGGCCAGATAAGGGTGCATCAAGTTGCATCTTGAATGCATTTGTGCAGAGATAGAAGTATCCCATGGAATCTATAAATCCTGTTTAATTCCCAGGCACCTTACCTGATAAATCAGGAAATTTCATGCGACAAAGCATAAAGAAGGGATGGGAACAAGGGATAACTGTGTAAAGTACTGTCAGGCACCATCTGGGAAGGACGAGAGCCAGCAGGTGGCCTTCCTGGAGGTGGCCTAACTCTTTTCTTGAACTGAGATGGCTGAGCTGTGAGAGGCAAGGCCGCAAAGAGGCTTCATCTCAGGTGTGCTTTTTGCAAGTGCTATGCCATTCCTGTCATTATTGAATTAGTGTAATAATCCCTGGGCATGAGCCCATCCTGTGAGTAGATTTCCCGCAGATCAACCTAAAGATGAACTTCCATGAATTAATGCTGTTTAGGTAAATTAATTTTATTGAATTCCTGATTTGATCTTAGAAATATTTGACAGATAGTTTTAGCTGGCTGTTTAGGTAAATTAATTTTATTGAATTCCTGATTTGATCTTAGGGATATTTAACAGATGGTTTTAGCTGGTTCGGTAGAGATTTATAATCAATAGGATGTTCCCATTCCTCAAAATATTTAGTAAAGGCTATATAATAAGACATACAATGAGCTTTCATACTTGCACCAAAAAGAGGACAAATAGACTTGGACCAAATTTGTGATCAATGACAACCATTGTAGTTCATATTAACAAGGAAGCCATTGGTGTGCAATAGGAGGATGCAGGACCATGTGGAAGAGTTGCTTTGTGTTTATAATGCCCTTACAGAACAAAACACTGCTTTGAATTTAACATCAACATCCTTTTGCAACTCTCATTTTTGCAAAATTTATCTGATGTATTTCTCGAAAATAGGGCAAGAGAAAAGAAATGAAGATGGGGAATGGGATAAGGTAGCTTTCCTCCACCCTTCCATCCATTCACCCCTTCATCCCTCCCTCCATCCAAATGTAAATATCTGTCTGTTTTCATGTACATATGTAGGTATATGTATAAACATGTAAGCATGCATGAAGACTTGTGGAGATGAGACATACTGCTGGGCTAGAATGTGTATGCATAAACATGTGTCCATGCATATTTGCCTGTGCAAAAAATTATTTTCCTTTCCTTCCTTTCTAGTTCACAAAGAGTCAACCAGCCTAGCCAGTGAAGAACTCCCAGCTAATTGGTCAAACAAGGGAGAACTAGAAACAAATCCTTAACTTTATCCCACTCCCACACACCCAGCGCTCACTGTTAAGCCACAGGTATTAATTTGCCTGAAGACATCGGTTTCTGGCCCCAAAATAACAAAGAATAAAGGAGAGTAAATATTATTACTACCAAGCAACTTTGACTTTTGCAAAACCAAGTTTTGCCTCAGATGAGTTCTCTGCGCCCCGCCCCCCCTCCCCTCTGCCCCGACTTCACTTCAGGAGAAGCAGTGCTGTCTGGCAGGCTTCCAGCAACGCGCTATCGTGCTGGAAACAGTGCATGGATTGTTTCATTGTTTGATTTGATCTGTCACCAACATTACCTCAGAATGTAGGGGTTGGACATCGAAGCAACAGATATGCCATTAGGTAACTGCTGGCTGCCTGGGCACACAGCTCACTGGTGGAACCCTTGCCTAGCAGCAGCCATCAGCTGAATCTCCATCAGAAAAGGCTTGGGGTGTCGAGGAGTAACACGAGGTAGAGATGGAACGCACGCTTTAACCCAGGTGCATAGAGCTCTGCTTGCTCAAGGTCACCTGGGTACAAGCGAGAACTAGCATGACTAATCAGGAGTGTTCCTGGAGAGATGCACACGGAGGGGAAGCCTGTCTGTCTGGGAACACCAGGAACCCGGGCTGAGGGCACACTGGGAAACCCTGTACTTGAGAACTGCAAGCTGGCCTGGATTTCAGGGCAGTCCAGGAACCGCACCAAGTACAGAACATGGACTCTCATCCTATTGGGACGACACACGGAGCCAAAATCTTGACGATGGGTTACAGTTTGTCAACCCAAACCTGGAGCCTGAATGGCCCTTTCAGCACTCACTTCCTTTTAGTTTCAGCTTCCACTCCCAAGGAAAATTCCTCTTGATGTTTCTCAGTCTCAAATGCCAAGTGAAAGCCTGATTAACATCACCTCTCCCTTTAAGACAGATCTCTGCTCTCCTAAGGACCGGCAAGACACCAGGCTGCACCTATGGCCTCTCCCCTGCTTGGAGACTGGGAGAGCCCCAGCTGCTCCTGTGCTCAGTGTCTGCATAGTTTTAGCATTCCTGAACCTTTGTCTCCACTGAAATATGAGCAGTCCATTGGAAAGAACCTGCCAATCCTGAGACAGCAGCATTTGGAGCCACATTGTATACACTCAGATAATTAAAAATATTCATGGGAACTGGACAAAGAGACTGATTTTATGCAGAAATGTGAACAAAGGGGACACTTTATGTTAAGCTGTATCCCTTGTTTAATACAACATCACAACCACTGTTTTTTGCGAAAACCAAAAATCGGCTACAGTTTCTACATTATCAGAGATGGGAGTAAGTCAAGTGGGGTGAACCTAAGAAATGAATCCAACCAGCCCACCTCTCTATGTCTCTGTCTGCACATTCTCTCTCATCCTTCCCAGTGTCTCCCATCCCCCCTCCTCCCAAACCTTTATCCCTGGGGTCCTGTATCATGCTCATGAGTATCCCACCAAATATGAACCCTCCAGGTTAGTCAACTTCAGTATGACCCTTTGAGAGAAGTGCTCATTTTTTTACTCTTCCCTCCTTCAGCCATGATATTTATAACCACCAAACCAAACTGTGCTTATCTGTTCTTTTGTCTTAACTTCACAGTGAGGCACACAGCACTCTGGAGAAAGCCTGACTGACCTCCTGTTAATACAGCCCTGCTCTTATTGACCATCCTCACCCTGTCCTCCCCACCGTCATCCTCACAGTCCTCAGTGAGTGTAATCAGCATCTAGGGCAGGATGGGTCTAGAGAACTCTTTCCATATTGCAGATCAAAAGTTCTTATGAATAACCTTGAGTGATCCCACATGACTTATCTGTGCACTAGCCAGCATTCCTTGAGAAGACTTGAACAAATGTCTGTGTAACCCAGATGTGGTACCAACAACAGACCATAGAATTATTTAACCCAAGTCAAGCTTATTCAACAGTGGGTTCACAGGAGGTCCATGCTCACGTATGCATGTGGAGTCACTCAAGAAATGGTGGCTCGAGGGCAGCTCATCTCAAAATGCACTGCTTGGTGTAGAAAATCTGCATTTCTGGAGCTTCTGATAACTGGATATCAATCCTTGCAGTCATTCCTGAGGGTCATATGTACCCCACATGGGTTAGACTATGAAGCGTCTCTCCCTTAAGTAAGCTATATTTTAGCAGTCCCAAGTGTTATTACATACCCAAGAGCAAAGGCCACTAAAGCATCTACTGGCTTTGACTTCTGAATGAGTAAATGTCAGCAGATTTGTTCCACTAATGCAGTAGTCACTAAGGTCTGCATCTTCCTTACTTTCGCTGCAATAAGGCACCATAACCAGCAAACTTATAAAAGTGAATGTGTGGGGCTAGAAAAGGGGAAATCATTTGAAATGTAAATAAATTATATCGAATTAAAAAAAAAAGAAAAAAAAGTGAATGTGTACTTCAGACTCATATTTACAGACTGCAAGTCTACTGTGGCACAGCAAAGGCATTGTGAGAGAACAGCTTAAAACTCCCTTGCTCCACAGTTGAGAGAGATGGAATGAGTCATTGGGAATGGCCTGAGCTTTTCACACCTGCAAACCAAGCCCCAGGGACACTTCCCAAACAATTGTACCAGCCAGGATCAAGTATTAAAGCACATGACCATATGTGGACCAACCTTATTCCAGCCCCGACATACATCCTTAGCATTTACACCAGGAAGTAAAGGACCTGAATGCACAAGTCAAGACAGCCACTATACTGACATGGTAAAAGGGACACCCTCCACTTCCTGTTCACACATGGAGCATTTGTGAGGGAATTATAAGTGGAAAAGAAATACTATGTGCATTTGTCTGTGGCCTGGGTTGGGGTTTTGTCTCTAAAGTACAAGGAGCTGGTTTTTTTTTTTCTTTTTCTTTTGATGGAACCAAAGGACCACTATGTACCTATCTTGGATTAATTTCTAGTCCATGTCATGGAATTTTCCCTGGACCTGTCAGAAGAGGTCTAGAAAGGTACAACCTCAATTCATGGCCAGCCTCTTCAGAAAGAAAAGCCCCAGGAGTCAATATATGGTGCTTTTCCCCATAGTTGTATGGGCTTGACTCAGTAAAATTAGCCCACCCCGGCATTGCAGGGACCTGAAAGCCATAAAAATACTACCCTGGAAATCCCAGAGAACCCTCTGTACTACATTGTATTGATATTGATGATCTCCAGAATCTGGATTCAATTTTCAAGTTCCATGTCATGATGACATCTAGTTTATTTTAACAATAATTGAATGTTTGTCCTGACAAAAGAACATTCTTAACTACATGAAGAAAAGGCACAGACTATTTGAACAGGTTATAATGGCATTCAAATATTGACCATTAAACTAAGCCCAAACCACCTGATTATGCAGACAGCAGTGCCAAGTGTTTGAAATTGTTCTTTCCATAAATCCTAGAGCAGCAAGTACCCTGTGCCACTGAGACCTTTAATGCCTCAGAACTTGTTCTGAGCGAGTCATACAATGGTGATGTTGGGTGGAGTCTGGGCAGGATGCTCTCTGAGATAAGAGCACAGGACACACCCTGTATAGGGAACATACAAGGTGAACTGCAGGCCTAAATCCTAACAGGGATCTACAACGCTCCATGTCTCATCTCTGGTCAGCTAATACTCATCATTTACCAACTTTTGACAATTGTCCTAAGAAAGACACCTAGTAGAAGAAGCACATAAACACCATGGTTCACCAAATATGAGTGAGCAGAGTTCACAGAGTATTTCAAGTGAGACCTACTCAGGGCACACCATTTTAGACTTCCATGTTTTGGTATGACACACATATCTGTGCATCTGTGCAGCAGAGAGAGTATAAGGAAATAATGGGGACATAAGATAAAAGATCATGCCATAATCTTGGGCTTGTCTGAATGACCTTCACAAAGATTTGGACTCTCTCCATAGATCTTTATATGCCCCACAACTTCTCCTTCAGTTTTTCCCCATAAAGGAAGAACACTGATCCTGTTTATGCCGGTTCAGGCCTCTGTGCTTAGAACAGCCCCTGCCTGAAGACATGGCACGGGACAAAACTGTCTCCATGCTTTTCATTTTCTTCTGTTGTCTCCTGAATGGGAGCCCCAGGCCCCCAGTGTTCTTTTGTGGCTGTCCCTTTGAGAGCTTCAGCCAACTCTCAGGAGCAGTGCCCTTGCCATTTGGACAATAACCTGGTTGACAACTGCTTGCAAACTGAGAGGAGCCAAGTAAAGGCAGAGGGGAGAATGAAGGCTTGTCTTTCAGGGTTCTTTCACAGCCTGCAGCTCAAAAGAGTCCCATCCTTGATTCCTCTCCAGGTTGAAATGGTAAGGCCCTCACACCTGGGGAAGAGTGTTTAGAGACAGGCTTCATGTAGAGAGGCAGGGACACATTTTGTCCACATGATATGAATTTAGCATACACTGAAGTGCAGATAGAAAAAAATTTCCTGTCCCACGCAGATCCAGAGAATGGCACCTTGTATAATAAACCAGGGAGGGTTTTACTGGGAATCCCCCATGTGTCCCCTGAGGAGTACTAACTGCAAATGCATTTTCCTCTGGTCTCTGAGGGAAAGCTGAGGACTTAAGCCCAGGACACATGAAGGGAAAAGGAGGCCTGCACAAAGCCATCCACACCCAGAAGCTCCCTGACAGAGGTTAGTCCATGTCTGAATCCACAAAACTAGCTTACCGTAGACAAACCAAACTATAATGTGCTCTAAATTCAGGCTCCAGAGAGAGAAAATTAAAATTTTCTTTGAAGTGACAATGTTCCCAGGCTTACAGACTAGGAATATCATACACTTGTCATATCTGATTGAACTAACATTCCAAACAAGCCAGCTTTATGCTTGAATATGAGAACCCATGGGCACAGGGGAAAAGTTCCTGAACAGAACACCAATGGCTTATACTCTAAGAACAAGAATCGTCAAATGAGAGCTCATAAAACTGCAAAGCTTCTGTAAGGCAAAGGACACGGTCAATGGGACAAAACCGCAACCAATAAATTGGGAAAAGATCTTTACCAACCCTACATCAGACAGAGGGCTAATATCCAATATACAAAGAACTCAAGAAGTCTCCAGAGTCAAATAACCCTATTAAAAATGGGGTACAGAGCTAAACAGGGAATTCTCAACTGAAGAAACCCAAATGGCTCTAAAGTACCTAAACAAATGTTCAGCATCCTTAGTTATTAGGGAAAAGCAAATCAAAACACTGAGATTCCACCTCACACCAGTCAGAATGGCTAAGATGAAAATCTCAGGGGACAGCAGATGCTGGAGAGGATGTGGTGAAAAAGTAACACGTCTCCATCGTTAGTGGAATTGCAGGCTGGTAAAACCACTCGGGAAATCAGTTTGGCAATTCCTCAGAAAATTAGACATAGTACTACCTGCTGACCCAGCTATACCACTCCTGGGCATATACCCAGAAGATGTTCCTACTTTAGGACACATGCTCCACTATGTTCACTGCTGCCTTATTTATAATAGCCAGAAGCTGGAAAGAACCCAGATGTCCCTCAACAAAGGAATGGATACAGAAACTGTGATATATATATATATATACACACAATGGAGTACTATTCAACTATTAAAAACAATGAATTTATGAAATTCTTTGGCAAAAGGATGGAACTAGAAAGTGTCATCCTAAGCAAGGCAACCACACATGGTATGCACTCACTAATAAGCGGAAGTTAGCCCCAAAGCTCATAATAAACAAGTTGACAAATTGGTACCAGCATAGTGGGGTATTCCTGTGACAACCTGACCATGTTTTGGGGAGGACTGTGGAAGGACTTTGGAACTTTGAGCTAGAAAAGCCATTAGAATATTAAGAGCTCAGTTGAAAGTTCTGTAGGTGCTTGGAAGACAATGTTAAGAACAGTGCAAAAGATGGAGGCCTGGCTTGTGAAATTTCAGAGGGAAGATTAAAGACTCTTACAGTGGCCGTGTTTTGATTGTGAAGATTCTGTGGTTTTGGTTAGCTGGGGCTGAAGAATCAGCTGTAAGTAACAAGATACCAGAACCACTAAAGCAACCCTTTGTGTTACTGGGACTATTGGTGCTGGTTAGCTGGAGCTAAGAAATTAGCGGTGATTAAGAAGAGACCAGCATCACTGAGATGAAATCTTCTTGGAAGTGTTTTCTGAGAGCACAGAGAGTGTGTTCCAGAGATAGCCACAGTTGTATTTTGTGCTGTGGCTGGACTTGGTATACTGTGAAAGAGTCAACCAGATGGTACTGGTTTTGAAGGCATGAAGGGGTCATGAAAAGCAGCTGAGGCTCTTGGCACAGTGGAAGGCCACGGAAAGCCATTGGTGAAGGTGCAGCCTCAGTTGCAATTGATGGCCCAGGACTTGAAGGGGTTATGCATAGGAGCAGAGGCTTGTCACCATGAAGAGAGCCTTTGAGAGGCTATTTGTGAAGCCTAATTAAAGTGGAAGATAGCGTTTTGGAGATGCCAGTACCAAGCAATGACCACCAAGAACAGCAGCAACAGTGGAGTGCAGGCAGCTGGAGCCTAGAAGACAAGCTGTGTGCTACAAAGGGCAGGACTGAAGTGACCCAAGCCCTTGGAGGAGCCTGGAAGATCGTGAGTTGGATCCCAGACATTGAACCATTGGAGTTTGAGTTTTGCTTTTGGTTGTGACTGTGCCCTATGTTTCTCTCTTGAAGGAAGAAAGTATTTTAGTGGAGCCCACAGTTAAAAGACTTTGAATTTTTAAAAGACTTTGATTTTAAAGATATTGGACATTTTAAGGTGATTAAACTTTTAATGTGTAAAGACTGTGGGACTTTTAAAGTATTGGGGATGAATAAGAAAGTAAGGGTTGAGGCTTAATAGTGATGTTTGTGTGTCAAGTTGACAAGGGGTCAATTGTACTGGCTAGTTTTGTGTGTCAACTTGCACAGACTAGAGTTATCACAAAGAAAGGAGCTTCAGTTGGGGAAGTGAATCCATGAGAACCAACTGTGGGGCATTTTCTCAATTAGTGATCAAGTGGGGAGGGCCCCTTGGGGGATGGTACCACCTTTGGGCTGGTTCTCTTGGGTTCTATAAGAGAGCAGGCTGAGAAAGCCAGGGGAGGCAAGCCAGTAAGAAACATCCCTCCATGGCCTCTGCATCAGCTCCTGCTTCCTGACCTGCTTGAGATCCAGTCCTGACTTCCTTTAGTGATTAACTGCAACGTGGACGTGTAAGCTCAATAAACCCTTTCCTCCCCAACTTGCTTCTTGGTCATGATGTTTGTGCAGGAATAGAAACCCCTGACTAAGACTCAATTCACCCAGCACGGGAAGCTCAAGAAGAAGAACTTAAGTAAGGGTGCTTTGGTTCCTCTAAGAAAGGGAACAAAATACTCACAGGAGCAACAAGGGAGACAATGTGTAGAGCAGAGACTGAAGTAAAGGCCACCCAGAGACTGCCCTACCTGTGGATTCATCCTATAAACAGTCAACAAACCCCAATACTACTAAGAACGACAAGAAGTGTATACTAAAAGGAGAATGCAATGGTTGTCTCCACAGGGACCCTGCCAGAGACTTCCAAATACAGAGGCAGATGCTAGCAACCACCTATTGGATTGGGCATGGGGTCCCCAATGGAGGAGCTGGAGGGTGGTCCAGAGGAACTGAAGGGGTTTACAGGCCCATTGGAACAACAATGATTTCAGCCACCCAGATGCCCCAAGACTCCCAGGGACTGAACCCTCAACCAAGGGGTACACATGGTTCCAGTCAAAAATGTGGCAGGGGAAGGCCATATTTTTGGGCATCAGTGGGAGGTCCTAGGTCAGGTAAAGGCTCAACAGAGGACCCAACAAAGGGAAACTGAGAGGAGAGGGGGGAGTGTGTCAGGTGGAGGGGCATATATGTGGAGGCAAGGGGACGGAGGAGGGGTTGGGGGTCTTTTGGGAGGGGGGAAATTGAGAAAGGTTTTACCATTGCAATGTAAATGAAAAATGATATTCAATTAAAACAAAAAGAATATGAGAATACTAAATGCAGTTGATAATACCATGGCAATAGATATTTCTCTGCTGACAGCGTGCAACGTAAGCTATAAAAGAGCTATAAAACGGGGGATGCAATGGAAGGAATAATTGATTCAGGGATCAAAGAGGCAGCAGGCTGCAGAAGGAAGGGTCCAGATACTTCATTTGCTGTGTAACCTCCATGAAGCCACTATTTGGAACCTGCACACCTTAGTATATACATTGCTCCTCAAAATTGCCTGCCTGGCCTCCCTTGGAAGCTGCAGGACATATGTCCATGAGCTCTTTGTGGAGAACTCTTCTTTTAACATGACAGCCAGGGTATATGTCAGAGTCCATATTAAAACATAGAGATCAAAGTGCCCATCGACACCATGTCATCCCTGCCCCTCCCACTGCTCACCCAAGTGCTGGGGGGTCAGCATTTCAGGGCAGGACCCCTCCCCTTATCTGCAGTCTGTAACCCAGCCCTTCTTCCTGAAGTTCCTCTATGTAACCCTCTATGGGGGTCAACCTGAACCCATGTTAAAAGGATTCCCAGGAACTGATCTCACTGTTTTGTGTCCATGCTACAAGCACAGTGGAAACCTTGACCATGTTATCTTTCTATGTGTACACAAGGAGGCCCTACCATTCTGCTGTCCCTGGAAACCTGGAGACTCCTCCTCCTGTCTAGAGAGGGCAATGTGCAGGACAAGCCTGGGCTGCTCAGCTGAGGCCTGCCAGCTTTTCCAACCTCTCAGGTTCCCAATGATACATCAAGATTAACTTAGGAAATCCTCCAGGGTGTTTCCAGAGAGCAGGAGGACCCCAGTGGATTCAATGAAGTCTATGGCTCACTCAAACAGGATCATGTGGATGTTGGGGTTGATAAGGAGAAACAATGCACAGCTGCAGAATGGGGATCCCAGCAAAGGACAGAACCCATGAGCCCCAAAGTGCAGAAGAGCTCAGCTCAGCACAGTGCAGTGCAGGCTGGGTGCTCTGGGAGGCAGCAGTCTGGCAAAGTTTCTGTGACTGCCATGAAATAGGGCATTGAGCTCAGAGACCTGAATCCAAAAACATCTTTCTATGGGAGGCAGAACCACAAACTGCGTCACTTTGGAGACCAGGAGTACAGACAGGCGAGCCTGGGCACATTCGAGGCCCATTTTTCTTCTTCACTGAGACGGAGTAATAGAGGTATGAGAGATAGGGAGGGAGGGAGGGAGAGAATGAATGAATGAATGAATGAATGAATGAATGAATTTTTTGTTGTGGAACATGTGATGACCCTGAGGTCTCATGCTAAGTCAGTGCTTTCTCTTCCTTCAGGGGCACTGCCCTCTCCCTTTATGGGAAGCACTTTTAGAAGTTGCAGGAGAAGCCTCAGAGGATGTTGAAAGCCTTTCCATCTCCTTCCTCCAAGGTCAGGAATATCCTGTCTTGATTGTTAACTGTCCTTCTGAGGGAGTAGCCTACAGTGGAACTCATGATGGGACACCTGTCTCATCAGAGGTGACAGATCCTCACCAGGTTGTTGTTTGGAGGCAGAAGCCAGTTAGACACACCCCACATCCCTATCATTCCTTGAGACACTCCTCCCTCCTTCTGTAGACACAGCAGACCTAGGACACCACCAGCATCACCTCCCCATGCATTCTCCTGAGGCGCACACTTCCTCAGCGCCTGATGTCAGCTTCTGTCACAAGGAAGGCTGGGCTTTCATGACCCACGCATGGGATCGTGAAAACAGCAGTTCCGGATACTTTGTGAGGGCCAAGCTAGCCAGAATTACTTTCATTAAGGACTACCAAGCTGCCAGGATCAGTTTCATAATCACAAGACATGTCTGTGAGATCTTCCTTGCTCCTGGTGACATCTTCACTCTGCCATCCTGAGGGTTATTTTTTTCCACACTCCTCAGAGGTCTGTGACTCTCCTAGCTTTGTGATTGGATATGGCCTCCCACAGAGCAGCACATCTGAGCTGTCCCATTCAGCCATGCCTGTCCTCCCTCAGGCATTGGGATCACATTCCCAGAGGCATGGAGCTGTGCATAAAGCAAGAGCTTTGGGCTCTGGAAAGGTCTCACAGCTGTCACTCTGTGTGGAAGAACGGTACACTCAAGCCAGCATTCTTTCCCTAGACCTTACAGCAGCTCTTTCAGAGGCCGAGGCCCAAGGCCTGGTGTGTCCCCTGCATGCCTTGACTGATGTGCTGACATCTTGAATAAAAGGTGCCTTTTGTCTAGGCTGTTAGTGAAGTTTCAGTATTTGGAATACTTAGTTTCTATTATTAAAAAAAAGAAACAAAAATCAAATAGGATGCAGGCATGTCTCCAGACTCCTGTTTCAGCTTTGTAGACAGCCTTCTGGAAAGAAAACTCCTAGATTTGTTTCTACAGGCTACTTCATAGTTTTCCCAAGGGCATTCTGGGTGATTTTTATCCAGTTCAGGAGCTGTACCATGGACCAGGTCAGCTGCAGTGTTAATACTTCCTGCCTCTGGACTGTTCAACTAGGGAGGCCATTAGGCTGGGGCCTGGGCACAGAATATAGAGACATTACAACTTGATTATGGAAATAATCCAAACATGACTGAACCCTCCCTCCCCACCTCCCTCAAATCAATGGGTTCCAGCTCTCCATGCTGTCTACTTAAGATGTCAGGGGCAAAGGAAGCTGGCAGTTGCTCTGAACATCCCAGGAGAGATTGCTTGAGGACAATCACTCTGCTGAGTAGAATGTCTGAAATGTATTCCTCCTGCCCACGGGAAACTGTTCCCTCAGAGGAACAAGAGGCCTACTTCCTTTTTGCTGCCATCCCTGTGCCTGGTGGCTGGGGATGGTCTCTGGTCTCTCCATATTTGGTAGCTGAATGGTTAGAAACTCCCTGAGGAATTCCTGAGGTGGAGCTGCACACCTTTCATTCCAGCACTTGGGAAACAGAGGCAGGAGGATCTCTGAGTTCCTTGCCAGCCTCATCTTATTGAGGGAGTTCTGAGATACTGGGGCTACATAGAGAAACCCTGTCTTGAGACCACCCAACCCCACAGTGAGAAATGTCATGTGGTGATAAAGGCAGCATATCTGAGTCCCTCATCTCAGGCAGTGGGGTAGTTAATGTAAGTTGAACTTCAGCTTCTGGCAGTTAGTGCTTGCCCATCCCCCAGTGTTCTGCCCACCAATCCCCTTTCTCCAAGGGGGCGGGTCTATCAGACTCCATCCCTTCTTCATGTTCTGTCTGCCATGGAACATCCACTGTCTGATGAGGATCAGTGTACAAATAAATAGAAGTCTGTTGTAGATTACTTTGGTTTTGTTTGTTTGATTTTCTTTTTATTTATTTATATTATTTTCTATATTCTTTGTTTACATTCCAAATGATTTTCCATTTCCTGGTTCCCCCTATACCATAAGTCCCATAAGCCCTCTTCCCTCTGCCCATTCCCCAATCAACCCCCTCTCCCTTCTCTGTCCTGGTACTCCCCTACAATGCTGCATCAATCCTTTTCGGGATCAGGGCCCTCTCCTTCCTTCTTCTTGGGAATGATCTGATATGTGAGTTGTATCTTGGGTATTCAGAGCTTCTGGGCTAATATCCACTTATCAGTGACTGCATTTCATGTGTGTTCTTTCGTCATTGGGTTACCCTCACTAGGATGATATTTTCCAGTTCCAAACATTTGCCTAAGAATTTCATGATTTGTTTTTAATTGCTGAGTAGTAGTCCATTGTGTATATATACCACATTTTCTGTATCTATTCCTCCATTGAGGGACATCTGGGTTTTTTCCAGCTTCTGGATATTATAAATATGGCTGCTATGAACATAGTGGAGTGTGTGTCCTTATTGCATGCCGGGGAATCCTCTAGGTATATGCCCAGGAGCAGTATAGCAGGGTCCTATGAAAGTGTCATGCCCAATTTTCTGAGGAACTGCCAGACTGATTTCTAAAGTAGTTGTACCATCTTGCAATCCCACCAGCAGTGGAGGAGTGTTCCTCTTTCACCACATCCTCGCCAACACCTCTTGCCTTCTGAGTTTTTAATCTTAGCCATTCTGACTGGTGTGAGGTTAAATCTCAGGGTTGTTTTGATTTGCATTTCCCTAATGACTAATGATGTCGATCATTTCTTAAGGTGCTTCTCAGCCATCTGAAGTTCTTCAGGTGAAAATTCTTTGTTTAGCTCTGTACTCCATTTTTAATAGGGTTATTTGGTTCTCTGGGGTCTAACTTCTTGAGTTCTTTATATATTGGATATTAGCCCTCTGTCAAATGTAGGGTTGGTGAAGATCTTTTCCCAATTTGTTGGTTGCTGTTTTGTCCTTTTGACAGTGTCCTTTGCCTTACAGAAACTTTGTAATTTTATGAGGTCCCATTTGTCAATTCTTGATCTTAGAGCGTAAGTTTTTTTTCTTTTTTTTTAATTTATTGATATATTTGTTTACATTTCAAATGATTTCCCCTTTTCTGGACCCCCACTCCCCGAAAGTCCCATCAGTCCCCTTCCCTCCCCCTGTTTTCCCACCCAACCCTTCCCACGTCCCTGTTCCGATTTTGTTCTATACTGCTTCACTGAGTCTTTCCAGAACAAGGGGCCACTCCTCCGTTCTTCTTGTACCTCATTTGATGTGTGGTTTATGTTTTGGGTATTCCAGTTTTCTAGGTTAATATCCACTTATTAGTGAGTGCATACCATGATTCATCTTTTGAGTCTGGGTTACCTCACTTAGTATGATGTTCTCCAGCTCCATCCATTTGCCTAAGAATTTCATGAATTCATTGTTTCTAATGGCTGAATAGTACTCCATTGTGTATATATACCACATTTTTTGCATCCACTCTTCTGTTGAGGGATACCTGGGTTCTTTCCAACTTCTGGCAATTATAAATAGGGCTGCTATGAACATAGTAGAACATGTATCCTTATTACATGCTGGGGAATCTTTTGGGTATATGCCCAGGAGTGGTATAGCAGGATCTTCTGGAAGTGAGGTGCCCAGTTTTCAGAGGAACCGCCAGACTGATTTCCAGAGTGGTTGTACCAATTTGCAACCCCACCTGCAGTGGAGGAGTGTTCCTCTTTCTCCGCACCCTCTCCAACACCTGCTGTCTCCTGAATTTTTAATCTTAGCCATTCTGACTGGTGTAAGGTGAAATCTCAGGGTTGTTTTGATTTGCATTTCCCTAATGACTAATGAAGTTGAGCATTTTTTAAGATGTTTCTCTGCCATCTGAAATTCTTCAGGTGAGAATTCTCTGTTTAACTCTGTACCCCATTTTTTAATAGGGTTGTTTGGTTTTCTGGAGTCTAACTTCTTGAGTTCTTTATATATATTGGATATTAGCCCTCTATCTGATGTAGGATTGGTGAAGATCTTTTCCCAATTTGTTGGTTGCCAATCTGTCCTTTTGATGGTGTCCTTTGCCTTACAGAAACTTTGTAATTTTATGAGGTCCCATTTGTCAATTCTTGATCTTAGAGCATATGCTATTGGTGTTCTGTTCAGAAACTTTCTCCCTGTACCGATGTCCTCAAGGATCTTCCCCAGTTTCTTTTCTATTAGCTTCAGAGTATCTGGCTTTATGTGGAGGTCCTTGATCCATTTGGATTTGAGCTTAGTACAAGGAGACAAGGATGGATCAATTTGCATTCTTCTGCATGTTAGAGCGTAAGTTATTGGTGTTCTGTTCAGGAACTTTTCCCCTGTGCCCATGTCCTCAAGAGTCTTCCCCATTTTCTTTTATATTAGTTTCAGTTTGTCTGGTTTTATGTGGAGGTCCTTGATCCACTTGGAGTTGAGCTTAGTACAAGGAGATAAGAATGGTTCCATTCACATTTCCTTCTTCAGAGACCTGAAGTTCTTGTCATATAGATCTTTCACTTGTTTGGTTAGAGTCACACCAAGATACTTTTAGTTTGTGGCTATTGTGAAGGGTGTCATTTCCCTAATTTCTTTTTCAGCCTGCTTATTCTTTGGGTATAGGAAGGCTACTGATTTGCTAGAGTTGATTTTATAACCAACAACTTTGCTGAAGTTGTTTATCAGGTTTAGGAGTTCTCTGGTGGAGTGTAGGTTACTTTGTATAGATGTGACAGACACTAAGATCAAACCCAACTTGGGGAACAAAAGGTTTATGTTGCTCATGTATCCTGACTCTTGACCATCTTTGAAGAGAAGTCAAGACAGGAACTCCAACAGGGCAGGAACCTGGAGGCAGGAAGTGAAGGAGAGCCTGCAGAGGAGGACTGCTGACTGGCTGCTGACCTGACTCTCCTGCTCACAACATGCTGCACAGTAGTGTCACATCCCCCAGTGGGATTCCACACTCCTATAGCAGTCACTGATGAAGAACCTCCCCACATCTTTCCTGTAGGCTGTGTGATGCAGGTGTTCTCTCAATCACAGTTCCCTCTTTGAGATTTCTTCTGCTTGTGTTGTTGACAAGTTGACTAGGACACATGGGTACCATAGAAATGGAAAGAGCAGTGCTAGGGCCAGGTGAAATGTCACCAGAGGCAGGGACTCAGGTAGAAAGTCTGAGTGTCAGAAGCAGCTGGCTCTTCCTGGTAGCTGCCAGGACCTGTGTGAAGCAGAAGTGAGGGCCTGGAGGATTGCAGCTGGAACTCAGTGTTCAGGAGGTGGAGTGGATATGTCTGGCACAGATCTGAGAGAAGCTTACGGCTCTGACCTGCCTGCTATAAAAGACCCTAGGCAGAGAGAGGTCCTGACTGGTACTCACTCCTGTCAGTGAAATGCTCCCTGTCCTGCTTTGGTGTAGGGACCCTGAGAAGGTTGAATGGGTGAAGTCCTGAGGCAGTCCATTTGACATGGACTTGGTTCAACTGGGACTCAGAGACCAGTTGTGTCATCCTAAATTGGCAAGGACATTACTGTTATGTGCCAGGGTGAAGAACAATGGCAAAGATCTGTCCTGGAGTCCAGTGCTGATTGTTGATGAACAATTGATCAGTGCATGCAAGTACTAGCAAATGTGGTTCCCCCATCATGGATGTTTACAGCCTGATACTGCTCATGGACAAACCCCTTCCACCCAGTCTAGTTAACCCCTCCTCCTGTGCTGTACCAATTTCAAGTCCGAAATTGCTGCTAGCCATAGGCACACTTAGAGATTCCAGCTGTTCGCAGCTGCACTTTCCATGTGTCTTTCCTTCTTTATTTCCTCAGCAGCTCAGGAGAGCACAGTGAGGCAGGTGACCCTCCGGAGATATCCTTAGTGACCTACACCCTCTCCCCAACCCCTCATCAGGATGTCTAGCTATTTTGTTTTAAGAAAGGGATGCTCTGTGTAGTCCTCAGTGTCCTGGAACTCACACTGTAGACCAGGATGCTCTCCAACTCAGAGTTTCACCTGCCTCTGCTTCCTGAGAACTGGATTTAAGGCCGTACCAGCAGCACTGCCCCGCCCCAGTGGGTGTGCTCCTACGTCACTGACTTTGTAGGCTGCCAGGAATTCAGAGAGGACACACAGATGGGCTGGCAGTGCTCCTGTTATTCAGAACTCCTCAAACCAGGCATAAGGGTCGAGACCCAATCCACGCCTCAGGCTGCAGAGCTGAGGCCCCCACTTGTACCAACAGGACCTGGGTCTAAGTTGTGATTGATGCTTGTTTTCCCACGTTTAATGAATTCTCTACTTTCTTATTTTTAGAATTGAGTAATGGATTTATTAAACTTTTCATCCCACACAACTCAGCAATATGTAGAACACAACTTGGGAAAATTTTGATATGTGCTTGGAATTGAAAATCCATTGGAATAATATTTTATTCATTGGAAACATGATTCCAAGTGATTTTCAAAACTTGTAGCTGAGTCTGAAGAATCTCGAATCCCCCCATCGGTCATTTTTCCTGTCCAACACACCATTTCTTCACAAATGCTAGAGTTTCTGATCAGTGTAAATTATACATTAACATTTAATCTTTAATTACCTTTGCTTTTGTGTCTGTGGTTTATATCTGTATGCACATGTTCATTTCTTGGTGAGTGTATGTTGGTTGGTGTGCTGGGCACTCACTGTAAGGGTCACATATGATCAGAGGAAAAGTTTGAAAGTAAGTTCTCTCCTTCGCCTTGTTATTCTACAGTCTCTACTGTTTTTTGATGGGTATCTGTATCTGGCCTTGTATATTTTAGGCAGTTCTGCTGTCTCTGCCTCATACTTTGCTGTTGGATATATAGTGTATGCTACTCGATAAATCTTTTTTTCTTTGGGTCTGGGGATGCAGTGTGTGTTTTCAGGCTTAGACATCTGTCCTCATTATATACTTGTTTTTGTTTAGCCCTGAATATTTTTTTAATTATGTTACATTATAGGGTTCTTTCTGCAAACCAATTGAAATAAACATGTTTCATGATGGCTGTGTTTGTGTGTGCATGCAAGCTTGTGTGTGTACTTGTCTATGGATTATGTTGTAATCCATCTCCTTCCAGTGGCCTGTTCACATTCCTGACCCTCATATGTGGGTTTCCTGCCCAGCCCAGCTATTTCCTCACTCTGACGTTGTGTCCTATGCATTACATCCTATGCCTCCCTCTTCTTGCCCGCAATATCTCATCTTGCCCTCTCAGAACTGGCTCACTCTTGCTTTTCCTGTCCCAAGATTGATGCACAAAGGCACACAAACAGTTGAACATAGGCACTCTCAGTCTCTCTCTCTCTCTCTCTCTCTCTCTCTCTCTCTCTCCCTCTCTCTCTCTCTCTCTCTCTCTCTCTCTCACACACACACACACACACAGACACACATACACACACACACACACACAGGCATATAGGATGAACAACACACATGTAGCTTCTGCGTACTGTAGAAAACCTGACATTTGTCTTCCTGAGACTGGCTTATTTCCCTTAGCGTCTTGTTCTCCAGGTCTACACGTGTCCTGTGTATCTCACTCTCCTTCACCTGTGGTGATGTGTCAGTGCTCCTGATTTCTCATCCCCCCCATGTGTTGGTGCTCACCCTGGCTGGTTCCTTTTCTGAGCTACAGTGAACAGTGCACCAATGAGCCTGGATGTGTGAGCATCCCGGCCTCACATTGACGGGTCAGACAGCCTCCCGTTTTCCTTGTTCTGGGGAGCTTTCACGCTGGCAGCCGGGGTGACTTTCACCTGCTTCACTTCCCACTCTCGGTGTGTAAGCATCCATGATTCTCCCTGTGATGCCCATCACTTGTTGGCCTTGGTTTCCTTGTTCCAAGTCATGGTGGAGGGAGAACTTTTCACATCAAACATTTTCTGGAAACCCAGATTTCTCACATGCAAGGAATCACCAGTAACATGAACCACCAGCACCTGTGCACGTGGCCCTTTTTCAAGCCCCAACCTGCAGAGGAATTCTAGGTCTAGGCATTGAATGATCATACCCCATGTGGTGATGGGAACCAGGCACTGTTGATGCCCATACTGTGCTTACCAGACCTGCATACTACAGGTGCTCGTGATGATGCCCATGAGCTTGCTTGACTTATTGATGGTGTCATTGTCACTGGCAGACAGAGGCCCATGTCCTGCCAGGAGGCCATATTCAGCAGCATCTTGTGGGCAAACACCACAGTCTGCAAGGGCAAAGTGAGAGGATGGAATCCCAGGAGATGAGAAGGACAGAGTCCCCAGTACCTTGGACATGATCCAGCCCACATCTTAGCATCTCTGACACTGTACTGAGACTCTGAAAAGGAGAATTCTAGCTACTATAAACACTGTCTTACTTATGTTCCTTCTTTACCACACTAAATACACTTTATAGAAAAGGAAGAAGGAACTCAGAAGTCAAACAGAGGGGAGAACTTTCCTGAAGTGGCGGGCACATCTGTAAGCTGAGCAGTGAGTGTAATGGTAAGCATTGATACCACACTATGTTCACAGGATGCAGAGGGATAGGCCCTCACAGAAGATCCTGAAGAGTCTCTGTATGGGACAGGCCAGCCAGGAATCCCTCAGTCCCCATCGGCACAAATGTGCTCTATTCATCCTAGAACTACTACTAATTTTGTGCTGGGACTGAAGGAGTTTGCAAAGTTGACTTCATGTACATGGTGAGAAAGCCACATGGAACTTCTCAATCTTCCACCTGGTCTTTCAAGTGCACACACTGTCCTGTCTGAGAGAGAATGTTCTAGCTTGGAGGTTGAAAAGCTTATATTTTCATATATTGAACTAGATTTTAGGATCATAAGCAGCATTAGCTCCAACGACTGTCCAAAATCAGAGAGTTCAAGAGGCTGTGCCTTCAGTGACAGAGCAGGTCCAGACTTTCAGTTCAGACTGTCCTCTGCAGCTACACACAGGGAAGGAGTTGGTGCACAGCTTCTGGATATGACTCCAGCCTGTGTTGTTCCTGTCAGGAAGGCCTCATGACCCTTGACTGCTTACTGCAGGTCAGAATCATAGCTGGCGGCATCTGAGGAGAGAACAGGAACAGAAGGTCAGAGCACAGAGGATCCAGGCAGCTCCTCCACCTGTGCCACTCTGACTTTATTTCCAATGATAAGAAAAATCCTGGACAGTGACAAGGTATACCCAAGGAGACTGAGTGGTTGCATGGGAAGGAAAGCAGGCTAAACTGCTGAGGTAAAACCAAGGTCCAGGAATCCTTATGGTGACATTTTTATCTGCACTCATTACCTGCTTAGAAACTCGACATGCATATGTGAAGAATGGTGGAGCCCCATGCAGGAACATGGTCCTTAGTTTATGGGATTCCAGCATTGTCCCCCTATAAGGATGACATCCTCATCTTCTGCTATTCCCTTTAGGAGTACAGGAGGAGTATACCATTCAGGCCTTTGGTATGTCACAACACTCAACATTTCCCAGGCCTGAGATCTGAGTGGAGAACACCATTTCACCAAGAGAGAAGTTACAATCAATTTCCTTTAGGGTAACCTTAAAAATCACAGTGTCACAGGCACTCGTCAGGTTCGGTCACTCATGATGGCTGCCTGTCCCATGGCTGCTCTCATGGCCCTCTGTCTCCTTTCTGTCCAGGCTCAGCCCAGCAGAGCTGTCTTCACAGGGAGTGTTTATCAACAACCTGTACTAGAATGGAAGCTCCCAGTTTCATTACTGCTGTTACCTCTTTTGATATGGACTTGCCTCCCCACCTTTGTGTTCCTGAATGTATTAGACTCTGCCAGAATGTCAGATACTTGTGCACAGCTTGTCTATCACATCAATAATTCTGAGGTCCAGAACCTAGTGAGTGCCTTGCACATCACTGTGCCTATAGAATGGCAACTGACCAAAGGACAGATCATATTACTTCATAGAGACAGTCTAGAAGCTGGGGTCACATCTCAGAGCCAATCTTCACCATAACTCCTTGTGGGTAAGAAATCAGGCCTGTGAAGGGATTAGTGGCTCCTATGTTACTATTGGGGGACTGGAGTAGGCACAGATGAGGAAGTGAGGAATAGACTGCAAGGCAAGAACTGGGAGCTCAGCTCTCTCAGACATCCTACAGTTGAAACACAGTTTCATGGAAATGCAGTGTCTGTGGTCCAGGTCCAGGCACTGACTGATCTGAAGAGGCTTTCCTCTAGACTCTTCAGTCTCAAGACTGAGAAGAAAGGCTGAGGGAGAGTCAGGGAGAAGTTGCTGTCTTTTGGTGACAGGGCTGTCACTAGAAATACACCAGCATAGACTGAAGGTCTGAAGAGTGAATCGGGGGTTGCACCCTTTAGCTTCCGGGTACACCTGGGCCTCCCATCATTTTTGCATGCAGCCCTCCACTGTCACAGTCCTCCTGTCCTTATTGTCACCTCAGTGACAGTAGCACCTTGTAAGATCAAGTCTCCTATATGGAGACAGGGTAAGCATCACATGATCTTGAAATGCATGGTACTTTTGTTAGAAGATAGTCTACTGGAGCATGTGCTTCTGCAGCAGATGTGACAACGCTGCAGCCTGAGGTGAAGGGGACCATGTCCAGCCACACACTTCATGTCCAGCTTCACTCACACAGGCATTAGATTGCTCAGTCGCCTCCCTTGGCCTTGGGCTCCACACCATGACATCATGTCTTGTGTGAGAGCATTCATGGAACCAAATGAGGAAAACAGCATTCATGGGCTTCTCCATTTGGGAAGTGGGTGGGAGTGGCAGCAGGGCATGCATGTCGTAACCACTTGAAAGTCATGCACTTTGAGAGGGAATCTCTGAAGCCTCAATCACTGTGAAACATGCTGTATGTCAGTGGCAAAATCCTCTCTGAGAGGAGAATTTTAGAAGGGAGCCAGAGGCTCAGAACATGCATATATCCTGAGCACTTGAAGGTCACCCAATTTGACAGGGAAGCTCTAAGGCCTTAAAAATGTGAAACGTGCTGTGTGTCAGTGCCAGAATCCTTCCAGAAATCAGGATGCACCTCGAAACCTCCTGAGCCCAAAAGTAATGGTGAATAAGGTGGCAGGTGTTCTGGTGACCTGTAACGCCATCAGGAGCCCTGAGGCCCACCTCAGATAAGCAAATGTAAGCTCTATCAGTGCAGGTCACTCCAGGGCCACTGTCACTGCTCCAGAATTCCTGCAGAGGAAAGCTAAGGAGGCCTCCTCTTCCCTGCTGCCTTTGTCTTCTCAGGAAGCTTGAGGACTTAAATCCCTACAGATTTCCTAACCTGCCCTGAACTCTCGGCTAATCCAGTGGTCCAGCACTCTCCAATGGGAGGCAAGAGAAGACCACAGACCTTTGCAACTCTGATCCTATCTACCCGAGCTTCCAGGGCTCAAAGAGTGGAAGGAGATTTCGGAGGCCTCTCCATGAATGCTCTCCAGAAGCAAGCTCTGGGGCAGTTCAGAGTGGGACAATGTGCAGTACCCCGGATGGAGTCTGGGGAATAAAGTAGGTCCTCATTAAGGCCAAAGACACATGAGGGGTGCCAGAGCAGACACACAAGACATGGTGTCATGGGGTGGAGCCCAAGGCCAAGGGAGGCGACTGAGCAATGTAACACCTGTACGAGTGAAGCTGGACATGAACACTGTGGCTGGACATGGTCCCCTTCACCTCAGGCTGCAGTGTTGTCACCGTCTGCTGCAGAAGCACATGTCCCAGTACAATCCTCTAACAAGGCTACTATGCATTTCAAGATCATGGGATGATTGCCTGTCTCCATATAGGAGACTTGATCTTACAAGGTGCTACTGTCACTGAGGACAGCATAAGACTGCATACAAAAAATGATGGGAGGCCCAGCAGTACCTGGAAGCTACAGGCGTCAACCCCCGATCCACTCTTCAGACCTTCAGTCTATGCTGGTGTATTCCTGGTGACAGCTCTGTAACCAAATGATAACAACGTCTCCCTGCCTCTCCCCCTGCCTTGCTTCTAAGACTGGAGATTGAAGAGCCTAGAGGAGCGCCTCTACAGGTCAGTCAGTGGGTGGCCCAGACCACTGCCACTGCGTTTCCGTGGAATTGTGTTCTAACTGTGGCATGTCTGAGAGACCAGGACTCCCAGTTCTTGCCATGCAGTCTATTCCTCACTTCCTGGACTGTGCCTGAGTGAGTCCGCCAGTAACAGCATGGAAGCCATTGTTTCATAGACCTGACTTTCTCCTTACCCAAAAGGAGTTAGAATGAAGACTGGCTCTGAGATGTGATCCCAGGTCCTAGATTGTCTCTGTGAAGAGCTGTGAGCTATCCTTTGGTCAGTTGCCATCCTATGGGCAAAGTGATGTGAAAGGCCTTCACTAGGTGCTGGACCCCAGGATCATTGGTGTGACAGACAAGCTCTGCATAAGGTGCTGACACCCTGACAGAGTGTAGGACATCCAGCAGGACAAAGGTGGTGAGGTAAGTCCACATCAACAGAGGTAAATGCAGTAATGAACTGGGAGCTTCCATCCTAGTGCCGGTTGGGGGGAAACCCACACCCTGAGAAGACAGCTCTGCTGGGCTGAGCCTGGACAGAAAGGAGACAGAGCGCCATGAGAGCAGCCATGGGACAGGCAGCCATCATGAGTGACCGGACCTGACGAGTGCCTGTGAGACTGTGATTTTTATGGACACCATAAATGAAATTGATTGTAATTTATTTCTTGGCAAAATGGTGATCCCAACTCGGATCTCAGGCCCGGGGAGTATAGCAACATACCAAAGGCCTAAATGATACAGTCCTCTTGTAATGGTGATGAATGTCAGTAGATGAGGAGGCCATCCTGGTAGGGGGACAATGTTGGAATCCCAGAAATGAGAGGCCATGTTCCTGCATGGGGCTCCACAGTTCTTCACATATGCATGTTGAGTTTCTAAGCAGGTAATGAGTACAGATAAAAATGTCACATTGAGGACTCTAGATCTGGGTTACCCCTCCTCAATTTAGCCTGCTTTCTCTCCCATGCACCCACCTACTTTCCTTAAGCACACATTGTGACTGTCCAGGATTTTTCTGGCACAGGTGGAGGAGCTATCTGAATCCTCTGTGCTCTGGCATTATGTCGCTATTGTCTCTTCAGATGCCGCCAACTGTGATTCTGACCT
Organism: Apodemus sylvaticus; assembly: GCF_947179515.1. NCBI lineage: Eukaryota > Metazoa > Chordata > Mammalia > Rodentia > Muridae > Apodemus > Apodemus sylvaticus. The sequence goes on from NC_067480.1 coordinate 7,567,814, forward strand.
TTAGTAAGCACCCAAGGGTCATGAGACTTTCCTGACAGTAACAACAGAGGCTGGAGACAAATCCAGAAGCTGTGCACCAACTCCTTCCCTGTGTGTGGCTGCAGGGGACAGTCTGAACTGAAAGTCTGGACCTGCTCTGTCACTGAAGGCACAGCCTCTTGAACTCTCTGATGATCTATTATTGGATCTAGTATTGCTGATGATCCAAAAATCTCGTTCAATATGTGAAAATCTAGTTCAATATATGAAAATATAAGCTTTCCAACCTCCAACCTAGGACATTCTCCCTCAGACAGGACAGTGTGTGCACTTGAAAGACCAGGTGAGGAAGCTGGACAAGTCCCATGTGGCTTTCTCACCATGTGCATGAAGTCAACCCACTGTGCAATTCCTTCAGTCCCAGCACAAGATTAGTAGTAGTTCTAGGATGAATAGAGCACATTTGTGCCGATGGGGACTGAGGGATTCCTGGCTGGCCTGTCCCATACAGAGACTCTTCGGGATCTTCTGTGAGGGCCTATCCCTCTGCATCCTGTGAACATAATGTGGTATCAATGCTTACCATTACACTCACTGCTCAGCTTACAGATGTGCCCGCCACTTCAGGAAAGTTCTCCCCTCTGTTTGACTTCTGGATTCCACCTTTTTTTATATAAGGGTGTTAAGGGTGGTCAAAGAGGAACATAAGTAACGCGGTGCATTGAGTAGCTAGACTTCTGTCATGCCCAGAGAAAGCACACTATGGGGCCCCTGGAAACAGCTCTGTTTCTCTCACAACCTAGACTTTGTGATCAGTCATGAGATTAGAAAGACACTTTTGTGTGCTTCTGCCTTCAGCTGCTGAGTCTTTTCTGGATGGCATTTCCCTAGTATAGGCAAGCTTCTCGACAGAACCTGTAAAATTCTATCACCTGGGCACTCTCTGTGTTGTCCCTCCTTCTGGGCACTTAACCCCTAGGACTGTCCTTGCGAGAAGGCCATCCTCTGGCTGGTTCACACACCTTCTCTAGAGTCTGAATACAGGGTCAGGCTGTCAGGAAGCTATGGGCTGGATCATGTCCAAGGTACTGGGGACTCTGTCCTTCTCATCTCCTGGGATTCCATCCTCTCACTTTGCCCTTGCAGACTGTGGTGTTTGCCCACAAGATGCTGCTGAATATGGCCTCCTGGCAGGACATGGGCCTCTGTCTGCCAGTGACAATGACACCATCAATAAGTCAAGCAAGCTCATGGGCATCACGAGCACCTGTAGTATGCAGGTCTGGTAAGCACAGTATGGGCATCAACAGTGCCTGGTTCCCATCACCACGTGGGGTATGATCATTCAATGCCTAGACCTAGAATTCCTCTGCAGGTTGGGGCTTGAAAAAGGGCCACGTGCACAGGTGCTGGTGGTTCATGTCACCGATTGTTCCTGTGAGAAATCTGGGTCTCCAGCTGTTACAGAGCATCTTCTTCCCTTGCACTTCAGCCTTGACTCAGCAAGGATGCTGCTCATTAGTTTTCTCTCAGTGGAATGATGGCACCAGGGAAGCAAGAAGAGCACCACAGGCCTTTCTCTCAACATGATTGGTCCTTCCTGGAGGTCATTAGTGGAGGCACGTTCAGCGTCTCTGAAAACTCCTCTTTGCTGTCATCTGACACATGGCATGCACTGACAGAGGTCCCTCTGACCCTCGACAGACCTCCCTGAAGGCAATTCTTACATTACCGGAGATCAGACATCCAGAGGGACTGAGGCACTGTGAGCTGTTCCCACTGAGCATGAGTTGGGAGTCACAGTTTGATAACTTTGACTGACTGAGGGAACCACCAGACATCTTCCACCATTGACCCTGAGTTGTGATAGTCAGTGTGGTTTTCTAAAACAAAAACCATTTTAGTTTCATTTCCATCTCAGTGACTTGACACTTCCAGGTTATACTGCATTCCCACAGTAAATCCAAGGAACACGTGCAAGGGGCCCCTGTGTCACATCCACAGTCAAGAGCAGAGGGAAAGAGATGCATGCATGTAAGCTTGCTGGCTTGTGCTCATGTAGAGCTCTCTGTTCTCTTGCAGTCCATGATTCAAGCCTAGGGAATGACACTGCCCACACTGTGTGACTCCCCAGGTCAATTCAGCCAATCAAATCTGTCCCTTACAAACACGCTCCAGGGGAACTTCATCTAGACAATTCCTCTCTGAAAACTCTCCCTCCCTCCAACTCCATTTGGCTGGTTATTACCACTTGCTGTGTAGGATGCCACATAACAAGCCATGAGCTTTTATTATTTTCCCTGCAAAATTTACTATTCTCTTTGGTATATGTGAACATTCATCAAGATCAATTTAAAACACTACAGACATGATGTATTCAGAAAAGTTTCAATACTCCTGTCTTAAGCAATTATACCCTGAGGCCCTGCTCCATCCTGGCAAGTTATCTCATCCCCAAGACTTGCTCTGTCTTTCTAGTATGTGCTCAATTGCATCTGGTCCATGATTCCTAGGCATGTTTCCTTCTAGTTTCTAGCAAACACCCTGCTGCTTTGAGATGGCAGACTATCTCAGTTTTCTCAGGTGGTTGTTGGGTAGAACTGGTCTTGTCTGATAAGCAGTTTCTAGTATAAAAGAGCTTGGGAGAAGGATTTGAAATGACCACTTGCAAACCTGTATTTATGAGTTTAATTTCCATGGAAACTCATAAACATGAGGCAGAGGAGGGTCAAGGGAATCACAGTAAGCTCTGAAGTCTTATCAAATTCCAGGGATGTGTTCATACATGAGATGCTGAAGATTGTGCTAAGCTTCAGGGAACTGGTTTGATGCTTAAGAGCCTAAATGGTACTTTTCAAGAGGTGAGGCTTCGGCCTAGCCATGAAGAGTTCAAAGAATTCCATTTCCAGGTTTCTGTTATGCCCAAGGCTGAGTGTCACATCTACTACTACCCTTTGGGATTCCCACAAACACATAACACCCACTGTCACCACAAAATGTGTTAATGATACTCTGTTTGTGACTAACTTGTCATCCTTTTGGCTTTGGCTTCCCTTTCTGTCATGTGTGCTTATTGCCTCTTGGCCTATGCCATGCTCTCTTCTTTGCAGTACCAGACTTTGCCTTCTTCCTTACCACCCTCTCACAGCTTTTCAACGTGGACCACACTTGCTCTGGCCCAAGGACCAGTATAGTTTGTTATGAGATCCTATGTACGGGTTGGTGGATGAGGTAGGATGCTCAGTGGATACTGTTTTGCAGACCATTCTCTGCCTCCATTTTGAGCCCTGCCTTTGATAACACCATGTCTTGTGATCCCTCCAGAGTTCATCCCAACAGTTATTATCATGAGTGAACCTTCCAACCAGCTCTGAGAATTCATTTCCAGAAAATAGATTGTCTGTGGCTGGCAATGACATCTCTGGACCCTCATAAGCCAATCCTGGTGGAGGGTAGAGCTCTGTCAGTCATCAGAGCAATGAGTCTCTGCTGGTCAAGATGAGCTGCTTCCAGGCAACAGTCATCAACATGTAATAAGATGATTTCTACCCTTTGACTGTTAAGTAAGTGTTCAAAACAGTTCTTGGACACCCCATTTACACAACACAGGTAAGCAGTCTACTTCAATCTTTGGGGGCTTTTGGACCCTGCTTGTGTGTTTAGCAAGGTATTGGTCTGAGAGGACATCTCTGTCCGTGGCATACCTGCAGTGTCTCACCATTTCTTCATGATGCTTCCATGAGACTAGGAAATGGAGAGGACACAGTCACATCAAAATGTCATCTCTGGTGCATGAATTTGGGGCTGTGCACAGCAGACTTGGCTATAATCAGAAGTAACATTTGGACATTTTTCAGCTATGGAGGAAGAACCATTTGGCCTTCACACACACCCCTGGATGTGTCTATATATGCATCCTGACCTTGAGCTTTTGAGTCTCCAGGGAAAATTTTTTCATGGGGATGCTGCAGAATCTATATTATGTCTCTTTGCTTGCATTCTGTGCATGGATAACACAGGTGATGGTTTCTGTAAATGGGGTATATGATCCATGAAGGTGTAGTTGCCTCTCTCTCTCTCTCTCTCTCTCTCTCTCTCTCTCTCTCTCTCTCTCTCTCTCCCTCCCTCTCTCCCTTCCTCCTTCCCTCCCTCCCTCCCTCCTTCCTCAGGGTCTTCACATTCTCTGTGCTCATTTACTCCATCCTTGAAGCTTTTGCAAACCTGCTCCCCAGTCATGTTGTGACCACTAGTGACTAGACCTTTGCATTGTCCCTGAGAACACCTCTGACTGGATGTTTCCATTCTTAGCCCCATTTTAGGAAGGAGAACAAAGCCTGGAGTTGGCATGTTGTTCACCAGTTCAGGCAGTGCAGGAGAATGTGCAACCAACATCAGAACTTCCGAGTGCAAGGACCCTGTCACCTGGACAGGCAGTGTGGCACAACTTAACTCATTCCAAGAGAGCCTGACTGACATAGTGCAGAGAGAGCCCACAAGTCCCCTGTGTCCCTCTCCTTCTGCTCTTGTGTGTCTCCATGGCTAACACTTCAGAGAGTTTCTTTCCACCTGAAGAGCACAGACTTCAGGTTAGAGGGACAAGTCCAGCAATGAGGGTTTTCTTGTGCATGGGTGGAGTGCTAGGACATCTGCTAGGGGCAAACACTGCTGGGAGAGAGCTGGGAACATATCTTCTGTAAGGAAACTCTTCTCTCACCTTACACAAGTTCCTTCATTTTGTTCTCCATATTCAGCCTCTTGATACTGAACAGATTTTTCTAGTTGATGAGACCAGGCTTAGAAGATAGACTGCAGCCAAGGAGCCTGGTCACTATAAGGACAAGTCACATCTGTTAAGACATGCTTGAAAAGCACCTATGCACAGGAGAAATTTGAAAGGACCAAAGTCTCGTCAGGTGCTTCAGGATTCAGAGAGCCTGACAGAATGGGGTCAGAGATGCCTCTGAATCCTAGAAGAGGAAGAATGTCTCACTCCAGAGATGAAGCCTTTTGCTGATGCTTTTAAAACCAGTGCTGATTGGGACTCTTGTGTCTCTGGATACCGGGTTCAGGAGTCTTGGGCACAGGTATCCACTGTCCTCACATACCTCATTTGGTAGGACTTTACAAGTCCTGACATTGGGAATGTCATGGTGTCCCATGGGATACATAGGCTAAGCAAGCTTTTTACCCCTTTAAGGGGCTGGAAATGGGCTGGACTCACAGTCGACATTAAAACTGAAGTTCTGTACTTTGTGGTTATTGACCTTTTCAAACTTGTTTGACTGACAAGGCTCAGAGCATGACATTTCCAAGATTGATCACTATAAAATTCAGAATCCCACAGCTCAACACAGTACAGATCCCACTCTGGAATGAATCCCAGGGAAAGGTGCCTGACAAGGGAAGTTTGCAGATTTATTTATAGGTCCAGGCCTCAGCAACACTACCCATACTGAGACATATTCAGGGATTCCAACTTTAGAAATTGGACGGGGACATTAAGGAAAATGACCCACAGGAGGCTCACAGAGCCACATCATTGCCTCTGTGACCCTTAGTGCTGTGATTGCCATGCTCTCTGTCAACCTCAAAATGAGGTCACTGTTTACAGAATAACAGTGCAGGGCAGCAGAGCAGTGCACTGGCCTGGGTGGTGTAGTGGGTGGTCCAAGAAGATGCTGCCATCACTCCATCTTCTCCATCTAGGAGGAAAGCAAGAGAAGAGAGGGAGGGATTTGTGAGGGTGAGACTCGTGGTCCAAGTGCAGCCTAGGAGTCAGCTTTCCCGCCTGGAAGAACACACGTGTCTCTGTATGGAGAATTCAAGTCAGGAATGTCACAGGGACAGAGGATCTGTGCTCTCCCTAAGAAGGTACTGTACCTGACATCCTGTACTAACACAGGACATAGGATAGCTTGTCAATACAGGAACCAGCACATGGCTGGCATAGGGGATTCTCAGGATTGAATGTATAAGGGCTAACAAGCCAGCAGAAGCGTAGGACCCATGCTGAGATCATGTGACAGGCAGCATGTGCTATGTGACCACACACAACTGGACAGATGTTATTCCTTATTCTCAGGTCTTCCTGCTGGCCATTTCCTGTTCACTCAGTTTCTCTGTGGTGTTGAAGAGAAGCAGAGAAATTAGCAAAAACCTCAGTCACCTAAGACTCCACCATGATGCTCACACACAGAGAGGCACTTAATATCCACCTGAGACCTGCTCAAGAGCACACACTTGGGCCCCACCACAAAGAAAAGTAGATCAAATCTGACATGGGTCCAAGAGATTAGACTCTCTTTCAACGGTGCATGCACAGTGAATATTTCCCCGACTATACAGTATCCAGGGGACCAGAGCCAGAGCCACTCAGTGAGTGGCAGCATGTGCTGTGCAATTAATAGCCAGTGGCCTCCTCAGTAGCAAGACAAGCAGCTGTAGGGAACCTCGAACCCAGACTGCTGGGTGGGGCCAAGATCCAGCCCAGAAAGCTTCCTGAGAGAAAACTTTTCCCAAGGTTATTACAGCTCAATACATAGATATTCTCAAATGAATTTTGGTGAAATACCTCAGGCACTGCTTTCCTTGAGGGCTGGGACCTTATGAATGTTATGGGGTAGGCTGGGATCCAGGGGAAGATGCCTTTTTTGGCTCAGTCTGAAATATTAGAGATGCCTTTTTGAGTGGGGAAGGTGTTGTCCCTATGTGTAATGGTCCTTTTACAGGTTTGTTGTGGTCACGTGTTCTGATAATGATAGACCTTGGCCTGCATTGGTACTAATGCCTTCTGTTCTCGATTACAAGAGTACCAGGGTGGTTTGTTTTTTTTTAACAGCCTTACCAGGTCTTCAGTCTGGTGGCAGGCTCCCCTTTCCCACAGGAACAACATAACAAAAACCAAGGCATCTACTCAGTAGATGGGGTAGGGAAGTGAAGAGAGGGCCCTCAATGGAAAACACACAAAGGTAGGCATTTCACAAGTGTACAGCATCCTTATCATCCCAGAAATGGAATTAAAAGTCTGAGGTGACCGGGACCCCTCCACCATGACTGGGAACAAGGAAACCAAGGCCACCAAGTGATGGGCAGCCCAGGGAGAATCATGGATGCTCACACACCGAGCATGGGACTGGAAGCTGGGGCCGCCACCCTGGCTGCCAGCGTGAAAGCTCCCCAGAACAAGGAAAACGGGAGGCTGTCTGACCCGTCATTGTGAGGCCGGGATGCTCACACATCCAGGCTCATTGGTGCACTGTTCACTGTAGCTCAGAAAAGGAACCAGCCAGGATTAGCCTAACACATGGTGAGGATGAGAAATCAGGAGCACTGACACATCACCACAGGTGAAGGAGAGTGAGATACACAGGACACGTGTAGACCTGGAGAGCAAGACGCTAAGGGAAATAAGCCAGTCTCAGGAAGACAAATGTCAGGTTTTCTACAGTACGCAGAAGCTACATGTGTGTTGTTCATCTTATATGCCTGTGTGTGTGTGTGTGTGTGTGTGTATGTGTGTGTGTGTGTGTGTGTGAGAGAGAGAGAGAGAGAGAGAGAGAGAGAGAGAGAGAGCCTGAGAGTGCCTATGTTCAACTGTTTGTGTGCCTTTGTGTGTCAGTCTAGGGACAGGAAAAGCAAGAGTGAACCAGCTATGAGAGGGGAAGTCAAGATATTGTGGGCAAGAAGAGGGAGACATAGGATGTAGTGCACATGACAACATCAGAGTGAGGAAATAGCTGCACCGGGCAGGAAACCCACATATGAGGGTCACGGAAGTGAACAGCCCACTGGGAGGAGGATGGAAACACGACATAATCCCTGCACAAGCACACACACACAATCTTGCACACACACACACACACACACATACACACACACACCAACACAGCCATAATGAAGCATGTTCATTTCAATTGGTTTGCAAAAAGAACCCTAAAATACAACACAATGTTTTGGTTTTTTGCTTCAGCTGCTGTTTATTGACACTCAGGAGTTCACTAGAGCAGCAGGCCTGGAGACCGCAGAACACAAGGTACAGAGTGGAGTGTCTGCAGTGACAGCAGTGGGTGCACAAGGAGGGTTGGCGAGGACAAAGCTGTTGGGAAAGCACATCAGGGCCAGGGCCAAAGTCAGCACACTGGGACCCTGGGCACCACACCCTCAGTCCATACTCTTGCCTTCTGACTCCAGGAGAATTCTCTGGGAATTCTCTGGATAACTTTCTACAGGAGCAAAGTACACAGAGGTGATGCTGCCCTTCTGTGATAAAGTCAGGGGGTTTCCAATCCTGCATCCCTCCTTCACCCCTGGCTCAGGTAGAGCCATGAAGATTGCATGTTTCAGAGGCATCAATTTTCCATTATGTTCTACCCCACCAGCGCACCCTGTAGCCTAGAGTGAACACCACAAGCATTGCTGGCCTAGTGGGTGGGCTAGGGGAGGGGAAGGGACAGGGGCTAAGAGGGGTTCTGGAGGGCCAGCAAAGTATAGGCACTACACGCATGGTATTGGGGAAGTCAGAGCCAGGGCACCATCCGGTCAGCACAGTGACCACATCTTCCTTGAAGAAGCCTCGGCCCTTGCCAACATCCATGGCCAAGTTTACAGAAAGTTCAGCATCCTCAGCCCAGGCATTTGGTATGGCATCCTTACACAGCACAGGGAAGATGCCAAGGTACAGATGGACCTGGCCTGGCGAGCAGTCTGGGGATTGCAAGTCACAGCCATGATAGGAGCCCGAGGGCGGTAACTGGCCACTTGGTGAGTACTCCTGGCAGACTTGGAGAGCACGATAATGGCCCCCTCTGCAGGAATCTCAGTGCCCAGCTCACCACAAGCCACCAGGACCCCATCACTGGCCTCCGGGATCTCAGCAAACCTGGGGACACGTTCCTGCTTCTCGATTTTGCCAATGATCTTGGTGCTCTTGCCCTTCTCTCCCAGGACCTTCCTAACCTCAAGCACATCGGCTGCTGTGCGGATGAAAGCCGCAAACAAGATGTCCGCATCCTGCTCCACCCCAAACTTCAGGTGCCAGATGCCCTTTGTCCAACAAGGCGGGAGGTCCAGAGCAGCGCCGGGCAGGTTCACGCCCTTCTTGCTGCCCAAGGAGCCGCCATTCTCCACCCTTGTCCCCAGGTAGTCAGCACCTTTCTCCTTCAGCTGCAGTGAGATGAGTCCATCGTCCACGGAGATCTTCCTGCCCACCTCCACCCTGTGGATGTTCTTAGAGACAGGATGTTCTCGGCGCACTTCTCCATGTAAGCGTTGTCCAGGGTGATCTTCAGGGCGGCTCCCTTCATCAGCTCCACCTCTGCAGTGCCGCTGCCCTGATGAGTCCAGTCCAGATCTCAGATCCCTTTGAGCCCAGAGACACCGCAACGGGATGCTAGAGAATGGGATCCCATGCAAAGCTTTCTGAGGCTGCACGGACATTCTTGATGGTCTCTGCGTGGTACGCATGGATTCCATGAGAGAAATTCAGCCGAGCCACAATCGATCCAGACTTAATCATCTCCTTCAGCATCTCCACAGGTCGGGAAGCAGGGCCAATGGTACAAATGACGCCAGGGTTACGGGCCGTGATGGGCGCGGAGTCAATGTCCAGGCGGCACCTGTGCTCCAGGTGGGAGTCAGCCAAGGCTGCATGCAGCTGCGGGGTCTGAGTGAAGGCAGTCCCTGATTCGAGATGTGGTTTCAGCATGGCTCCTGAGATCGCTGGCAGACTTCATATCCTGCTCCAATGCCAAAAGCAGATGTCTGTCCAGCAGGACATGTAGCTGCTGTGCCACAACATAAATTTTAAAAATATAATCAGATTTAATGAAAATGAAGGCACAACATACACAAATCTATGGGACACATTGAAAGCAGTGCTAAAAGGAAAACTCATAGCTTTGAGTGCCTTCAAAAAGAAATTTGAGAGAGCTTACACTAGAAGATTAAAGGAACAACTGAAAACCCTGGAACAAGAAGAAGCTAATTCACCCAGGAGGAGGAGAAGACAGGAAATCATCAAACTCAGGGCTGAAATCAATCAAGTAGAAACCAAGAGAACCATACAAAGAATCAACAAGACCAAAAGCTGGTTCTTTGAAAAAATCAACAAGATAGATAAGCCAGACTAACCAAAGGGCACAGAGAAAGTATCCAAATTAACAAAATTAGGAATGAAAACGGAGATATCACAACAGAAACCGAGGAAATTCAAAAAATCATCAGATCCTACTACAAAAACCTGTACTCAACACAACTGGAGAATCTGGAGGAAATGGACATTTTCTTAGACAGATACCAATTACCAAAATTAAACCAGGATCAAATAGACCATCTAAACAGACCCATAACCCCTAAAGAAATAGAAGGGGTCATAGATAGGCTTCCAACCAAAAAAAGCACAGGACCAGATGGTTTCAGGGCAGAATTCTATCAGACCTTCAAAGAAGACTTAACACCAATACTCTTCAAACTCTTCCACCAAATAGAAACAGAAGGAACACTACCCAACTCCTTCTTCGAAGCCACTATTACGCTGATACCAAAACCACACAAAGACCCAACTAAGAAAGAGAATTTCAGGCCAATTTCCCTTATGAATATCGATGCAAAAATACTAAATAAAATTCTTGCCCACCGAATCCAAGAACACATCAAAACGATCATCCACCATGATCAAGTAGGCTTCATCCCAGGGATGCAGGGATGGTTCAATATACGGAAATCCATAAATGCTATCCACTACATAAACAAACTCAAAGAAAAAAACCACATGATCATTTCATTAGATGCTGAAAAAACATTTGACAAAATTCAGCATCCTTTCATGCTAAAAGTCTTGGAAAGTACAGGAATTCAAGGCCCATATCTAAACATAGTAAAAGCAATATACAGCAAACCGGTAGCCAACATCAAACTAAATGGAGAGAAACTTGAAGCAATCCCACTAAAATCAGGGACTAGACAAGGCTGCCCCCTCTCTCCATATCTTTTCAATATAGTTCTTGAAGTCCTAGCTAGAGCAACTAGACAACAGAAGGAAGTCAAAGGGATACAAATTGGAAAGGAAGAAGTCAAATTATCACTATTTGCAGATGATATGATCGTATACTTAAGTGACCCTAAAAACTCTACTAGAGAACTCCTACATCTGATAAACAACTTCAGCAAAGTGGCTGGCTACAAAATCAACGCAAGCAAATCAGTAGCCTTTATATATTCAAAGGATAAGCAGACTGAGAAAGAAATTAGGGAAATGACCCCCTTCACAATAGCTACAAACAACAAAGTATCTTGGGGTGACTCTAACCAAACAAGTGAAAGACCTATATGACAAGAACTTCAGATCTCTGAAGAAGGAAATCGAAGAAGATCTCAGAAAATGGAAAAACCTTCCATGCTCGTGGATTGGCAGGATTAATATAGTTAAAATGACCATCTTGCCAAAGGCAATCTACAGATTCAATGCTATTCCCATAAAAATCCCAACCCAGCTCTTCATAGAGCTAGAAAGAGCAATTCTCAAATTCATCTGGAATAACAAAAAAACCAGGATAGCTAAAACTATTCTCAATAGTAAAAGAACTTCAGGGGGATTCAATATCCCAGACTTTAAACTCTACTACAGAGCAATAGTGATAAAAACTGTATGGTATTGGTACAATATCAGGCAAGCAGATCAATGGAATAGGATTGAAGACCCAGAAATGAACCAACACACCTATGGTCACTTGGTCTTCGACAAAGGGGCTGAAAGCATCCAGTGGAAAAAAGATAGCCTTTTCAACAAATGGTGCTGGCTCAATTGGAGGTCAGCATGCAGAAGAATGCGCATCGATCCATTCTTATCTCCTTGTACCAAGCTCAACTCCAAATGGATCAAGGACCTCCACATAAAACCTGACACACTGAAACTAATCGAAATGAAACTGGGGAAGACCCTGGAGGACATGGGCACAGGGGAAAAGTTCCTGAATAGAACACCAATAGCTTATGCTCTAAGATCAAGAATTGACAAATGGGACCTCATAAAACTACAAAGTTGATGTACGGCAAAGGACACCGTCAAAAGGACAAAACGTCAACCAACAGACTGGGAAAGAATCTTCACCAACCCTAAATCCGACAGAGGGCTAATATCTAATATATACAAAGAACTCAAGAAAGTAGAGCCCAGAGATCCAAATAACCCCATTAAAAAGTGGGGTATGGAGCTAAACAAAGAATTTTCACATGAAGAACTTCAGAGAGCTGAGAAACACCTTAAGAAATGTTCAACATCATTAATCATTAGGGAAATGCAAATCAAAACAACCCTGAGATTTCACCTCACACCAGTCAGAATGGCTAAGGTCAAAAACTCAGGAGACAGCAGGTGTTGGCGAGGATGTGGAGAAAGAGGAACACTCCTCCACTGCTGGTGGGATTGCAAGATGGTGCAACCACTTTGGAAATCAGTCTGGCGGTTCCTCAGAAAACTGGGCATGTCACTTCCTGAGGACCCTGTTATACCACTACTGGGCATATATCCAGAGGATTCTTCAGCATGCAATAAGGACACATGCTCCACTATGTTCATAACAGCCCTATTTGTAGTAGCCAGAAGCTGGAAAGAACCTAGATGTCCTTCAACGGAGGAATGGATACAAAAAATGTGGTATATTACACAATGGAGTACTATTCAACCATTAGAAACAATGAATTCATGAAATTCTTAGACAAATGGATGGAGCTGGAGAACATCATACTAAGTGAGGTAACCCAGTCTCAAAAGATCAATCAGGGTATGCACTCACTGATAAGTGGATATTAGCCTAGAAACTTTGAATACCCAGGACCTAATCCACAAATTAAATGATGTCCAAAAAGAATGGAGGAGTGGGCCCTGGTTCTGGAAAGACTCAGTGCAAGAGTATAGGGGAATTCCAGAACAGGGAAGTGGGAAGGGGTAGATAGAAGAACAGGGGGACGGAAGAGGGCTTATGGGACTTGTGGGGAATGGGGACCCAGAAAAGGGGAAATCATTTGCAATGTAAATAAAAATAAATAAATAAATAAATATAAAAAAATATAATCAGAGGTAAACCAAAATGGTATATAATGAGGATAGATATTAAACCTAAAGACTCACACTACAAGCAGGGCAGTGGTTGCACACACCTTTAATCTCAGTACTTTGAAGGCAGAGGCAGGTAGATTTCTGAGTTTGAGGCTAGCTAGCCTGGTCTACAGAGTGAGTCCAGGGCAGCCAAGGCAACACAGAGAAACCCTCTCTCAAAATTAAAAAAATAAAAATAAAAATAAAAATATACACTCTGCATCCCCAGATCCTAAAGAAAAAGACTTATCGGGTAGCAAACACTGTAAACCCTACAGCAAAGTATGATGCAGAGACCCAAGAATTTCCTATGGTCTCCAAGGCTAACTAAACCAATATATTACCCACAAAAAAACAGCAGAGACTACAGAACAAGGTAGAAGGAGAGAACTTACCTTCAATCTTTTCCTCTGACCTCATGTGACCCTTATGGTGAGTGCCCAGCACACCAACACACTCGCACACACTAACAAATACACATGTGCACACAGATACCACACAACTACAGACATGGAAGCAAAGGTAATTAAAGATTAAATGTTAATATATAATTTACACTGATCAGAAACTCTAGCGTTTGTGAAAGATTGGTGTGTTGGACAGGGAAAATGACCGATGGGGTGATTCGAGTTTTTTCAGGCACAGGTACAAGTTTTGAAAATCATCTGGAATCATGTTTCCAATGAATAAAATATTATTCCAATGGATTTTCAATTCCAAGCACATATTAAAAATTTGCCAAGTTGTGTTCTACATATTCCTGAGTTGTATGGGATGAAAAGTTTAATAAATCCATTACTCAATTCTAAAAATAAGAAAGTAGAGAATTCATTAAACGTGGGAAAACAAGCATCAATCACAACTTAGACCCAGGTCCTGTTGGTACAAGTGGGGGCCTCAGATCTGCAGCCTGAGGCGTGGATTGGGTCTCAACCCTTATGCCTGGTTTGAGGAGTTCTGAATAACAGGAGCACTGCCAGCCCATCTGTGTGTCCTCTCTGAATTCCTGGCAGCCTACAAAGTCAGTGACGTAGGAGCACACCCACTGGGGCAGTGCTGCTGGTACGGCCTTAAATCCAGTTCCAGGAAGCAGAGGCAGGTGAAACTCTATGAGTTGGAGAGCATCCTGGTCTACAGTGTGAGTTCCAGGACACTGAGGACTACACAGAGCATCCCTTTCTTAAAACAAAATAGCTAGACATCCCGTTGAGGGGTTGGGGAGAGGGTGTAGGTCACTAAGGATATCTCCGGAGGGTCACCTGCCTCACTGTGCTCTCCTGAGCTGCTGAGGAAATAAAGAAGGAAAGACACATGGAAAGTGCAGCTGGGAACAGCTGGAATCTCTAAGTGTGCCTATGACTAGCAGCAATTTCGGACTTGAAATTGGTACAGCACAGGAGGAGGGGTTAACTAGACTGGGTGGAAGGGGTTTGTCCATGAGCAGTATCAGGCTGTAAACATCCATGATGGGGGAAGCACATTTGCTAGAACTTGCACGCACTGATCAATTGTTCATCAACAATCAGCACTGGACTCCAGGACAGATCTTTGCCATTGTTCTTCACCCTGGCACATAACAGTAATGTCCTTGCCAATTTAGGATGACACAACTGGTCTCTGAGTCCCAGTTGAACCAAGTCCATGTCAAATGGACTGCCTCAGGACTTCACCCATTCAACCTTCTCAGGGTCCCTACACCAAAGCAGGACAGGGAGCATTTCACTGACAGGAGTGAGTACCAGTCAGGACCTCTCTCTGCCTAGGGTCTTTTATAGCAGGCAGGTCAGAGCCGTAAGCTTCTCTCAGATCTGTGCCAGACGTATCCACTCCACCTCCTGAACACTGAGTTCCAGCTGCAATCCTCCAGGCCCTCACTTCTGCTTCACACAGGTCCTGGCAGCTACCAGGAAGAGCCAGCTGCTTCTGACACTCAGACTTTCTACCTGAGTCCCTGCCTCTGGTGACATTTCACCTGGCACTGTTCTTTCCATTTCTCTGGTGCCCATGTGTCCTAGTCAACTTGTCAACAACACAAGCAGAAGAAATCTCAAAGAGGGAACTGTGATTGAGAGAACACCTGCATCACACAGCCTACAGGAAAGATGTGGGGAGGTTCTTCATCAGTGACTGCTATGGGAGTGTGGAATCCCACTGGGGGATGTGACACTACTGTGCAGCATGTTGTGAGCAGGAGAGTCAGGTCAGCAGCCAGTCAGCAGTCCTCCTCTGCAGGCTCTCCTTCACTTCCTGCCTACAGGTTCCTGCCCTGTTGGAGTTCCTGCCTTGACTTCCTTCAAAGATGGTCAAGGATCAGGAGACTAGAGCTGCTGGGGTCCAGCCTGGCCCCGGGATTGGAGTTCTCTGCTGAAAGCAGGGACATCGGGAAGGCGCATAAGAAATAATGCACAGACTACTTTTTGGGTACAAGCTGACAGGCAGTATTTCAAGGCTTAAAGTTTCTCTTCTCTCTCACTCTCTGTTCTCTTGCTGGTTTGCTCTCAGCTTGAGGCTGCACACACTCTGCCTTCCCCTGAACACCCTGCCTTTCTCTTGTGCACTTCTCTTGTCTTGAACTCTCACACTCCTCTGTGCGTTCCCTGTTCACTCTCACACATGCTCTCCACACACATCTCTCACACACACTGCATGCACTCTACTTTCACTCACACACACCTCACATTCTCTCTCCACATGCTCTTCTCATGCTCTCTCTCTCTCTCTCTCTCTCTCTCTCTCTCTCTCTCTCTCTCTCTCTCTGTCTCTCTCTTCATTCGGTCTCCGCATTCACCTCACATGCTCCCCACTCCCTCTCTACATGCTCTCTTGCCTTTTTCTTGACCCAGTCTTTTATTGATACTCCAAAAGCAGGTACAAAAAAGACATTGTATAATCATTGCCAAATCAAATTCAAAAGAATAACCACATCCCACAAAGAATAAAGAATTACAATTGTTCCCCCAAGGTTTCAATCTTCCCAATTCCCAGACCTGTAGCCAAAATAATAATTGCAAACTTATCGTTATTTAAACGCAAACCAGCTTATTATACTTCAGAGCTCAGAGCTCTGAGGTCAGCTACTTGCATTTTTCTGTGAGGCTCTAGTGATAAATGGCATGGGCAAGGCAGTGGCCAGAAAGTATCAAGTTAACTCTTAACTCCATAGTTGTGCGAGTTTTCTGCTTCTGCACATTACACACAATGACTCTCCTAAGAGTCCCAGTGTTCTGACTTAGTTTTACTTGTATATAATTTTATGTATTCTATACTTATTTATCCAGAAACCACTCTCAAATGTTGTGCAAAACTTATTTCATAACTTCAGTAGGTTTTCCATTCTTGGAGTCCCAATGTTGACTCTAATTCATTTTCTAATACTTCCTTCAGACTTTTTTTGCAGATTAACATTAATCTGGAATGACCATCGTACAGTTATTGCATTGTTTCCAAGATGAGAACACACAGCATGCACCTGGGCCATCAGGACTGTGCCCTGCTGCACCTTGTGCCTCAGTTTTTAATAGTTTAAGAATCATTACATCAGGGAACATCTAACTTCACAAAATTCATCAGAGCAGATGGAGAAAGAAGCAGGAAAGTCAGATATAATAGCATAATTATGCACACCAAGGCCAACTGAAAAGCAGTCACACAAAAATGAACTCTATCCAGCCATTGTCCAGTACTAGGGTTAGGAGAAGTGGGAACAACTGTTGTTACAAAGAGCTGCAGGTTACTGAGATGTCTCCGTCCTGGCCTACCCTGACCTTATTTCAGATGGCGGGTCCCCTGGAGGGATGTGTCTCCTGCTTCTCAGGGTCCCAGACACCATCCTTTGTACAAGGAGCTGCCGAGGGCTTCTGAGATGTCTCCATCCCGGCCTACTGCAGGCAGTCCCTGTCATTGTATGCAATCTCCAGCAATGAGCCACATAAACCTTTTGTGCCCCATGTTGGGTTTGGTCTTAGTGTCTGACACATGGATACAAAGTGACCTATGACAGACTTCTATTTATTTGTACACTGGTCCTCATCAGACAGTGGATGTTCCATGGCAGAGCATGAAGAAGGAAGGGAGTCTGATAGACCCGCCCCCTTGGAGAAAGGGGATTGGTGGGCAGAACATTGGGGGATGGGCAAGCACTAACTGTCAGAAGCTGAAATTCAACTTACACTAACTACCCCACTGCCTGAGATGAGGGACTCAGATACGCTGCCTTATCTCCACATGACATTTCTCACTGTGGGGTAGGGTGGTCTCAAGACAGGGTTTCTCTGTGTAGCCCTGACTGTCCTCAAACTCACTCAGTAGACCAGGCTGGCAAGGAACTCAGAGATCCTCCTGCCTCTGCCTCCCAAGTGCTGGAATGAAAGGTGTGCAGCTCCACCTCAGGGCTTCCTCAGGGCATTTCTAACCATTCAGTTACCAAATATGGAGAGACCAGAGACCATCCCCAGCCACCAGGCACAGGGACAGTGGGCTAAGGGAACAAGTTTCAGGTGGGCAGGGGGAATACATTTCAGACATTCTACACAGCAGGGTGACGTTATCCTAAAGCAATCTTTCCTAAGATGTTCAGAGCAACTGCCTGCTTCCTCTGGCCCTAGCACCTTAAGGAGACAACATGGAGACCTAGAACCCCTGGTGTGAGGGAGGTGGGTAGGGAATCAGGCAAGTTTGGATCCTTTCCAGAATTAAATCATAATGTCTCCATATTCTGTAGCCAGGCCCCAGCCTAATGGCCACCCTAGTTGAACAGTAAAGAGACAGTATTAAGGCTGCAGTCAACTTGGCCCATGACACAGGTCCTGAACTGGATAAAGGTCACCCAGAATGCCCTTGGGAAAGAACCTGAAGGTGGCCCGAAGAAGCAGAACTAGAAGTCCTCTGTCCCTTTCCAGAAGGCTGTCTATAAAGCTGAAAAGGGTGTCTGGACACATTCCTGTCTCCTATTTTTTTATATATAATGGAAACAAAGTATACCAAATAAAGAGACTGCACTGAGAGCATAGACAAAAGGTGTGTTCTGTGCCAGGTATCACCACATCAGTCAAGGCATGCAGGGGACATAACACTTGGTCTTTGGCTTAGAAAGCACGGCTGTGGGGTCTAGTGAATGAATGCTGCCCTGGCTGTACTGTTCTGCCACCCAGAGTGACATCTATGAGAACTTTCAGTGTCCAAAGTTTTGCTTGATGGACAGCTCCATGCCTCTGAGAATGTGATAATAGCTGTCAGACAGAGGACAGGCATGATGAATGGGACAGCTCCCACATTCTGTTCTGTGGGAAGCCACGTCCAAGCCCAGACCTAAGACCATCACAGTGACCTCAGAGGACTGTGGAAGGAAAGGACATTCCTCAGTACAGCAGGGTGAAGTTAGAGCCAGGTTTATGGAGCATCAAGGTCCTGTGTTGTGTGATTGTGGAATTGATCCAGGCAGCTTCGTTGACACTAATAAAATGTTATCTTCCTGGGCCTTCACCAAATATCCAGAACAGCAGTCCTCCCTATCCCATACATGGGAAATAAAAACCCAACCATCCTTGTGACAGAGGCTGACATCAGGTCCTAAAAAATTGTGCGCCTCAGAGGGAAACATGGGGGAGGTGATGCTGGTGGTGCCCTAGGTCTGCTGTGCCTACAGAAGGAGGGAGTGTCTCAAGGAATGATAGGGATGTGGGGTGTGTCTAACTGGCTTCTGCCTACAAACAACAATCTGGTGAGGATCTGTCACCTCTGATGAGACAGGTGTCCCATCATGAGTTCCACTGTAGGCTACTCCCTCAGAAGGACAGTTAACAATCAAGACAGGATATTCCTGACCTTGGAGGAAGGAGATGGAAAGGCTTTCAACATCCTCTGAGGCTTCTCCTGCAACTTCTAAAAGTGCTTCCCATAAAGGGAGAGGGCAGTGCCCCTGAAGGAAGAGAAAGCACTGACTTAGCATGAGACCTCAGGGTCATCACATGTTCCACAACAAAAATTCTTTGATCACTAAATCTGGTCTCCAAAGTGACGCAGTTTGCGGTTCTGCCTCCCATAGAAGGATGTTTTTGGATTCAGGTCTCTGAGCTCAATGCCCTATTTCATGGCAGTCACAGAAACTTTGCCAGACTGCTGCCTCCCAGAGCACCCAGCCTGCACTGCACTGTGCTGAGCTCTTCTGCACTTTGGGGCTCATGGGTTCTGTCCTTTGCTGGGATCCCCATTCTGCAGCTGTGCATTGTTTCTCCTTATCAACCCCAACATCCACATGATCCTGTTTGAGTGAGCCATAGACTTCATTGAATCCACTGGGGTCCTCCTGCTCTCTGGAAACACCCTGGAGGATTTCCTAAGTGAGTCTTCACATATCACTGGGAACCTGAGAGGTTGGAAAAGCTGGCAGGCCTCAGCTAAGCAGCCCAGGCTTGTCCTGCACATTACCCTCTCTAGACAGGAGGAGGAGTCTCCAGGTTTCCAGCGAGGGCAGAATGGTAGGGCCTCCTTATACACATAGAAAGATAACATGGTCAAGGTTTCCACTGTGCTTGTAGCATGGACACAAAACAGTGAGATCAGTTCCTGGGAATCCTTTTAACATGGGTTCAGGTTGATCCCCATAGAGGGTTACATAGAGGAACTTCAGGAAGAAGGGCTAGGTTACAGACTGCAGATAAGGGGAGGGGCCCTGCCCTGAAATGCTGACCCCCAGCACTTGGGTGAACAGTGGGAGGGGCAGGGATGACATGGTGTCGATGGGCACTTTGATCTCTATGTTTTAATATGGACACAGATACTCTTACATACACCCTGGCTGTCATGTTAAAAGAAGAGTTCTCCACAAAGATCTCATGGGCATGTGTCCTGCCGGTTCCAAGGGAGGCCAGGCAGGCAGTTTTGAGGAGCAATGTACATATGAAGATGTGCAGGTTAAATTCAGTGGCTTCATGGCAGTCACACAGCAAATGAGGTCTCTGGATCCTTCATTCTGCAGCCTGCTGCCCCTTTGATCCCTGAATCAATTATTCTTCCCATTGCATCCCCCCAGTGCTCTTCTATATAGCTCATACTGCACACTGTCTCCAGACAAATATCTATTACCATGATAATGTTGACTGCACTTAGGAGGATTCTCATATTCAACATAATGCTGACTTGCTCTGAAAAGTTATTTCAATCAGTTAGGACAAGTGCATGATATTCCTAAGATGCAAGCCTGGGAACATTGCCATTTCAAAGAGAAAGTATAATTGTCTCTCTCTGGGGTCTGACTTTGGAGCACATTATAGTTTGGTTTGTCTATGGTAGGCTAGTTTTGTGGATTCAGACATAGACTAACCCCTGTCAGGGAGCTTCTGGGTGTGGATGGCTTTGTGCAGGCCTCCTTTTCCCTTCATGTGTCCTGGGCTTAAGCCTTCAGCTTTCCCTCAGAGACCAGAAGAAAATGCATCTGCAGTTAGTACTCATCAGGTGACACGTGGGGGATTCTCAGTAAAACACTCCCTGGTTGATACAAGGTACCATTCTCTGGGTCTGAGTGGGACAGGCACTTCTATCTGCACTTCAGCACACGTGCTAATCAACTATTCTAGGAAAACCTATCTGTCCCTACCTCCCTGCAGGAAGCCTATCCCTAAACATTATTCCCCAGGTGTGAATCTTCAATCTGGGGAAGATTCAAGGATGGGACTCTTTTGAGCTGCAGATTGTAAAAGAAGCCTCTCTGCACTTCTCTCAATGGGTTGTTCTGAAGTTGACTAACCTGGAGGGTTTCTTCAAATTTGGTGGGATACTCATGAGCATGATACAGGACCCCAGGGATAAAGGTTTGGGAGGAGGGGGGTTGGGAGACACTGGGAAGGATGAGAGAGAATGTGCAGACAGAGACATAGAGAGGTGGGCTGGTTAAATTCATTTTTTAGGCTCACCCCACTTGACTTACTCCCATCTCTGATAATGTAGAAATTGTAGCCGATTTTTGGTTTTTGCAAAAAACAGTGGTGGTGATGTTGTATTAAACAAGGGATACAGCTTAACATAACTGTCCCCTTTGTTCACATTTCTGCATAAAATCAGTCTCTTTGTCCAGTTCCCATGAATACTTTTAATTATCTGAGTGTATACAATGTGGCTCCAAATGCTGCTGTCTCAGGATTGGCGGGTTCTTTCCAATGGACTGCTCATATTTCAGTGGAGACAAAGGTTCAGGAATGCTAAAACTATGCAGACACTGAGCACAGGAGCAGCTGGGGCTCTCCCAGTCTCCAAGCAGGGGAGAGGCCATAGGTGCAGCCTGGTGTCTTGCCGGTCCTTAGGAGAGCAGAGATCTGTCTTAAAGGGAGAGGTGATGTTAATCAGGCTTTCACTTGGCATTTGAGACTGAGAAACATCAAGAGGAATTTTCCTTGGGAGTGGAAGCTGAAACTAAAAGGAAGTGAGTGCTGAAAGGGCCATTCAGGCTCCAGGTTTGGGTTGACAAACTGTAACCCATCGTCAAGATTTTGGCTCCGTGTGTCGTCCCAATAGGATGAGAGTCCATGTTCTGTACTTGGTGCGGTTCCTGGACTGCCCTGAAATCCAGGCCAGCTTGCAGTTCTCAAGTACAGGGTTTCCCAGTGTGCCCTCAGCCCGGGTTCCTGGTGTTCCCAGACAGACAGGCTTCCCCTCCGTGTGCATCTCTCCAGGAACACTCCTGATTAGTCATGCTAGTTCTCGCTTGTACCCAGGTGACCTTGAGCAAGCAGAGCTCTATGCACCTGGGTTAAAGCGTGTGTTCCATCTCTACCTCGTGTTACTCCTCGACACCCCAAGCCTTTTCTGATGGAGATTCAGCTGATGGCTGCTGCTAGGCAAGGGTTCCACCAGTGAGCTGTGTGCCCAGGCAGCCAGCAGTTACCTAATGGCATATCTGTTGCTTCGATGTCCAACCCCTACATTCTGAGGTAATGTTGGTGACAGATCAAATCAAACAATGAAACAATCCATGCACTGTTTCCAGCACGATAGCGCGTTGCTGGAAGCCTGCCAGAGAGCACTGCTTCTCCTGAAGTGAAGTCGGGGCAGAGGGGAGGGGGGGCGGGGCGCAGAGAACTCATCTGAGGCAAAACTTGGTTTTGCAAAAGCCAAAGTTGCTTGGTAGTAATAATATTTACTCTCCTTTATTCTTTGTTATTTTGGGGCCAGAAACCGATGTCTTCAGGCAAATTAATACCTGTGGCTTAACAGTGAGCGCTGGGTGTGTGGGAGTGGGATAAAGTTAAGGATTTGTTTCTAGTTCTCCCTTGTTTGACCAATTAGCTGGGAGTTCTTCACTGGCTAGGCTGGTTGACTCTTTGTGAACTAGAAAGGAAGGAAAGGAAAATAATTTTTTGCACAGGCAAATATGCACGGACACATGTTTATGCATACACATTCTAGCCCAGCAGTATGTCTCAGCTCCACAAGTCTTCATGCATGCTTACATGTTTATACATATACCTACATATGTACATGAAAACAGACAGATATTTACATTTGGATGGAGGGAGGGATGAAGGGGTTAATGGATGGAAGGGTGGAGGAAAGCTACCTTATCCCATTCCCCATCTTCATTTCTTTTCTCTTGCCCTATTTTCGAGAAATACATCAGATAAATTTTGCAAAAATGAGAGTTGCAAAAGGATGTTGATGTTAAATTCAAAGCAGTGTTTTGTTCTGTAAGAGCATTATAAACACAAAGCAACTCTTCCACATGGTCCTGCATCCTCCTATTGCACACCAATGGCTTCCTTGTTAATATGAACTACAATGGTTGTCATTGATCACAAATTTGGTCCAAGTCTATTTGTCCTCTTTTTGGTGTAAGTATGAAAGCTCATTGTATGTCTTATTATATAGCCTTTACTAAATATTTTGAGGAATGGGAACATCCTACTGATTATAAATCTCTACCGAACCAGCTAAAACCATCTGTTAAATATCCCTAAGATCAAATCAGGAATTCAATAAAATTAATTTACCTAAACAGCCAGCTAAAACTATCTGTCAAATATTTCTAAGATCAAATCAGGAATTCAATAAAATCATCAATTCACTTCAACAGCATTAATTCATGGAAGTTCATCTTTAGGTTGATCTGCGGGAAATCTACTCACAGGATGGGCTCATGCCCAGGGATTATTACACTAATTCAATAATGACAGGAATGGCATAGCACTTGCAAAAAGCACACCTGAGATGAAGCCTCTTTGCGGCCTTGCCTCTCACAGCTCAGCCATCTCAGTTCAAGAAAAGAGTTAGGCCACCTCCAGGAAGGCCACCTGCTGGCTCTCGTCCTTCCCAGATGGTGCCTGACAGTACTTTACACAGTTATCCCTTGTTCCCATCCCTTCTTTATGCTTTGTCGCATGAAATTTCCTGATTTATCAGGTAAGGTGCCTGGGAATTAAACAGGATTTATAGATTCCATGGGATACTTCTATCTCTGCACAAATGCATTCAAGATGCAACTTGATGCACCCTTATCTGGCCTTCTAAGGAACTGTGAACATGTCTACCCTGAAGTAGAAGGTTCCTGCTCCTACGGCTCCCTCTCAATATGAATGGTCTTTGAGAGATGTCAATGCTGAGATATTGTTCCTTGATGCCTCCCCAGGGAACTTTCCTTCCAGTTAAGGTTTTTACAAGAAGGCAGGAGAGAGATGGCCTATGGAGAGTGTGTGTAGGAGTTGATGACAATCCTCTATGTTCAACTACTCTCCTCACACCATCTGGGCTCATCGAGAGATACAGATTAGAGTCTTGGATTCTAGCTATATTTGTTTCATACATGGAGGAATCTACCAAGGACGGGGAAAACCTCATGGAAAGAAATGTGCATATTAAAAGACCTCTTCCCAATTTTGATAGCTAAATGCCCTCTTTATTCTGATATTTCTAAATGAGCCCCACAAAAGACATGCATCCTTCTGTAGAAATCCTGGCGTATACTAGTAGAACGTTTTCCTTTGGATTAACATTCGGACCTCATGGGACCACAATGCAGACATAGAACTTATTTGCCTTTTCTGAATTAAAAGGAATCAAAATGGTTTTCTTTCACTGAAAATTCTGACCAATCATGTCTGAACATTTTGTTTATAAGAACCAACTATTTATCCAGCCACTAAAGATACGACGTTAGTTTTGGACCATGAGCCCTGAAGCAGGCTGTGGCCTTCCTTAGTCCACCAGGAACAGGCCAGAGAGGCTCCTGGGCAAGCCAACCTCTAGTTCTCCTGTTGTCTATGGGCAGAGTGGCTAGACAACTGTCCTCCATGGAATATCCGCTGTGTCCACCAAGTGACTGCTTTCCCTGCCCCACACCTAGTGCACTTTACTCAGATTTATTAGTACTGAGAAAGGAAAGAGACAAAACAACACTGAATGGCAACTGCAGGCCTCAGCCCTTGTCAACTGTGCCCATTAGGGAAAGAAGGGTAACCCCATGAGAAAGATACAGAGGGCTCAGCAGAGCTCCTGCTTTCTTCATGCCCTGGTGGTCACAGCCATGGGACTCAGTGTCTGAGGGAAGGACCCTTTTGTGCTTCTTTAAACAAGAGGTGACTTGGGATAACTACTTCAGAGCATGGATATTTCTCAACAACAACCACAAGTGACATGCTGATAGACGAAGAACTCTGAAAGTAGTCATTTTGACAGCCTAATGACCATGCATGTCTGCCAGGCTATGGTACATGTAGTGACTTTGGTGCCTTCTCAGCTGACTGAAGAAATAGGACATGCTGGCTTGAGGAGAAAACAGGAGCCAAGCAAGAGAGATCCAGCGCCTCCTGGAGTGAGCCAACAATAAAGCTCGAAATGCAGACATCTGTGCCTGTGATGGGACCCCAAAGCCAAGAAGAGCTAACTGTCCCAGAGAGGACAGAGGCAGTGCACAGGTCCAGGAGCCCGGAGTGCAGCAGTCTGCTGAGGGGGAGTGAGGATTATAGGAAAGACGGGACAGCAGACTCAGAGACAAAAGTCAGAAATGGAGAGGGCTGTCTAGTGAGGACTGCAGCAGCCTTGAGCTACTCTTAGGCTTTACAGACTTTACAGTATCGTGGGAAACAAAGTCCCAGAGCAGCAGAGGCAATGGCTGACATACATTCCATCTGAAGCCATCCAGAGGCCTCCATATTCCTCCATCTTTCTTCCAACAAGATTATCAGAACATTGATCCCCTCAACATGAGCTTCAATGTATCCACTTATCCTTCCATGGGTCAGCAGACCAGACAATCTGCCAGTAGGCCCTGGCCGGACTTGACTCTGCCTGACAGGCAGGTTTTCACAGAAGCAGGCAAAATGGCTCCTGACAAGGCAGGAGGGCCTTCCCTCAGGAAAGGCACAAAGCTGCTGCTGGTACAGCCTCCTGAAGGCAGAGAGAAAGCTGACAGGAGCCAGGCAGCATGCTGAGCACCAGGCTCTGTGAATGAGGTGTCCTCTTGGTTCCTGGGAATACATTCTCACCCACTAACCCACGTCCCATCCCTCCTACGACTTTTATGGCGCTCTCAGTCTCTCTATGGAGGTTCCACTTGGAGGGGTTGTTTCAGGTCAGAGATCCAATCCAGGCTGAAGACCAGGATTCCTACTTCACTGTCTACACAGCTAGATGGAGAGGGATTTCAAATAATCCACCCACAAGCTACAGACCCCAAGCAGGCCATATGATTACCTACTCTATGGCAAGCCTTAGCAGGTAGAGGCCAGTGCCCCTCAGTCCCAGCAGAGAAGAGGGTAGAACACCTACAGGCCAAGGTCTTCAGAGAAGTTGAGCCCTCCACTCTTCGTCCATACAAACACAGAGTAGAACAAAGCCCCTCTCAAATGGGGTCTTAGTCAGGGTTTGTATCCCCATGCCTGGTACCAGTTTATCGTAGTCTGGGTTCAAATATCTGTAAAAATCATCATGATAAGAAACAAGTTGGGGAGGAAAGGTTTTATTCAGCTTACATTTCCACATTGCTGTTCATCACCAACGGAAGTCAAAATGGGCACTGACACCAGGCAGGAAGGTAGGGGCAGGAGCTGATGCAGAGGCCATGGAGGGTGCTGCTGACTGGCTTGCTTACCCTCACTTGCTCAGCTTGCTTTCTTATAGAACCCAATACAACCAGCCCAGAAAAGGCACCACACACAATGGGCCCTCTAACCCTTGGTCACTAATTGACAAAATGCCTTACAGCTGGATCTCATGGAGGCATTTCCTCAAGGGAGGCTCCTTTCTCTATGATAACTGCAGCTTGTGTCAAGTTGACACACATAACCAGCCAGTACAACTGACCCCTTGTCAACAAGACAAACACATCACTATTAAGCCTCAGCCTTTACTGTATTATTCATCCCCAATATCTGAATAACTTTAAACGTCCCACAGTCTTTAAATATTAAAATATCAATCCCTTTTATTCTAGGCTCCAGCTGCCTCTACTCCACAACTGCTGCTGTTCTTGGTGGCCATCTCATGATACTAAAATCTCCAAAACACTGCTGTCTTCTGCTGTAACTGGACTGTACTTTCACAAATAGCCTCTCATGGGCTCCTTTCCTTGTGCTAAGCCTCAACTCCTCTGCATAATCCCTTCAATCCTGGACCTTCAATTGCCACTGAGGCTGTACCTACACCAATCGCCTCTCCTGGCCTCCTCACAGTGTGTGTCAAGCATCAGCTTCTACCTTCATGTTTCAAAACCAGTACTTCCTGGGTGACTCATACATTACCAAGTCTGGCTGGGAACATGAGGTACAACCATGGCTGTCTCTGGAACACAGCTTCTCTGTGCTCTCAGGAATCACTTCCCATCAGATTTCTCCTTACTCTCAATGGTCTCTTCTTAATCACTGTGAATTTCTTAGCTCCAGCTCACCATAATCATTCATCACATAATGCAAAGGTCTTTTTGCTTTAATAGTTCTGGTATCTTGTTAATCACAGCTGATTCTTAATCCCCAGCTGATCAAAACCACAGAATCTTCCCAATCCAAACAGCAGTGGGGCTTACAAGAGTCTTTACACTTCATTCTGAAACTTCACAAGCTGTTCCTCCATGACCAGCTCCGTTTTCAATATTATCTTCCAAGCTCCTACAAAGCATCCCACAAAGTTTTTAATATACAAATGGCTCTTCCAGATCAAAGTTCCAAAGTCCTTCCACAGCCCTCCCAAAAATATAGTCAGGCGATCACAGTAATATCCACTCCTGGTACCATTTCGTCTTAGTCAGGGTTTGTATTCCTGTATAAATATTGTGACCAAGAAGCAAGTTGTGGAGGAAAGGGTTTATTCAGCTTACATTTCCACAGTGCTGTTCGTCACCAAAGGAAGTCAAGACAGGAACTCACACAGGGCAGAAACTTGGGAGCAGGAGCTGAGGCAGAGGGCATGAAGGAGTGCTGCTGGCCAGATTGCTTCCCCTGTGATGGAAGAATGAAGAGCCACCGTGGTGGAAGAAAGAGCATCCTCCTCGGAGGCTATGGGCTGGTCTGTGGCTTTGTCCCTAGAGATCAGAGAGCAGAAGTTGGTGACCTGTGTGACTTTTTTACACCTGTCTAATTTAGATGTTGTTCAGTTAAGGAGTTCAGTTGTATACCTACTGTAGTAGTTGTTGTACCCCAGGAACAGTATGCACCAGAGCACAAAGAAGTAAATTTGGCACCAAGAGTCTTGCCTGCTAAAGAAAAACACAGGCCATGCTGGCCACAAAAACTCTAGAAATAATCGAGAAGCCCATCAGGAGGATCCTGTCAGAAATATCAACATTTGAGACCCTTCACCATCTTAACATCATTAGCTTCTTCCAGGTTCTAAAAACACCAAAGCAGGCCCACATAGTTACAGAGCTTGCTCCAGGAGGAAACAGGTTGGACCTGATAATGGAGGATGGCCCACTTCAGGAGGAAGAAGCACAGAACATACTCACGAAGATAGCATCAGCCATAAATCGCTGCCACAACCTTGACATTGTTCATGGAGACGTTAAACCTCAACACTATGCAAGATGCAGACAGAAAAATGAAGCTGATTGACTTTGGCCTATCCACCAAGCCTCGCCCTGCACCTTACTGACAAGGCAGTGTGCCTGTGACAAGGCCTTTTATGCCCCAGAGTTTGTACTACAGGGGCCCTGAGATGACAAGGAGTCCGATGTTTGGAGTCTGGATGGGCTGCTCGATTTTATCACTACTGGGTACCACCCCTTCAGAGGAAGGACAATGAAAGAGAAAAAAAATGATGAAGAAAAAGATTGCAATGAGGACCTATGACAATCCAACTCACATCTCTGGACAACTTGAATACCAAATTCAACAGATCCTCACACTTCTCCAAAAGATGACACCCACCACTGAAGACATTGAGAGACATACATGGGTCAGGAAATGTGAAGTAAAATCCCTACTGTGACATATCTAGATTACAACATTATTAACATGCTCTGAGCCATAGGGTTTTATGCCAAGGGGATCTTGGAAACCCTGCTAAAAATATGATGAGCCCAATGGTTACATATTTGATTTTCAAAGAAAAGGTACACAAAGAGCTTCAGAATGGATGTCCCACTTCAGGCAAGCCTGTGGATCCCTGGGTGTCACCAGCAAAACCCTCTATCTTTCATCTTCCCCTAAAGAGAAGGGACAGTGAGCCCAGCTCTGGTGTCCTCCCCAACTGGCCCTCAGGACAACATGGACATGTTGTCCTGATACTCTCAGGACACAAGATGGCAGGAAGCGCTTCCACGCCTGCCATTATTTGATAGTGTCCCCTGAAGAATAGATTTACTACCTGTGCCCTGCATCCTGGGGCTCTGGCTGCCCATGTGTCTATAGCAACGTATCCGAAGAGGAAATTCCCCTGCCACCTGAGGAAGACTCTGACATGGAAAAGTCATCACCCCTTCAGAATACTGGGTGCTTCCCCTAAAGAGAAGAGACAGTGATCCCAGCTCTGGTGTCCTCCCCACCTGGCCCTCAGAACAACATGGACATGTTGCCCTAACGCTATCAGGACACAAGATGGCAAGAAGTGCTTCCACGCCTGCCAGTATTTTATATTGTCCCCTGAAGCAGAGAAGATTTACTGCCTGTGCCCTTCATTCTGGGGCTGGGGCTGCCCCATGTGTCTGCAGCAGCATATCTGAAGAGGAAATGCCCCTGACACCTGAGGAAGACTCTGACAATGAAACCTTATCAGCCCTTCAGGATATTGGGTGCTTCAAGACACTGGGCGAGAGAATCAGGGCTTGCCTATCAACACTCTGTTGCTACCTGAGGGCTCCGAAGCTGAAACCGTCCACATATCTTCCAAGAAAGTGGCTCCCCTGAAAGAGGCAGGATGCTGAACCCAGTGAAAGGGTAAACAGGTAAGAAAGGGTTTGTCTCAGCTCTGAATTTTATATTTTCTGTCTTTATTCATGTCTTTTTGTTGGAAAATCAGAAAGGTGTGCATTTCTCAGATCACTTGGTATGGTCAGATGTATTTCTACTTCACCTGGATTAAACTGTGCTCCTTGGCCTACCACCTCAGGAAGAATCCTGTTGGATAATGCTCAGGTGGCATCTGAAGTCACTGAACTAGCAGCAATAAGCAAGAGACTGTGGGGACAGTCAGTATGAAAGGAGGCTTGTGGAGCTGATGTCCATGGGGAACATATTCAGATGGTGACTCTGCTAGGTGACCTAGTGCCTGCCAGAGTGACCATGGTCAAAGAACAACGGGGCCACCTCAATGGCTCCCTACAATTTCACTGAACAGGCAGGCAAGTGTGCTGAGCTGTGTGCAAATTCTGACATTGCTGCCTGGATGCCCACACGGAGAAACCAAGCCAGACTCCCACTTCCTGTGTGTCCTCCATGTCCTGTCTAGAGGAGATGGTTGTAGTGTCACCAGAATCAGAATCTCCACAGTGGCCTTCAGAGCCTGGGCATAGAGCACCAGGCTGGTTTTTCAAATCATCTCCTGTGCAGTACAGGCTAGCTGGCAGAGCATCTTCACTGACACCAGGCTCAAGGAAACAAAACCTCATCCTGTTTACCCAGGACACTGACCCCTGGCCTTCTCGGCTATCCCCTCCTCCCATCGTTGTGTTGGGACATATCCCATAACAAATCCGTTATTGTGCTTGCATCATGGAGACAAGTCAGCCTATGTAACCTGCTTTCTTTGGAAAATGTGGGAGCAGGCACACAGCACATCTCTCTGTGTGCCCAAGAAAGCTGCAAAACTTTCTTGTGAGTGAACCTCAAACTTGTGAGTGAACCTCAAAGGCTTCCATGCCTGAGAAACTAGAATGGTTCCTTCTGAAGCATTCACAAACTTTCTAACACTGTCTTGCACTTCTAAAGAGCCTAGAGGGGGGTCTCCCCTG
Source organism: Apodemus sylvaticus (assembly GCF_947179515.1). NCBI lineage: Eukaryota > Metazoa > Chordata > Mammalia > Rodentia > Muridae > Apodemus > Apodemus sylvaticus. The sequence goes on from NC_067480.1 coordinate 7,598,251, forward strand.
ATTGGTCAGAGGGCAGCCTCATGACCTATGTCACGGCATTTCTTTGACATTTTGTTCCCAGGGTGTGGGCTTTTCAGCAAGGTAGGGCTCAGTGTCCTAGCCATCTAGCTAGCTCATTGCTTTCTGGGATGGACCTGCCCATGGCTCCCTCTACAACCACCTGTCTTCCAGTTCAATGCTGGAGTTAAGTCCTCTCTCTTAGGCCTTGCTTCATTCTTACTTAAGTGGAAATGTCTTCCACTGTGACAGTGGGTGGACAATGGGATTCAATCCCATGTGTTCTAGGCTGACTATATGTCATGCAGTGATCAGTTAACCCAGTCAGGAGACATGCACTAAACATGTGCTGTGTGCCAAGCCCTCACTACTTGATGGATCCAGGGATCTTAAGGCCTGATGACCTAAAGTACCTGTCCCCAACAGCAGACATGCTGGCAGGGTCCAGGAAAATCAGGAGGACAAAAGTGGTGGTGTAGGTCTACATGGCAACTAACAGGGAAAGGGACCAGAGAAAATTCATGGTAGTCCAGGGAATCACAAGAGACACTTCTGTGAAGATTACAGCAGGTCAGAGATGGGAGGGAAGAATGTAAGGCACAGAGGGCCGTGGGGGAAGCTGTGTGACATGCTGCCAGCCTGGATCCCTGGGCACGATGGTGTCGTTCTGTAGTAGTGCAGTGTTTGTGGTCACCCAAGGGGAAGCTGTGTGAAAGTGGGCTTTAGGTGAAATGTCCTGAAACTCATAATAGCACTCAGGCACTGGCACAGATGGAAAAGACCTGAAGGGGGCACCCCCTGTGCAATGAGGATTGTTAAGTACAAGACAGTGAGCAGAACAGTGGGAAAGGCCAGGGCCAGCCAGAAGTGGAGATCATGGAGGCATCCCAGAATCTACAGGCCCTGTTCCAGCTGTGGGGGCTCTACCCTCTTTCACATGTACCTGTGTTTCAAAGCCAGTGGTGAGTCTAGGTAAAAAGCGTCACCTGGCAGCCCTCCTGGACCTGTGTTGTTCTTTAGCACCTGACATGTACTACCTGTCCAACTCAAAAGCTCAGTAACCTTGAGGACACACTATTAGTATCTTAGATATTTCTTTCTTCTCTAAACAAAAAACCTACAGGCAGGGCATAGACGTACTTATCAGGCTATTTCTCTCCTCTCACTCGGCAGCCCTGCTCTCTCTAGAATTATCTAGCTGGCATGTTTTTAGTACAGTAAGAAGCTACCATGAGGTGTCAGGAGGAGGCTGCCTTTGCACAATCCAACAGGTGTGCATCACAGCCCTTCCCACATCACGGCTGCCATGCACAGAGAGAGAGAGCAGGGCCTATTTGGCTGTGCAGAAACTGTTTCTTGATTTCATACTCATTGTATAACTATCCGTGAGGTAAGGCAAGAAACAACAGTAGAGGCCATGTTGGGTGCTCTTTACTGCTCTCTTCCCCAGAATTTCCTTGGCAGGTTTACTACTCCCAGCTGAGCTACCAGCCACACTGGCCTAAAGAGTCATAGTCAGACACTATTCATGAGAATGTACTACAGACTCACTTGACACTCTTCTGAAGGCATTTTCCCGACAAACATTTTCATCACGAATGACATAAGCTTGAACAAATAGTCAGAAAATTATCCTACCAGATGGGTAGCGGCCATCCATTAGTGGCAGGCCAGACACTACAGGATGTGAACTTCTCTTCACTCGAGGACAGCAGACAGACTGTGCTTCTGTCCTGTCTCATTTTCACTCATGTATCTATCAGGGGTCTCAGATGCTCACCACCCCCCATCAATTTTATCCACCATGTTTAATATCTGGATTCAGTGCTGCTGTCTTCATCTGCAGAGGATGATCACTTGAGTCAATCTGGAACTTCAGCTCACACAGTGCATAGAGGGTCTGGACTCTCCCTATCCCAGACTCAGCATGTGTCAAAGCACAATCGCATATGTGAGCTCTTTCCTCTCACCACCCTGAAGGCATGGTGCTCCATTACCTTCCTGACACACCACGTGCTGCCATCCACTAGTCAATGGCCTTGAAGATTCTTAATGGCCATGGCATGTGTCAAGTGCAGTCTTTGGTCATTCAGGAAAAGGGAAAGTGTCCATAACCAGCCTTTTCTGCACTCACTCCAGTGTCCTTCCCTCCTGGGTCCTAGTGTTCATTTCCTAGTTGCAGTATACCCAGGGAGAGGTCTCCTCAGTAGGAGGTTCTCAGAAGGGGTGGGCCTGCCATTGTCTGTGGTACCTGGGGTTCCCTTCCCTGGCATCTAGTGCCTTTCCCTCCTTCAGCTTCTCTGCAGATGACGGTGCTGTGCTCCAGAAGCTGGTGCATGTGTGCCCAGGAGGTCACGGATCCCTGACTATGAGGGCAGTGGTTCATTGTTGCTGAGGATCCCATCTCAGGATAACAGCACTGAGCTGGAAACACAAAGCAAAAATCTCCTACCTGAGCGAGGTATGCAGAAAAGCGGTGAGGCTGGTGTACACATGGACAAGGGTCCAGATGGGATCCAATGTGATGATCTGGTGCCTGGCAGAGGAACAATGGTCACGGCTCTATTGGTCACCTCAGAGTCTCCCTGTAGTTCAGATGGACATCCAGGGCCTGAGCTCCTTGATTACTGACTCGGTGTGCACCTTCGGCCAAGAATAGACACAAGCGTCTGTAGAGCTTGGAAAGACACTTTTGTTCATGATGCTCAGACAGAAAGGCAACAGCCAATTTATTAATGTGGTGTGTACACAATGACACAGAATTCTCCACAGGCACTCCATTCACATGGACAGGGCCCTTCGTAGCTGCCCAAAGCATCTGATACACTGGACCTGAGCAGACAGATGCCTTCAATCCCTGCATTCCAAGAACCAATAACATTTCAAAGCATCATGGGCTGGTCTTTTTTCTCTTCCTTCCCCCATTTGTCTATCACCTATCAAGGTGAAGACATTTTATTCCCATGCTCATAACTGAATCTTGTTCCATAATTCAAGGAACACAGTTGAAAAGAGGATCTGGACCTCTCTGTCCTCACATGTCTCTATGGACATTCAGGATGCACAGTCTCTTGAATATCCTGTGCCAGCTGCAGATGTCCTGAGCATCTGTGTTCTCCACATCTACTGAAGATGCATGTGAGCCAATAGACCATCCTCTGTCAGGGCCATTTTACCCTTGACACTGATGTGATGATTCCCCTGTCTCCACATGAACACACACAGCCTGTCCCAACAGTGTGCTACTGTTGCTAAGGGGGCACTAAGGACAGGAGGACTATGACAGTAGGTTGCTGGGTGCTATAATGATTGAGTCTCCTTGTAATGCTGACAATAGAAGCTCAGGCCTCAAAGGAGGTAGACTTCAAGTGTGAGAGTGGAGTGTTACTCCAGGATCTGAGTCAACACCAACACCCAGGAATCCAGGAGCTTCAGATAGTGGATGCTTCTGTCTACCATGGGTGAGCGATAAATCCAGGGGTGCACTCATTCTGTGTAAGTGCACAGGGAGCAAAATAGTCTTGTGTCCCTGGACTTCAGGGCTCAAATGAGAAAACACAGCATGCATGGTGTTCTGCCTTTGGGAAGAGGATGAGAGGAGGAGCAAGCGATGCACATATCCTGACCACTAGAAAGTCATTCAGTGTGCGAGGGAACCTTTGAAGCTTGAATCACTGAGAAACGTGCTGTCTGCCAGTGCTAGAATCCTTCCTGAGAGCAGAACACACTCCCAACCCACCAGTGGTGAGAATAAACTTAGAGCTCAGACCATGACCTACCCCAGTGTGGTTCCTGAGCCTGAGAGCTCCAAGTTTCAGACTTATTCAGTGTTGGGATCTTTGCAATCCTTTTCTTGCTTCTGCAAAAGCTAGAGTATAGAAAGTAAGGGGCGGGGCTTTCTTGCATGCTCTTGACCCATGCTGGGTCTTCTGTCTTCCATGTCTACCTCTGAAATTAAATATGCCACGTCTCTCCAAAGGTAATGCCTGTTCCAGTGTCCTGCACTCAGTGAGGAGGTTGGAGCAAGTGTCAAGGGAGTGAAGGTCCGGGGTGGCTCTTCTCAGTCTGAGCTAGACCACTGATGCTCTGGGAAACACTTACCTTCTCAGTGGGAACTTCATTCACTGTAAATAGCCAACAACCTGTTAAAGCAGCAGTGTTAATCCACCATGGTGAAGACCAGGTGACAGTGAGTCCACAGTAGGAAATGGGTCCAAGGTCTACCACCTTAACACTTCCAATTCTGTCTTCTAGGGATCACTAACAAATCTACACAGTCCTACCTTCCGGAAGATGAGTCACTGCATTACAGTTTTCATGACTCATGACATGAGGCACTTGGAGGTTCAACACAAATCCCAAAGCCAAAACAGAAGACCCTTCATGTGACCTTTCCTCAGTCTCCCATTAGAGACAAAACTGAAGTTTACTGTGGGCCTCATCTTTTAGATGCAGGTGAACGATCACCTTAGATAAGCAAGCTTCTGATGCTAAGACACTGGGTTGCCAAACAGCTCTGAGGGGAGAGGGCTCAACGCGAATCTCTGTCTGCAGCTCGTGCCTGGCATCTGTGAGGTTCTGTGGTTCTCTTCTCAGGGGGCAGCCTGAGGTAACGTCTCTATCAAGTAAAAGGAAACTCCCTCAGACAGTCTCCGGTCTCAGACATGACATGAGCTCCTATTGTTCTTGCATGCTTTTACAACTTTGTTTAGTATATGTGAACATTCATAAAGATCAACTTAAAACTCTATAGACAAGATGTATTCAGGAAAGTGTTTCTGCCATTGTCTCTTGCTCTTGTACCCCAGAGCCCCGCCCTGGCCCCAAAAGATTCTCTCTTCCCTTAGCTTTGCTCTGTCTTTCTGGTACGGGCTCAGGTGCAGCTGGCCCATGCTTCTGGGGATGTTTTTGTTGTTGTTGTTGTTTTTTTTTTTTTTTTTTTTATTCGATATAATTTATTTACATTTCAAATGATTTCCCCTTTTCTAGCCCCCCACTCCCCGAAAGTCCCGTAAGCCCCCTTCTCTTCCCGTCCTCCCACCCACCCCTTCCCACTTTCCCGTTCTGGTTTTGCCGAATACTGTTTCACTGAGTCTTTCCAGAACCAGGGGCCACTCCTCCTTTCTTCTTGTACCTCATTTGATGTGTGGATTATGTTTTGGGTATTCCAGTTTTCTAGGTTAATAACCCCTTGGTTTCTGACCCTGCTGCTTTTGGCTGGCAGCCTATCTCAATTTTCTCAGGTGGTTGTTGGGCAGACCATCTCCCTCGTCTTGTCTGATGTGAAGTTACCATTGGACAAGAACTTCCAAGAAGGTGTTGAAAAGACCACTTCAAAGGATGTATTTATGGGCTTAATTTTCAAGAAAACTCAGACAAGAGGCAGAAGTGGTTCAAGAGAAATGGTTAGCTGTGAAACCTTATCAAATTCCTAGTATGTGTTTAAATATGTGATGCTCAGGTGTGTGCTTCAATTTGTGGAACTCGTTTGGTACTGAAGAGCCTCAAAAATCCTTTTCAGAAGGCTCAGCTCCAGCCTAGCCATGGAGAATTCAAAGAATTCCATTTCCAGGTTTCAGGTGTGCCCAGGGCTGAGTGACAGCCTTATCAAGGTGCAGGTCTGGGAGGACATCCCTGGATCGTGGCATGTCTGGAGTATCTCACCATTTCTTCATGATTCTCCCATGAGATTGGGACAGTGAGAGGACTCAGTCACATACAAATGTCATCTCTGTTATATGAATTTCAGCATTGTACACATTGGAGCAGGCACACATCAGAAGTAACTTTTAGACACATTTCAGGTGCAGCTGCTACAGTGAAGGAACAATTTGCCTTCCTCCTCATCCCTGGATGTGTTCATGTGTGCACCTCAGCCCTTGAGCTTGAGTCTTCAGGAGGAAACATTTGGTAGGGAGCTGCAAGATCTCCGGGCGGGTTCTTTGCTTGCCTTCTGTAGCTGGACCACAACACTGGAGATGCTCTCTGTAACTGCACACGGTCTCTGATGGATCGCAGTGTCTCTTTCTCCCCTGGGAGTACCCAGGACCTTAACCTTCTCTGTGCACATTGGCCCCATCCTTGAAGTTCTTCCACCCCTACTCCCCAGTCAGAGACTGAGCACAAGTGCTTGGACTTTGACATGTCCATGAGAACAGCGCTGACTGGATGTTTTCATTCTTAACCCCATTTCAGGGATGAGGACAGCAACCTGTAGATATCATATTGTTCATTCAGTTCAGGAATGCAGGAGAAGAGCCAGCAAACAACACCAAAAGGTCTGAGTGCTGGGACCCTGTCTCAGTTAGGATTTAACTGCTGTGAACAGACACCATGACCAAGGCATCTGTATAAGGACATTTCTTTGAGGCTGGCTTACAGGTTCAGAGGTTCAGTCAATTATCATTAAGGCAGGAACATGGCAGCACCCAGGCACACTGGTGCGGGAGGAACTCAGAGTTCTACATCTTTATCTACAGGCAGAATAGTGGCTTCCAGGCAACCAGGAGGAGGGTCTTAAATCCCACACCCACAGTGACACACCTACTGTGATAAGGCCACACCTACAAATACACTCTCTGGGCCAAGCCTATTCAAACCATGACAGACCCTGTCACTTACCACAGGGTATCTAAGATGACTCTGGACAGGCAGTGTGGCGCAAGTTAACTCTTTCCAAGAGAGCCTGACTGACATAGTGCAGAGAGAGCCCACAAGTCCCCTGTCTCCATCTCCTCCTGCTCCTGTGTGTCTCCATGGCTAACACTTCAGAGAGCTCCTGGTTCTTCAGATAGGAAAACTCCACCTCAAGCTCAGATTTCAGGTTAGAAGGACAAGTCCAGCAATGAGGGTTTTCTTGTGCATTGGAGTGCTAGGATGTCGGCTTGGTGCAGAGATTGCTGGGAGAGATCTGGGAACATATCTTCTGCAATGAATCCATTCTTCTCTCAACTCACATAGCTCTCTTTCATTTTGTTCTCCACAGCATCTTGACACGAACAGATCGTTCTAGCTGCTGAGCCCAGGCTTAGAAGATGAACTGCAGCCAAGAAGCCTGGCCACTCTAAGGACGAGGCACAGCTTTAGAAACTTGAAAAGCACCTATGCACAGGAGAACAGTGCCAGGACCAAAGTCTCATCCAGCTTTCTAGGATACAGAGAGCCTGACAGACTCCAGTCAGAGAAGAGGAAGACCCCACCCCACAGATGGAGCCTGTGGCTGAAGTTGTTGCACCCAAGACTGTGATTGTGAAACGTATCTCTGTGGACACCGGGTTCAGGTGTCTTGTGCCCAGGAACCAAGTCTTTCTCTCATTCCTCGTTTGGTGGAACTTTCCAAGTCCTGGCATTGGAAGTTTCACGTGCTGATGGAATCCCATCTGGCACTCAGTCTAGGAAAGGTTTCTACCCCTTAAAGTGTCTGGGAATAGGATGAACCCACAGTCAACATTAAAACTTCAGGTCTCTGCTTTGTGGTTATTTTCCCTTTCAAACTGGTTTAACTGCGAATAAGGAACAAAGCCTGGTATTTCCAAGATCGACCCCTATGAAATTCAGAATCCCATAGCTCAACGTGTTACAGTTCCCACTCTGGAATGAATCCAAGGGAAAGGTGCCTGACATGGGGGAGTTTGCAGATTTATAGGTCCAGGCCTCAGCAACACTAAACCTACAGAGAATCATTTAGGGATTCCAACTTTAGAAACTGCGCGGGACAATAAAGAAAATGTCCCACAGGAGGCTCACAGAACCACATCATTGCCTCTGTGACCCTTAGTGCTGTGATTGCCATGCTCTCTGTCAACCTCAAAATGAGGTCACCGTTTACAGAATAACAGTGCAGGGCAGCAGAGCAGTGCACTGGCCTAGGGTGGTGTAGTGGGTGGTCCTAGGAGACGATGCCATCCCTCCATCCTCTCCATCTAGGAGGAAAGGGAGAGGAGAGAGGGAGGGATTTGTGAGGGTGAGACTCGTGGTCCAAGTGCAGCCTAGGAGTCAGCTTTCCAGCCTGGAAGAGCACACGTGTCTCTGGAGAATTCAGGTCAGGCATGTCACAGGGACAGAGGGCCTGTGCTCTCCATAAGAAGGCACTGTACCTGACATCCTGTACTAACACAGGACATAGGATAGCTTGTCAATACAGGAGCCAGCACACGGCTGGCACAGGGAGATTCTCGAGAAGGTTCAGGGTTGATGGAGTGTACACGCAGACTGATAGGTCAACAGATGTGCAGGACAGTCTGAGGTCACAGGGCAGGTAGTATGAGCTATGTGGCCACACACAGCTGGACTGATGAGACCCTGGCTCAACAGTGCTTACTGGATGAGGCTTTTTAAGTCCCCTACACTGTATTCCCCAGGCCTCAGTTGTAAAGTGCTGGCAGACATCCAGTAAGCAGTGTCTTCTTCCAATTTACTTTGTTCCAAAAAGGACCTCCATTGTCAGTGTCATGATGCACAGCACTGAAAATGCAGGTGTCATCTAGACAACAGAACTTTCCATTGGTGTTATAAAGATACTCTGATCACAAGTAACTTTGGGAAGAATTATTTATTTTGCTTACATTTCCAGGTCTCAGGGCATCACTATGGATATCCAGGGTTGCAGGTCCCGGCAAGGCCCTGAACTAGAAACCCCTGGGAACACTGCTTCCAAGTTGGCTCACTGGCCCATGTTTAGTTGCCTTCTTATGCAAACCAGGCCCACCTGACTAACGCTGAGGGCACTAGCCATCTCCCTCAGCCTCCACAGGAATCATCAATAAACCAATCATGGCCATGATTATAGGCCAGTGTAATAACACATTCCTTCAATGGAGGTCCCATGCTGCTGGGTGACTCTCTGCTGAGTCATGAAGTTTTATAAAAGCTAAAGGGACCAACGCCAAGAGGCTGAACACAAAGTCAACACACAGCATCCACCAACATTGTTTTGGTTTTTTTTTTGTTGTTGTTGTTTTTGCTTTTATTAATCATTCATTTTTATCTCAAATGATATCCCACTTTCAGGTTATCCCTCCACTACCCCATCCCAATCTGGCCTCCCCCTTATCTTTGACTATATGGGAGTGCTCCCCCACCCACCCACACTTCCCCACCCTACTGCTCAGGCATCCTTCTATTCTGTAGCATCAAACCTACCCAGGACCAAAGACCTCCCCTCCCGATGCTGTCCGACAAGGCCATCGTCTGCTACATATGTATCTGGAACCAAAGATCCCTTTAGTTACACTTCATGGTTGGTGTTCTAGTCTCTGGGAGCACTGGGTGTACTACACCGGCCCCAGTAGAATCTGTGTGGTAAGTTCCACAGACTGAGGCACTAGACTGAAGGAGGTCTCCTGGAACCGGTTGTGGAACTCTCAGCCGGAGCAAACATATTGGGAATGTTTTTGTTCTGTTCTCTTTCATCACTTTTCTTAGTTACAGGTTCCTGGTAGGCTACACCATGATCTTAAGAATAATGCCTTGAGATGGATCACTAACATGACTTATCTCCAGGGAAACCAACACTTTACTACTCAAATCATTTACAAAATTATTTTGATAGATGAAAATTTTCCAGCAATAAAACTTCATATGGCTACAGTGTGTGTCCTCAGAGGTAGGTTTTGGTATATGGTAAAGAAAGCCTTAATTAGAATGAATTAAAATAGTTTAAATTTATGCTTTGAAGATTTATAAAAAAATAATCAGGCATTAGATGTTAAGCAATAATTAAACATATTGGAGCTGGAAAGTTAGCTCAGCAGTTAAGAGCACTGACCATAAAGATTTATTAACCTGTTTTGGGAATATGCCGCTGGCCGTGGACAACCGCCCTATTGAACATATTGTTTTAGAATTGTTATATTTTGATGGTAATGTTACCTGTTCTGTTTGTGATTCACTGAACGTGCACTTTCGTGTTGGTATTCATGATTGTTTTGCTGCATATGGTTTCTAAGAGGTGTTATGTTTGATTTAAACATATTTATATAAAATCCCGTGCTTGAAAGCTGCAAAATACGCTCAGATACAAAGTGCCGCTGTGTTTCTGTTTGTCAGTGCTAAATCCTTACCCACCTGGACTTTGAGGACCCTCATCCCAGGGTCCCACACCTGGCAGGAGTGTTCCGTGGCATGGGTGGTCAGGCCGGCCTATGTTGTTCCTCCAATGGGGTTGCAAACCCCGTCTGCTCCTCCAATCCTTCTGCCGGCTCCCCCAGGAGGCTCCCGAGTTCAGCCTGATGCTTGGCTCCCAGCATCCTCCACCTCTGCATGGGTCAGTTGCTGGTGGACCTCCCCAGGGACTGCCACACTTGGTTCCTCTCCTGCAAGTGCCTCCCAACCACGGTCCAAAACAACTGTTTTCAATAAAAATAAAATCATTAAAAATATTCTTATATACTTGCAAATGTTTTGTACACTAATTATTTGCAAAATGCTCTTGCATAAACAAAAAACTGACCAATTTTATGAAACAAAACTCACATTGGCTGGTATAAATTTTGGTGAAAGGAGGTAAGACACTAAATCCTGCAGATGTAAAATTTATATAGAATACTAACATTCATTTTCTTTTTTGTATTCCATATTAGCATGTTTCAGGACACAGGAAATTCAAACTTGGAAGGGCATTAAGTGTTATGTTCGTTGGGCAACTGCCTGCTCAGTGCCACGCAGGGCAACAGAGACACGCAGTAGGGACGCAGGCCACAGCGGCAACAGAGAGACCACACCAGGCCAAACAGTGGGGAACAAAGGTGTTGTATGAAAGGAAAGAAGGAAAAATAGAGAGAGGGAGGCGCTACTCAAATATATACAGATGGTGACATAGTCACAGGTAAAGGTAGGCCCAGTGAACTCTGGGTATATGGTGGCTGTTGCCTTGGCAACAGACCTATAGGTTGCGCTGCACTGTTGCCTATGTGATGCGGGTGTCAGAGGTCCCAGTACTAACATTGAGGACTTGTCAATGCAAGCTGGGTTTCATGGCTTGAAGGGCATTTATTTTTTATTATTTTTACCATTATCTGAAAGAAATTGTTTTGTTTTATATTCCAAATGTTACTCACTTCCCTGTGCTCCCTCCAGAGTCCTTCACCCTCTCCCATCCCCTTAGCCTCTGAGAAGGTGCTCTTCCACAACCCCAACTGCCCTCATCACCTGCCTCCTTACTACTACCTCACACCCTCCTCTGCATCCCCCTTCCCTGGGGCATCAGTCTCCACAGGATTAGGAGCATCTTCTCCCACTGAAAACACACAGGCAGTCCTCTGCTACATATGTGCTGGGGTCCATGGACCAGCTCTTTAGTTGTGTCTTTATTCTCTGGTAGCTCTCAAGGGTCCGGGTTAGTTGATAACCATTTTCATTCTATAGGGTTGCCATGTGCTTCATCTCCTTCCCCTAACTCTCTTATGGCGGCCCCTGATTTCAATCTAATGGTTGGCTGTGAGTATCTGCATCTGTGTCAGTCAGCTGCTGGTAGAGCCTCTCAGAGGACAGCCATGCTAGGTTCATATCTGCACGCACAACATGACACCAGTAATAGGATCCCAAGTTGGGCTGGTCACTGGATGGCCTATCCTTCAATATCTGCTCCAGTTTTGCCATTGTATTTATTTTAGACAGGAACAATTCTGGGTCAAAGATTTTGAGGGCAGGTTGGGATGATCCCATTCCTCCACTGGGAGCCCTGTCTATCTAGGCGGTAGTCTCTCAGGTTCCATCTCCCCACAGTCTGGCATTACAGATTTGGTCATCCCCATGAATCCTGGAAGCCTCTATCATTCCAGGTCTCTGGGATTTTCTATGGTTGCCTCTGCCCTGCATTGCCAGTAGCTTCCCATTTCAAGTCTTTCTCCTTACACCTTGTGGCTTCTCACACATCTCCCTCATAACTGATCATGGGCCCCTTTACCTTCCCTCCCCTCTTCCAGATTCCTCACTCCCTCTGCCTCACCATGATCTTTTGTTCCACCTTCTGAGGGGTATTGAAGCATCCTCACATAGGCCTTTCTTCTTGTTAAACTTCTTATGGTCTATGGGTTGTATCATGGGTATTCTGTACTTTTTGGATAATATCCACTTATCAGTGAATACATAACATACACTTTTGGGTCTGGGTTACCTCAACTGGGATATTTTCTAGTTCCATACATTTGCCTTCAAAGTTCACAATGATTCATTTTGAATAGCTGAATACTATCCCAATGTGTAAGTGAACCACATTTTCTGTATCCATTCTTCAGTTGAGGGACATCTGGGTTATTTCCAGCTTCTGGCTATTACAAATGATGCTGCTATGAACATAGTGGAGCCTGTGTCTTTGTGGTATGGTGGAGCATATTTTGGGTATATGCCTAGGAGTGGTATAGCTGGGTCTTCAAGTAGAACTATTTCCAATTTTCTGAGTAACTGCCACATTGATTTCCAGAGTATTTCCACCAGTTTGCAGTCCTATCAGCAATGAAGGAGTGGTCCTCTTTCTCTACAAGTTCACCATCATGTGCTATCACTTGAGTTTTTATCTTGGCCATTCTGTTTAATGTAAGGTGGAATATCAGGATCGTTTTGATTTGCATTTCCCCATAAGTAAGGATGTCAGTTTTTTAGTTACTTCTCTAGCATTCAAAATTCCTCTGTTGAGATTTCTCTCTTAAGCTCTGTACCCCATTTTTATTGGATATTTAATATATTTACATTTTAAACGTGATCCCCTTTCCCAATTACCCCCTAGAAACCATCAATCCATCCCTACTCCTCCTACTTCTATAAATGTGTGGTCCCACCTCCCTGTCCTGGCATTCCCCTGCACTGGGGCATCAAGCCTTCAGAGTACCAAGGGCCTCCCCTCCAACTGATGCCTGAAAAGGCCATCCTCTGCTACATATGCAGCTGGAGCCATGGGTGTCTCCATGTGTACTCCTTGGTTGGTGGTTTAGACCCTGAGAGCTCAAGTTGGTTCATATTGTTGTTATTCCTATAGGTTGCAAACCCTTTTAGCTCCTTCAGTCCTTTCTCTAACTCCTTGATTGAAGACCCCATAATCAGTAATAGTTTCATAAACCAATCACAAATTTGCCGGGGACAACAATCCTATTCATAATCTTTTTGAAAGAAAAACTATAAATAAAACCAACCAAGGAGATGAAAAGGACATATATGAAGAAAATGTTCAGACAGTGTAGAAACTGAAGAAGATTCTGGAAGATGGAAAGACATCTTGAGCTTTTTATTAAGGTAGCCTACGCTGTAAAGTGGCTATATTGGTCAAAGTGATCTGCTGATAAACCTCAATCAACTTTGAGACTCCATTTACATTCATCACCGGCAAGAATCTTTTCTTATTGAAGAACTAAAGTCTTCCATCAATGAATGTCTTTCTTAGCAGAAAGCAGTTCTGTCAGGTATGCTGCACAAGTCATTAATTCAAGCAGTGGCAAGGCAGAGGAGGTGACAGACCTTGAGTTCGAGGCCAGCCTGGTGTGCATATCAAGTTTATGGTAGCCAGAGCTACACTGACTCAAGAAAACAAAACACGGAGTGGAGGAGAAAGAAGAGCTGAAGGTGGAGAAGGGAGAAAAGAAGGAAAAGGAGAAGGAAGTGAAAAGGATGAGAAGTGAGAGGGAAAAGATGGAACAGGAAGAACAGCAGCAAGAGGAGGAGAGGGAAGTTCTGGAAAGACTCAGTGAAGCAGTATAGGGCAAAACCAGTACAAGGAAGTGGGAAGGGTTGGGTGGGAAAACAGGGGGAGGGAAGGGGGCTGATGGGACTTTAGGGGGGGCATCTAGAAAAGGGGAAATCATTTGAAATGTAAATCAAAAATATATCGAATAAAAAAAATAAAGCAAAAAAAAAAAAAGAAGAAGAAGAAGAAGAGGAGGAGGAGGAGGAAGAGGCAGAGGAGGGAAGCCCCATGCTAGAGAAGTCCCAGTAGTTCACATCCATAGGATGGAAAACAGTGTGGTGTGGCACAGAAACACAGGAGCAGATCACTGGCCTCAAGTGGACCATGTAAAAGTGAACTCACACTGTAAGAGACATCTGATCCTACAGAGAGCTGGGGTGGGAGTCTGCAGGAAAAGGCTCACCATGGTCAACAAATGGTGCTCCCACATGTGGAAGACTGAGTCCCTCTGACCACACATTAAGATTATTCCAAAGGAACTGAAGCCACAAAGGTAAGGCCTGAAATGCTCCAGGAAATCACAGCACACTTTACACATAGTCAATTACGTCTAAGATTTTGAAAATTCTAAGGGTAAGGGGAAAGATGGACATAGGAATTAATATGTGGACTTCCCTGAAGTTTAAAAAGGTCTGTACAACAAAGAAAGTGATCAAAGATAAACACTGCAGAACAGCAAAATGGAAAAAAACAGTTGTCATGTCTAGATGCGGTTGTTATTTCAAAATCACTGAAATCTGTAAAACTGTTGGTGTCTGTACCAAAGTACATCCTGCAGGGATCCCTAGCTAGGTTGGCTGGAAGGAAAGTTTCCAACAGGTTGGGGTCTGGCCAGAGGAGACAAAATGATACAGTTCTTCAAGAGGTAGCCAAGGCAGGGAAGGCTATTGGACCTCTTCTGTTTCCCAGCAGCCCCAGAGTCAGTGGCCATGAGATGAGATGTAGCTGGCAGCCAGAAGCCAGGGCAAGAGCTGGAGGCCCGCAGTCCGAGGTCGCCAGCCACCATCCCGGTTCCCCTTGAGGACATGAGCACAGCGGGAAAGTTCCTGAATAGAACATCAATAGCTTATGCTCTAAGATCAAGAATCAACAAATGGGACCCCACAAAATTACAAAGTTTCTGTAAGGCAAAGGACATGGTCAAGCAGACAAAATGGTAACCAACAAATTGGGAAAGGATCTTCACCAACCCTACATCCCACAGAGGGCTAATATCCAATATATACAAAGAACTCAAGAAGTTAGACTCCAGAGAACCAAATGACCCTATTAAAAAAATGGGGTACAGAACTAAACAAAAAATTTTCACCTGAAGAACTTCAGATGGCTGAGAAGCACCATAAAAAATGTTCAACATCAGTAGTCATTAGGGAAATGCAAATCAAAACAACCCTGAGATTTCACCTCATACCAGTCAGAATGGCTAAGATTAAAAACTCAGGAGACAGTAGGTGTTGGCAAGGATGTGGAGAAAGAGGAACACTCCTCCACTGCTGGTGGGAATACAAGTTGGTACAACCACTCTGGAAATCAGTCTGGCTATTTCTCAGAAAACTGGGCATAACACTTCCAGAGGACCCTGCAATACCACTTCTGGGCATATACCTAGAGGATTCCCCAGCATCCAATAAGGATACATGCTCCACTATGTTCATAGCAGCCCTCTTTATAATAGCCAGAAGATGGAAAGAACCCAGATATCCCTCAATGGAGGAATGGATACAGAAAATGTGGTATATTTACACAATGGAATGCTACTCAGCAATTAAAAACAATGAATTCATGAAATTCTTAGGCAAATGGTTGGATCTGGAAAATATCATCCTAAGTGAGGTAACCCAATCACAAAAGAACACATTTGGAATACAGTCACTGATAAGTGGATATTAGCTCAGAAACTCTGAATATTGAAGACACAATTCACATATCAAATGACTCCGAAGAAGGAGGAAAGAGAGGTCCCTGGTCCTGAAAATGCTTGTTCCAGCATTGTAGGGGAGCACCAGGACAGAGAAGTAGGAGGGGAATGATAGGAGAATGGACGGAGGGAAGAGGGCTTAGGGAACTTATGGGGAGGGGGGAACTGGGAAAGGGGAAATCATTTTAAATATAAAAAAAGAATATTGAAAATAAAAAGTTAAAAAAATATAAAGAACATTTCCATCTTCCATACAAAAAAAAAGGGGAAGTGGCAGGATGCAGCTGAGATTAATCACAAGTGGTTTCCACAGAGACTACCCAAGCAGCTGTAGGGAAACCACCAACTGGGACTGCTGGTCAGGGCCCAGATCCAGCAAGGAAGCTTCCTGAGAGAAAACTCTTCCCAGGAGGAGTAAAGTTTAATAAGACAGATGCTCTCAGATGATTCTAGATTAAATAACTCATGCTCTTTTTCCTTGTGGATAGGGACCTTATAAAAATTTTTCGGGTGAGGCTGGTGAGGTGGCTCAGTAGTTCAGAACACTAACTACTCTTCAAATCCCAGCAACCACATGGTGGCTCACAACCATCTGTAATGAGAAATAAAAACTGGAGCAAGAGGAAGAAGAAACTCAGGAACAATTGGGGGGTGGCGTGGGATCCAGGGGTAGATGCTACTGGTTAGCACAATCTGGGATGTTAGGATGTTATTTGCATGGGGGAGGGCCTCAGGTATTCTTCCAAAGTGCCCTGGCCCTCCTAGTAGAATGTCATGGTCATGTGTTCTGAGACAGGTAGAACTTTATTTCACTTGGTATTAATTATGAGATTTATGAGAATTCCTGGGGGGGGGGTTGAACCTTCAAACTTTGCAAGGTCTACCAGCTCAGGGCACGCTCTACTCCAGGCTCTACTGCCCCATATAAAACCACACAACAAAAACCAACTTATCTAATCAATACATGGGGTAATGAATTGAAAAACTGACCTAGAACTGTCATTAGCAGGCAGATCGTACCATGAGCTTCTCTAATATCTGTGCAGACAGATCCATTCCACCTAGAAAACACTGAGTTCCAGCCTGCAATCCCGCAGGCCTTCATTCTGCTTCACACAGGTCCTGGCAGCTACCAGGAAGAGCCAGCTGCTTCTGACACTCAGATTTTCTACCTGAGTCCCTGCCTCTGGTGACACTTCACCTGGTCCTAGCACTGCTCTTTCCATTTCTCTGGTGCCCATGTGTCCTAGTCAACTTGTCAACAACACAAGCAGAAGAAATCTCAAAGAGGGAACTGTGATTGAGAGAACACCTGCATCACACAGCCTACAGGAAAGATGTGGGGAGGTTCTTCATCAGTGACTGCTATGGGAGTGTGGAATCCCACTGGGGGTTGTGACACGGCTGTGCAGCATGTCCTGAGCAGGAGAGTCAGGTCAGCAGCCAGTCAGCAGTCCTCCTCTGCAGGCTCTCTTTCACTTCCTGCCTCCAGGTTCCTGCCCTGTTTGAGTTCCTGCCTTGACTTTTCAAATGGTTAATAATCAGGATTCATGAGCCACATAGACCTTCTGTGCCCCAAGCTGCTTTTGGGCACAGTGCCTGTCACATCGATACAAAGTAACCTACAACAGACATGTACTTTATACACTGGTCCTCATCAGGCAGTGAATGTTCCATGGCAGAGAATGAAGAGGGAAGGGAGTCTGATAGACCCGCCCCCTTGGAGAAAGGGGATTGGTGGGCAGAACACCGGGGGATGGGCAAGCACTAACTGTCAGAAGCTGAAATTCAACTTACATTAACTACCCCACTGCCTGAGATGAGGGACTCAGATATGCTGCCTTATCTCCACATGACATTTCTCACTGTAGGGTAGGGTGGTCTCAAGACAGGGTTTCTCTGTATAGCCCTGGTATCTCAGAATTCCCTCAATAACACGAGACTGGCAAGGAACTCAGAGATCCTCCTGCCTCTGCTGCCCAAGTGCTGGAATGAAAGGTGTGCAGCTCCTCCTCAGGACTTCCTCAGGGAGCTTCTAACCATTCAGCTACCAAATATGGAGAGACCAGAGACCATCCCCAGCCACCAGGCACAGGGATGACAGCAAAAAGGAAGTAGGCCTCTTGTTCCTCTGAGGGAACAAAGTTTCTGATGGGCAGGAGGAATACATTTCAGACATTCTACTCAGCAGAGTGATTGTCCTCAAGCAATCTCTCCTGGGATGTTCAGAGCAACTGCCAGCTTCCTTTGCCCCTGACATCTTAAGTAGACAGCATGGAGAGCTGGAACCCATTGATTTGAGGGAGGTGGGGAGGGAGGGATCAGTCATGTTTGGATTATTTCCATGATCAAGTTGTAATGTCTCTATATTCTGTGTCCAGGCCCCAGCCTAATGGCCTCCCTAGTTGAACAGTCCAGAGGCAGGAAGTATTGACGCTGCAGCTGACCTGGTCCATGGTACAGCTCCTGAACTGGATAAAAATCACCCAGAATGCCCTTGGGAAAAACTATGAAGTAGCCTGTAGAAACAAATCTAGGAGTTTTCTTTCCAGAAGGCTGTCTACAAAGCTGAAACAGGAGTCTGGAGACATTCCTATATCCTTTTTTTTTTTTAATAATGGAAACTAAGTATACCACATACTGAAACTTCGCTACCAGCCTAGACCAAGGCACCTTCTATGCAAGATGTCACCACAGCAGTCAAGGCATGCAAGGGACACACCAGGCCTTTGGCCTGGGCCTCTAAAAGAACTGCTATAATGTCTAGTGAAATAATGCTGGCTTGAGTGTACCATTCTGCCAGTCTGAATGACAGCGGTGAGACCTTTCCAGAGTCCAAAGCGCTTTCTCAATATGTAGCTCCATGCCTCTAAGAATGAGATACAACTGTGTGAGGGAGGACAGGCATGACTGAATGGGACAGGTCCCAGGTGCTGTTCTGTGGGAGGCCATATCCAATCACAAAGATAAAGTCACAGACCTCTGAGGAGTGTGGAAAAAAAAAAAAGACCGCAGGACTGCAGGGTCAAGATATCACCAAGAGCAAGGAAGATCTCACAGACATGTCTTGTGATTATGAAACTGATCCTGGCAGCTTGGTAGTCCTTAATTCTTAAACTAAAATTCTGGCTAGCTTGGCCCTCACCAAGTATCCATAACTGCTCTTCTTCCCATCCCATGCATGGGTCATGAAAGCCCAGCCTTCCTTGTGACAGAAGCTGACATCAGGCGCTGAGGAAGTGTGCGCCTCAGGAGAATGCATGGGGAGGTGATGCTGGTGGTGTCCTAGGTCTGCTGTGTCTACAGAAGGAGGGAGGAGTGTCTCAAGGAATGATAGGGATGTGGGGTGTGTCTAACTGGCTTCTGCCTCCAAACAACAACCTGGTGAGGATCTGTCACCTCTGATGAGACAGGTGTCCCATCATGAGTTCCACTGTAGGCTACTCCCTCAGAAGGACAGTTAACAATCAAGACAGGATATTCCTGACCTTGGAGGAAGGAGATGGAAAGGCTTTCAACATCCTCTGAGGCTTCTCCTGCAACTTCTAAAAGTGCTTCCCATAAAGGGAGAGGGCAGTGCCCCTGAAGGAAGAGAAAGCACTGACTTAGCATGAGACCTCAGGGTCATCACATGTTCCACAACAAAAATTCATTCTTTCATTCATTCATTCATTCTCTCACCCTGCACCCCTGCTCTCAAGCCTCCATTCCTCCCACTCTCGGTGAAGAACAAAATTGGCTTCGAATATGCCCATGTTTGCCTGCCCATGAACCTGGTCTCCAAAGTGACGCAGTGTCGGCGCCTAACTCAACCAGCGAAGAAAGACGTGACACGACCAGGTTCTTCTCTGCAGCGCTTTATTCAGGACCTTGCTTTTCTTCTCCAACACGACCCCCCCTCCAGGCTGTTTTTTGCCGCCCTTATATAGCCCAGCAGCCCTCGCTTAGGGGCGTGTCGCATTGTGATAGGAGAACTAATGTGCACCTCATTAGCATACCAGTACTGAGTCACTGTGTGGTCATACCATGCATGTGCCAGAGTTGTTTACCAGGACTAAAATTTTCCTGCCAGCGCCATCTCACAATGGCGCTGGATAAAGGGACTTCCCACAACGCAGTTTGTGATTCTGCCTCCCATAGAAGGATGTTTTTGGATTCAGGTCTCTGAGCTCAATGCCCTATTTCATGGCAGTCACAGAAACTTTGCCAGACTGCTGCCTCCCAGAGCACCCAGCCTGCACTGCACTGTGCTGAGCTCTTCTGCACTTTGGGGCTCATGGGTTCTGTCCTTTGCTGGGATCCCCATTCTGCAGCTGTGCATTGTTTCTCCTTATCAACCCCAACATCCACATGATCCTGTTTGAGTGAGCCATAGACTTCATTGAATCCACTGGGGTCCTCCTGCTCTCTGGAAACACCCTGGAGGATTTCCTAAGTGAGTCTTCACATATCACTGGGAACCTGAGAGGTTGGAAAAGCTGGCAGGCCTCAGCTGAGCAGCCCAGGCTTGTCCTGCACATTACCCTCTCTAGACAGGAGGAGGAGTCTCCAGGTTTCCAGCGAGGGCAGAATGGTAGGGCCTCCTTGTGTACACAAAGAAAGATAACATGGTCAAGGTTTCCACTGTGCTTGTAGCATGGACACAAAACTGTGAGATCAGTTCCTGGGAATCCTCTTAACATGGGTTCAGGTTGATCTCCATAGAGGGTTACATAGAGGAACTTCAGGAAGAAGGGCTGGGTTACAGACTGCAGATAAGGGGAGGGGCCCTGCCCTGAAATGCTGACCCCCAGCACTTGGGTGAGCAGTGGGAGGGGCAGGGATGACATGGTGTCGATGGGCACTTTGATCTCTATGTTTTAATATGGACACAGATACTCTGATATATACCCTGACTGTCATGTTAAAAGAAGAGTTCTCCACAAAGATCTCATGGACATGTGTCCTGCAGCTTCCAAGGGAGGCCAGGCAGGCAGTTTTGAGGAGCAATGTACATATGAAGATGTGCAGGTTCCAAACAGTGGCTTCATGGAGGTCACACAGCAAATGAGGTCTCTGGATCCTTCATTCTGCAACCTGCTGCCCCTTTGATCCCTGAATCAATTATTCCTCCCATTGCACCCCCCCCCCAGTGCTCCTATATATTCTTGACACTGCACGCTGTCAATGCCTATTACCATGAAATTGTCAACTACATTTAGGAAGATTCTCATACTATATAATAATTCTCAAGTGCCCATAGATGTGTGAGTTCATTTCTGGGTCTTCAATTCTATTCCATTGATCTACCTGCCTGTCACTGTACCAATATCATGCAGTTTTTTTTAACACTACTGCTCTGTAGTACTGCTTGAGGTCAGGGATACTGATTCCCCCAGAAGATCTTTTACTGTTGAGAATAGTTTTAGCTATCCTGGGTTTTTTGTTATTCCAGATGAATTTGAGAATTGTTCTTTCTAACTCTATGAAGAACTGAATTGGGATTTTGGTGGG
Source organism: Apodemus sylvaticus (assembly GCF_947179515.1). Lineage (NCBI taxonomy): Eukaryota > Metazoa > Chordata > Mammalia > Rodentia > Muridae > Apodemus > Apodemus sylvaticus. The sequence goes on from NC_067480.1 coordinate 7,619,334, forward strand.
GATTGCATTGAATCTTTATATTGCTTTTGGCAAGATGGCCATTTTTACTATATTAATCCTGCCAATTCAAGAGAATGGAATTTTTTTTCATTTTCTGAGGTCTTCTTTGATTTCTTTCTTCAAAGACTTGAAGTTCTTGTCATACAGATCTTTCACTTGTTTGGTTAGAGTCACCCCAAGATACTTTATATTGTTTTGTGGCTATTGTAAAGGGTGTCAATTCCCTAATTTCTTTCTCAGACTGCTTATCCTTTGAGTATAGGAAGGCTACTGATTTGCTTGAGTTGATTTTATATCCAGCCACTTATCAGCTGTAGGAGTTCTCTGGTGGAGTTTTTTGGGTCGCTTAAGTATACTATCATATCATCTGCAAATAGTGATAATTTGACTTCTTCCTTTCCAATTTGTATCCGTTTGACCTCTTTTTGTTGTCTAATTGCTCTAGCTAGAACTTCAAGTACAATATTGAATAAATATGGAGAGAGGGCAGCCTTGTCTGGTCCCTGATTTTAGAGGGATTGCTTCAAGTTTCTCTTCATTTAGTTTGATGTTGGCTACTGGTTTGCTGTAGGAAATAAGTCTGGAGGTTCCTCAGAAAACTGGGCATAATACTACCGGAGGACCCCACTATACCACTCCTGAGGTATACCCAGATGTTCCCCAGCATGTATTAAGGATACATGCTCCACTATCTTCATATCAGCCCTATTTATAATAGCCAGAAGCTGGAAAGAACCCAGATGTCCCTCGACGAAGGAGTGGATACAGAAACTGCGGTATATTTACACAATTGAATACTATTCAGCTATAAGAACAATTCATGAAATTCTTAGGCAAGTGGAGAATGTCATCCAAAGTGAGGTAACCCAATCACAAAAGAACACACATGGTATGCACTCACTGATAAGTGGATATTAGCCCAGAAGCTTGGAATACCCAAGAAACAATTCACATATCAAAGGAAAGCAGTGTAGGGGAACACCAGGACAGGGAAGTGGGAAGGGGTGGATTGGGGAACAGGGGGAGGGAAGAAGGCTTATGGGACTTTTGGGGAGGGGGGATCCTGGAAAGGGGAAATCATTTGAAATGTAAATAAAGAATATATCAAATTAACATAATTATAAAAAAGAAGTCTCATACTTCATAATAAAGTTAAAATGACTTTAAATGTTACTTCAATTCATTATGACAAGTGTATGATATTCCAAGATGTAAGGCTGGGAATGTTGCCATTTCAAAGAGAAAGTATAATTTTCTGTCTCTGGGGTCTGACTTTGGAGCACAGTAGAATTTAGTTTGTCTATGGTAGGCTAGTTTTGTGGATTCAGACATGGACTAACCCCTGTCAGGGAGCTTCTGGGTGTGGATGGCTTTGTGCAGGCCTCCTTTTCCCTTCATGTGTCCTGGGCTTAAGCCCTCAGCTTTCCCTCAGAGACCAGAGGAAAATGATTTACAGTTAGTAATCATCGGGCAACACATGGGGGATTCCCAGTAAAACCCTTCCTGGCTTATACAAGGTGCCATTCTCTGGGTCCAAGTGAGACAGGAAATTTTTTCTATCTGCACTTCAGTGTATGCTAAATTCATATCCTGTGGACAAAATCTGTCCATGACTCCCTACAGGAGCCCTGTGTCTAAACACGCTTTCCCAGGTGTGAGGGCCTTACCATTTCAATCTGGGAAAGAGTCAAGGATGGGACTCTTTTGAGCTGCAGGCTGTGAAAGAACCCTGAAAGACAAGCCTTCATTCTCCCCTCTGCCTTTTCTTGGCTCCTCTCAGTTTGCAAGCAGTTGTCAACCAGGTTATTGTCCAAATGGCAAGGGCACTGGGCCTGAGAGTTGACTGAAGCTCACACAAGGGACAGTCACAGAAGAACACTGGGTGGGGTGGGGTGGGCTCTAGCAGGGGCTCTAATTCAGGACATAACAGAAGGAAATGAAGCCCTTGGTCCCAAACTGCCATTTCAGTAAGCTGCCAGGAAGGCACTTGATGGCTAGGCCAAAGTCTATTAGTTTCATATTACACTCTGCATTCTCAGAATATTTTCGAGATTATGTCTCAATGGACAATGTCAAGGTTGTGGCAGTAATTTATGACTGACACCATCTGCTTGAATATTGTCCTTGCCTCTTTCTCCTGTAGTGGGCCATCTGCCATTATCAGTTCAGAGAAGTTTCATTCTGGAGCACACTAACAACATGGACCTGCTGTGATGTTATTAGAACTGGATGTGGCTAATGTTAAGATGATGAAGTGTCTCCAATATTGCTATTTCTGACAGGATCCTCCCGAGGAGCTTCTTAATGGTCTCTACTGTTTTTATGGTTACCACGGCCTGAGTTTTTCTGTAGCAGGCAAGATTCACAGTGCCAAATGCTCCTTCGCCAATCTGAAAAAGCACAATATACTGACTGCCCAGTTGGTTCTTTCTGCAGTTGCTGGCCATGAGACTAGGCTTCCTAGCGGGCTCCTGACAGTTCTTTAGACAGTTTGTTCCTTGATGGCAGGCCCTTCTTCATGCTTTATTGCTTTTTTATTGTTGAACTTTCCTGATTTGTCAGGTAGCGGGCCTAGGAATTGGACAGAACATAAGATTCCACTCTGAGTCTGTACGTATGAGTCTAAAGTACACATTGACTTTTAGAAGTTTGCTGCCTTGGTCATGGTGTCTTATTGCAGCAAAAGTAAGAAAGATGCAAGCATTAGTAGCTACTGCTTCAGTGGATCAAACAGACTGATATTTACTCATGTGGAAGTCAAAGCCAGTAGAAACTTCAGTGGCTTTTGCTGTTGAGTGTATCATATCATTTGGGAATGCTAAAATGCAGCTTATTTAAGGGATAACTACCCCATCGTCTAACCAATGTGGGGTACTTATGACCCTCAACAATTACAAGCAAGGGCTGGTATCCAGTTATCATAAAATACAGGAATGCAACTTTTCTACACTGAAGCCAGCGCTGAGTCAGGCATTTTGAGATGAGCAGCCCTTGAGTCACCCCTTCTTATGATTGACTCCACATGCATACGTGAGCACGGAGCTCCTGTAAACCCACTGGTTGAATAAGTCAGACTTAAGAAGAATAATTCTGTGGTCTGTTGTTGATACCACCTCTAGGTCACAGGAATATTTGTTCATGTCTCCCCAGGGAATGCCACCTGGTGATAACTCTTTTATGTTGGAAGACACAGGTTTATTGATGAGAACTTTGGTCTTAAAGTTGGAAATCATCTATTAGCTTCATATTTTGTCTGCATCTGGCATGATGTTCTGGGGTCTAATGTCTTGATGGACAGTATCAAGGCTGTTGAAGTATTTTAAGGCTGACACTCTCTGCCTGGGTATTTTCTTTGCCTCTTCCTCCTACCGCAGGCCATCCTCCTCCATTAATTCAAATTATTTTCCTCATGGAGAATACTTGGTTGTGAAGTTGACATGTTCTGACGTTACTAGAACCTGGAATAGGCTGATGAAGCTAGGATGGTGCAGTGGCCACTGTTGAGGTTGGGATGCCCCCTCCCATGCTTGTTTACCCTTTCACTGGCTTCTGCATCCTGTCTCTTTCAGGGGAGCCAATTTTGGGGAGATATGTTGAGGTTGTCTTCAGAGCTCTGAAGAAAGCAGCAGAGTCTTGATAGGCAAGCCCTAATTCTCTTGAAGCACCCAAATCCTGAGCGGGAGAGGAAGTTTCCTAGTCAGAGTTTTCCTCAGGTGGCAGTGGCATTTCCTCCTGGGAGTTGCTGAGACAGACATGTGGGGCAGCCACAGCTCCAGAATGGAGGGCACAGGAGGTATCTCAACTCTTTTCTCAGGACAATGTAAAGCAAAGGCAGCTGTGAACGTACTCCTTTCCTGGGTCTTGGTACTGTCAGGGCAACAGGCCAGTGCTTTCCTGAGAGCAAGATATGGAGGAGACCAGAGTTGGGCTCACTGGCCTTTAGGGAAGACCAGAGACTGAGGGATGTGCTGGTGACGGATTGTGTAGGGCTCTCTCCTCAGGCCTGGATGAAGTAGGAGATTCATGCTCAAGCCCCATGTGTACCTGTTGTTTCAGAATTAAATATGCACCCATTGTTTCAACTTTTTTTTTTACACTTATTCCAAGATCTCCTTGGCATTAAACCCGATGCCTCAGAGCATGTCTATGATGTTGGAATCTATATGTTCCCTTTTGGGATATTTCACATATGCTCATTCATCATATTCTCGATGTCTTTAAGAGAGGGCCTTATCTCTTAGGAAACTGTGAGAATCTGGTGAATTAGGTTTTCAAAAGTTGCCCAGAGACATGAGTTGTCATGTCACAGATTCCTGGTGCAAATTTTTTCTCAATCTCCCTCATGGTGCTTCCTCTAAAGGCTGATAAAATAGAGGAGTCTGTCAAGACTCCACACATCTGCTTCCATGGATTCCCTGGGAAGAGCTCTGGGTCATAAAAGCCCTTGGTGTCCACACCATCGTTTCAGAAAACTGCTGAATCTGCACTTGATGGCAAGGCCAAAATCTATTATCTTCACACCACTACCTGGACCTCTGAGGATATTCTGGGGTGTTATGTCTCAATGGACAATGGCAAGGTTGTGGCAGTACTTTGTGTCTGACACTCTCTGCTTGAATATTTTCTTTGCTTCTTCCTCCTTCACAGGGCCATCCTCACTTACCATGGTGAGTAAGGTTCCTCCCGGAGAGTAGTCTGTTGTAAAACTGATGGGCTTTGGTGTTCCTAGATCCTGGTGGAGGCTAATGATGTTAGGATGGTGAAATGTCTCCAATGTAGACATGGCTGACAAGGGTCCTCCTGATGAGCCTCTCGGTGATCTCTACACTTTTTTCATTAAGTATTTTTAATATCAAAGGCTAGAGCAAGCATAGAACCTCAGTTGTAATGTCTGTTGAGTCTGCAGCTGGCTCACCCAGGACTCATGGTTTTCTAGTAAAATATGCTTAAGACAAAACAAATATCCATAGGTTCTAAAGCGAATGCACACACTAGGAAATGAAAGGTAGCAACGGAAGCCTGTTTCTGAATTACATTTGTCTATTTATTAAAAGCACTATGATTTGATTTAAGATGTTTATAGTGAAATAATAGCTGAGTGGAGGTCTTTGCATCTGGAAACTTGGGATTGGATTACTTGTAAATAAGAATTGTCCTTGTTAGGGCACTATGTAGGGTACTGAGTATGTCTCTGATCTCTACAGTTTTTATGGTCACCATGGCCTGTGGTTTTGTGGCAGGTGATATTCACAGTCCCAAACAGACCCTGGCCATTTGCAAAAAGACCATATGCTGACTACTGAGTTGGTTATTTTGGGGGTTGCTGACCACGATGCTAGATTTCCTAGATAGCTCCTAAAAAACTTTATACAATTTATTCCTTGCTTCTAACCGCTTTTCATGTCTTATTGCTTTTTAAATTAAACATCTTCTCATAATTGAACTTTCTTGATTTGTCAGACATGATGCCTAAGAGTTGGAGAGAACTTACTGATTCCATGGGCTACTCCTACCTCTACACAAATCCCTCCAAGATCCAAGCTGGCATGCTCTTATCTAGCATTCTAAGGAACTGGAGAAAATTCTACCCCAAAGTACTTAGAAAGAAGCTTCTGTGTTCTACTGCCCCTGTTCTTAATCTGGATGGTCTTTGAGAGACGTCAATTCTGAGATGTTGGTTCTTGACCCCCCAGAAATGTTTTGTTCTAGTTAAGGTTTTGTACTGGCAGGAAGGAAGGCGGTTGGCAGGAAATGCCCTATGTATATTGAGGACAGCAGCTGGAGAAAGATGCTCTATGTACAAGGAAGAAGTCAGTTGTAGAGACACGCCCTATGGACAGGAGGACGGCAGCCAGGGCAATGCTCAGTGCTCCACCGCTCTTCTCATGATCATCTGGGCTCACCCACAGGTTCAGGTTAGACCTTGGGTTCTAGCCATGTTTGAATCCTTCTTGGAGGCTTCTACCAAGCAAAGGGTAACATACCTATGGAAAGAACTGCATGATATTAAACGAGTGCTTCCCAAATGTGATTAAATGCCCTCTCTCTCTCTCTCTCTTTTTTTTTGTTTTTTGTTATTTGTTTTTTTTTTTTTGTTTTGGGGGGTTGGGATTTTTTTGTTTTTTGTTTTTTTGTTTTGTTTTTTGTTTTTTGGGGTTTTTTGTTTTGTTTTTTGTTGTTGTTGTTGTTTTTTGAGACAGGGTTTCTCTGTGTAGCCCTAGCTGTCCTGGAACTCACTCTGTAAACCAGGCTGGCCTCAAACTCAGAAATCTGCCTGCCTCTTCCTCCTGAGTGCTGGGATTAAAGGTGTGTGACACCACTAAATGACTCCCCCAAAGACACATAACCTTCTTTAGAAACCTGGCATATTCTAGTAGAATGTTTTTCCTTAAATTGACTCTGGGACACTTGAGGACCCCAATGGAGATACAGGACTGGGTTTCCTCATCTGAATTCAAGGGAATCAAAATGAATTAAGTATCTTTCACTGACAATTCTGACCAGTCATGATAGAACATTTAAATATATGAATCAACTATTTATCAGGCTACTATAATATGATGTAAATTTTGGACCATGACCTTCTAGCGAGGCTGGGGCCTTCCTCATCATGTCAAGGAAGAGGCTTGAGAGGCTCCTGGGCAAGCCAACCTCTAATGCTCCTGTTGTTCACAGGGCAGAACAGCTGGACAGTTGTCCTCCATGGAACATCCGCTGTGTCCACCAAGTGACTGCCTTACTTGTGCCACACCTAGTATACCATACATAGTTTTGTTAGGACTGAGAAAGGACTTTGTTAGGACTTAGACACACAGCAATGGCGAACAACACCTGCAGACCGCAGCCCCTGTGAACACTGCCAATGAGGACAAGAAGGGTAACCCCATGGGAAAGATACAGATGGCTCAGAGGAACACATGCTTTCTTCACGGCCTTGTGGTCATAGCCATGGTAAAGGGTGTCTGAGGGAGGGACAGTTTTGTGCTAGCTCAAACAAGAGGTGAGGTGTAACTACTCCAGATCATGGATATATCTCCACAACAACAACAATAACAACTACAACTGCCTTGCTGATAAGCAGAGAACTCTGAAAACAGTCATTTTCAGAGTCTAATGACCATGCATGTCTGCCCGGCTATGGTACATGTAGTGACTTTGGTGCCTTCTCAGCTGACTGAAGAAATAGGACATGCTGGCTTGAGGAGAGAACAGGAGCCAAGCAAGAGAGATCCAGCGCCTCCTGGAGTGAGCCAACAATAAAGCTCGAAATGCAGACATCTGTGCCTGTGATGGGACCCCAAAGCCAAGAAGAGCTAACTGTCCCAGAGAGGACAGAGGCAGTGCACAGGTCCAGGAGCCCGGAGTGCAGCAGTCTGCTGAGGGGGAGTGAGGATTATAGGAAAGATGGGACAGCAGACTAAAAGACAAAAAGTCAGAAATGGAGAGGGCTGTCCAGTGAGGACTGCAGCAGCCTTGAGCTACTCTTAGGCTTTACAGACTTTACAGTATCGTGGGAAACAAAGTCCCAGAGCAGCAGAGGCAATGGCTGACATACATTCCATCTGAAGCCATCCAGAGGCCTCCATATTCCTCCATCTTTCTTCCAACAAGATTATCAGAACATTGATCCCCTCAACATGAGCTTCAATGTATCCACTTATCCTTCCATGGGTCAGCAGACCAGACAATCTGCCAGTAGGCCCTGGCCGGACTTGACTCTGCCTGACAGGCAGGTTTTCACAGAAGCAGGCAAAATGGCTCCTGACAAGGCAGGAGGGCCTTCCCTCAGGAAAGGCACAAAGCTGCTGCTGGTACAGCCTCCTGAAGGCAGAGAGAAAGCTGACAGGAGCCAGGCAGCATGCTGAGCACCAGGCTCTGTGAATGAGGTGTCCTCTTGGTTCCTGGGAATACATTCTCACCCACTAACCCACGTCCCATCCCTCCTACGACTTTTATGGCGCTCTCAGTCTCTCTATGGAGGTTCCACTTGGAGGGGTTGTTTCAGGTCAGAGATCCAATCCAGGCTGAAGACCAGGATTCCTACTTCACTGTCTACACAGCCAGATGGAGAGGGATTTCAAATAATCCACCCACAAGCTACAGACCCCAAGCAGGCCATATGATTACCTACTCTATGGCAAGCCTTAGCAGGTAGATTGCCCCCAGTCCCAGCAGAGAAGAGGGTTGAACACCTACAGACCCAGGTTGTCAGAGTTACCCCTTCAGTCATGTTGGTCTCAACACAGATTAGAACAAAGCCCCTGCCAGGTGACCTTCTGAGTGAGTACAGCACTCTTGGGGGAGAAACACCCCAGGGGACCCGAGCCAAGTCTGTGAGTCACACAACTGTTGCTGTCAGCCACCGGGGATCTCTGGATCCAGCCTCACATCTTCCTCCACTAGGAATATGCCATCAGGACTTGCTCTACCTGCCACGCTGTCTTGGGATTTAGAATATCTGGGGGGGAAAGACTAGGTCTCCCAGCAAAAGGTTTCAAAAGACTGGGTCTTAAGCCTCATTCTTTATTGCAAATCCTTGGGACTAAACATTATGTAAGAACCTATAGGGAATCCCATGGTCCAATGGCTTACACCTAAACTTGGTGGATTGAGGAGCTGGGAGTATTTGAACCACGCTAAGTCAACAAGTTAGAGGGACCCTAGGAAAAGCTACTGTGGTAGCACTGTCTGCTTAAACAGACAGAAGCCACACACCTTTTCCTTGACAAACATGGCAGCAGGTGAGTCTTGTACACTGAGCATATACCTGGGAGAGGAAGCATCCCACCCCGAAGGTCCCATGTTGCCTGAGGTACAAATAATGAGGCCTGTCTCCTCCACCTGCAGTCAAAGAGCTATTCACTAAGTGGTCCCATGGCCACACCTAGAATCTGAAGCCAAAATGCCAGCGCCATCGGGATGTGCTGAGCTACAAGGTCTACAAGTTGGAACATAAGCAATGTGGCCTGGGAAAGAACCAAGAATGTCCCTTCTCCACATAATGTTTCATGGCTGTGCAGCCTGTCTGCATCCACTGCAGCATCACAACGTCACCTCCTGTTGTTTCCCCCATCAAAGTTGAGCGACTTTGATGACAACAACCCCTTGCTCTCTGGAAGAGGCTCTGCTGGGTTAGTATCTGGCAGCAGGCTGGCTGGGATGAAGTTAACAGAATTGGATATGGGGCTGGTCCAGGAGAAGTCCCTGATTATTTTAGCTTTGTATACCCACTTCTCTTGCTCCGGGGGCAGGGTGGGGGAATAAATGAGGCAATGTGGACCCTCTTTCTAATCACTGACATAGGACCAGGCAGCCTTCTTCCCTCTTCCTGTCCTGGTGTTCTGGTGTCTTTGGCTTCCCCTCAGAGGTTTCTTATCTGTTGTGTTCTGTTCTCTTACACTGTCATTGTTATTCTAAACCTTTTGAACAATCTCCAGTAATCAGGTCCTATTCATATACTCAAACATTTTAAAATATTGATGTTTCTTTTCCAAGATCCGAGTCCAACCCCACAACAAAAGTAAAATTTCCTAGCAGCTCCCATGAATATTAAAATGAGCTTGGCAAATATGGTCCAGGACCACACACGATCCTGCTGAGTAGTGGGCACTCATTCAGGTTAGTGACAGGTTGAGGGAAAGGTGGAGATATTCTTTGGGGGCTGTACCATTTGAGTTAATAGAAGACAGCAGCCAAGCAGCCATAACTGGGAGCCAGGGGAGGGAAGAAGGTCAGTTTTATCCACTGGGCTGAAAAAACTGATACCGGTTTAGTTTTCCCTGAGTGATATGAACAGTCCAAAATTACTAAAGTCCCTGATTAGAGGAGCAAGTCTTTATCAGCTGTGTGTCTGGGCATGTGAGAGTTGAGAAATCCACTCTTCAATGCAGAAAAACTGGTCAGTATAGCTAGGGTATCCTAGTCGCCAGGTTCCAAACCACTGAACTACCCATGGACCACCTGCCTCCAAGACATGGACAATCTATTTCAGCAGGGTCTGGATATTTTCATGCTAAAGAGACATCATGTGCATGGTCTCCAGCAAAACTCCCATTGGTGCATATCAGGCACTGACCAACATTGCCATTTGGCTTTCTCCATCATAATAATCAGGAGCCCCACTGCCTAAATCACAGTTACGGCCTGAGGAGGGTGTGTGTTGCCCTCAGTAAGAGCAAGTGTGAGAGAGCTGGCACTGCCACCTCTTCCCCATTCAGTGGTGACAAGAAAGGGACACCCTCCTCTGCCCTTGTAAATCACTACCTAGAGCAAAAATGACACTTGACTCTGGTGTGGCTAGAGCAGGAGAGCTGCCCCTGCCACTCCCTTACTACAGCACTCTGGAGTTCAGGCCCTGGACCTTGCCTGGGCAACACAGTAGAGCTGTCCATGGAGGTACAGGTTGTTCATGAGCAGGCCCCATGATCCTGTGTCTTATCTGCTAGGCACAGTGAGGATGATGTAGAGACCCCTCTCCCCTCATTCATCCCTTGATATCTACATCAGGCGGAAGAGCTGGCCCTGTGGTCATCTGTAACAGAACTGGCCATGTCCCTCATTAACTGCAATACTCAGGAGACTGGGACTGACACCTTACCTGGGCAGCAGGCTAAAGCTGTCTCTGTTTGCAGGGAATACTCGTTGGGAGCAGGCTACAGCTGTCCCTGTTTGCAGGGAATGCTGGTTGGGCGGTCCCCTTGGTGGGTGCTAAAGCTGACAGGCTGACCAGCTCAGATACTTCTCAGCCTCAGATCCCGGGCTTTCAATTGTCCCACACCAATATCCAACCCATTGGTGAACTTCTCAAGTGCATAAAGGAGCCAGTCCTACAGATGCAAAATCCAGGATCTCCATGACACAGATGTCTTAGTCAGGGTTTCTATTCCTGCACAAACATCATGACCAAGAAGCAAGTTGGGGAGGAAAGGGTTTATTCAGCTTACAGTTCTACATTGCTGTTCATCACAAAAGGAAGTCAGGCCTGGAACTCAAGTAGGTCAGGAGGCAGGAGCTGATGCAGAAGCCATGGAGAGCTGTTCCTTACTGGCTTGCTCAGCCCGCTCTCTTATAGAACCCAAGAATACCAGCCCAGAGATGGTACCACCCACAAGGGCCCTCCCCCTTGATCACTAATTGAGAAAATGCCCCACAGTTGGATCACATGGGGGCACTTCCCCAATTGAAATTCTTTTCTCTGTGATAACTCCAACCTGTATCAAGTTGACACACAAGACCAGCCAGTAAAACAGATAACCCAATATCTGAGAGGCATCCCTCTGAAATTCCAGTATTGATAGATTATCACAAACCCATACTACAACAAAAAATTGTAATGAACATTTGCAGTGTGGAACCCATGGTGACATACTATAGTATACACAAGATTTTATCTCCTATGATTGATGAAAGATTGTAAGGCTGAAAATGGACAGAGGAGGGGGAAATAGGAGGAATGGAGTGTGTGAGGTGAAAGTTACACACACACATACACACACCACACACACACATATGCACACACACAAGCACACGCATACACACACACATGAGCACAAGCACACACATGCACATGCACATGCACACACACAAGCGCGTACACACACGCACGAGCACACGAACACATGCACACACAAGCACACACATGCACACACACACATACATGCACATACACGCTCATGCAAACATGCACACACACAAGCACACACATACACATATGCACACACAAACACACACACCAAACCAGTATAAACTTAACCAAAAACAAGCAGAGCTCCCAATCCCAAGGCTCAGGGATCTTTAGGATGAGAGCTGGAAAGTTTCTAAAAGCCAAAGTGCTAGATAACAGCAGGGACACAACAGAGTTGTTGCAAACAAACTCACAGTGGCTGTCGCTGCATGCATGAGAGCTGAGCAAACTCACACCAGGAAGAATGTCATGTGCAGGGGGTTGGGGTCATGGACAAGAAATCCCACCACAAGGTGAGAGAGTGTTGGCACCTGACGGTCAGTATTCAGATGGCAAGCCTTAAGAAGGTGATGATACCACAAGGCAGACAACAGAATGAACCTGACCTGACCGAGAGGTGAGAGGGAGAACAATCAGCAGGAGGAGGAGGATCACAAAAGGGAAGATGGGGAGAGGAGGAAGAGGGAGAAAGAGGAGGAAGAGAAAGGAGGAGGGGGAGAAAGAGGAGGAAGAGAAAGAGGAGGAGGGGTGAAAGAAGAGGAAGAGAAAGAGGAGGAGGGGAAGAAGGAGGAGGAGGAAGAGAAAGAGCAGGAGGATGAGAAAGAGGAGGAGGGGGAGAAAGAGGAGGAGGGGGAGAAAGAGGAGGATGGGGAGAAAGAAGAGGAGGAAGAGAAAGAGGAGGAGGGGAGAAAGAGGAGGAGGAAGAGAAAGAGGAGGAGGGGGAGAAAGAGGAAGAAAAAGAGGAGGAGGGGGAGAAAGAGGAAGAGGGGGAGAAAGAGGAGGGGGAGAAAGGAGGAAGAAGAGAAAGAGGAGGAGGGGAGAAAGAGGAGGAGAAGAGAAAGAGGAGGATGGTGAGAAAGAGGAGGAGGAAGAGAAAGAGGAGGGGGGATAAAGAGGAGAAGAGAAAGAGGAGGGGGAGAACGAGGAGGAGGGGGAAAGAGGAGGAGGGGGAGAAAGAGGAGGAAGAGAAAGAGGAGGAGGGGGAGAAAGAGGAGGAGGGGGAGAAAGGAGGAGGGGGAGAAAGAGGAGGAGGGGGAGAAGGAGGAGGAGGAGGAGAAAGAGGAGGAGGAGGATGGGGGTTGAAAAGGAATATGAGACAGTTTCTCAGAGATGACTGGTGTTCAGTATCCTTTGCCTGAGAGAAAAACATTCAAATCTGCAGGGACTTAAGCAGGGAGGTAAACAATGTCTAAGAGCTTCAGGAAGTCCCTGAAACTGACCAGATTCCCTAGGAGTCTCTTTTACAAGATGTCATTAACACAAGCTGCTAAGAGTCTCTCTCTGACAAGACAGGTCACAAAGCCAGCTGAGGTGAGACAAGCTCGCTGCCTGGCAGAAGCAGGAGACAGCCATGCTGCCTGGAAGAGGGTTTCACCAACTGAGACCTCAGACAGACACCCTTCCACCTGTCAGCTGTTGTCAGGCTGTGCAGTGTGCTCCAGGTGGCAAACTACGGCGAGCTTGTCACCCATGCTGGGATGGGCTGTGGTGGTGCTTCTGTCTCTGAGTCAGTTCTGTTCCTGTGAGTCCCCTCCCACCCCCTATTCCTGTAAGGAACGGCAATAAAGACCATTGCATCCCCAAGCTGGACTGGGCAAAGCCATACGATTGTGTTTGTATCCTATTTTCAGTGAGTTGACTTATGAGTTGCATATGCCTAGGGAAGGTTCTGAAGGGACCCACACAGGTGAGGAGCAGCGAGTGTTCCCTACAGGGCTGAGGGTTGTACTGTAACCACAAAACCACACCCAAGCATCCATTGTTCACACATGCTTTAAAGCAGCAGATTTCTGACTCAGGAACAGCAGCAAGTGAACTAATAGCTCTGATTTTCAACAGGAATAGGGGTTACAATAGGCTACAATGCAATGGTTTGTGGCTATTGGGCATGGTAAGCGGGTGAGTCAGAAGCGGTGTTTGATTGCTGAAGCTCGATACTTTGATAACTGGAACTTAATAGTGCACTGAGAAGGAAGACTTGATACTTTGATAACTGGAACTTAATAGTGCACTGAGAAGGAAGACTTGATACTTTGATAACTGGAACTTAATAGTGCACTGAGAAGGAAGACTTGATACTTTGATAACTGGAACTTAATAGTGCACTGAGAAGGAAGACTTGATACTTTGATAACTGGAACTTAATAGTGCACTGAGAAGGAAGACTTGATACTTTGATAACTGGAACTTAATAGTGCACTGAGAAGGAAGACTTGATACTTTGATAACTGGAACTTAATAGTGCACTGAGAAGGAAGACTTGATACTTTGATAACTGGAACTTAATAGTGCACTGAGAAGGAAGACTTGATACTTTGATAACTGGAACTTAATAGTGCACTGAGAAGGAAGACTGAGCCAAATAAGGGACTGGACTTTGTGGCTAGCTGTAAAATGTAATATATTAAGGATTTTAATTAGAAAGGAGAAACAGGGTAAGGGGAGAACCTGCCAGAGCCGTGTTTGTCATGCTGGGGCTGGCATTCTAGAGCCCCTCAGGTTTTGTCACACCGCAGGAGGGTGATTGGGGAGGGATGACAGGGCATTAGTGGTAGTAGTTGTTGAGGGGTAAGGAATACCTGTGAAACATGCCATATGAACTTTTTAAATAATCAAATTACTGTTTAAAAAACAGCAGAGCAATGAATGCTGTCGAGGAGGTGGACAACAGGGCCTTAGACAATGGGAATGTAAGCTGGTCTAGTCAAGGAGGTGGACAACAGGGCCTTAGACAATGGGAATGTAAGCTGGTCTAGTCAAGGAGGTGGACAACAGGGCCTTAGACAATGGGAATGTAAGCGGGTCTAGTCAAGGAGGTGGACAACAGGGCCTTAGACAATGCGAATGTAAGCTGGTCTAGTCAAGGAGGTGGACAACAGGGCCTTAGACAATGGGAATGTAAGCTGGTCTAGTCAAGGAGGTGGACAACAGGGCCTTAGACAATGCGAATGTAAGCTGGTCTAGTCAAGGAGGTGGACAACAGGGCCTTAGACAATGGGAATGTAAGCTGGTCTAGTCAAGGAGGTGGACAACAGGGCCTTAGACAATGGGAATGTAAGCTGGTCTAGTCAAGGAGGTGGACAACAGGGCCTTAGACAATGGGAATGTAAGCTGGTCTAGTCAAGGAGGTGGACAACAGGGCCTTAGACAATGGGAATGTAAGCTGGTCTAGTCAAGGAGGTGGACAACAGGGCCTTAGACAATGCGAATGTAAGCTGGTCTAGTCAAGGAGGTGGACAACAGGGCCTTAGACAATGGGAATGTAAGCTGGTCTAGTCAAGGAGGTGGACAACAGGGCCTTAGACAATGGGAATGTAAGCTGGTCTAGTCATTGTACAAGTCAGGATGCAATGACAGGAAACACAGAGAACAGACCTTCCATATGACCCAGCACTGCTACTCCAGTGTGTTCAAAAGACCCGAACATTCCACAGAGGTGGGTATTCCACAGCACTGCTCACTGCACCACCAAGTATAAAACCCAACTATTAAAACTAGATACCCATCCACTGAAGTGTAGACAAAAATGTGATAAACATACAAGATGGGATGAGGAGCACGTCGCTGTCTGGAAAATGGACACAACTGTGGAAAATCACAGGAAATCAAGCCAGCTACATTCACAGGTATTTATGACTACATTAAATCATTATACATGCACAGATTTGAAGTAATACTGTGTATGGGAACAGTGGGGACCAATGGGATGGAAAGCAGGTGACAAGGAGAGTGAGATTCAAAAGAAATAAACTACCCTTGTATACATGTACAAAATGCTTTCCACAAAATTTGGCGGCTGTAGAGATGGCTGCGTGGTTAAGAGCCTTCATTGTTCTTTCAGAGGACCTGGGACTGGCTCCTAGCAACCATATCTTGACTAGGAATCAGAGTCTCACTAATGAAGGCTACATTGTAAGGATTGGAGAGACCGCTCAAGAGTTAAATGTACTGGGTGCCCAAGCAAATGACCTGGGTTACAGCCCCAGCACTCACATAGTGGCTCTCAACCATCAGTGACTCCAGTTCAAAGGGACCCAAAAATCCTCTTCTGGCCTCCATACGTACTACACTACATAAACCATGCCCAAACATTGAGTCAGAATGTCTCTCTGTCCAACATCGCTGTAAACCTTAACAGAACATATACACAGTGAGATCCCTATCTCAAAAACAGATTTTTAAAATCTGGAATAACAATGACAAAGATATGTCAACTTTAGAGGCAGTGTGCATGGTGGGAAAATGGACTTGACAATGTCATGCAGAGTTCATGCAATCAAGACCCATCCATAGCTAACTGTACTCAGAGCATCACACAATTCAGACTCTGAGAAACGACTTGTGTAAAGGTTCTCATGAAGTGAATGTGTACGAAATCACAATCACAAACTATGTTTTCCATAGAAGCATGAATGAATAACGGCAAGAAACAGAGTATTCTGCATTAGAGTGACTAGGTTACCTGCAGGAGGTTCACAAAACACATTGCAAGCTACAGCAGGGCACGACTGCTTGATTTCAGCTGCTTTTTAAAAATTGTCTACTATCTTAATCCTAAAGCTTTTCTGCTGACCCCTTCTTGTACTAAACCCTGAAGCCTTGTACAACAGACTCAAACTTCCCACTCCACACTGAGTCAGGAGCTTCCTGGATCTTGGAGGCAGCCTGGTCCTTCCCGTTTCATGTGGTTCCTGCTTCATTTTCCTCGTTGGAACTTTAAAGTTGTCTGAACGCATGTTAAGGGATCATATCTCCAGGGAAAGGCAGCCTCTGGCCTGTTAGTTCAGGTTCCTCTCCTTATGCTGCTGGGAAGGTGTGCAAAGTGTCCAAGATGTGCAGCTTCGAAGAGAAAGCAGTATCCACAGCAGGCTCTTCCAGCACTGCATGTGCCTCCTCTACATTTGTCTGCAGGTGACACTGGATGGGGATAAGGAGTAGAGCTCAGAAGGGCAGGAGTCCTCAGAGAATGCCACAGGTCTACCATGTCCCCTCCCAAGCTGTGCCCTTCCTAGGAGTCAGTGTGTCCTTACAGCTGCCTGGGAGGCATGCATGTGATGTCCATCCATCATGTATGTTTGGCTGCTTGGACAACTGTATACCACTGCAGTGCTGGTGTGTGAGGAGCTAGAAGAATGTGTTGGTCCATTGGAACTGGAGTTTCAAGTGATTATTAGCCACAGTGTAGGTGCTGGGACTCCAACTGGGTGCTCTGCATGATTGGGCAGTGCACATGACCACTGCATTGTCTTGTCAGCACACCATATGGTCTTATTAAGGGTAAACTCAGATAAGAGATTAATGTGTGGGTTACTTTCTGCCATTATGATTATATGTTCCTTCAGCATGGACAAATGTTTGTTCAGTGGATAAAGAGTAGGACATAGTTTTCTCCATTGAATCTTATGGGATAGCCTAAGTTCTCACAATACCACACAGACTGATACACACAAAATTTGAATTGGATAAAGTGTTTATTTGTACATATTTATATAGAATATTTATTCCATTTTTTCAAAACATTATTTTTGGATCTCTCTCTCTCTCTCTCTCTCCCTCACTCTTTTTCTGTGTCTCTGTTTCTGTCTTTTTAAGCTGTGCATGTAAGTGGAGGCACCTATGACAACCAGTAGAGGGCACGAGATCGACCTGGAGCTGAAATTAGAAGGGATCATGAATTCTGGAATGTAAATTCTGGGAACAAATACAGGATCATCTCCAAGATTGGTAAAGCTCTTACCACTCAGGCACACACACATCCAAACCTGTCACCTTGATCTCCATTCTGTAAGACAAACCAACCTCTGTCCACTAGTCCTTTTCCTGGTGCTTCTCCAGGACACTTTCAGAGACCCAGTGCCATTACAAGCATGGACTCAGCAGGAGCACTGACTCAGCCTTTCACATCCCCTGACCTCCACATCCTCTCACAGGGCTGTGACAGACAGGGCACAAGAGATTAATAGGGGACTAATGAGCATTTGAGGAACCCCATGATTGAAGGAGGGATCAGTGCTTCTATGCTATGCATTCATGGCTGCAATTCAACAGCTTATTGATGATGGGTTCAGGGTTTTCAGGTTTGTTGTCTGCCTATCATTCTGCCTTCCTGTCTGTTATGATCATGATCCACACTTAATGTCTGACTAGTAGACATTTGAGTGCAGAATGAGGAAACCACGATCTAGTGTGTAGTCTCTAGTAGGCAAACTTCCTCCATTTTTAGGAATTAGAGCTTGTAAGACACAGGTGCAGAGACCATCACACACAGCACAGCTGCTGGCAGGAGAATCAACCTAGAGATGTGTATTCACAGCTCCTCTCCTCAAATGAAGCTTGAATCCAGACTCTGAGCTGATTTGCCATAGATTCAGTTGAAGTAGATGGGGAAGGGGAGAAAATTAGTGGAAGAGTCTGTGGTCTCAACGCCTTGGGTTCTCTACAAAGTTTGTGACACACTGGTAATACCTTTGTGACTTGGAAAGGAGAAAAGACATATGGCTAGTGGGATGACTCTAGCATTGATAGGGAACTTATCAATTTCCATGACTTACTTTTCTCCTGCTGGGAGAAAATAAACAAAAGGATGCTTTGTCCTGGCTCAGATCTGAGGATGATACAGTAGCTCCTATTCAGGTGGGAACAGCAGGCAGTTAGGAGAAAGAGCACCTGATTTCATTGTGTCCATGGTCAGGAATCCCAGACAGCTGAAGGATGGGAATCTAGTTGTTTCTCAGTTTGATACAGCTGGAGATGCAGCCCAAGGAAATGGTCCAGAAAACATCCAGGATGGGTATTAACTACCTTACACAGAAACTCAGTGAAGCACCCACAGATACACGCCCAGATGTTTCCACCTAAGTACTTCTCAAAGTACACAAAGAAGGCTAAATTTGTGGAAGCCAAGGGCCCATCAAGAGGAGTGCTTAAAGTGCAGAAAGATCATTTCAGAGGAAGACAGATGCTGGCTACAGCAGGACGGGGGAGGACACAGAAGGGAGATCTAGAAACTGATGTGGTGGCTACACATGCTTGGCACAGGGAGCGGCACTATTGGAGGTGTGTCCATGGTGGAGTGGGTGTATCACTGTAGGGGTGGGCTTGTAGACCCTCCTGCTAGCTGCCTGGAAGCCAGTCTGCTGTTTGCCTTTGGAACCTGATGTAAAACAGTCAGCACCTCAGGTGCCATGCCTGTCTAGACACTGCTTTGCTTACCACCAAAAGGATTTGAACTGAAACTCACAGCCATTGAGCAGTCCCAATAAAATATTGTACATGACAAGGTGTTAAAATATTGCCTTGGTCATAATGTCACTTCACAGCAAAGGAAACCCTAACTAAGACATTCAAGGAGGTGCTAAGAGCCACCTTATGCCAGGGGAAGAAATTGTTGAGAGATGGAGTGTGGATCACAAGGAGAAGGCAATCATGGGGCCATCCACCCTCTTAGAGAACATGGCCTCTTCTCAGTCTGCTGAGTAAGAAGGAAATATTCACACTGAGAGAAGCCAAGAGGACTGGATCATTTTGGTTGACTTGACAAAAGAGACACAAGAGGAGAAAAAACCCATCTAAGAAATTACCTCCACATATGGGAAGCAACCACTTTGGAAATCAGTCTGGCGGTTCCTCAGAAAACTGGGCATGACACTTCCTAAGGACCCTGTTATACCACTCCTGGGCATATATTCAGAGGATTCTTCAGCATGCAATAAGGACACATGCTCCACTATGTTCATAGCAGTCCTATTTGTAGTAGCCAGAAGCTGGAAAGATCCCAGGTGTCCTTCAACGGAGGAATGGATACAAAAAAATGTGGTATATTTACACAATGGAGTACTATTCAGCCATTAGAAACAATGAATTCATGAAATTCTTAGACAAATGGATGGAGCTGGAGAACATCATACTAAGTGAGGTAACCCAGTCTCAAAAGATCAATCAGGGTATGCACTCACTAATAAGTGGATATTAGCCTAGAAACTTTGAATACCCAAGACATAATCCACAAATTAAATGATGTCCAAAAAGATTGGAGGAGTGGCCCCTGGTTCTAGAAAGACTCAGTGCAAGAGTATAGGGAAATTCCAGAACAGGAAAGCGGGAAGGGGTAAATGGAGGAACAGGGGGAGGGAAGAGGGCTTATGGGAGTTGCGGGGAGTGGGGACCTGAAAAGGGGAAATCATTTGAAATATAAATAAAAAATATATCAATAAATAAAAAAAAGAAATTACCTCCACTTTTTGTCCTCTGGTCATGTCCATGGGCTGTTTTCTTGATCCCTAGTGAAGGATATATATATATATGCATGCCTGTGTGTATGCATATGAATAAAACAATAGATTATTAAATCTACTTTTAGACCAAAGAACATAACAAGCCAAATATTTTGACATATGCTATGGACTTTGTATCTTGATACAGAATGGGGAATCTATTTTACAAGAATATACACTGTATGTATGTTTCAACTCTTCTTTAAGGTATTGTACCTATGTGATGTGAAGTTCTAGGCCTGGAAGGCTGCTGTTGGAAACTGTCTAGAACAATTAAGAAATGAATGTTGAAAATTAGTTCATCAAACATATGGGCTTGCTAGATACAATTATTGCTAATTACAAAGAATGTTTAACCTACATTGAGCAGATAGTAGTTACCTACTTACAAGCAGCTCAGATATACTGTAGATAGATAGTCTTCATAAACCTCAAACATCTACAGAATGTGGCATTTAAAGATGTTTTGTTAATACAAGGGTCATAAATGAGATAAGTCTGTTCATGGCACCACCTGACACTATTCAAAGAAGATGGTGAGCGTTAAAGAACTTCTACATGGAGTTGCTTCAAATGTGACAAACTAAACACTAGGTGACAAATTGTGCTTGCTGAAACTTCAGATAGAATGCTGTCCAAGCTAGGAATAAATAAGACACAAGGAAGTCTGTGGCCAAGCTCTGCCAGAACAAGAAAGGAGTCCTTCACAATTCCTGCTTCACAGAAAAGCCTCTCAGATATTCTGTGCCAAAAGGCTCCAGATGGATGCTACAAAGACAAACCAAAGTTTTGGTGACTGTCTAGCCAGCCATCTGTCTCTCTCATTTCTACAGAGACTCCTCAGGCTATTTGACTGCTCAGGTCTCAGATGGAATTGAAGACTAGGGAGAAATAGCCTCATATTTCACCTTAAATTGTTTAGGATTTGAGAAAATTTTATATGGTCTAAGAAGATAGCCTTAGGTTTATAAATGCATGTTTTGCTGGAAAATGATTTATGGATAGAAACTCAAACTCAATCACCAAGATAGTTCTGATTGTACAGTATTTTTTCCAATGTGGCCCAAGACAGATAGAATGGACACTGTGAATGTAATTCGGACCTGCTGGTTTTCATAGTTGTGCCTCTGGATTGTAGTTTACTAATGGTTTGACATACTCAGGATCCAACTACAAAGGCCACTGAGGAATTGCGGTCTGTGATTGCTAAACAAGTAAATATCTGTCTCTTTGATCAGTTAAAGCAGAAGCTCGTGGAGGGTAGTCTCATTTTTATGAGAATGGAAAGGCCCCAGTGGCCCAAACTGGAAACAGCCACTGTGCATTATAATCTTCTCTGCTTGGTGCATTTCATGCTCTGACCTCACAAAGAGCCACTGTGATGAAACAAAGAGTCCTCTGCATAAGACTGTGGACCGGCCTGTTTTATTTGTCCATACAGAGCAGGGAGCTAGTTTGGGTGACCTGTGGGACTTCTTCATAGCTGTCGAGATTGTCAGTTGTCGGGCTGTTGTACCGCACAACCTGTGTGCTCCAAGTACAGGGAACACTTATCATCATAGCCAACAACTCTAAAAAGAAGAATATGGCAAGTCAGTACAAGGTGCTCTTCACTCTTGGCCAGGGTTCATTCGGCACCGTGAAACTGGCCTGGCACCTGAAAACCGAGGCACTGGTTGCTATAAAAACAGTGGAGCTCAGCAAGAAGACCATCAGAGGGATCCGTGCAGAAATAGCGGCATTAGAGAAATTACACCACCCCAACATCATCTGCCTCTTCCAAGTCCTAACAACATCAAGGCACGTCAACCTCATTACCGAATACATTCCGGGAGGCAACTTGTTTGAAATCATACAGGAGGATGGCCCACTGCCTGAGGAAGAGGCAAGGAAAATTTTTGGGCAGGTAGTGTCAGCGGTAAAGTACCTCCACAGCATGGATCTTGTCCACCAAGACATCAAACCACAAAATATACTTAGGGATGAGGACGGTAATGCGAAGCTTATAGACTTTGGTCTGACCACCAAGTGCAGATCTGGCACCTTACTCAAACGGCAATGTGGGACCAAGAGCTGTTTTGCCCCAGAGCTTGTAATACAGGAGCCCTATGATGGCAAGAAGTCAGATGTCTGGAGTTTGGGTGTGGTACTTTATTTTATCAACACTGGGCATTACCCCTTCACAGGAAGCACCACAAAGGAGATGGAGGAAAAGATCGCAACGGGGACTTATGAAATCCCATCTCATGTCTCAGGGCAACTTGAGAACCTGATCCACCAAATGCTCACGGTGTCCCCAGAGATGAGGCCCTCCATTGAAGAAATAGAAAATCATCCCTGGGTGAAGAAAAGTGAGGTCAAAATCCCAACTATGACAGAACCAGATTACCATGTCATAGACAAGCTGGGTGGCATGGGATTCAATGAAAATGAGATCCTGGAGTCCCTGCGCAGCAAAAAATATAATGAATCAATGGGGGCATACTTAATCCTGAAAGCCAAGGTAGACAAGGGCCTTGGGCAAGACTCCACCCTTTCGGCCAAGACTGCAGATCAGTGCCCTACACCACCTCCTTCACCAGCACATCCCTCTCTCTCCGGGCTTCCCCTAAAGAGAAGGGCCAGTGAGCCCAACTTTAGCCTCCTCCACATCCGGCCCTCAGGAGAACAGGGGCCTGATGCCTTGGTACTATCAGGACACAAGGTGGCCAGAAGTGTCTCCATGCCTCCCATTGCTCTACTCGGTACCGAGGGAAAGAGCAAGAGTTCCAGCTGTGCCCTCTCTCCTGGAGCTGTGGCTGCCCCATGTGTCTGTAGCAGCATATTGGAGGACATAATGCCCTTGCCGCCTGATGAAGAGCGTGACATGGAAACATCATCTCCACCTCAGAAGGTCGGCTGCTTCAAGCGAATGAGCAAGAGAATCAGAGCCTGCTTGGCACGACTCTGCTGCTTCCCACGGGCTCGAAAGTCCAAAAGGAAGCATGAGTCCTCCAAGAAAGGGACTCCCCTGAAAGAGGCCGGAGATAGAAGCCAATGAAAGGGTAAGCAGGTATGGGAGGGGGCATTTCAGCTTTCTATTTTATTTTCTACCTCTTTATTCATCTGTTTTCATCAGAAAATTCAGAAAGGTGTACATTTCTGGGGTCTCTTGGGATAGTCCGATGTATTTCTACTACAGCTGGAGTAAACCCTGATCCTTGGCATACTGCCTCAGGAGGAAGCCTGTTGGAGAATGCCGAGATGGTATCTGATGCAAATGTACAAGCAGTAATCCACTAGAGACTGTGGGGACAGTCAGAGGGAAAGGGGGACTGTGGAGCTGATGTCCATGGGGAACATATTCAGATGGTGACTCTGCTAGGGGACCTAGTGCCTGCCAGAGTGACCATGGTAAAAGAACAACGGGGCCACCTCAATGGCTCCCTACAATTTCACTGAACAGGCAGGCAAGTGTGCTGAGCTGTGTGAACTCTGACATTGCTACCTGGATGCCCACACTGTTTACCAGGACACTGACCCCTGGCCTTCTCAGCTATCCCCTCCTCCCATCATTTGATCTGCTACCAGCAAGGAGAAATGTGCTCTCTGTGAGGACTGCAGAGGCCTGCTGCAGAGCAAGCAAGGAGCAGAGCTGGGAAGCGCCTTCCACAGCTCTGTTCTTCCAGGTTTCCCTATGCATTCCGTGCATGTGCTGTCTTGGCAGCTCCTGTGCAGGCACAGGACATCCTGAGTGACACCTCTGCAGCATCCCACACTAGTGCACACCTAGGATGTGCCTTCATGGCCTCTCGCACTAACCAAGCTCCCTGAGGTCTCACTCTAAAGCTCCAGCAGCCTGTGACCTTGCCATCCTCCTGACAGACTGCCACAGGAGGCTGGCACATGGTATGCAGCTGACAGCAAGAGGCTCGGGGACTTAGAAAATGGGCTTCAGGTGTGAGGGATACAGGTGCCTCCAGGATTTGGCCCAACACCACATTCTACAAGTGCTCCAGCTTTGGGAAGTCCAGGCTTCTGTCTACCATGACAGTGTGGTGAGTCTCTGTGCTGTGCTGAAGGACGGACACACTTAGGTATATAAAACACAGTCATCAGGGAGATCACTCAGCCTGTGTGTCTTGCTTACCTGTGAGAAGTGTGAGATCAAGCACACAGCACATCTTTCTCACTGTGACCAAAAAAGCTGGAACACTTGTGAGTGAACCTCAAAGGCTTCCATGCCCAAGAAACTAGAATGGTTTCTTCCTAAACATTCACAAACTATGAAATCAGTCTTCCACATCTAAGGAACCTGGAGGAGGTTCTCCCCTAATTTCTTAGAGGGCAGCCTCATGACCTATGTCACTGCATTTCTTTGACATTTTGTTCCCAGGGTGTGGGCTTTTCAGCAAGGTAGGGCTCAGTGTCCTAGCCATCTAGCTAGCTCATTGCTTTCTGGGATGGACCTGCCCATGGCTCCCTCTACAACCACCTGTCTTCCAGTTCAATGCTGGAGTTAAGTCCTCTCTCTTAGGCCTTGCTTCATTCTTACTTAAGTGGAAATGTCTTCCACTGTGACAGTGGGTGGACAATGGGATTCAATCCCATGTGTTCTAGGCTGACTATATGTCATGCAGTGATCAGTTAACCCAGTCAGGAGACATGCACTAAACATGTGCTGTGTGCCAAGCCCTCACTACTTGATGGATCCAGGGATCTTAAGGCCTAATCTCAGACATGCTGGCAGAGTCCAGGAAAAATCAAGAAGACAAAAATAATGGTGTAGGTCTACATGACAACTAACATGGTAAGGGACCAGAGAAAATTCAAGGTAGTCCAGGGAATCACAAGAGACACTACTGGGAAGATTACAGCAGGTCAGAGATTGGAGGGAAGAATGGAAGTCACAGAGGGCCGTGGGGGAAGCTGTGTGACATGCTGCCAGCCTGGATCCCTGGGCATGATGATGTCATTCTGTGATAATGCAGTGTTTGTGGTCACCCAAGGGGAAGCTATGTGTAAGTGGACTTTAGGTGAAATGTCTTGAAACTCATAATAGCATTTAGGCTTGGGCAGTCTTGATGCCTGAAGGCCATACTCCCCCGTGCACTAAGGATTGGAAAACACAAGATTATGAGAACAGTGGGAAAGGACAGGGGCCAGCCTGAAATACAGATCATGGTGACTTCTGAGAACAAAGAGGCCCCATTCCAGCTGTGTGGTTCCACCCTCTTTCACATGTAACTGTATGTGTTTCAAAGTCAGTGTTGATACCAGGTAGAAAGTGTTACTGGGTAACCTCTTCTAAACCTGTGTTGTTCTTTAGCGCCCAATGTGTTCTTCCTGTCCAAGTCAAAAGCTCAGGAACATGGAGGAAACACTTTTAGTGTCTTAGGTATTTCTTTCTATTCTAAAGAAAAACCTACATGTGGGGCATAGGTGTACTGATCAGGCTATTTCTCTCCTCTCTCACTTGGTAGCCCTGGTCTCTAGAATCCTCCAGCTGACATGTTTTAGTACAGCAGGAAGCTACAATGAGGTGTCATAGATGAGACTGCCTTTGGCTGAAGCCACAATCCAACAGGTGTGCATCACAGCCCTTCCCACATCATGGCTGCCATGCACAGAGAGCAATAGGTCCTGTTTGGCTATACAGGAAAGTATTCTTTGACTTCTCACACATGTGTATAACTATCCCTGAGGTAAGTAAAGAGACAACAGTAGAGGCCATGTTGGGTGCTCTTTGCTGGCCTCTTACCCAGGATTTCCTTAGCAGGTTTACTACTCCCAGCTGAGCTATCAACCACACTGGCCTAAACACTCACAGTCACACACTATTCATGAGAATGTACTACAGACTCACTTGACACTCTTCTGAGAGCATTCTCAACAAACATTTTCATCACGAATGACATAAACTTGAACAAGTGGTGAGAAAAATCCAAACCAGATGGGTAGCGGCCATCCATTGCTGGCAGGCCAGACACTTCAGGGTGTGAGCTTGTCCTCACTCCAGAAACAGCAGAGAGACTGAGCTTCTGTCCTGTCACATTTTCACTCATGTATCTTTCAGATGTCTCAGATGCTCACCACCCCCCATCAATTTTATCCACCATGTTTAATATCTGGATTCAGTGCTGCTGTTTTCATCTGCAGAGGATGATCACTTGAGTCAATCTGGAACTTCAGCTCACACAGTGCATAGAGGGTCTGGACTCTCCCTATCCCAGACTCAGCATGTGTCAAAGCACAATCGCATATGTGAGCTCTTTCCTCTCACTACCCTGAAGGCATGGTGCTCCATTACCTTCCTGACACACCACGTGCTGCCATCCACTAGTCAATGGCCTTGAAGATTCTTAATGGCCATGGCATGTGTCAAGTGCAGTCTTTGGTCATTCAGGAAAAGGGAAAGGGTCCATAACCAGCCTTTTCTGCACTAACTCCAGTGTCCTTCCCTCCTGGGCCCTAGTGTTTATTTCCTAGTTACAGTATACCCAGGGAGAGGTCTCCTCAGTAGAAGGTTCTCAGAAGGGGTGGGCCTGCCATTGTCCGTGGTACCTGGGGTTCCCTTCCCTGGCATCTAATGCCTTTCCTTCCTTCAGCTTCTCCTCTGCAGATGACGGTGCTGTGCTCCAGAAGCTGGTGCATGTGTGCCCAGGAGGTCACAGATCCCTGACTACGAGGGCAGTGGTTCATTGTTGCTGAGGATCCCATCTCAAGATAACAGCACTGAGCTGGAAACACAAAGCAAAAATCTCCTACCTGAGCGAGGTGTGCAGAAAAGCAGTGAGGCTGGTGTACACAGGGACAAGGGTCCAGATGGGATCCAATGTGATGATCTGGTGCCTGTGATGGACAATGATCAAGGCTGTCATGAGCTAACTCAAAGTCTCTCAGCAGTTCAGAAGGACACCCAGAGCCTGAGCTCTGTGGGCCGCTGTATCAGGGTAGAGCATCAACCAAGACTGGACACCAGCATCTACAGGTGAGGGGAGACTGGATTGCTATACATTTGTCCTGTATGCCCAACCAGTAAAACAGCAGCAATCCACTAATGAGGTGTGTACACAAGGATACAAGATTCTCCACAGAGACTCCATTCGCAAGAAGAGGACCTCTATGGTATCCACTGAAACCATCTGATAAACAGGAAAGAAGACCTGAGGAGATACCTTCAATCCCTGTACCCCAAGAATAAATAGCACTCATTCTCATAGGACTCATGAGCTGGTCCTTGTTTCCCTTTCCCCCACTGGTTTCCCTTCCCATGGCCAGAACTGAATCTTGTTCCACAATTCAAGGAAAACAGTTGAAAAGAGGATCTGGACCACTCTATCCTAATATGTCTCTATGGACATTCAAGATGCACAGTCTCTGGAATATCCTGTACCAACTGCAAATCTTCTGAGGAGCTGTGCTGTCCACATCTAGAGCTGAAGCACTTGAATCAATAATCTGTCCTCTAACAAGATCATTCTGCCATTGAATCTGATGTGATGATTCCTCTGTATACATATGAATACACCCAGCCTGCCTCAACAGGGTTTTACTGTCACTATAGGGACACTAAGGACAGGAGGACTATGACAGTAGCATGCGGGATGCCAAAAGAAATTGGGTCACCTTGTAATGATGACAAAAGAAGCTCAGGCCTCAAAGGAGGTGGACTTCAAGTGTGAGAGTGGAGTGTTACTCCTGGATCTGAGTCAACACCAACACCCAGGAATCCAGGAGTTTTGGATGGTGGATGCTTCTGTCTATCTTGAGAGAGTGATAAGTCCTGGGGTGCACAGGGAATGAAATTGTTTTGTCTGCCTGGACATCGGGGACCAAATGAGGAAAACAGCATTCATGGGCTTCTCCATTTGGGAAGTGGGTGGGAGTGGCAGCAGGGCATGCATGTCGTAACCACTTGAAAGTCATGCACTTTGAGAGGGAACCTCTGAAGCCTCAGTCACTGTGAAACATGCTGTCTGTCAGTGCCAAAATCCTCTCTGAGAGGAGAAGTATAGAAGGGAGCCAGAGGCTCAGAACATGCATATATCCTGAGCACTTGAAGGTCACCCAATTTGACAGGGAAGCTCTAAGGCCTTAAAAATGTGAAACGTGCTGTGGGTCAGTGCCAGAATCCTTCCAGAAATCAGGATGCACTTTGAAACCACCTGAGCCCAAAAGTAATGGTGAATAAGGTGGCAGGTGTTCTGGTGACCTGTAACACCATCAGGAGCCCTGAGGCCCACCTCAGAGAAGCAAATGTAAGCTCTATCAGTGCAGGTCACTCCAGGGCAACTGCCACTGCTCCAGATTCCTGCAGAGGAAAGCTAAGGAGGCCTCCTCTTCCCTGCTGCCTTTGTCTTCTCAGGAATCTTGAGCATTTAAATCCCTACAGATTTCCTAACCTGCCCTGAACTCTCGGCTAATCCAGTGGTCCAGCACTCTCCAATGGGAGGCAAGAGAAGACCACAGACCTTTGCAACTCTGATCTTATCTACCCGAGCTTCCAGGGCTCAAAGAGTGGAAGGAGATTTCGGAGGCCTCTCCATGATAGCTCTCCAGAAGCAAGCTCTGGGGCAGTTCAGAGTGGGACAATGTGCAGTACCTCGGATGGAGTCTGGGGAATAAAGTAGGTCCTCATTAAGGCGAAAGACACATGAGGGGTGCCAGAGCAGACACACAAGACATGGTGTCATGGGGTGGAGCCCAAGGCCAAGGGAGGCGACTGAGCAATGTAACGCCTGTACGAGTGAAGCTGGACATGAAGCGTGTGGCTGGACATGGTCCCCTTCACCTCAGGCTGCAGTGTTGTCACCGTCTGCTGCAGAAGCGCATGTCCCAGTACAATCCTCTAACAAGGCTACTATGCATTTCAAGATCATGGGATGATTGCCCATCTCCATATAAGAGACTTGATCTTACAAGGTGCTACTGTCACTGAGGACAGCATAAGACTGCATACAAAAAATGATGGGAGGCCCAGCTGTACCTGGAAGCTACAGGCGTCAACCCCCGATCCACTCTTCAAACCTTCAGTCCATGCTGGTGTATTCCTGGTGACAGCTCTGTAACCAAATGATAACAACGTCTCCCTGCCTCTCCCTCAGCATTGCTTCTCAGGCTGGAGATTGAAGAGCCTAGAGGAGCGCCTCTACAGGTCAGTCAGTGGGTGGCCCAGACCACTGCCACTGCGTTTCCGTGGAATTGTGTTCTAACTGTGGCATGTCTGAGAGACCAGGACTCCCAGTTCTTGCCATGCAGTCTATTCCTCACTTCCTGGACTGTGCCTGAGCGAGTCCACCAGTAACAGCATAGAAGCCATTGTTACATAGACCTGACTTTCTTCTTACCCAAAAGGAGTTAGAATGAAGACTGGCTCTGAGATGTGATCCCAGGTCCTAGATTGTCTCTGTGAAGAGCTGTGAGCTATCCTTTGGTCAGTTGCCATCCTATGGGCAAAGTGATGTGAAAGGCCTTCACTAGGTGCTGGACCCCAGGATCATTGGTGTGACAGACAAGCTCTGCATAAGGTGCTGACACCCTGACAGAGTGTAGGACATCCAGCAGGACAAAGGTGGTGAGGTAAGTCCACATCAACAGAGGTAAATGCAGTAATGAGCTGGGAGCTTCCATCCTAGTGCCGGTTGTGGGGAAACCCACACCCTGAGAAGACAGCTCTGCTGGGCCGAGCCTGGACAGAAAGGAGACATGAGACAGAGGGCCATGAGAGCAGCCATGGGACAGGCAGCCATCATGAGTGACCGGACCTGACGAGTGCCTGTGAGACTGTGATTTTTATGGACACCATAAATGAAATTGATTGTAATTTATTTCTTGGCAAAATGGTGATCCCAACTCAGATCTCAGGCCCAGGGAGTATAGCAACATAACAAAGGCCTAAATGATACAGTCCTCTTGTAATGGTGATGAATGTCAGTAGATGAGGAGGCCATCCTGGTAGGGGGACAATGTTGGAATCCCAGAAATGAGAGGCCATGTTCCTGCATGGGGCTCCACAGTTCTTCACATATGCATGTTGAGATTCTAAGCAGGTAATGAGTACAGATAAAAATGTCACATTGAGGACTCTAGACCTGGGTTACCCCTCCTCAATTTAGCCTGCTTTCTCTCCCATGCACCCAACTACTTTCCTTGAGCACACATTGTGACTGTCCAGGATTTTTCTGGCACAGGTCGAGGAGCTACCTGAATCCTCTGTGCTCTGGCATTATGTCGCTATTGTCCCTTCAGATGCCGCCAACTGTGATTCTGACCTTCAGTAAGCAGTCAAGGGTCATGATGCTTTCCTGATGGGAACAACAAAGGCTGGAGTCAAATCCAGAAGCTGTGCACCAACTCCTTCCCTGTGTGTGGCTGCAGGGGACAGTCTGAACTGAAAGTCTGGACCTGCTCTGTCACTGAAGGCACAGCCTCTTGAACTCTCTGATGATGAACTGTAGTTGGATCTACTATTGCTAATGATCCAAAAATCTAATTCAATATATGAAAATATAAGCTTTCCAACCTCCAACCTAGGACATTCTCCCTCAGACAGGACAGTGTGTGCACTTGAAAGACCAGGTGAGGAAGCTGGACAAGTCCCATGTGGCTTTCTCACCATGTGCATGAAGTCAACCCACTGTGCAATTCCTTCAGTCCCAGCACAAGATTAATAGTTCTAGGATGAATAGAGCACATTTGTGCCGATGGGAACTGAGGGATTCCTGGCTGGCCTGTCCCATACAGAGACTCTTCAGGATCTTCTGTGAGGGCCTATCCCTCTGCATCCTGTGAACATAGTGTGGTATCAATGCTTACCATTACACTCACTGCTCAGCTTACAGATGTGCCCGCCACTTCAGGAAAGTTCTCCCCTCTGTTTGACTTCTGGATTCCACATTTTTTTATATAAGGGTGTTAAGGGTGGTCAAAGAGGAACATAAGTAACGCGGTGCATTGAGTAGCTAGACTTCTGTCATGCCCAGAGAAAGCACACTATGGGGCCCCTGGAAACAGCTCTGTTTCTCTCACAACCTAGACTTTGTGATCAGTCATGAGATTAGAAAGACACTTTTGTGTGCTTCTGCCTTCAGCTGCTGAGTCTTTTCTGGATGGCATTTCCCTAGTATAGGCAAGCTTCTCCTCGACAAAACCTGTAAATTTCTATCACCTGGGCACTCTCTGTGTTGTCCCTCCTTCTGGGCACTTAACCCCTAGGACTGTCCTTGCGAGAAGGCCATCCTCTGGCTGGTTCACACACCTTCTCTCCAGAGTCTGAATACAGGGTCAGGCTGTCAGGAAGCTATGGGCTGGATCATGTCCAAGGTACTGGGGACTCTGTCCTTCTCATCTCCTGGGATTCCATCCTCTCACTTTGCCCTTGCAGACTGTGGTGTTTGCCCACAAGATGCTGCTGAATATGGCCTCCTGGCAGGACATGGGCCTCTGTCTGCCAGTGACAATGACACCATCAATAAGTCAAGCAAGCTCATGGGCATCATCACGAGCACCTGTAGTATGCAGGTCTGGTAAGCACAGTATGGGCATCAACAGTGCCTGGTTCCCATCACCACGTGGGGTATGATCATTCAATGCCTAGACCTAGAATTCCTCTGCAGGTTGGGGCTTGAAAAAGGGCCACGTGCACAGGTGCTGGTGGTTCATGTCACCGATTGTTCCTGTGAGAAATCTGGGTCTCCAGCTGTTACAGAGCATCTTCTTCCCTTGCACTTCAGCCTTGACTCAGCAAGGATGCTGCTCATTAGTTTTCTCTCAGTGGAATGATGGCACCAGGGAAGCAAGAAGAGCACCACAGGCCTTTCTCTCAACATGATTGGTCCTTCCTGGAGGTCATTAGTGGAGGCACGTTCAGGGTCTCTGAAAACTCCTCTTTGCTGTCATGTGACACATGGCATGCACTGACAGAGGTCCCTCTGACCCTCAACAGACCTCCCTGAAGGCAATTCTTACATTACCGGAGATCAGACATCCAGAGGGACTGAGGCACTGTGAGCTGTTCCCACTGAGCATGAGTTGGGAGTCACAGTTTGATAACTTTGACTGACTGAGGGAACCACCAGACATCTTCCACCATTGACCCTGAGTTGTGATAGTCAGTGTGGTTTTCTGAAACAAAACCCATTTTAGTTTCATTTCCATCACAGTGACTTGACACTTCCAGGTTATACTGCATTCCCACAGTAAAGCCAAGGAACACGTGCAAGGGGCCCCTGTGTCACATCCACAGTCAAGAGCAGAGGGAAAGAGATGCATGCATGTAAGCTTGCTGGCTTGGGTTCATGTAGAGCTCTCTGTTCTCTTGCAGTCCATGATTCAAGCCTAGGGAATGACACTGCCCACACTGTGTGACTCCCCAGGTCAATTTAGCCAATCAACTCTGTTCCTTACAAACATGTTCCTGGGGAGCTTCATCTAGATGATTCCTCTCTGAAAACTCTCCCTCCCTCCAGAACTCCATCTGGTTGGTTATTACCACTTGCTGGGTAGGATGCCACATAACAAGCCATGAGATTTTACTATTTTCCTTGCAAATTTTACTATTCTCTTTGGTATATGTGAACATTTATGAAGATCAATTTAAAACTCTGAAAACATGATGTATTCAGGAAAATTTCAATACTCTTGTTCTGAGCTATTGTGTCCCCAAGGCACTGCTCCACCCTGACAATTTATCCAATCCAAAGACTTGCTCTTTCTTTTTTATTTTATTTTTTTATTCATTGAAAAGGGAAGTAAAAACACTTTACGATAAAATTAAAGATTTACATAGAACATATTTCAGATAAACACGATAAAATTGACAATTTTCATGGAAAATTAAAGAGTAAAGTGGTAGACATATAAAACATTGCTAAATTAATTGAAATATGGAACATAAACATTTTATGATAGAATTGAAGATTTACGTGGAACATATTTCTAATAAAATTGTAGAAAAATGTAGAAAAACATATTAGAATTGAAGATTATCATGGAAAATTTTATATAGATACAATAATGGTAGGCATAAAAGTATTCCTAAGTTGACTGAAAGTGGAATTATAAACATTTTCTGATAAACTTGAAGATTTATATGGAAAATATTTCTGATAAAATTAAAAATGTATAGAAAAACATGTTAAAATTAAATATGGAAATTATACAGATAAAATTATGGGCATAAAGATGATTCTAAGTTGATTGAAGGTAGAATTATAAACATTTTCAGATAAAATTGAAGATTTACATGGAAAATATTTCTGGTAAAATTCAAGAAATACATAGACAAACACATTAACTATTTCATGGAAAATTTTACATATTAGATGGTAGATATAAAAACTCTTTCTAAATTAATTGAAGGTAGAACTAGAAACATTTGTGATAAAATAAAAGATTTACATTGAAAACAGTTCTGGTAAAATAGAGGAAGTATATAGAAGGACATATTAAAATTGAAAATTATGGTGAAAAATAATGCAGATAAAATGGTAGACATAAAAAATTACTAAATTAATTAAAAGGGGAATTACAAACATTTTCTGATAAAATTGAAGATTCATATGAGAAATATTCGCTAGTCTATGTCTTTTTATTGGGGAGTTGAGTCCATTGTTGTTAAGAGATATCAAGGAATAGTGATTGTTGCTGTTATTTTTGATGTTATTTTTATGTTTGTGTGGATATCTTCTGGTTTGTTGGAAGAAGATTACTTTCTTGCTTTTTCTAGGGTATACGTCCCTTTTTATCCATTGTAGGGCTGGATTTGTGGACAGATATTGTGTAAATTTGGTTTTATCATGGAATATCTTGATGTTTGAGATGATTGACGTCTATGATGATTGAGAGTTTTGCTGGGTATAGAAGCCTGGGCTGGCATTTGTGTTCTCTTATGGTCTGTATGAGGTCTGCCCAGGATCTTCTAGCTTTCATTGTCTCTGGTGAGAAGTCTGGTGTGATTCTGATAGGTCTGCCTTTATAAGTTACTTGCCCTTTTCCCTTACTGCTTTTAATATTCTTTCTTTGTTTAGTTAATTTGGTGTTTTAATTATGTGCCAAGAGGACTGGAGTTCTGAAGGCTTCTTGTATGTTCATGGGCATCTCTTTATCTAGATTAGGGAAGTTTTCTTCTACAATTTTGTTGACGATATTTACTGGGCCTTTAAGATGTAAATCCTCACTCTCTATTCCTATAGAGCTTAGGTTTGGTCTTCTCTTTATGTCCTGGATTTCCTGGATGTTTTGGGTTACCACCTTTATGCATTTTGCATTTTCTTTGACTGTTGAGTCAATGTTTTCTATGGTATCTTCAGGACCTGAGGCTCTTTCTTCTATCTCTTGTATTCTGTTGTCGATGCTTGCATCTATGACTCCTGAATTCTTTCCAAGGTTTTCTATCTCCAGAGATGTCTCACTTTGTGATTTCTTTATTGTTTCTACTTCCACTTTTAGATCCTGGATGGTTTTGTTCAGTTCCTTCACTTGATTGTTTTTTCCTATAATTCTTAAAGGGATTTTTGTGTTTCTTCTTTAAGGGCATCTGCCTATTGACCCATGATCTCCTGTATTTCTTTAAGGGGTTTTTGTTTCCTCTTTAAGGGCTTTTACCTGTTGACCAACGTTATTTCTTTAATGGAGTTAAGTCTTTCTTGAAGCCCTCTATCAACATCATGAGATACGATTTTAAATCCAACTCTTGCTTTTCCAGTGTATTGGGGTATCTGGAAATTGGTGTGGTGGGAGAACTGGGTTTTGATGTTGCCATGTGGCCTTGGTTTCTGTTGATACGGTTCTTTTGCTTGCCTTTCGCCATCTGGTTATCTCTGGTGCTAGTTGGTATTGTTGTCTCTGGCTGTAGTTTGATCCTCCTGTGGGCCTGTAAGCCTGTGTCCTTACTTCTCTGAGCTCAAAAGTGAAAGCACTTCTGGGAGTTCTCTCTCTCCTGGAGGGCTATACACAGAAGGCTGTGGAGTTTCCCTTCTCCCTGGCGCAAATGCTTGCTCTGTCTTTCTAGCATGTGCTCAGTTGTATAGGTTCCTATTCTTATACATGTTTCCTTCTGGTTTCTAGCAAACACCCTGCTGCTTTGAGATGCCAGACTATCTGTTTTCTCAGGTAGTTGTTGGGTAGAACTGGTCTTGTCTGATATGCAGTTTCTATTATAAAACAGCTTGAGAGAAGGATTTGAAAAGACCACTTGCAAAGTTGTATTTAAGGGCTTAATTTTCAAGGAAACTCATAAACATGAGGCAGAGGAGGGTCAAGAGAAACACAGTAAGCTCTGAAATCCTATCAAATTCCAGGGATGTGTTCATACATGAGGTGCTCAAGAGATCTCATTTGATACTCAAGAGCTTAATGGGACTTTTCAAAAGGCAAGACTTTCGGCCTAGCCATGGAGAGTTCAAAGAATTCCATTTCCAGGTTTCAGATTTACCCAGGGCTGGGAGACAAATCTACTAATACCCTTTGGCATTCCCACAAACACGTAACACCAGCTGTCACCATGAGATGTGTGAAAGATCCTCTGCTTGTAGCTAACTTGTCATCCTTTTAGCTTTGGCTTCCCTTTCTGTCATGTGTGCTTGTTGCCTCCTGGCCTATACCATGCTCTCTTCTTTGCAGTACCAGCCTTTCCCAACAATCTGGGACAATACATAGCCTGGATGATGTTGAAGTGACGGGTCTGCTGGCATAAGCCATAAATTGAAGGTGAGTGAGCTGTGGGGTTTTCCTGAGCTCAGGGAACCTGAGCAGTGAGGCAGGACAGGTACCCTAGTCTGGAATCAGGGGACATGCTTAGGCATACTCTGCTCTCCTGTGGAAGACAGCGCAGGACAGGAACTACATCCTTAGCTGCCTTGCGCCTCACTACCCTCTCACAGCTTTTCAATGTGGACCACACTTGCTCTGGTCAAAGGTGCAGTACACTGTGTTATGAGTTCTTATGTACAGGTTGGAGGATGAGGTAGGATGCTCAGTGGATACTGTTTTGCAGACCATTCTCTGCCTCCATTTTGAGCCCTGCCTTTGATAACACCATGTCTTGTGATCCCTCCCGAGTTCATCCCAACAGTTATTATCATGAATAAACCTTCCAACCATCTCTGAGAATTCATTTTCCAGAATGTAGATTGTCTGTGGATGGCAATGACATCTCTGGATCCTCATAAGCCAATTCTGGTGGAGGGTAGAGCTCTGTCAGTCATCAGAGCAATGAGTCTCTGCTGGTCAAGATGAGCTGCTTCCAGACAACAGTCATCAAAATGTAATGAGATGATTTCTACCCTTTGACTATTAAGTAAGTGTTCAAAATGGTTCTTGGACACCCCATTTACACAACGCAGGTAAGCAGTCTACTTCAGTCTTTGGGGGCTTTTGGATCCTGCTTGTGTGTTTAGCAAGGTATTGGTCTGAGAGGACGTCTCTGTCCGTGGCATATCTGCAGTGTCTCACCATTTCTTCATGATGCTCCCATGAGACTGGGAAATGGAAAGGACACAGTCACATCAAAATTTAACCTCTGGTGCATGAATTTGGAGCTGTGCACAATAGAGTGGGCACTCATCAAAGTAACATTTGGACATTTTTCAACTATGGAGGAAGAACCATTTGGCCTTCACCCACACCCCTGGATGTGTTTATACATGTGTCCTGCCCTTGAGCTTTTGAGTCTCCAGGGGAAAACTTTTCGTGAGATCAAGGCAGGATCTATGTGTGGGTCTCTTTGCTTGCCTTCTGTGCATGGATAACACAGGTGATGCTTTCTGTAACAGGGTATATGATACATAAAGATTTCGTTGCATATCTCTTTCTCTTCTCTCTCTCTCTCTCTCTCTCTCTCTCTCTCTCTCTCTCTCTCTCTCTCTCTGTCTCCCCTTCCCTCCCTCCCTCTCTGCCTCCCTCCCTCTCCCTCTCTCCTTCGGGGTCTTCACCTTCTTTGTGCTCACTTAAACCAATCTTGAAGTTCTTGCACACCTGATCCCTAGTCATGTTGTGACCACTAGTGACTAGACCTTTGCATTGTCCCTGAGAACACCCCTGACTGGATGTTTCCATTCTTAGCCCCATTGTAGGAAGGAGAACAAAGCCTGGAGATGACATGTTGTTCACCAGTTTGGGCAGTGCAGGAGAATGTGCAACCATCATCAGAACTTCCGAGTGCGAGGACCCTGTCACTTTCCACAGGGTATCTAGGATGCCTCTGGACAGGCAGTGTGGCACAAGCTAACTCTTTCCAAAAAAGCCTAACTGACAATAGTGAACAGAGGGCCACAAGTCCGTCTCTGTCTCCTTCCACTCTTGCATGTCTCCTTGGCTAACACTTCAGAGAGCTTTTGATGCTTCTGACAGAAGAGCTCTACCAAAAACTCAGACTTCAGGTTAGAGGGACAAGTCCAGCAATGAGGCTTTTCTTGTGCATGGGTGGAGTGCTAGGACATCTGCCAGGGCAAACACTGCTGGGAGAGAGCTGGGAACTTATATTCTGTTAAAAAAAAAAAAAAGGCATTCTTGTCTCAACTTAAACAAGTTCCTTCATTTTGTTTTTCATATTCAACGTCTTGATACTGAACAGATTGTTCTAATTGATGAGCCCTGGCTTAGAAGATGGACTACACCCAAGAAGCCTGGTCACTATAAGGATGAGTCATATCTTTTAGGACATACCTGAAAAGCACCTATGCACAGGAGAAATTTTCAAAGACCAAAGTCTCATCAGGTGTTCCAGGATCCAGAGAGCCTGACAGACTGGGGTCAGCGGTGCCTCTGA
This sequence comes from Apodemus sylvaticus, assembly GCF_947179515.1. NCBI lineage: Eukaryota > Metazoa > Chordata > Mammalia > Rodentia > Muridae > Apodemus > Apodemus sylvaticus. The sequence continues at coordinate 7,657,039 of NC_067480.1, forward strand.
ATCCTAGAAGAGGAAGAAGGCCCCATTACACAGAAGAAGCCTGGTGTTGATGCTGTTGCAACCTATCCTGACTGTGACTCTTGAGTCTATGGATGCTTGGTTCATGAGTTTTGGGCCCAGGTATCCACTGTCCTCGCATACCTCATTGGGTAGGACTTTGCAAGTCCTGACATTGGGAATGTCATGGTGTCCCATGGGATACATAGGCTAAGCAAGCTTTTTACCCCTTTAAGGGGCTAGAAATAGGCTGGACTCACAGTCGACATTAAAACTGAAGTTCTATACTTTGTGATTATTGACCTTTTCAAACTTGTTTGACTGACAAGGCTCAGAGCTTGACATTTCCAAGGCTGACACCTATAAAATTCAGAATCCCACAGCTCAACACAGTACACATCCCAATCTGTAACGAATACAAGGACAAGGTTCTGACACTGGATTTATTTATAGGTCCAGGCCTCAGCAACACTAAACCTACAGAGAATCACTCAGGAATTCCAACTTTAGAAATTGGGTGGGGACATTAAAGAAAATGACCCACAGAAGGCTCAGAGTCACATCATTGCCTCTGTGACCCTTAGTGCTGTGATTGCCATGCTCTCTGTCAACCTCAAAATGAGGTCACTGTTTACAGAATAACAGTGCAGGGCAGCAGAGCAGTGCACTGGCCTGGGTGGTGTAGTGGGTGGTCCAAGAAGATGCTGCCATCACTCCATCCTCTCCATCTAGGAGGAAAGCAAGAGAAGAGAGGGAGGGATTTGTGAGAGTGAGACTCGTGGTCCAAGTGCAGCCTAGGAGTCAGCTTTCCCGCCTGGAAAAGCACACGTGTCTCTGTATGGAGAATTCAAGTCAGGAATGTCACAGGGACAGAGGATCTGTGCTCTCCCTAAGAAGGTACTGTACCTGACATCCTGTACTAACACAGGACATAGGATAGCTTGTCAATACAGGAACCAGCACATGGCTGGCATAGGGGATTCTCAGGATTGAATGTATAAGGGCTAACCAGCCAGCAGAAGCGTAGGACCCATGCTGAGATCATGTGACAGGCAGCATGTGCTATGTGACCACACACAACTGGACAGATGTTATTCCTTATTCTCAGGTCTTCCTGCTGGCCATTTCCTGTTCACTCAGTTTCTCTGTGGTGTTGAAGAGAAGCAGAGAAATTAGCAAAAACCTCAGTCACCTAAGACTCCACCGTGATGCTCACACACTGAGAGGCACTTAATATCCACCTGAGACCTGCTCAAGAGCACACACTTGGGCCCCACCACAAAGAAAAGTAGATCAAATCTGACATGGGTCCAAGAGATTAGACTCTCTTTCAACGGTGCATGCACAGTGAATATTTCCCCGACTATACAGCATCCAGGGGACCAGAGCCAGAGCCACTCAGTGAGTGGCAGCATGTGCTGTGCAATTAATAGCCAGTGGCTGCCTCAGTAGCAAGACAAGCAGCTGTAGGGAACCTCGAACCCAGACTGCTGGGTGGGGCCAAGATCCAGCCCAGAAAGCTTCCTGAGAGAAAACTTTTCCCAAGGTTATTACAGTTCAATACATAGATATTCTCAAATGAATTTTGGTGAAATACCTCAGGCACTGCTTTCCTTGAGGGCTGGGACCTTATGAATGTTATGGGGTAGGCTGGGATCCAGGGGAAGATGCCTTTTTTGGCTCAGTCTGAAATATTAGAGATGCCTTTTTGAGTGGGGAAGGTGTTGTCCCTATGTGTCATGGTCCTTCTACAGGTTTGTTGTGGTCACGTGTTCTGAAAATGATAGACCTTGGCCTGCATTGGTACTAATGCCTTCTGTTCTCGATTACGAGAGTACCAGGGTATTTTTTTTAACAACCTTACCAGGTCTTCAGTCTGGTGGCAGGCTCCCCTTTCCCACAGGAACAACATAACAAAAACCAAGGCATCTACTCAGTAGATGGGGTAGTGAAGTGAAGAGAGGGCCCTCAATGGAAAACACACAAAGGTAGGCACTTCACAAGTGTACAGCATCCTTATCATCCCAGAAATGGAATTAAAAGTCTGAGGTGACCGGGACCCCTCCACCATGACTGGGAACAAGGAGGCCAAGGCCACCAAGTGATGGGCAGCCCAGGGAGAATCATGGATGCTCACACACCGAGCATGGGACTGGAAGCTGGGGCCGCCACCCTGGCTGCCAGCGTGAAAGCTCCCCAGAACAAGGAAAACGGGAGGCTGTCTGACCCGTCAGTGTGAGGCCGGGATGCTCACACATCCAGGCTCATTGGTGCACTGTTCACTGTAGCTCAGAAAAGGAACCAGCCAGGGTGAGCACCAACACATGGTGGGGATGAGAAATCAGGAGCACTGACACATCATCACAGGTGAAGGAGAGTGAGATACACAGGACACGTGTAGACCTGGAGAGCAAGACGCTAAGGGAAATAAGCCAGTCTCAGGAAGACAAATGTCAGGTTTTCTACAGTACGCAGAAGCTACATGTGTGTTGTTCATCCTATATGCCTGTGTGTGTGTGTGTGTGTGTGTGTGTGAGAGAGAGAGAGAGAGAGAGAGAGAGCCTGAGAGTGCCGTTCAACTGTTTGTGTGCCTTTGTGTGTAAATCTTGGGACAGGAAAAACAAGAGTGACCAGTTCTGAGAGGGGAAGTCAAGATATTGTGGGCAAGAAGAGGGAGACATAGGATGTAATGTAATGCATAGGACACATCAGAGTGAGGAAATAGCTGGGCTGGGCATGAAACTCACATATGAGGGTCAGGAATTCGAACAGGCCACTGGGAGGAGGATGGAAACACGACATAATCCCTGCACAAGCACACACACACACACACAATTGGTTTGCAAAAGGAACCCTAAAATACAACACAATGTTTTGTTTTTTTGCTTCAGCTGCTGTTACTGACACTCAGGTGTTCACTAGAGCAGCAGGCCTGGAGACTGCAGACCACAAGGGGGAGAGTGAAGTGTCTGCAGTGACAGCAGTGGGTGCACAAGGAAGGGTGGGGAGTAATGGTGTATGCCTTTAATCCTAGCACTTGGGAGGCAGAGGCAGGTGGATTTCTGAGTCCAAGGCCAACCTGGTCTACAGAGTGAGTTCCAGGACAGCCAGGGCTATACAGAGAAACCCTGTCTCAAAAAAAATTAATAAACAAAAATAAAAATAAAAAATAAAAAAATAAACTAAGATCTTTATCAGAAGAGACTAGAGAATTCCAAAGAAAAACACTCACTGAACATCTATTCCCCATATGCAAGGGGACCCATATTCATAAAAGAAACTTTACTAAAGCTCAAAACACATATTGAACCCCACAAAATAATTGACAGAGACACTCCACTCTCACTAACAGACAGGACTTCTTTATTTCTTCCCTGACCAAGTTATCATTGAGTAGAGAGATGCTCAGTTTCCATGTGTGTAGGGGTTTTCAATTGTTTTTGTTGTTATTGAAATCTAGCCTTAGCCCATGGTGATATGATGGGATGCACTGGATTATTTCAATGTTCTTGTATCAGTTGAGGCTTCTTTTGTGACCAAGTATATGATTGATTTTGGAGAAGGTATCATGAGGTGCTGAGAAGAACGTATATTCTTTTTAGGATGAAATATTCTGTAGATATCTGTTAAATCCATTTGGTTCACTGAAATGATGGTACAGGCATTCACAGCCATTGAAGCTGGACAGTCCTCCCAGGCCTGGCTGGCAGCCATGCAGGCCTAATAAGATGCTTTCCACACTCAGGATGCGAGGCTAAGCACTGCACTCAGGGGCCCATGATTGGAGAGCCCTTGAGGGGAGCATGTTTGACTGCACACGGGTTGGTACCCCAGAACCCGTCTCTGAGCAAAAGGTACCGGATGGGTTTGACCAAATCCACTGGGCTGATGGCTCAGAAGGGCGTCCAAATAAGGTCCATGAGTCCACCGATGGGCAAACGATATATCAGAGGTCAAACCTCTACTCTCACCTGAATGCGTGTTTAAAAAGAAAAAGGAGGAACTGTAGGGAGCTGCTTGCTCTGGGCCCTTAAAATGGCACGGGTTTCCGCTTTCCGCCTTCCCGCTGGTGGGCTCCCTGTCCTAAACAAGTCCTTATTTGGGTGGAACCTGTTGAGTCTTACGCCTTCCGCGTGGATACACCCTATCAGCAATGCCCACGTGGCTAAGCCTGATTGGCTGGCTATTAGTATTTAAGGGCTGGGCTGATTCTCTCCAGGGTCAGAAGAAATACAGGGATCCTAAGTAAACTGCTTGAAGAAGATCTTCCTGTGTTGCGTCATTCCTTGCCGGCAAGGGTGGTCGCGAAATCCCCTTTTCTGGAGCCCCACTCCCCGAAAGTCCCATCAGTCCCCTTTCCTCTCCCTGTTTTCCCACCCAACCCTTCCCACTTCCCTGTTCTGATTTTGCTCTATACTGCTTCACTGAGTTTTTCCAGAACAAGGGGCCACTCCACCTTTCTTCTTGTACCTCATTTGATGTGTGTATTATGTTTTGGGTATTCCAGTTTTCTAGGTTAATATCCACTTATTAGTGAGTGCATACCATGATTCATCTTTTGAGTCTGGGTTACCTCACTTAGTATGATGTTCTCCAGCTCCATCCATTTGCCTAAGAATTTCATGAATTCATTGTTTCTAATGGCTGAATAATACTCCATTATGTAGATATACCACATTTTTTGCATCCACTCTTCTGTTGAGGGATACCTGGGTTCTTTCCAACTTCTGGCAATTATAAATAGGGCTGCTATGAACATAGTGGAACATGTATCCTTATTACATGCGGGGGAATCTTTTGGGTATATGCCCAGGAGTGGTATAGCAGGATCTTCTGGAAGGGAGGTGCCCAGTTTTCAGAGGAACCGCCAGACTGATTTCCAGAGTGGTTGTACCAATTTGCAACCCCACCAGCAATGGAGGAGTGTTCTTCTTTCTCCACATCCTCGCCAACACCTGCTGTCTCCTGAATTTTTAATCTTAGCCATTCTGACTGGTGTAAGGTGAAATTTCAGGGTTGTTTTGATTTGCATTTCCCTAATGACTAATGAAGTTGAGCATTTTTTAAGATGTTTCTCCGCGGTCAGCATGCAGAAGAATGCGAATTGATCCATCCTTGTCTCCTTGTACTAAGCTCAAATCCAAATGGATCAAGGACCTCCACATAAAGCCAGACACTCTGAAGCTAATAGAAAAGAAACTGGGGAAGACCCTTGAGGACATTGGTACAGGAAGAAAGTTTCTGAACAGAACACCAATAGCGTATGCTCTAAGATCAAGAATTGACAAATGGGACCTCATAAAATTACAAAGTTTCTGTAAGGCAAAGGACACCATCAAAAGGACAAATCGGCAACCAACAAATTGGGAAAAGATCTTCACCAATCCTACATCAGATAGAGGGCTAATATCCAATATATATAAAGAACTCAAGAAGTTAGACTCCAGAAAACCAAACAACCCTATTAAAAATGGGGTACAGAGTTAAACAAAGAATTCTCCCCTGAAGAACTTCGGATGGCGGAGAAGCATCTTAAAAAATGCTCAACTTCATTAGTCATTAGGGAAATGCAAATCAAAACAACCCTGAGATTTCACCTTACATCAGTCAGAATGGCTAAGATTAAAAATTCAGGAGACAGCAGGTGTTGGAGAGGATGTGGAGAAAGAGGAACACTCCTCCACTGCTGGTGGGGTTGCAAATTGGTACAACCACTCTGGAAAGCAGTCTGGCGGTTCCTCCGAAAACTGGGCACCTCACTTCCAGAAGATCCTGCTATACCACTCCTGGGCATATACCCAGAGGATTCCCCACCATGTAATAAGGATACATGCTCTACTATGTTCATAGCAGCCCTATTTATAATTGCCAGATGCTGGAAAGAACCCAGGTATCCCTCAACAAAAGAGTGGATGCAAAAAATGTGGTATATCTACACAATGGAGTACTATTCAGCCATTAGAAACAATGAATTCATGAAATTCTTAGGCAAATGGATGGAGCTAGAAAACATCATACTAAGTGAGGTAACTCAGACTCAAAAGGTGACTCATGGTATGCACTCACTAATAAATGGATATTAACCTAGAAAACTGGAATACCCCAAACATAATCCATACATCAAATGAGGTACAAGAAGAAAGGAGGAGTGGCCCCTTGTTCTGGAAAGACTCAGTGAAGCAGTATAGGACAAAACCAGAACAGGGAAGTGGGAAGGGGTGGGTGGGAGGACAGGGGGAGAGAAGGGGGCTTATGGGACTTTCGGGGAGTGGGGGGCTAGAAAAGGGGAAAGTTTGAAATGTAAATAAAAAATATATCGAATAATAAAAAAAAAAAGATGTTTCTCCGCCATCCGAAGTTCTTCAGGTGAGAATTCTTTGTTTAACTCTGTACCCCATTTTTAATAGGGTTGTTTGGTTTTCTGGAGTCTAACTTCTTGAGTTCTTTATATATATTGGATATTAGCACTCTATCTGATGTAGGATTGGTGAAGATTTTTTCCCAATTTGTTGGTTGCCGATTTGTCCTTTTGATGGTGTCCTTTGCCTTACAGAAACTTTGTAATTTTATGAGGTCCCATTTGTCAATTCTTGCTCTTAGAGCATACGCTATTGGTGTTCTGTTCAGAAACTTTCTCCCTGTACCGATGTCCTCAAGGGTCTTCCCCAGTTTCTTTTCTATTAGCTTCAGAGTGTCTGGCTTTATGTGGAGGTCCTTGATCCATTTGGATTTGAGCTTAGTACAAGGAGACAAGGATGGATCAATTCGCATTCTTCTGCATGCTGACCTCCAGTTGAACCAGCACCATTTGTTGAAAAGGCTATCTTTTTTCCATTGGATGTTTTCAGCCGCTTTGTCGAAGATCAAGTGGCCATAGGTGTGTGGGTTCATTTCTGGATCTTCAATCCTGTTCCATTGATCCTCCTGCCTGTCACTGTCCCAATACCATGCAGTTTTTAACACTATTGCTCTGTAGTATTGTTTGAGGTCAGGGATACTGATTCCCCCAGAATTTCTTTTGTTGCTGAGAATAGTTTTAGCTATCCTGGGTTTTTTGTTATTCCAGTAGAATTTGAGAATTGCTCTTTCTAACTCTGTGAAGAATTGAGTTGGGATTTTGATGGGTATTTCATTGAATCTGTATATTGCTTTGGCAAAATGGCCATTTTAACTATATTGATCCTGCCAATCCATGAGCATGGGAGGTGTTCCCATTTTTTGAGGTCTTCTTCCATCTCCTTCTTCAGATTCTTGAAGTTCTTGTCATACAGATCTTTCACATGTTTGGTAAGAGTCACCCCAAGGTACTTTATACTGTTTGTGGCTATTGTAAAGGGGGTCATTTCCCTAATTTCTTTCTCAGCCTGCTTATCCTTTGAGTATAGGAAGGCCACTGATTTGCTTGAGTTGATTTTATAACCTGCCACTTTGCTGAAGTTGTTTATCAGCTGTAGGAGTTCTCTAGTGGAGTTTTTTGGGTCACTTAGGTAAACTATCATGTCATCTGCAAATAATGATAGTTTGGCTTCTTCCTTTCCAATTTGTATCCCTTTGACCTCCTTATGTTGTCTAATTGCCTGAGCTAGTACCTCAAGTACAATATTGAAAAGATAAGGAGAAAGTGGGCAGCCCTGTCTAGTCCCTGATTTTAGTGGGATTGCTTCAAGTTTCTCTCCATTTATTTTGATGCTGGCTACTGGTTTGCTGTATAGTGCTTTAACGATGTTTAAGTATGGGCCTTGAATTCCTGTTCTTTCCAAGACTTTAAGCATGAAAGGATGCTGAATTTTGTCAAATGCCTTTTCAGCATCCAATGAAATGACCATGTGGTTTTGTTCTTTGAGTTTGTTTATGTAGTGGATTGCATTGATGGATTTCCGTATATTGAAACAACCCTGCATCCCTGGGATAAAGCCTACTTGATCATGGTGGATGATCGTTTTGATGTGTTCTTGGATTCGGTTGGCAAGAATTTTATTGAGTAGTTTTGCATCGATGTTCATAAGGGAGACTGGTCTGAAGTTTTCTTTCTTTGTTGGATCTTTGTGTGGTTTTGGTATCAGCGTAATTGTGGCTTCGTAGAAGGAATTGGGTAGGGTTCCTTCTGTTTCTATTTTGTGGAATAGTTTGAAGAGTATTGGTGTTAGGTCTTCTTTGAAGGTCTGATAGAATTCTGCACTGAAACCATCTGGTCCTGTGCTTTTTTTGGTTGGAAGACTTTCTATGACCCCTTCTATTTCTTTAGGGGTTATGGGACTGTTTAGATGATCTATTTGGTCCTGATTTAATTTTGGTATTTGGTATCTGTCTAGGAAATTGTCCATTTCCTCCAGATTCTCCAGTTGTGTTGAGTATAGGCTTTTGTAGTAGGATCTGATGACTTTTTTGGATTTCCTCAGTTTCTGTTGTAATACCTCCCTTTTCATTTCTAATTTTGTTAATTTGGATACTTTCTCTGTGCCCTTTGGTCAGTCTGGCTAAGGGTTTAATCTATCTTGTTGATTTTCTCAAAGAATCAGCTCCTGGACTGGTTGATTCTTTGTATGGTTCTCTTTGTTTCCACTTGATTGATTTCAGCCCTGAGTTTGATGATTTCCTGTCTTCTACTCCTCCTGGGTGAAATAGCTTCTTTTTGTTCCAGGGCTTTCAGGTGTGTCATTAAGCTGCTAGTATCTGCTCTCTCCATTTTCTTTTTGGAGGCACTCAGGGCTATGAGTTTTCCTCTTAGCACTGCTTTCATTGTGTCCCAAAGATTTGGGTATATTGTGCCTTCATTTTCATTAAATTCTAAAAAGTCTCTGATTTCTTTCTTTATTTCTTCTTTGGCCAAGGTGTCATTGAGTAGAGTATTGTTCAGCCTCCATGTGTATGTGGGCTTTCTGTTGTTTTTGTTAATATTGAAAACCACTCTTACACCATAGTGATCTGATAGGAGGCATGGGATTAGTTCGATCTTCTTGTATTTGTTGAGGTCTGTCTTGTGACCAATTATATGGTCGATTTTGGAGAAGGTACCATGAGGTGCTGAGAAAAAGGTATATTCTTTTGCTTTAGGGTGAAATGTTCTATAAATATCAGTCAAATCCAATTGGTCCAAAGCTTCAATTAGTTTTACTGTGTCCCTGTTTAGTTTCTGTTTTCCTGATCGGTCCATTGAGGAGAGTGGAGTGTTGAAGTCCCCCACAATTATTGTGTTAGGTGTAATGTGTGCTTTGAGCTTTAGTAAAGTTTATTTTACGAATGAGGGTGCCCTTGCATTTGGCACATAGATGTTCAGAATTGAAAATTCTTCTTGGTGGGTTTTTCCTTTGACCAGCAAGAAGTGTCCCTCAGTGTCTCTTTTGATGACTTTAGGTTGAAAGTCAATTTTATCTGATATTAGAATGGCTACTCTGGCTCGTTTCCCGAGACCATTGGCTTGTAAAATTGTCTTCCAGCCTTTTACTCTAAGGTAGTTTTTGTCTTTGACATTTAGGTGTGTTTCCTGTATGTAGCAAAATGTAGGGTCCTGTTTCCTTATCCAGTCTGTTAGTCTATGTCTTTTTATTGGGGAATTGAGTCCATTGATGTTAAGAGATATTAAGGAATAGAGATTACTTCCTGTCATTTTTGATGTTATTTTTATATTTGAGTGATTATCTTCTTTTGGGTTTGATGAAGGAAGGTTACTATCTTACTTTTTCCAGGGTGTAGTTTCCCTCCTTGTATTGGAGTTTTCCTCCTATTATTCTTTGTAGAGCTGGGTTTGTGGAAAGATATTGTGTGAATTTGGTTTTGTCATGGAATGTCTTGGTTTCTCCATCTATTGTGATTGAGAGTTTTGCTGGGTATAGTAGTCTTGGCTGACATTTGTGTTCTCTTAGAGTCTGCATGAGATCTGCCCAGGATCTTCTAGCTTTCATGGTCTCTGGTGAGACGTCTGGTGTGATTCTGATAGGTCTTCCTTTATATGTTACTTGGCCTTTTTCTCTTACTGCCTTTAATATTCTTTCTTTGCTTAATGCATTTGGGGTTTTAATTATTATGTGGCGAGAGGTATTTCTGCTCAGATCCAGTCTGTTTGGAATTCTGTAGGCTTCTTGTATATTCATAGGCATCTCTCTCTTTAAGTTGGGAAAGTTTTCTTCCATAATTTTGTTGAAGATATTTGCTGGCCCTTTTCAGTTGTAAATCTTCACTCTCATCTATACCTATAATCCTTAGGTTTGGTCTTCTCATTGTATCCTGGATTTCCTGGATGTTCTGGGATACAAGCTTTTTGCATTTTGCATTTTCTTTGACTGTTGAGTCAATGGTTTCTATGGTATCTTCGGCATCTGAAATTCTTTCTTCCATCTCTTATATTCTGTTGTTTATATTTGCATCTATGACCCCTGAATTCTTCTCAAGGTTTTCTATCTCCAAAGTTGTCTCCCTTTGTGATTTCTTAGTTGTTTCTACTCCTGTTTTTAGATACAGGATGGTTTTTCTCAGTTCCATCATTTGTTTGTGTTTTCCTGTAATTCTTTAAGAGATTTTTGTGTTTCCTCTTTCATGACTTCTGCCTCTTGACTCAAGTTCTCCTGCATTTCTTTAAGTTTTTTTTTCCATTTCTTCTTTATTGGCTTCTATCTCTTGAGCCTTATTCTCCTCATTAAGTGATTTTTGTGTTTCCATTATACGGGTTTCTAGCTTATTCATGTTCCCCTGTATTTCTTTAAGAGATTCATTTATGTCCTTTTTGTGTTCTTCTAGCAGCATCATGATCAGTGATTTTAAATCCAAAGTTTGTTTCTCTGGTGTGTTGGCATAACCAGGACTTGCTGATGTTGGAGAGTTTAGTTCAGATGCTGCCATATTGCCTAGATTTCTGTTAGTAGCATTCCTGCGTTTGCCCTTTGCCATCTTGTTCTCTGGAGTTAGTTGGTCTTGTCCTGGCTGGTGTTTGGGCCTCCTGAGGGGCTCTGGGGCTACTACTGCAACACTATATGGCTGGGTTTCCCCTGTAGCAGATCGTTGATGTGCTGTCCTCCTCTTGGGTGCCCTTGCAGCTCTAGTGTGCTTTGCCCCAGATTGTGTCTGTGAACCAGATGGAGCCCGTTTGCACCTTCAGGGAGTGCTGATGGTGTATGCTGCCGGGACCTTTTCCACGTGCTGATCACTCTGCTGGGCAGCCGATCTCCCAACCGGGTTGGTGCACACAAGGCTAGCCTGGCTGCTCAGGCCCTGGGTCCAGGTAAAAGCCTGGGAGGCCAAGGTCCGAGCAAAGTTCCCCTAGGGCTATGACTGTTAATTGGGTCTGTCAGGTGGCCAGGATGGCGGGCGTGTGCGCTCGTGCTCCCTGAAAGTGCCAGGAGAGTCTGCTGGGCTAACAACCTCCTAGGCGGGTTGACACACAGATGGCCCACCAAGCCGCCCAGTTCTTGGGGTCAGTCCAGGTCCTGTTGGGGCCTAGACCCCCGCTTTGTTAGCCTCAGGCTATGCCTGTTAGCCGGCTTTGCCTGCTAGAGCTCTCTGGCATCCTGTAGGTAAAATGGCGGCGCGCGTGCCGGCCCGGGCAAAAAAACCTCCTGGCTGGGTTGGCACCCCGATGGCCCCCCGAACAGCCCAGGGCCTGGGTGCAGGCCAACGCCCGTCGGGCTTAGACCCCTGCGATGTTGGCCTCGGGTTATGTTTGTGTACCTCAGTCTGTCAGATCTCTCTGGAGTCCGAAACCAAGATGGAGGTGAGTCTCTCGTGACTGGCGGGAGGCAGAGTTCTGAAGTGGCTTCTGTGCGGTGAAAGGCACCGTAAATCCGCCGCTGCTTGCAGTCCGGCTGGCCAGCAAAGGTCAGTGGTCGTGGGCACAGGGCCTAACTGGACCCTGTGTCGTCTTGGTTCCACTGCTGATGGCCCTTCAGCTGGACCAGCCACTGCTGCACTGCTGCCACCGCCGCCACCTGCCCTTGTTTTCTGCCTACCTTTATTTTGCCAGATCTGTGGCTTTCTGTGGCTATGACAGTATGTCTCTAACACTTTAGGATGGGCAAGCCCATATCTGGTTACCCAGAGCCCTGACACAAGATGCTCTTACTTACCTGTGAGAAATCCCATCCAGTGATCCTAATCTTGACTCAGTGCTGAGAATTAACTTAAATCTCAGAGCATGTCCTGCCCCAGTGTAGTTTCTGAGCTTGAGAGCTCCCAACTCCACTGTCCAACCTTCTTGGTTTATTCAAGGTTGGGACTTTTTCCATTCCTTTCTTGGCTGTGTCAACAATTGCTTCTGTAGAAGCTGGAGTCCAGAATGCAAGGGTCAGGGGTTTCTTGCATGATCTTGACCCATGCTGGGTCTTTGGTCTTCCATCTCCACCTTCAACACTAAATATACCACATTTCTCCAAAGGTAATATCTGTTCCAGTGTCTTGCACTTAGCGAGGAGGTTGGAGCAAGTGTCAAAGGAGTGAAGGTCGAGGTTTGGCTTTTATCAGAGTCTGAGCTTGACCATTGATGCTTTGGAAACACTTGCCTTCTCAGTGGGAACTTCATCTGCTGTAAATAACCAACAACCTGTTGAAGGAGTCATGTTCTTCTGCCATGATAAACACCAGGTAGACAGTGAGTCCACAATAGGAAATGGGTCTGAGGTCTACCACCTTAACACTTCCAATTCTGTCTTCTAGGGATCACTAGAGAATCTTCACAGTCCTACCTCCCAGATGAGTCACAGTGCTGCAGTTAGCATGACATGTGACATGAGGAACACAAAGGTTCACCATAAATCCGAAAGCTGATATAGATCACTATTCATATGGTCTTTCCTCAGTCTCCCCTTAAAGATGGAACTGAAGTTCACTATGGACCTCATCTTTTAGATGAAGGTATGACGATCACCTTAGATAATCTAGCTTCTAATACTAAGACACTGGGATTCCTAACAGTTCTAGAGTAAGCTCCCTTTACTGCACATTTAGACCTGTCAAAGCAGGCTTTGCTATTGTGTAACAGGAGCAGATGGTGGCCATGTCCAGTGTCCTAACAGCTCTACAGTGAGCCAACTTCACTACACAGCTAGGCCTGCCACAGCAGACTTTGACAAGAGCCATGCAGGCATCTTCTTCCTTTTGTATGCTTCCTTTGCAAAGTAGACCTAGGGAATGACATCTGAGGGTGGCCCTCCTGCTCTAAGTCTTCACAGATCCCACATCATGTCCTTGGCATTTTGGAGTGAGCCAAAATGCCATTCTATCCATTGCACACAGCACCTGGCATACACCCAATCTTTCCTGACCAGGCCCAGACCTTACCTCCTTCCTACTCAGAGGACTTAATCCATCTTTCAATTCCCCAAAGCCTAGCTGAGGAGCAGACATTTGGAAGGAGAGTAGAAGGGAAAGATCCTCTATTGAGCATCCTCAGAGTTTTAGCCATCCAGACCCATATATAGGGAGGCCATGACACAAGTTGGCCTTTGTGAGTACCATATCCTCTAGAGACATGAAGAAATGACATGGGATTCCTCTAACGTGGCAGTGGACCACATGTTGTGTCTGTTTAAATCATAGGAGAGAGATCGTCTCTTCCCACAGATATGAGCTGGGTTTAGTTCTGTTCATTCTGGGAGATGAACATGTTCAATCAGAAGAGAGCCTATTTCTTCAGGCCCAACATGGAGCCATCAATCACCTGTCTAATTCTTTCTAGTGCCTGGAGATCTCAGGCTCTTCTGAATTTAACATAGGGAGCCATTGGGCTACAGGTCAGTGGAGTCTCTGATGCAGAAGTATCTCCATTTCCTGCAGACTCTGCCCAACCCCTTACCCTCCTTTTTGAATTCCCAGAATGCTATGGTGTTAAGCTTTCCTAGGCTCTCTGGAGAATTTCATCTGGCTGGTTATTAGCACTTCCTGTGGAGGATGCCATCTGAATAGACAAGAGTTCTTATTATTGTCCTTGCATGCTTTTACTATTGTTTGCTACATGTGAACACTCATGAAGATCAACTTAAAATTGTACAGACAGGATGTATTTGTAAAAGTGTCAATGCTCTTTTCCAGAATAATTATGAGCCAGAGTCCCTGTTCCACTCCCAACAGGTTATCTCATCCCCAAGATTCACTCCATCTTTCTGGTATTTGATCAGTTGCATCTAACCCATGTTTCCCTCTGGTTCCTAGCAATGACCTTCCTGCTTGTAGCTGGCAGCCTATCTCATTTTTCTCAGGTGGTTGTTGGGTAGATCATCTCCCTTGTCTGATGTACAGTTACTATTGGAAAACAGTTAGCTTGCTTGCAAGGTGTTGAAAAGACCACATGCAAAATTGTTTATGCTTAATTGTCAAGGAAACTCATAGACACGGGACAAAGGTGCTTCAAGAGACACACTGTAAGCTGTAAAATCCTAAAAAATTCCCGATGATGTGTTCAAATGTGTGATGGTCAGGAGTGTGGTTAAACTTAAAGAGCCTAAATACTCCTTTTCAAAAGCTGAGCTCATGCCTGGCCATGCAGACATCAAAGTTTCCATGTTCTGGTTTCATGTGTACCTGGGACTGAAAAATCTAATATCCTTTGGCATTGCCAGAAACATGTAAGCCCAGCTGCCACCACTAGATGTCATGTATGATCATTTTCTTGTAGCTAACTTGTCATCCTTTTTCTTTTTTTTATTGAGTATATTCATTTACATTGCTAATGGTAAAACCTTTCCCAATTTCCCCCCTCCCAAAAGATTCCCTACCCCTCCTTCCACCCCCTGCCTCCATGTACATGCCCCTCTACCGGACACACTCCCACCTCCCCCCCCCCGCCCCCCGCAACCTCTCACACTCACTCCCCACCCCCCACCCCCATCCATTTCCCTTCTTTGGGGCATCTATTGAGCCTTTACCTGACCAAAGACCACTCCTCCCACTGGTGCCCAACAAGGCATTCCTCTGCCACATTTTTGGCTGGAACTATGTGTACCCCTTAGTTGATGGTTCAGTCCCTGGGAGTCTTGGGGTGTCTGAAGTCATTGTTCTTCCCATGGGGCTATAAACCCCTTCAGCTATCCTTAAGATTTTTGGCTTCCCTTTCTGTCATTTGTGCTTGCTGCCTCTTGGCCTATACCATGCTCTCTTCTTTGCAGTACCAGCCTTACCCAACAATCTGGGACAATACATAGCCTGGATGATGTTGAAGTGAGGGGTCTGCTGGCATAAGCCCTAAATTGAAGGTGAGCTGCGGGGTTTTCCTGAGCTCAGGGCACCTGAGCAGAGTGAGGACGACAGGTACCCACAGTCTGGAATCAGGGGACATGCTTTAACCATACCCTGCCCTACTGTAGAAGACAGCACAGGATAGAAACTGGACACTTAGCTGGCTTGCTCCTTCACCACACTCTCACAGCTTTTCAACTTGGACCACACTTGCTCTGGTCAAAGGTGCAGTACACTGTAATGAGTTCCTATTCCTGGGTTGATTGATGACTTGGGATTGTCCTCAATGGATGCTGTTTTGTAGACCAATCTGTGCCGCCATTTTGACCACTGTCTTTAGTATCACCAAGTCATGTGAACCCTCCAGAGAACATCCCCATTCATCATTCTGAATAAACCTGCCAACTAGCCCTGAGAATTCATGTCCCAGAAAAAACAGCTACAATAGCTATGACATCTCATAAGCCAATCCTGGTAGAGAATGACGTTGTCAGTCACTGGAGCACTGAGTCTCTGCTAGGCCATGATGAACTGCATCCACAAAATTATCATGAATTGAGATGATCTCAACCCTTTGAGTATTAAGTAGGTGTTCTAAAGTGTTGCCTTGCACGCCGTTTGCACAAAAGAGGAAAGACTTAAGTCCAATGGTGCTTTTGGATCCTGCCTGTGTGTTTGGCAAGGTACAGGTCTGGGAGGACATCTCTGGACAGTAGCATGTCTGGACTATCTGACCGTTTCTTCATGATGCTCCCATGATACTAGAAAATGGAGAGAACACAGCCACATAAAAATGTAATCTCTACACTATGAATTTGGGGTTGTGCACAGTAGAGCAGGCATGCATTGCAAGTAGACTTTGGACATTTTTTTCTGCTATGGTAAAAGAACCATTGGCCATCACCCCTGGATGAGTTTATACATGCGTCCCAGCCCTTGAGCTTTTGAACCTTCAGGGGCAAATTTTTGGTGGGGTTGCTGCAGGATCTACATGTGGGCATCTTTGCTTGCCTTCTATAGACGGACATAACATGTGATGCTTTCTGTAACTATGTACAGTCTATGAAGGGGTAGTTGTATTTTTCTCCCCTCAGAGTACCCAGGATCTTCACATACTCTATGCTAACTCCAGTATTAAAGCTCTTCCACACCTGCTCCCCAGTCATTGTCTGAAAGCAAGTGCTTTAGACCTTTGCATTGTCCCTGAGAACACCCCTGACTGGATGTTTCCATTCTTAGCCCCATTGTAGGAAGGAGAACAAAGCCTGGAGTTGGCATGTTGTTCACCAGTTCAGGCAGTGCAGGAGAATGTGCAACCAACATCAGAACTTCCGAGTGCAAGGACCCTGTCACCTGGACAGGCAGTGTGGCACAACTTAACTCATTCCAAGAGAGCCTGACTGACATAGTGCAGAGAGAGCCCACAAGTCCCCTGTCTCCCTCTCCTTCTGCTCTTGTGTGTCTCCATGGCTAATACTTCAGAGAGTTTCTGATTCTTCCAACAGGAGAGCTCCACCAAAAGCACAGACTTCAGGTTAGAGGGACAAGTCCAGCAATGAGGGTTTTCTTGTGCATGGGTGGAGTGCTAGGACATCTGCCAGGGCAAAGACTGCTGGGAGAGAGCTGGGAACGTATCTTCTGCAAGGAAACCATTCTTCTCTCAACTTACACAAGCTCCTTCATTTTAATCTCCATATTCAGCCTCTTAACACAAACAGCTTGGCCCTGCTGATGTCCCCAGGTTAGCAATACATTGCAGCCAAATAGCCTGGCCACTATAAGGATGGATCACATCCTTATCAAGTACTTAAAAGCATCTATGCACAGGAGAAAAGCGCATGGACTAAGCTCTCATCGGGCATTCAGCACACAGAGAGCCTGACAAGACTCAGATCAGAGGTTACCTCCGAAACCTCAAAGAGACAGAGAGCCCAAGAGCAGAGAAGCCTGTTGTGGAAGCTCTTGCTAACAGGTCTGTGAATGTTGTGTCTCTGTGGACTTCAGGTTTGGAAGTCTTATGCCCAGATATTCACAGTCCTTCTCTCTTAGCTCATTTAGTAGAACTTTGCAAGTCCTGACATCGTGTTTTGTGCTGATGGAGTCCCACTTGACACATAAGCTAAGAGAGATAGGGCAAGGTTTAGACTTAGGACCAACCCCATGTAAGCAGAGATAAAATACAAGGAGGAGCGACATGTCTGGCTGAGGAGCTCATTTCTCATCTGCTCTCTTGCTAGCATACACAGGGAGTGTATAGTGGGGAACAAAAGAGGTATCCTGGGGTTTTCCATGACTCCTTTCTTTTAGCTGTATTCTGAGCTTTCTGCAGCAGCTTGCTGCCATATCTACACATCACCTGCAAGCAGTATGCTGCTAATATTTACCCAATGTCTTCCAGCTGACAAAGCTTTTAAAGCAACCCTTTGGTGTGTCCGCTGTTTTAACAGGATACACAGCCCTGGCTTTATATAACCCATGTTTCATCAAGATTCTTAGGTCCCATGAAGATTTTAGCTGTTAAACCAGATGTCTAAGAATGTGAGGTTTGCAAAATTGGCTGTTGCCTCAAATGTGCAACATGATGAGAGTTTGCTGCCTCTGAAGAGGCACAGATGCCCCATCACAGTTCCCCTGTCCTCAGAAGACACCTCACCATCAAGCAAGGATGCTCCCCACTTAGCAGAAGAGAAGGAAAGACTTCTGAAGCTTCAACAACTTTCAGAAAGTGATTCTGATAAATGGGAGAGGGCAGTGCCGCAAAAGCAAGAAGAAAGCACTGACTGAGGTTGAGACCTTAGGCTCATATGTTCAATACAAATTCATTCATTCATTCATTCATTCACCCTCTCTCCTCCTCACTCATCCATCCCTCACTCTCTCGGTGAAGAAAAAATTGTGCCTAGGATGTACCCCAGTTCTCCTGCCTGTGAACCTGGTCTCCAAAGTGACGCAGTTTGTGGTTCTGCCTCCTATAGAAGGATGTTTTTGGATTCAGGTCTCTGAGCTCAATGCCCTATTTCATGGCAGTCACAGAAACTTTGCCAGACTGCTGCCTCCCAGAGCACCCAGCCTGCACTGCACTGTGCTGAGCTCTTCTGCACTTTGGGGCTCATGGGTTCTGTCCTTTGCTGGGATCCCCATTCTGCAGCTGTGCATTGTTTCTCCTTATCAACCCCAACATCCACATGATCCTGTTTGAGTGAGCCATAGACTTCATTGAATCCACCGGGGTCCTCCTGCTCTCTGGAAACACCCTGGAGGATTTCCTAAGTGAGTCTTCACATATCACTGGGAACCTGAGAGGCTGGAAAAGCTGGCAGGAGGCCTCAGCTGAGCAGCCCAGGCTTGTCCTGCACATTGCCCTCTCTAGACAGGAGGAGGAGTCTCCAGGTTTCCAGCGAGGGCAGAATGGTAGGGCCTCCTTGTGTACACATAGAAGATAACATGGTCAAGGTTTCCACTGTGCTTGTAGCGTGGGCACAAAAGTAGTGAGATCAGTTCCTGGGAATTCTTTTAACATGAGTTTAGGTTGATCCCCATAGAGGGTTACATAGAGGAACTTCAGGAAGAAGGGCTGGGTTACAGACTGCAGATAAGGGGAGGGGCCCTGCCCTGAAATGCTGACACCCCCCCCCCCCCAGCAGTTGGGTGATCGGTGGGAGGGGCAGGGATGACATGGAGTGGATGCGCACTTTGGCCTCTATGTTTTAGTATGAACACAAGATACTCTGACATATACCCTGGCTGTCATGTTAAAAGAAGAGTTCTCCACAAGAGCTCATGGACATGTGTCCTGCAGCCTCCAAGGGAGGCCAGGCAGGCAGTTTTGAGGAGCAATGTACATATGAAGGTGTGCAGGTTCCAAACAGAGGCTTCATGGGGGTCACACAGCAAATGAGGTCTCTGGACCCTTCCTTCTGCAGCCCACTGGCCCCTTTGGTCCCCTTAATTATTCCTCCCATTCCCATCCCCCCAGTGCTCTTTTATAGCTGACACTGCACGCTGTCTCCAGACAACTATCTATCACCATGATATTGTCAACTGCATTTAGGAGGATTCTCATACTCGACCATAAAGTTTATATAGGTTCAACTGTTCTTTTAATCAGGCATAACACATGGATTATATTCCTATGATGTAAGTCTGCAAACATTGCTATAACAGGTAACAGATAAGTGGATTCCCAGTGACAATCCAAGGTTTACAGCGGCTGACATTCTCTGGGTCCTCATATGACGAAGACTTCTAGTTGTACTTTAGTGTATGCTAAAGCCCTACTCTAATGACAAAATCTGTCCCTGCCTCCCTACAGGAGGCTTGTCTCTAAACACTCTTCCCCAGGTGTGAGGGCCTTATCATTTCTACCTGGAGAGGAATCAAGGATGGGACTCTTTTGAGCTGCAGGCTGTGAAAGAATCCTGAAAGACAAGCCTTCATTCTCCCCTCTGCCTTTTCTTGGCTCCTCTCAGTTTGCAAGCAGTTGTCAACCAGGTTATTGTCCAAATGGCAAGGGCACTGCTCCTGAGAGTTGGCTGAAGCTCTCAAAGGGACAGCCACAAAAGAACACTGGGGGCCTGGACGCCTAACTGGGGCTCCCATTCATGGTACAAGAGAAGAAAATGAAAACCACAGAGACACTTTTGCCCCATGCCATGTCTGCAGGAAGATGCTGTTCTGAGCAGAGGCCTGAACAGCCATGGGCAGGATCAATGCCTCTTCCTTTTTGAGGGAAAGCACAAGGAGAAAAATCAATCGTGGGGCACAGAAAGGCCTACAGCCAGCATCCAAGTCTTTGTGAAGGTTCTTCAGGAAAATCATGTTTATGTCAGCTCTTTCCATATTATGTGCCTATTTTTTTCCTCAAACTCTCTTCTGCACAGATATGTGTGTCATACTGGAGTGGGCCAGGCAATAAAACTTGAAACAGGGACATCTGTGCCTGAGATGGGAGTCCAAGGCCAAGAAAAGCTTACTGTCTCTAGAAAGGACAGGTGGGCCTCACCTCAGAAAAGGCAGGAAGCTGCTGCAAGCACGAGAAGCCAGGCGGAAAGCTGAACCTGAGCCGGGGAACGAGGTATCTCAGGCCAGGGTCCTTCAGGAAGTTCTGGATTTGTCCTTGTGGCTTTTCTATGCAAGTTCTGGAGTCCACTGCTTCTGGAAGGCTGGTGTAGTCTTAGCAGTCTGCATATGGTTTTAACCTTCTTAGGCCAAAAGGAAAGGCCAGGTCAAGCAGAGAGAATAAAGAGAAGCTTATACCAGACATGGGTGTGACTTCTCTCGATGAAACTGTGGAGAGAAAAAGGCTGTGAGGAGCCCCCCTTCAAACCAGGGATGTCTGAGCACAGGGAGAAAACCTAACCTTCCGCATAGCAGCAAAAGCAGGTCCAAAGGTGGCTTTGACCTCCACTCGGTCTCGGATCCAGGCTGGCAGCTTCGCCAGGATAGAAGGGCGGGCATACCGGTGATCCAGGAGCACAATGCTGGCAAAGTCCCTCTGGTGCCTGATGGCCCTGCCTGAATAGATACAAACATGGAGACTCTTGAGTTCAACTGGCCTACCAATACCACATGTGCACTGGGGTCTCCTCTTTCACTGACCCCTCAAACAGACAATACAGTCCTAACATCACTCCAGCCTCAAACCATCCATCTGCGCCCAGCAGCAGCCCCACACTTACCTATGGATTGGTTTATAGCCTTCATACATAGATTCTCTATCAATACCGTCCCTGGCGGGGGCTGACCTTGTATCCTGGGCTAAGAATAAAACAGAAAGGACATATTAGAATCTGCTTTTGCCTGCCTTGTAGCCCAGACTTAGAGCAAGGTCAGATTTCATGAGTCTGAGCCAACCGCTTGTGCTATAGTTCATGCAATAGAAAAGACCAAGTGAGCTAGAGATAGACTCCGAAACCTCTAGGGAGGAAAGCAATCGTTTGTGCAATAGGAGGTCATGCTGCAGAGCCTTGTCATCCAGTCCTAGGGGGTGGCATACTACTTCCTTCCTTTGCCTCTCTGAAACACTTCAGGTACTCACAAGGGTCTGATTCAAGTAGGCCATCTTCTCTTGCAGCTCCGGAGACTTAATGTTGGGGTACGGCATCCCCACCATCACCACACACCTGTAGTAGGTCACATGGCATTAAGTCAGCATGCCGCTATCACTGACACCAGATGAACTGATATTTGGAAGACTTAGGTGTGATTTCATGTGCCTTTTATGGTGTGTGTGCCTATACACATGTGTGTGGAGGCCAGAGGAAGATGGCAGGTGTTGTCCTCCAACCCTCTTCACCTTAGTTGCTGAGACATGGTTTTTCACTAAATCTGAAGCTCACACAATCCTAGGGTTCATGGGCAGAACTACCCAAGGGGCTGTCATCTCTAACACAATGCTTACTGGTTTTTATGTGTGTGCGCTGCAGACCTGTTGTGTCCTCTTACCATCTGAGCATGCACACTCACTCACTAATCCATGGCCTATCCCTCCGACCACTTTTACGACCCTCTAGTTCTCCCCAAGGAAGTAGCACTTGGAAAGGTTGTTTCAGCTCAGAGATCCAACCCAGGCAGAAGACTAGGATCCTAAGTAAGCCATGGCTACCTACTTCTCTGCCTACACAGCCAGACAGACAGTGATTTCAAATAATCTACCCATAGCCTACAGAGCCCAAGCAGGCCATCTGGGAACTGACCCAAGGCAAGCCTTAGTAGGTAGGGCCCAGTGCCCCTAGCCCGAGCAGACAGGAGGCCACCACACCTACCGGCCCAGGTCGTCAGAGAAGTTGATTCCCTCACTCATCTTCCCTCCAACCACAGAGAGGAGCAAGGCCCCTGTCAGATGGCCTTCTGAGTGACTGTAACTCTGTCAGGAGAGAATCACACCAGGGTTCCTGAGCCAAGTCTGTGAGTCACACAACTGTTCCCAGCTGACAGACACTGGTGGTCTCCAGAGCCAGCCTCACTTCCATCTCTCACCGTAATGCACTTGGAATATGCCATCAGCACCTGTTCCACTTGGCTTGCTCTCTTGGGCTCTTGAAATATCTGAGGGCAGAAGACAAGGCCTCCCAGCAAAAGGCTTCAACAGACTGATTCTTGAGCCCAGTCTGGGTTTTGAAGCATGCGGACAGAACACATAGTCAAGCTACAGTGAATCCCTGTGACTGGTGGCGCAGGCTTCAACTTGGTAGATGCAAAGTTAACAAGGTTGAGGGACCCTAGGAAGAGCTACAAGTAGCAATGTCCTCATAAACAGGCTAAGGGGCACTTACCTTTTTCCTGACAGACAAGCGTGCCAGCAGGCCAGTCTTGTCCCAGTGAGCATGTACCTGGCGCAGGTACTCATAGGAGGGGAGGAAGCATACCACCCCTCCAGGGACCACGTTGCACAAGTTACAGAGAATGCGGCCTGTCTCCTCCATCTGCAGAAAGCAAAGAGCTAGCCTGGAGCAGGCCCCACAGCTGCACAGGAAGGAAGCCAAGCAGCTCCCTGTGGGATCATCAGTGTGCCCATTACTTTTAACAGGCATGCCCAACTGGGGATTGTGGCAACTCCCCACATTTACGCCACATCCCATCCTGGTACCTCAGAGATGAAAAACCAGACTCTTGGCATGTCACTGAGATCTCCCTATGTCCCTATCTCATGAGGGCCACCAATCAGAACAAATTGGCACAAAGATGCCACAGGGGTTGTGCCCCAGAAATTCACCCTTCCCTGGATAGAGGCAAAGAGCAAGAACCCCAAAACTGGTCAGCCTTCTCCCCGCCCTGCACCCTCATGGAATGATAGGAGCTCTTTTTTTTGTTTGTTTGTTTTTTTGTTTTTTTTTTGTTGTTGTTGTTTGGTTTTTGGCTTTTGGCTTTTTGGCTTTGGTTTTATCGAGACAAGGTTTCTCTGTATAGCCCTGGCTGTCCTGGAACTCACTCTGTAGACCAGGCTGGCCTCGAACTCAGAAATCTGCCTGCCTCTGCCTCCCAGAGTGCTGGGATTACAGGTGTGTGCCACCACCACCCGGCTTTGATAGGAGCTCTTTAGAAAGCATTTAGCAGCATACAGCGAGGAAGGCAGCTAAGATCTTCCTTGATAAATATCTAAAAAAAGAAAATAACTCCACTCATGTTCCAGATGTGAACACCCATCTCCATGCCAATGCTGGTAGTACTCTACCTGGTCACAGGCCAGAGAAGACAGGAAGTGGGTTGGCACTAACCATCTGAGGCAGCTCTCTTCTCTGGTAGGTGAATTCCAGCTGCTGGTTAGAGGGACCATTGCATATAATAAGGGGCAAGATGTTGTCTGGAGGGATCACGTGACCTGGTGATACCAAAGGAAGACTGAAAACTAGTGTCCAGGTAGGGCAGTTTCTCAAATCTTTTCTCCAACGAGGAGCACAACTTTGGCATGCACTTAGCTCTTCTCTGCACTGACACAGCTAGTCAGCAAACAACGTGGGGAATAGAGTGCAGCCTGAGTCTGGGAAGTGTGCTGAGAGCAAGCCGAGGCACCAATGCAGTGCTGTCCTCTGCCTTTGCCCAGGCTACCCTCCAGTGGCTTACCACAGGAAAACTCCACCACTCGCGCAGCTTCTACTCCACAACACGCCAGCAGCTGGTCCCGAAAGTCTGATACCTGCAGCCATAACATCAGGGTCTGTGATCTCAGAGCTTAGGGCTGTGTGCTCTCGTAGGGAATGTAAGAGAAGTCTGGGATAGGAGGCAAGCCTATCCCAGCCAACAGGAAAGAAGGAACGGCCAATAACCCAAGCTAAAAGAAAACAACCAGTATCCAGTATCGACAGAGAACTTAAGAAAGAGCAGCAACGGAAGTGTACTGGCTGGTTTTTGTGTCAAATTGACACAGGCTGGAGTTATCACAGACAAAGGAGCTTCAGTTGGGGAAGTGCCTCCATGAAATCCAGCTGTGGGGCATTTTCTCAATTAGTGATCAAGGGGGGAAGGCCATCTGGGTGGTACCATATCTGGGCTGATATTCTTGGGTTGTATAAGAGAGCAGGCTGAGCAAGCCAGGGGAAGCAAGCCAGTAAGAAACACCCCTCCATGGCCTCTGCATCAACTCCTGCTTCCTGACCTGCTTGAGTTCCAGTCCTGACTTCCTTTAGTGACGGACAGCAGTGTGGAAGTATAAGCTCAATAAATCCTTTCCTCCCCAACTTGCTTCTTGGTCATGATGTTTGTGCAGGAATAGAAACCCTGACTAAGACAGGAAGCGTCAGGCCCTTTCTATATGTTCAAATTAACAATAGGAGGACCACTACCTCTAATACACAAAGATCTCGAAAAATGAAACAAACAATGTAGTCAGGAAACAGAGTAACAAAATGAACAGTTTTCAACACAGGAAATGGCAAGTAAACTTATGAAGAGATGCTTGCTCTTACTAGTCACCAGAGAGATCAAAACTACATTAAGATTCCTGCCTCATTCTGACCAACAGAATGATGGTCAAAGCTTTGGGATCTTCAGGAAGAGGGGAAGACAGAATATGAGAGCTGTGGCTGGAAGATAACATCAAGGAAATGTTTCAGGACACATCAGGGCAGGTGCCTGTGACAGAAGAAATCCAGAGCAAACTCAAGGCAGGCAGAACCCCAGCATGGAGGTGGGATTGTAGGGACAAAAATCCCATCACTAACTGAGGACCTACTAGACTGTGACAACTGCTGCAAGGGGGAAAGCCAGTTTTCTTTTAATAATGTGAGCCCTTAGTAAGTCGGTCACACAAACGCAGAAAGAACTCACTACGGAGACTGACTGGGCAACAGCACAGAATGGCCTGATGGAGAGGAGCTGAGGGGAGATGAATATGTTCAAAACCACCAGATAAAAGTCTCCGACAACAGAAACAGTGTTTAAATGGCAAGAAAAGAGAACAAAGAATCCTGGCAGGGATGTGGCAGCAGCCTGAGACACGGGGATGGGATGTGAGCTGGTCCTGCCACATGGAACCCAGTATGCAGCTTTCCCAAAACAAAGCACACTGCATCTCCATACATGCAGCTGAAAACAAAATGAAACAGGAGGAGGAGGACATGCTGAGCCCTAAGGTGTGGGCATTTTCACTGTCGATGTAAGGGAGAAAGCAAACAGGGAGAAGAGCCTAGGCTGGGCATGGCCAGCTGACTAAACCAGACTATCAGAGGAGAGGCTAGAGGGAGAGCAAGAGAGGAGCAGGGGTCACGATAGGTGAATCACACAGGACTCGAGCAGGGGAAGGGAAAAGGAGGCCTGGCTACTGGAAAGGAGAGTTTTAGGAGAGGTGGCAGGGTGGAGTGCTGGGAGGAGCCCCAGGTACTAAAGGACCAAGAACTATCACTGTGATATGTTAACAGCCATTTAACCACTTGTCTCGGGATTCTGAGACCTAACACCAGCTCTACCACTCCAGAATATTGAGTCCAAGGACCCCAACATATCACAGAAGTATTCCACATCAGTGCTCACTGCTGCACTAAACACCAAACCCAATTAGTAAACAAGCTATCCATCAACAGAAGCTTGCACAAAGAAAATGTGGTATACAAGACAGGTTTTGTTTTACCAGGCAGTGATGGCACATGCCTTTAATCCCAGCACTTGGGAGGCAGAGGCAAATGTGTGTCTTGAGTACATGGCCAGTCTGGTCTACAGAGCAAGCTACAGGACAGCCAGGGCAACACACAGAAGCCGATCTCAGGAGGGAGGCAACTGAGGAAGATCACATTATGTGAATTAAGCTGGCTGCAGTCCTAGATTCTATACACATCATCACACAAAGATGACAGAGTGTAAATGCCATTGTATAAGGGAACAATGGGAAGGAATGAAGGGAAACAGAGAGGAGAGGGAATTATTAGGAGGATATATTCAACATATATACATAAACGAAATCTTTAGTAAAAAACTTGAGGCCTGGACAGATGGATTTTGCAGAGGACTTGGGTCTGGTGACTAAAGAGTGTGTGAAGCCAGGCAAGGCCACTATTACAACTACACAGTAAGAGCTGGGCATGCTGGTGCACACCTTTAACCTCACCACTTGAGAGGCAGAGGCAGATGATTCTCTTGTGAGTTTGAGGGCAGCCTGGTCTACATAGTAAATTCTAGGACAGCAAGGACCTTGTAGAAAGACTATCTCAAACCAAACACACACAAAGACTACATGATAGTGAGACTCTCATCTCAAACCAACAAACAGAACAATAATGGCCATGCACCATGTTAACACCAAATGAATATACACAAACCCCAAACCAAAAACTACACAAGTATCTACATGGGCTTGGGATGTGCCCTGACTGTGGGGTGTTTGCCTAGCATATACATAGTTCTGAGGTCCATTAGCTGGAACACAGGGAACACAACAGAAAAGTCAAAAGAAGTTCTAGCATCCATTCTAGCAGGCACCCAAGGCTGGCATCCATGCTTAGGAGTCCAACAGTCTAGACCATGGAGTGCTCTCAGGATCAAACAAGGAAACGACCCCGACCACAGAGCTGAGAAAACTAGAGACAAGGGGAAAAAGAGCGTAAATATCCAGCAAAGCAGGACTAAGTGAGCAGTACACTGGTAGAATGTGACACGTGTGTGGTCAAATATAACACAGGTCACATTGAAACGCAGCACAGGAGTATGCAAGAATAAACATTTGCTGACAAGAACAAATAGTAATATCTTGTGCAGAAAAAAAAAGCAAATTATACCAATAATACAGAAGTATGGTTTTAAAAGAGCATGTGCATACATATGCAACAGTACACCAGCATGACCCTTTGGTTTGTAGAATTACGCTGTTAAAGTTGTCTGACTTCTATATAATAAAACTAACTTTTCAAAAAACATACAGTAATGACTTTCCAGGAGATGCTGGTACAGGGAGGGAGTGAGAGAACAGCATCTCCATGAAGAGTCTGGACTACAGAAGGCTCTTTCTCAGCGAAGCCAGCTCCAGGGGCTGCAGACACACAAGAGGCACAGGGCTACCACCCCACCAGCCTAAAAGGCAAGGACAGTGAAATGGCAGCGGCCCCTAGTAGGCGCTGCTGAGCCTGCATGCGCTGGCCCACTTGTGTTTAGGGGCCCAGGGGACAGAGAAGGGAGACTGATGTGTGTCCTTACCGGCTGCATGGTGCCACCTGCGATGACTACTGCTCGGCATTCCTTCACCACCTGGGCAAAGTGCACAGCTGGGTTCAAGAGTAAGAATTTAAGGCTGCTCTGGCCCACACTGCCTGAAAACAGACAAATGAAAGGAATAGAGCTGATTACCTAAGAAACCCAAAGGATCTATGGAGGCCAGTGAGCTACCATTCTCCCTTTAAAAGAAAAGCATTTCCTTCACCATCGGTCCCATAGATTATGTGGACACTCAGGTGCAACAACAGTCTGGCCAGTGTCACACAACCCTCTGACAACAGAACAAAGTTAAAGTCCAACCCCATCTAACCACAACCTTGAGATAACTCAGCGCCTCTGAAACCTGGTCTCCAGGTCCATGGGTGGCTCCAGCCTAGGAGGCATGTGGTTCCTTCACACAGAGTCAGCCCTCTCACGTGGGCCCCATGGCAACAAGCAGTGGATTACCTTGGCGGTTCACGATAACCCTGCCGTCCTGGTTGGCCGTCGTGAGAGCTGCCAGGAAGGCCTCAATGTGCATCAGCGGAGAGGCAGGCCGCAGGGCTCCAGCCTGGCCCTCCTCCAGGGAGTCTGCAGACAGGGAGGATGGGAAAGAAGGCCTTGCTTATCTCAAGTCCACACTCTCTGGAAGCCTGTGTCTGCCTCTCGCGCCCACTCTCCCAGCTCACCCTCAGTAGGCCCTGACTGCAGGCTCTTCAGGAACTGCTGGAAGCCACCCAGACCTCGGTTTTCCTGAGAGTCTGAGACGGATGGAAGAACAACTCCAAAACATTCTGTGAAGCCAAAGAGCTGTGTCAAGAGGGACAAGAGGACAGACAGAAATGAGACGAACTCTGAATAAGACACCCAAGCCCGCCCGCAGCCCATTTCCTCCCAAGCCAGCATCACTCCACACTATGGACAGTGGAATCAGAAGACTAGAATCCTCGGGCAGCAGAGTAAGCCAAGCAGAGCTACTCCGGCTCCTTGCCAAAACAATGGGAAGGTACCTTCCTGCTGAGCGCGCTCTTCTCCAAATACCGCTGCACCTGCAGGAGCAGCACAGGCCACCGTGAGAAGGAAGCAATCTGTGGATAAACTCTAGGAGCCGGCCACCTGCTCCCATAGGGTCCATGGGGGCTCCAGCCTAGGGGCATGTGGTTCCTCAGAGTCAGGCAGGAGGATACAACTCTTTCGAGCTAGGCCCCTTGGACTATGGCTCACTGCCACCTCAGAGGAACCCGAAGCCACATAAGGAAGGGTGAGGCAGTGGACCATGAGAGGTAGCCTGGTCCTTGGTTGAGCTAAAGCCTCTGAAGTCCCAGAGACCCTGAAGGGACGGTAGGAGCGTCACCTGCTCTGAGGCACCAGGCCCCTGTCACTAGCTGAAGCCCCCCCCCCACAGATTTGTGGTTATCAGTCACATAAGGGCAACGCCCCAAGCCCCTCCACAGGTAGCTATAACACCTCAGACCAAGACAACGGGGAAAAGAGATAAGATCTGTGGTCACTTAGGCTCAAGACAGAAATCTCTATGCTAATGAGGTACCTGCAGACTTGGAGGGCTTAGCCAATAACCTTCCCTTCCCAGACATTCCCCCCTGCAAAAGGTATTTTACAGGCATTTATTCTTAAGCCCACGCTGAGAAGTGGGGTATGGTTTTACAAATCCATTTTCCACCATGGTAATACATGATTTGGAACCAGAGAATGTCTCTTCTCATTGGGATCCACCATGGGGAGCCAATGGAGCTGCTGTCTAATCTCCTGTAAAAGGCCTCTCTGCACTCCCAGCCACAACCACCACCACACCTGCCAACCACGGCAACCACACCTGCCACCTGCCATCTAGTCAAGGGCTCCTGGTGGGGCCAGCTGGAGCCCCCCTCCCCCAAGCCCCCAGCCCCAGGCTAGATGTTCTCCGCTCTTCCTCGGCTCCCATCAGGGCCTGGATATCCAAGAGCCGGAGAACCACATAGACCCGGAGAACCACATAGACCCGGGCCCCACTGAGGTCACCGCCCGCCTGCCCAAGCCAGCTCCAGCTGTCCTGCGCCTTAGACTGCACTCTCCCACCCACCCCAGTGGAGCCTTGGGGCTTCCTTCCCTACAGCCCAGCACTCAACGTGTGTGTTCTGCCTCCCCCAAGTGGCCATGCCCTGTGGCAGAGTGGACTACTCCAGTGGCCCTAAGAACACAGGCTTCCACAGGAGACTTCACAGCCACAGCCTCACCACAGAGGTTCCCGTCTCTGCTCACTTTAAGGGAGTTCAAGACAGGATCTCAAGGATGGGAAGGTTGGCTGAGCAGAGAGAGCATGAGGCTGCTCTTCCAGAAAACCTGGGGCCTACACGATGGCTGACAGCCATCCGTAATTCCACTTCCACACTCTCCCTTCTCATGATCTCCTTGGGTACCAGGCATGCATACATGTGGTGCTCAGACATGCATGCAGGCATGTACTCAAACACACTCAAATACATTAAAAAAAAAAAAAAAAAAAGCCACTAGCTGCTTGCTGCTTCCTCCGAAGTGCCCATCTGCAATGCAGACTGGGCCTTGAGTAAGAGTAAGTTAAAAACAATCCCAAGACAGCTCACAAGCTTGCCATACAAGCACAAAATCCTGAGCTGCAAAACATAAAAGCCAGAGTCAGTTAGCACTGAGTGTCTATAACCACAGTGCTCTGAGAAACGGATGCAGACAAGAAACACCCCAGAGCCTGTGAGCCAGCTCGCCTGGCACACACAGTGGAAAAACAATCAAAAGGCCCTATCTCAAACAGGGTAGAAAGCAAGGACTAACATGGGAAATGGTCCTCTAGCCTGACAAACACTGTGGTATAGGCACACCTGAAGTCAAAACATGAATATGTGCTGGCATACACATTAAAGAGACAGATGTGTATCTTTAAAAACCAAAGACAGACAAAAAACCAAAAACAAAAATCATTCTAGGCTAAACTGGTCTACAGATTGAATTCCAGGATAGCCAGAGCTAGATAGTGAAACCCTATCTTGAAAAGTCACAAAAACAAAATAACAGAAAACAAAAAAGTCCAATCGTCTGGATCAGAGCAGAAAGGAGATGCGCCTGCCCCAGGGAAGGTCTGCTGTGTCTGCTGTGTCTGCTGTGCTGTCTGTAGAGGCTGCGCCGCAGCTCACACACACTGGAGCAGGAGCGTCTAAGATGGCAACTAGTGAAGAATGCTTCAGGCAGCCTTTCCAGAGCAAAAGGGAGAGGTCTGAGGCAAGCTGGAGAAAGAAGCCTGCCTCAAGAGTCAGCTGTGCTAACCAAGAACCACAGGGAATGGCAGCTGCTCAGAGCAGAACAAAAGGGGAGAAAGGCACCAAAGACGACCAAGGATCGCAGCAGTGACGATGACCAAAGGGGCACTGATTTGAAACCTGAAAGGCAAGTAGAGAGAGCGCGGAATCTAGGATGGCCTAGCTGGGTTTCAACACTGGCCCCTCCAGCCACCCTTGGTTCACCGGCATGTGGCCTGGGCCAGTCACCCTCCAGAGCAGCTATTCTGAGCCTGTTTCCTTGTTCTTTTGTTTTATATTTCAGGATTTCTCTGTGTAGCCCTGGCTATAGACCATGCTGACCTGAAACACAGAGTGCCTTCTGAGTGCTGGATTCAAGGTGTGCACCACCGCCACCCAGTAGATTTCCTGTTCTTACGTGACCATAATATGTCCTGGCATTGTGCTCAGAACAAAGGGATGACGGTGTCCATGGAGGCTTAATTTAGACACCCTCGGCTGTGGTTCAGTGACCTAGTGACCTAACACCTGTGGGAGCACCAGATTTCAAAGGCTGACAGGATCAAGTGTCAGCAAGTGCCATCCCACCCAAGGCTCCAGCAGGAAGACCAGTCGGCTGGGTGGTCCTAGCCACGCTCACCTGCTCGCCACATACAGTACAGCATGGATTATGCTCTAAAAACAATTCCCTGGAAAAAGATTGGCAGAACAGAGATGGACAGGGAAGAAGAGGCTATGTTTATCCCACAGGATGCACAGAGCAACCTCCCTTACCAAACCCACAACACCTAACCCCAAAATGGTATACAGGCCCTGGCACAACTATTTGGCTGCTGCTGTTCAGTTTAAAGACCTAGTAACTGCCTAGTGCTGATTTAGATCCTTGGATGTTAGACTACTCAAGAACAAAGACTTACATACTAATTCTTCTGTGTCTACTTGATTAGGTGCTAGAGGCAGAACGCACCAGGCAAGTATACAACAGCTGACCTCCTCCCCTACCTCTCCTTTCAGAGTCTTACAATACTTAAATCAGAATAGACCTTTACCTTGAAGAGGTTGATGTTGTCCACCTGACTCTGAAAGAGAAAGTCGTTGATGCTCTTCAGCTCAGACCCTGTGAGCAAAGAACGCTGGTTTGGTACCTTGCCAAGTCCTTAGCTCAGTCCTGGAGTAAAGCTCTGGTGGCTCACACCACCTCCCACCCTTGAAAGCAACCTCCTCACCTGTTTGAGGCAGGATCTGTGTACTAGGATTTTGCTTCGTGTTACCTGAAAAACGGAATTCCAATCGGTCATGGTGGCAGCTCTCTGCCCAGTTCTGAGTTATACTCTGCCCTACCTTCGTGAACCACAAGGAACATTCATGTTTTGAGAGACATCTATTTGGGGCATTTATAGCAAGCAAAGGACACACTAAAAAGACAGGAGGTTATAGGAGCTTTGTAGGTCTGACTCACACACTGCAAATGGAACCCAAGGCCCGGCAAGGGACAGGATCAGAGCAGTCACTGAGCAGGACAAGGGAGAAAGCAGGACCTGCCAGAAGATGGCGAGCTGTGGCACAGGCGGAGAAGGAAGTGGGAAGTGCTAACATGGGACAACAGCCAGCTAGAAAAGCCTCCACCTACTTTCTGGAGACAGAGCTCTACAGAAGCCTTTAAAACCACTGACATAGAATCAAACAGTTGGGCTGGTGAGATGGCCCAGCGGTTAAGAGCACTGACTTCTCTTCTGAAGGTCCTGAGGTCAAATCCCAGCAACCACATGGTGGCTCATAACCATCCATAATAAGATCTGACGCCCTCTTCTGGTGTGTCTAAAGACAGCTACAGTGTACAAATAATAATAAATAAATTTAAAAAAAAAAATAGTAAGTCAAACAGTCCCAGCCCAGAAGAGCCAAAGAAACCTGGATGCTGGCTGGAGTCGACAGCCTCCAGTCTCATGAGTAACAGGCAGGCCCCACCCTGAGCTTTAGTTTATGAGCTTCATTCTGCGAATGAAGTTTAAAGCTCCCGGACCGCTCTTCTGCTAGTGTGTCAGAGCCAGCACACCATGTGGCTATAACTACACCACACAACATCACGTCTTGCTTTACTCTGTATGATTATCATAACCGTACCGTCAGGTTTCTTAAAGTGAAAAAGCTAAGGTCTCAACTAAGATAGAAACAAGGACACCCTAAGGAATAACCAAGACAGTGCTTAAAAGCATAAAACACCCCAGTGTACTCACTGGCATTCAGGAACAAGACCAGCACAACTGTCAGACTAGGGGTGAGCCAGGGGATGGTGCACCTACCTCCCAAAACAGCCACAAACTTCTCCAGCAGGTACAGGATCTGCTTGATATACATCAGGTTCTTGGCCTTCAGACGCTTCCTGAGGAAGAAGCGACAGAACAGAGTGGTAGCCTTCTCCAGTAACTCCCTCCACTGGATGCCACTGGGCCTGACACATGGAGCTATGAGCTACAAACCCTCCAGCAGATACAAGCGCTGTCTAGACCAAGGTTTTCAGCACCTGCTGCTCTATCCCAGAAAGCCTAGGGTGTAGAGGGCCCATACCAGGATAGACCAATTCAACCCATTCCTCCAAGACTTTGGCATTAGCAATAACCTCCACTTGTGCTCTGGCAGGCTAATGTGGAAGCCGCTGAGCTGAGCCTGAGTAGACCTTTGGCCTCGGGTAGTTTCTTACCCATATCTTTCCATGTACTGGAGCAACTGGGAATGGGCCTGGCAGAGCTGGG
Organism: Apodemus sylvaticus; assembly: GCF_947179515.1. Lineage (NCBI taxonomy): Eukaryota > Metazoa > Chordata > Mammalia > Rodentia > Muridae > Apodemus > Apodemus sylvaticus. The sequence goes on from NC_067480.1 coordinate 7,690,331, forward strand.
GAAAAAACAGAACAGCATGAAGGCATCCCAGGATAGGGTTAAGAGATCTCTGCAGAGAGCTAGGAAATGCCAGCCCAGGACACATGGAGGCCATCATGGTGATGGGCATCTGGATAGTAACAGACGAAGGAAAAAAAAAAAAGCAAGCACAGGCAGGCTCTGGGGCTGATGCGAGCCAAGAGGGCGGGAAAGAAAGCAAAGCCCAAGGTCCTAAATCTCACAGGAGAACTGAGCTGGGAGACCTGAGACTCAAGGTGGCTGATATCACACAGGTTTCACGTCAGAAGACAGGGGTCATATCCTGGCTCACCTCAATTTGTGTAGTGTGGGTATAAGACACACAATTTTGCCCTCCATGAATCCCAAAGCTCCCAAAATAAAGCAGGGGACCCCCACCCCAAGAAAAAGGCATAAGGCACACAGGACCCTTTCAATGCTTGCCACGAAAGTAAACAGGAGAGCATTCCTCCATACAAGGCCCCCAAAGCAATATCACTAAGGATAAAAAGCAATCCTGTGAGACTACTAGTCTCTGATGCCACCACCCTCCTAACAGAGAACTAGTGAGCAGCACCCCAGATGAAGGAGAGCTGAAGACAAAAGCAGTCAGCCTCTTCAAGATGGCCCCCAATGAACAAGAAAACAGGGTTTCAGTTCAGTTCGCCCTCTACAAAGCCCCACATCCAGAAGACTTCCTGATCCAGGCATTTAAAGGAATGACCTATGTCACTTTGCCCAAAACAGGAGAGGCTGACCCACCTGGGAACCGTTGACCTCTGTGCTGTGGATGTTGGTGATGGTGTCGATCAGGTTGTGAGCCTCGTCAATAATGACCACCTGACCTTGCAGCCTGATTCCGGCAGCCTGTCGGGTAGCTGCGTGCAGCAGCATTGGGTAGGGTAGCACCACTAGCTGTAGGGAAAGGTGACCATTGGCTAGTGAAGCAACCTGTCTTCACAGAGCAGAAGGTGTATCATCCTGCAGTGAGCTATCCAGGCCACTGAAGTTCTAATGACATTGGCTAATTCCTTACTCAGACCTTGCGATGTGGGGAGGGGGATCAAGCCAGAATGCCACAGCTCAGTATTCTGCCTGTTCCAACAGCCCTTCTTTCAGGTGTTTTCTGTGGGATGTTGACTATGAGGAACTCAGTTTGGAGCTGATCACCTGGGAAGGCGGAGTGCTGGCGTCCTGGAGGTGAAGTGCGTCCTCAGGCTCCAAAGTCCTTCAGCACACTGACAGTCACTAAGGTCGGAAAGCAACCCTAGCCCTGGCCATAGGGCTGCTATCTCAGCTCTGTGACTCTGGCAAAGTCTCATGTAAGTGACCCTTGATTTTTCAACAGCTAAGTAAGTCTGACAAATCATGTCAATGAGGGGTGAGTATAAAATCAAATTTGTAGGAATACACTGCAATATGAGGGAGATCACCCAGGTAAAGTATTTTCCTTGAAAGCAATGGCTAAGTGTGAGCTACAAACCCATGGGGAACAGGTGAGATCACAGCAGCAGGGATGCAGGCAGGCTCACTTGCCAGTTAGCTTTGCCACTCCTAAAGTCGTTCTCAGGCCTGCATACAGGCCTGAGCGCGCGCAAACACACACACATACACACAAACACACAAACACACACACACAAGATAATGACAATGTGAAAACCAGGTGCCACCATTTAAAGACAATGAGAAAAGAGAAAAACCGTCTGTCTGAACCCCAGTGTTCTCATGTAAAATACAGCTATTTCAGTGAGCTGGTATAAAGGAAAATGAGGTGAAAACAGCTTCCACATGTCAAGAACACACAAGTTTCAGGTCTTCTCTATGGTGGGAGCACTAGCTCACTCACACATCTGGAGACAGGGAGAGTCCATCCCTCAGTCTGTCTGTGAGTACCCACACACAGGAGGGACATCCGTGCGTCAGCACTGCACTGAATAACATGATCACCCAGAGTGCTCTCCTGGAATCCATGCTGACATATCCCAGTGAGTGACAGTTTCAAGGAGGGAGCAAGATAGCATGAAGTGACCCACAGTGAACAGCAGGGACTGTCAAAGAAAAACAGCTCTCCTCTCTGTACAAAGTAAGGCAGGTCTCACCAAGGCAGTGCTGCCATCAGTTGGCAGGTGGGTACATCAGCAGTCCACCTGAGAAGCCACTTGATTGGTTGAGGTCTGGGCTCAGCTCTACCCAACGCCCTTTCAGTGTGGTCCCCGAGAATGAACACCACTCTTCCCTGGCCTCTTCAAACGCTATGCCCTGGGTAAGACAGCTCTGTGCCTCAGAAAAGAGGTGCAGAGCCGTTGTCATGCTGATCTAGGGACATCCTCCTCTCATGAAGAGCAGTGAGGGAAGCCTTGTTCTGGGAGCCCCAGTTCACACATGGACCACGTCCCACTTCCCCAGCACACTCACCTGGGCTGCAGGGATGGCAAAGCGGCTTCCATAATAAGGGCAGGCCCGGGCCTCCTTCCCAAGGGCCACAAGTTGTTCCATGTCTTTCACCTCCAGCAGAATCTCGTCCCGGAGAAGCTCCATCTGCTCATGACTGTAGAAGGGGCAAGAGGTCTGGCTCTTCTGTCTCTTTCTCTTTGGCTTGTCTTCCCCAGTTCTGCTCTTTTCTGTGGTGGTACAGGTGGAGGAAAGCAAGGCCAGGAAGGGGCTCAGCTGGGTCAGGATGAGGTCCAATGACGTAGAACACATTCGTTCACTTGGGTAGGTAACTGCTGCTTACTGTGGACTCATCGGCATACTGAGATTTTACTTTATGCTCTCCACAAAGAGATGACACAAACATGTCTAAGTCAGGTCCCTGACCCTGTCCCAGGAAGCACAAACACTCTTGCCTGAGGAGGGGCTTGAGGCAGAAACCAGGGCCTACTTACACATTCTTTCTGTTTAACATAGTCATCAAGCCATGGCCCTGTTGCAGACCCTGCCACATTTCTACCACTTCCCCGCTGTCCAGCACACCTCACTACACAGGGTCCTCGTACATACCGCGTTTGCTTCTTTGCATATCCACACAGCGGTCATTCATAAGTTGCACAGAACCCAGGTTTTTCACATCTTCATTCACACAAAGGGTCTATTAAAGCAGGAGAGGGAAAGCAGTGGCTTTCATTTGCACTAGGTAAACCTCTACCACCAAGCGTACCCTCAGTCAACTCCAAATATTGCCTCATCTTGACCCTTGCTTACAGAATAGACCATTAATATAAAATCTGACACTAAACTGCTCTACCACCTTCTAGAAAGAAACTTGTTTGTGCCTAAGCTATACCACACAAAACTCATCACCTGAGACTGAACCTATTCTCTTCAGGCATAATAACCCACTGTGTTTTGTTCAGTCGGTGATTACTTTATGTGCGTGGGTACTCTGTCCGCATCTGACTGGGCACCATGTGCATGTCTGGTACATGCACCAGGAGGCCAGAAGAAAGCTTAAGATGCCCTGGAACTAGAGTTATAGGTGGTTGTGAGCTGCCGCGTAGATGCTGGGGCCTGAACCTGGGGGCTCTAGACGAGCAGAGCAGCTAGTGCTCTTAGCTACTGGGCCATCTTGCCAGCCCAAGTTTATATTTTCTGAAGCAAGCTTCTTCACAGTCCATTTGTGTATGAGCTTTTTAGGGTTTTGTTTGGGTAGTTGGTTTGGAAGTTTTGTTGTTGTTTTGTGGTTGCTTGTTTTGAGAAAGAGTCTCACTATGTAGACCAGGCTAGCCTCAAACTCAAAAGATTCGCCTGCCTCTGTATCCCATGTGCTGGAATTAAAGGCATGTACCACCACACCAACTTATATGAAAGTGTCTTAATGTGCTGATATTCTGTTTCTTTCCCAACCAAAGGGTGAGTTTTCTGTGGGTTTTTTTTTTTTTCAGGAAACCTCTGCAATTTATTCAATAAAATATACTGTCCTTCGTTGTGGTCTCTGGGCATGGATGAGAGAAACAGAAACCACAGGAGTACAGCATTTTTTGTTTTAATCTTTTGTTTTGTTTTGGTTTGTTTTTTTGTTTTTCTGAGACAGGGTTTCTCTGTATAGCCCTGGCTGTCCTGGAACTCACTCTGTAGACCAGGCTGGCCTCAAACTCAGAAATCTTCCTGCCTCTGCCTCCCAAATGCTGGGATTAAAGGCGTGCTCCACCACCGCCTGGCTTTCTCTCTCTCTCTTTTTTTTTATCTTTTTTTTGAGATTGAAATACATTTTTTCTCCTTCCCTTCCTTCCCAGACACTGCTTGATGTCCTTCAAGTTCACAGCCTCTTTGTTTCACTGATATATGTGTCCACATATGTTTATGTGCATATATATTATCTTCCTGATTACAGCCTGCTTAGTCTATGTAATGTGACTTGTGGTATGCTGTCAGGACTGACCATCTGGTCCTGGATAAGCTCTTCCCTGGGGAAGACTATTTCTCCTACTCTCAGAATTCCTTAGTTTAGCTGAACATCTTTGATACTGAACACTGACAGGTTCAATTTAAAGGTGTCTTTAAAGATAAAGAACAGAAATGATGCTGGCTGAAGGACATAAGAAGGACCCATGGCCCAGTCTGTGTCTCCTGTGCCTTCTAAAAAATAATCAGCCAACAAAGGTGTGCTGTTCCCATGCCCACCTTGCCTTCCAACCTCTGTCTATGCCTAAGCCAAGAGACAAGACACAGGAGGAGGAATCTGTCTGGACAAGAACACCTCTTTTCACTTACCTGCCTAGAGCCAAGGGAGACTAGCCGGGTTTCCTTGCCAAAAGGGCTCTTCAGTACTTCACGCACAAATTGGGCTAGCTGTGAGTGTGTCCGACTGCAGTAATAAATCTGATCAGAGGAAAGTAAAGGGATTCAAAGAGGGGAGTCTTACTAGCCCACACTGGTCTGAGCTCCTGCAGGAGAAAGGAGGGTAGTTATAAATGCACACTCCTGAGATGACAAGAAGTCAGCTCAGTCTGGTTATACCTGATGAGGGCCTAGCAGTGCCTAAGATCCAAGTTTCCCACAATTTCAGCTCAGTCTCAAGTCCTAGGCTAGGAGATGCTAGACACGTGGGTTCCCTATGGTGCTGATCCTCAACTCTAGAGAGCATGGGTGGAAGGCTATTCTCTACACATACCCTGAAATGAAAGGTTTGAGCCTGAGGTACACATTCTGGCTGCTCTAAGATTCAGCAGACTAAGACAGGAGAGCAGAGCACAAGGACGCACACTTTGTACAGAAAAGATGCATCTCAGATAAAACCATGGACTTCTAACGTGGAAAGGTGTCATGGCGCACACAGCTCACTACACTCCATGTATGTGAGACACAGGCAGGAAGAGAAGCCCACCATGGGAGTCCAAGTGGAGAGGTGTCATGGTACACACAGCTCACTACACTCCATGTATGTGAGACACAGGCAGGAAGAGAAGCCCACTATGGGAGTCCCAAGTGGAGAGGTGTCATGGCACACACAGCTCACTACACTCCATGTATGTGAGACACAGGCAGGAAGAGAAGCCCACCATGGGAGTCCAAGAATAAGGATGCGACACCTGCTTGCTCCTACCTTGCCCTCACCACTGCCCACTGGAGAGGAAAACTCTGTGAGTCCTTGGCCCAGCATGGCCGTTCTTCCAAGGCCTCCCTTAGAGGCCTAGCCAGTCAAGGGAGCAACAAGAAGCCATGCTCTGCATTTGGGAAGCACGCCCCTCAGAGGCTGAGAAAGTGCTAAGTCAAAGAGTCCTAAGCCCTGGTCCTCCTCGCCCTCCCTCTGGAAGCATCTGAAAACTGGGTAACTTACCTTGGTTATATGTTCTTCCTCCAAGTCATCCTCAGCCTCGTCCACCCTAGGAGACAGACAGACATGGAGGGGAGTCTTCACACAGCACACTTGGGACAACTAAATACCTAGAAGTACTGAAACGTGCTCTGGGCTCTCACTGATAAGCAGGAAGACAGCCCTTTCCTCAGAAGTCAACAGGGCTGGGAGGCAAGCTCTGAATACAACAGACACGACCCAGAAAACACAAGCCCTGCTCCTCAGGACACCCCACACAAGCTCCATAGCTGCCTTCACTGCTGCCCAAATCTGTGAAACCTAGACTACACACAGGAAAGAAGGAAAAGACCTGGAGTTCTTCCTTTATAAAGACCTATCTATGGGTACTTTGTCTCGATGTACATCTATCTGCACTCCAGAAAGGGCATCAGACAGTTCAGAGCTGCCATGTGGTTGCTGGGAATAGAATTTAGGACCTTTGAAAAAGTACTGAGTGCTTCTAACCACTGAGCCATCTCTCCAGCCCTAGACCTGCAGTTCTTAAAGCCACTTCACATACTTGAAGCCAAGATGTGATCTCTGACCCTATTAGCCTCACAGGCCATTCTGCTATAAAATGGACTCCTCTGAATTCTCCAAAGAATGTCTACTGAGTCCTGCGTGGTCATGGAAGGGACTGCAGGACATGATTCCCACCCCTGAACAGAGCCAGCAGGGTGTAGGCCTCCACAAGTGACAGTTGCTAGGCATGAAGTTTGTTTGTATTAAAAAAAATATATATTTTACTTCATGTTCCTCCTTTGGGGAAGTATTCTTCGTGCCAAAGTTATGAAGAAGGAGGTGATGTTCTCCCAGGCGAGGTTGATGACTCCATTATAATTAGAAGCAGCATGAGTCTAGAAAGTGAGGGTGTGTCTAATGTCTCAGCAATATGTACATGTTGAAACCTTAAGGCTGTGGGAAAGAACTCTGAAAACATGAGTTCAAAAATATATCATTTCTCAACTATGCAAAATATAAGAATGCAAAACTAGCTGTATAAAGAGTTTCATGGACCTAAAAGAACAGAGACAGCTTGTCAGACAGTAAGGAAGGAGACAGGGAGTGGTGAACACAGGGCAATATCCTACCCAGCTAGCTATTACCTGTGCTTACAAAGGCAAGCAGATCTCTCAATTCATTTGCCACATTTAAAAAAAAAAAATGCACTTGCCAGTGCTTTTCTAAGAATCAAGAGGGTAAGGTCCTAAAATGCTAATTCTTGAAATAATCAGAGGAGAACCTGGGGTAGATGATCGAACTGATGTAAATAAAAGACTGGGCTTGGGTCTGACCTATCTGGCTGAACTGTCTAATCATCTTCAGAGAGCTGACTCATGAATTCATGTAGGTTCCTATAAACAGTCATCGATGTGACAAGCAGCGTCCACCAGAGACCAGACATGCAGGACCTGCCATGGCCTTTATAGGAACAGCAATAAAGCTGTCGTAATCCTTGTGCGCTTGAGAAATAGCTGTGAGAAAACTGCTATAGCAAGGAATGAGACAGGCAAACTCCATGACAAGCTTCAAATTGTCAGTTCAGGAGACTAGGCCTAGAGCTGTTTCCAAGAACTGGAAAAGTCCAGTCAAGTCAGTTACTGAAAAACCCCAGGTCTTGCGCAGACAATCAGAAGCTGCCCCATCCACCATCAGAAGCTGCCCCACCACCTGGCCTGAGGCCAAGGATTCTAGAATGTTCATAGAGCTAACCAATGAACATAAAGGTCACCTGTCCTTATCTGGAATTCCCCTAATGTGCTTTAAACCAGGCCTAAGAGCTTACTTGGGGGTCTCCTTCTTGGTAATGGAAGAACCCAACATGCCAGACTTCTGCCAAATAAAACACCCTTTGCTTTTCTATACTATTTGAGTCTGGGATATCATTCTTCGGCGAATCATAGACCCTTACACTATATAGAGGATACCTTCCCATTCTATGACCTTGACCTTGTCTGGGAAATTCAAAAACTCTTCCTGCAGAACGTCAAGTAGCCTTGGTTAAGATTGCAGATTAACTTCCTTTCCACTGTTAAGAGCCCATTCAGCAAGCACGCCAGATTCCTAAAATGCTTCCCCATGCTAATGAGGCATTCTGGTACCATAAGCCTTCAGCCAATGATCTGTCTATCCTGTATGTTTCTACTGCCTAACCCCAACTCCCAAATTATATATAAGCCTTGAATCACCCCCAAGTAAAGTTGACCTGCCTCCCTCCAGCTATCGCAGGGTGTCTTGTTCACCCTATGTACTCAAAGGGCTTCCAACCCCCCTCCCTACTCCCCACCTGTCATCTCTGCTCCCACTGCTCTCATAGGCCATTGCCCGTGTGGGCCAATATTGACTGATGATCCTCAAGACCAGGGAGAATCACAAATAGCTATAAACCTTAATGCTCAAAGGACCTTCCTAGTACTGGAAATGGAACACACCACTCTCTGGCTTAATTAATCCCTCCCCCAGCATCCTGCTGTACTGTGACATCTGTCCAGTGTTGACTCGGCCTACAGAGAACTGTACCTGCTCAACCTTAGGTCTCTGTCTCTCCCTCTCTTTGTTCTGATACCTCCCTCAAGCACACATTCTCCCACTTCTGGCCCAGTGAGTTTATGGGTCCCTAATCAGAGCCCTCATGCCTCAGCAGGCCTCACCTCGGTGTGACTTCACACACTAATGTGCTACTGCATTTTCCTCAGAGTAAACACAATGGCTTCAAACTGGCACTGTATGCTTATTTACCACCCCTCTCCAGCCTAGAAATGTAGCTGTTCATAGGCAGGGCTACACCCAGCCCACTTCACCTGGCTAATCAGAGTTCCCACAGATTAACCCTGCGCAGGTCCCCACCTGGGACGGAGTCTGTTCTGTTCCTCTAAAGTCTATGCCAAGCCCTGTGTCTCACCCTGACACTGATATCTATGGTCACAGTGCCTATCCAGCATGAAACGAAAGGCCAGACTGCAGCATCTGGGCCACCAGACTTCCTTCCCCCACTAGAATTAAGGTGGGAATGAGAAATAGGCCTCCCCCCCCCCCCCCACAGACAGGGTTTCTGTGTAGCCCTGGCTGTCCTGGAACTCACTCTGTAGACCAGGCTGGCCTCGAACTCAGAAGTCCACCTACTTCTGCCTCCCAAGTGCTGGGATTAAAGGCGTGCCCCACCACCATCCAGCTAAAATAGGGCCTTCTAAGGAGCTGTGTGGTGCTACAATGATCAAGTCCCTCCTGTCAGGGTGTCCTGGGTCACTCACAAGTGGAGCTCATAAAATAAGTGTTTTCTGCTCATCTGGACCAGAAACCTTAAAACAATGTCAAACTGTGAGTCTGGGACTCTGACAGTTCGGACCCTGCATCCCACATATGCTTACATTACTGGTGGAGACTACAGAATCCAGAACCAGGTGGACTACATCCAGGCCCAGCTCTCCCCTGCATTCATGAGCCCACAGCAACGGCCAAGGCATAGCACCTGACCAACCCTCAGCCTCTAGGATTTGACCACTGAACTACAGTGGGGAAAACTAACTCAACACATAAATGGGACTGTCACAGAGTAAAGGGTCAACAGTGGTTGTCACCAGCATTTATGACCGTTTAAACATAAGCCCGAGTTGAGCAAATAAGCAGGTAGCTATCAGGTCCCCTCTCTGAGTGTTCCGCTGTCAGGCTGAGGGCTGCAAACGGACAGGTGGCCACGCTCTCACCTGCTGCCTTTTCTCTCCTCATCACTCTCATATTCTGCCAGAACCAGATGCTCCTCCCCACACTCCAGCTGCTCCAGCTGCTCTGATCCTGGTCCTGCAGCTAGCATCTCCCTGCTAAGGTGCAGGAGGGTCTCAATCTCCTCTTCCTCCTGTTTCTGGATACGAACAAAGATACAAAGAGAAGTTTCACACTGGAGCCAGCTGACTCGGTGACAGACCTGGCCCCAGCACTGCTGCCACCAAGAACAGAGCACCCACATTCTCCTCACAGAATGAGCCTCACTACCTGACTCAAAGCCTCCACCACTTTAAAGCCCAACCACTGGCTGAGGAGGTGGTGGCCAATGGGAGCAGGAGTGGGGTCTGCCACTCCGGTCTGTCACATCAGTCCCAGGCAGTGTCCAGCTGCCCACACACCACAGCCCTCCACATGCTCACCATGCGCTTGGCTGCGAACCTGAGCCTTCTGTCCTGGCAGACCTCCTGCAGCCGCTCCTCTCGCTTCCTCCTCCTCCCCTGCTCCTCCTAAAGGACAGGGACAGAAGAGAGACTCCTGCAGAAGTGCCTCCCAGGCCTCTCTCAGGAACAAATCCTCTGAGGAAGTCCCCCTCACAGTGGGCGCTACACCCTCCACTCTCTGCCTGCAGCCCGCCGACCGACCACCCGCCCGCCCGATTGGGCCCCACTGCTCAGTGCAACGGGGCTACATCCTCTTTCTCTAAAGCATACAATAAAAGCTATTCTTCAACTCTGTTCTTTCCCAGGTGAGCGAAAGGTGGAAAAGGCTTGCATCAGCAAGAGACAGCAATCTTCTCACATGTTCACCCAAGGGCTGAGAGGCACCACCAAAAAAATAGTAATAATTCCTAAATCTTGTAATAAACTGAAAATACTCAATGAAGCGTGTTTCCTGATCATTCCCTTCTCAGTCCCTCAGATCTCACCCTCAGCCTCTCCACCAGGTCCCTTTCTTCTTTCTTCTGTACAAATTCGGTGACCCAGTCAGGTTCTCCAGTGGGCCTCAGGGTGTCAGAAGGTTCTTGGCAAGACGAGGGAGGCAGGAGTGAGTCCTTCTCACTATTTGTGTGGCCAGATCCAGGTGCAAGGAGACGAGCCTCTGCTTGCAGCTTCTTCTGCTCAAAGTCACGGAGCCAGGAGAGGGCCCCACAAATCAGACTTAAGGATTTTCCCTACGGGAAGGAAAATGACCTCGAACCAGACCAGCAGCAAAGCTGCCCGGTGATGCCCCCCTTTAATAAGGACAACAAGGAAACCCTAGTTCTGACGTGAGGGTCCTCTAGGACCATCAGAAGGGAAAGGAATTGGTGGTCACCAGAGACGAGAAAAGGAAGGTATAGAGCTCGGCCCCAAGCAGCAATGAGCAGCTCTTAAGCCACAAAGCTCCATGTTCCAAAAGAATGTAAGCGCTTTTTTCAACTTAAAATACCGCACGCTAATATATCTAAACAATGGTGGGGGGAAATATATATTAACAGCCACGAAATGCAAAGCATGAAATCCCAAATCCTGGCCAAGGCCACATCTGACTCTACGCTTTCCAGCAGCAGAAACCCAAACATATATAATCAGTCACATGAGTTGCTACTGTTGAAAATGTCTACTCTCCAAATCTACTCCTGCCTCAGGTCACACCTCTCCATGGCACCTCTCACAGGCTGGCATGCATCCCTATGCTGGGCTCCTAACCCGGGTCTCAGTTAACACGAGCCCTTAGCTGGGTCGGTCCTCATTCTTACAAGGATTGGAAACCTTATGAAAAGGGGGATTCAGATGCAGACATACAGGGAACAAAGGCACCATTAAAATAGGCAGGAAGAAGATGGCATCTACCAGACAAGGAGAGGGGCCAGAAAGCACTCTCACATGGCCTTCAGGAAGAGCCAAACCTATTAGTATGTTCATTCCAGACCTCAACCTCCAGAACTGTAAGTGCTGGATTTCTGCTGCGCACACATTCTGCAGTGCTCTATATTATGAAGACTAAGTGAGGGACTATGAGCAGTTGTAGAATCCCCAGGCTGCTGTTCCTTGAATCCATTTGGGTTCAAGTGAATCTTTAGAGTTAACCTTCTGTCTTAGTTAGGATTTTACAGACACCATGACCAAGGCAACTCTTTTAAGGACCACATTTAATTGGGGCTGGCTTACAGGTTCACAGGTTCAGTCCATTATCATCAAGGTGGGAACATTGCAGCATCCAGGCAGGCATGGTGTAAGAGGAGCTGAGAATTAGACGTGTCCATCTGAAGGCTGCTAGTGAAAGACTGAGTTCCAGGCAGCTAGGAAGAGGGTCTTAAAGCCTACACCCACAGTGGCACACCTACTCCAACATGGCCACGCCTCCAAATAGTGTCACTCCATGGGCCAAGCATATTCAAACCATCACACCTTCGGTCTACTTAACCCTCTGAGCCTGCTTATTTCAGGGATGGCTGAGAATCTCCAGAGCAGGGTTCTGAACCCACCTGTCCTGGGAGGTACCATAAGTAATACACATCCTCACCTGCAATCCAAGATTAGACAGTGGCTCATTTTATGAGCTCTAGGACTCTGAACTGACTCTCAAAGCTTATTTCCATATACATGCAAAAATGGGACAGATAAGGGTAATCCTCACTCATGGACCCCATAAAACAACTATGTATTACCTTAGTTAACTGGATACTTGCTACTTTTGAGTAATTATGGAATTTTCATTATCCTGAGCCGTGGAACCTATCAGCTTTCATTCATATTTTGAACAGTTCTTGCTACCATAACTCTTCTGAAGAACACACAAATGACACATCTTAAAGAACACTCCATTACACTGTTTCAGCTTCTGAAAAACATTACATGGAATGGTAAAGAAACCCAAGCAGCACTCCTCCAAAACCTAGAGATGGTCCTGTGCTGTGCTGTGCTGTGGATATGGATACAGATACGGATACACGCGCACGCGCACACACACACACACACACACACACACACACACACAAACATTAGCTGTTGTTAGACAAGACAGACCAAACATCAGCATGCAACAATGGCCCAGGGACAGACCTCTGCTCACAAAGCCCTCCATAGTCTGCATTAACAGAGGAGCAGAAATTCCCAAGGGCATGCACAAAGTTAGCTTCCAGAATTAACTGTGTGCGCTCTAACACGAACACCAAAGGATAACTAAGCCCAGCTTTAGACACTGTGACAAGACACAGAAGTACAGACTAGGAAGGCTGCAAGGAGAGTGGGCGGGGAAGAGCTCTACTGATGTGCTTGAGGCCCTGGTTTGATGTCAAGTAATGCAAAATAGAAGTAACAAAAATAATGATGTTAATGGTGCTTAGGTCGGTTGGAACTGCATGTCCAAATGTTCACCGAAGTCATGGAACAATCCTCATAAGGCAGTCACAGAGCATTCCTACTCACTGTACAGACCAGTGCTTCTCAGCCTTCCTAACACTGTGACCTTTTTAATACAGTTCCTCATGCTGTGGTGACCCCCAACCATAAAATTGTCATTGCTATGTCATAACTGTAATTTTGCTCCTGTTATGAATCATAATGTACACATCTGCTATGTAACCCCTGTGAAAGAGTCATTCCACTACCAAAGGGGCGGAGCCCCACAGGCTGAGAGCCGCTGGTATAAAAGGGGGGAAAGGGCGTGATAAGAGTTCTCAGAGAACACACTTCCTGCCCCAGGACCGTCAGTTCTGAAGATGTACTTCTGCACACTAGGGTAAGGGTCATGCACTGCCTTTTGCTTGTTCGGAAAATACGTATGAAAAGCCTCCTGTGGGCCAACCTTGCTAAGCTCCACTAGACGCCGAGCCAATAGTTCACAGATATCACAGGGTCTCCATGATCTAGGGAGTTAAAGCCTAGAGTTTGAGAATCTTCACATCAACATACATAGTTCACACAGTACTCACTATGCACAGTAATACATCAAAGTTCCAGAGAATCTTCACATCAACATACATAGTTCACACAGTACCCACTATGCACAGTAATACATCAAAGTTCCAGAAAAAAGCTGGGAACCTGTAGCCACGGCCCTATTCAGTTCCAACAGCCCACGTCAAATATATCCCTCACTCAATCTGGGTCAGGAAAGAAAACAGGTTCCCACTGCTGGCTCCCAACAGCACTCAGTATCTAGATCCTACATTCTAAAACAGTATGCTCAACCTGGCAAAAAGCCAAAGCTTTTTTGATGTTCCTCAAAATCAAAGTAGCAGTGTGCAGAGAAGTTTCAAAAATATTGGTGTTGTAGTTTATATTGCAATTTTAAAGCCTTAGATGCCTTTGGCCTGTTCTCAGACCACGGTACTGCCTGCACTGAGCAGTTGAATAGAGTAAGAGACCACGATGCAGAAAGAGAAACCAATGAGTGCTGTGCCGGCCTCTTCTCCAGGTAGGCCATGTCTACACAGGTGAACTGTCACGGTGAGAAAGGCTGCCTCCCAAGTTGTATGAGTGACACTCCCTCACCCCTCACACTCACCGTGCCAGTTGGACTCTCAAATATCCCAATCTTGCCACCCTCCAAAACCTTGTAGAGCTCTGCCATGAAGTCCTTCTGGATAGGATAGGGCGGGAAGGGAAAAGGGAAATGGATGCCACCAATCTCCGGGCTCTCGTCAGCCATTGCCCTAGAGGAATAAAGAACAAAAGGGGAGAGAGAGAGAGAGAGAGAGAGAGAGAGAGAGAGAGAGAGAGAGAGAGAGAAGAGAAGGAAAGGGAGAGAGAGATCTATTACTTATGAGTCATGAAGTGGCTTGAAGTCTACTTAGTCCAAAGCCGTTTTCTCAGTAGTAACACCATTTCCCTTTGAGTTATACATTTTCTAGCAAGCAGAGACCATGTTCTGCCCACTTACACATATATATGGTTATACTAGAACCATACAATCCATAAAGTGATGCTGGGCAGACACTGTTTCTGTAGAATCCAGCCCAGGCCTTAAGATGGCCCTCCTGTGCTGCTACTGAATACCCTTCCAATACTACCTCACACAAGCAGAGGGCTCTCCTTGCTGAGGTGAGTGCCGTTTGGATCGCAGCTGCCCCTTGGGAGCCCTTCTCCAGCAATCCTCTCTAAGGCCTCTGTAATGGGCCACAAGCATGCCTGAGCAGCCTCACCTGCTCTGTTAACTCACACCCACAGCCTCCTGCCTCACACAGCTCGTATCTGCTCTTCCTCAGGCCAATCTCTATTTCAACACAAGCAGCGCCATCTACTGGTTACTGTTCCTGGCCTTGAGACACAAGAGCTTTCTGGGGTTACTGGGAGATGGAAGCCTCCACAGGAAATGATCCCTGGGACCCTAACGCCCCTAAAAATCCAGTTGTTTGGTTCCAGACTGGAAGAATGCCTTTCAGAGCCACTGATCTCTGACTGGCTGGCTTCCTGCCCTAAGGCTGTGCACAGCAGACCCTTCCCCGCCAGGCCCAGGGCTCCCAGCTCCTCATCCTGCTTCCTCTTCTCAAAGTCTTTTCCTCTACCACCTCTATGCCAGCTGGAGGAAACACTCTTCCACGCCTCTTTTCTTGAGAGGTAACTGAACAGGCCCATCTGTTCTAAGTCCAAATAGTAATAACCCTAAGAGCCACTTTATTATTAATAAGCTGAAACTTTTTTTTTACTACACTATGTTAAAAGACAGTGATAGTGTCCATCAATTTATGAGAAAAGGTAGTTGCCAATGTGTTCCTCCAGTTATGAGGGGAAGAAAAATGACTACCCAGGTGGAAAAATTGCGGAGCAGAACAAAACAAGAATCACAAAAGGCTGCACAACAAACTAAGAAAATGCGGTTTGAGGCCAGCCTGGTCTACAGAGTGAGTTCCAGGACAGCCTGAGAGAGAAACAATGTCTTGAAAGACAAAAAAAAAAAAAAAAAAAAAAAAAAAAAAAAAAAAGCGGTAATAAAAAAGAACTATGCAACTGGAAAACTACTAAAACATGAAGAGAAGGGAAAGAAAAGTAGCCAGCAGGAGCTGGAGAGATGGCAGAGCAGTTAAAAGTGCTTGCTGCTCCTCCAGAGGACCCAGGTTCAATTCCTGGCAGCTCACAACCATCTCTAACTCCAGTTCTAGACGATCCAGACATACAGGCAGGCAAAATACCCGTACACATAAAATAGCAAAAGTAACCTTTAAAAGGTAACCACAGATTCTGAGCATCTAACGTGCGTTAATAAGCACTCTTCAGAGTCCCCCGCCCCTCTTAATTTCTCTTAATCTATCACCGATATCACGACAGAACATGCTTCTGGATGCTAACGTTACAGAAATTAAATAACTGCTGGCTGGAGACATTGCTCACTGGTGCGATCCTTGCCTAGCAGCCGCCCAGAACCTGCCTCATCTACAGCCGAAACCAGCTGAGTGTTACGGAGTAACATTAGTTACTTAAGGAAGAAAAAGCACGCATTTAACCCAGGTGCGTAGAGCTCTGCTATGGTCAAGGTCACCTAGGTACAACAGAGAACTTAGCAAGACTAAACAGGAGAGTTCCTGAAAGGATGCACAGGTGAAGAATGTCACTGTCTGGGAACACCAGGAACCCCGGCTGCTGCCGGCAGACAGGGAAACCCTGTACGGGAGAACCGCAAGCTAGCCTGGATTTCAGGACAGGTTCCTGGATACAGGTACCAGGTATTTATTATTCAATCCTACTTTTATGCCACTTCCATCACAAATGTGGTGGACTTCTCAAACTTCCGAAACCTTAAAAAAAAAAAAAAAAAAAAAAAAAGGCGGGGAGGGGAGCAATGCAATCGAGAATGTAACAGTGTGGGCCCTGAGGGCAGACGGCCAAATTGGATCTCAAGTTCATTACCAGTCAGCCTGTGTCTTCACCTGACGTTCACTAGATACAATAATCCCTGAAAATCGCTTAAAGCAGCCTCCCTACACTTTAGAACCCAACCTGTTACACGTATTAGAAGAAGGCGCCACCGTACCTGGGCTGCCCCGCGCTCCCGACAATCCCACGCCGCCTCCGCGCCCCCGCGTCCAGCTGAGCGCGCTGGGCTAACACCGCCCACTGGCAGCCTCCTCGGTTTGCGCGTCCGCCCGAGTCTGCCCTTCTCCCTTCTCTGCCTTCGGCCTCAGCGCTTCCTCACGCAGCACCGAAATCCTTCTCAACCGCAGGGCGGCCTTGCTGAGGCGGGCAAGGAAGTCTGGCCTCCGCGGCTGAATTTGAACCACAGCTTCACTGAAGGAGCATGCGCACGAAAAACCCGCCATGTGGCCCCGCCCCGCACCACTGCGCCTGCGCGCTGCGGCTCATTCACGGGCCTGGAGTGTCAATGTTACCTGGATTGAACCTTGGCTTGATCTAACCTTCCATATTAGGGTTTTAGTATTACCAGTTATCGGGGGCAGGGGGAGTGTTTTCATAGAAATATCTCGCCTTTTAAAAAATTTTATTTATGTAATGTATGAATGCTCTGCTGCACATACATCCGCCTGCCTGAAGAGGGCATCAGAAGAGGGACTCAGATCTCCCTAAAGATGGTTGTGAGCCACCTTCTAGTTGCTGAGAATTGAACTTAGGGCCTCTGGAAGAGCAGCCAGTGCTCTTAACCGTTGAGCTGTCTCACCAGCCCCAAGTTAATCATTTTTTTAAACAGACTTTTCTCAAAGAATGTTAAATGTAAACAGAGAAACTATCAAATATTAGATGTATACAAATCCCTAAAAGCTAAGAGGGGTTTTGATGTAATCCTTCATCATGCATATATTTATGTTTCTTCCTTATTGTAGATATTGAATCTGTTTCACAATAATGACAAAGGTATACTATGGTGAATCCTTTAGAAACTGTTCCTGTTGTGTAACACAGAATAAAAAAAATTTTTGACAGGCTCTGGGGAGCAGGCAGTCCATTGAGATTTGGTTTTCTGTCACTAGTTACAAAAGCACACACAGCACAGGAGGTGTAGCAATTGGTCCTTATAAACGTGTCTGTTTATTGCACTAGGGACATTGACAGGATTCATTTCAGAGGCTGTGGCTGAAAATCCTAACCACAACCTCAAGATTCGTGCCCTTCTCCCTCTTTTGCTGAGAAATTAAGAACGATTAGTTCTCTGTCCTTTAGTGTCCATTTTATAGGGAGCCGGGCAGGTGCAGGATCTAATCCTCACTGCGGGCAGGTGCAGGATCTAATCCTCACTGGGATCTGCGAGCCTTTGATTACTCTGTTGGTTCTGTTGTCATCTATACATAATTCTTGAAAGGCTCAAGACAGAGCTTGCAGTGGAAAAAGAGGACGAAGGACTATGTGTGATTCATTCGCCTCTAGCTCCTCAACCACACTTCCAGGCTCTGTGGACTGGGTTACTGTTTTCCCAAAGTTTGATTGTATCAAGTTTCAACCCCAGAATATGCAGGATTCTTTTCTTCTTTCTTTCTTCCTTCCTTCCCAAGACAGGGTTTCTCTGTGTAGCCCCGGCAGTCCTGGAACTCTCTCAGTAGACCAGGCTAGCTTCAGACTTAGAGATCCACCTGCCTCTGCCTCCTGAGTGCTGGGATTAAAGGCATGCACCACCTGGTGAAAACCCAGGATATTAAGTAGTCCCAAGACTCAGTGTTCTTAGGACCACTTTTGGAAAGTGTTGTCTTGGCCCTGTCGATATTCTAAAAACAAACCAGCCTCTCCCTAGTGATCTAATAGGTAGACTAAGTGCTCTCATGATACAGCCATGTTTTTAGTCCAGTCAGGAAGCCTCCTCTTCCTCTTTGTGTTTTCTTCCCCATTTCTCAATCTTGCCGCCTCTCTGGACTTTCCTAGTATCAAGAAAACAAACCAGGTGGGTCAGGTGCTGATGACCCGCGCAGGCCTGGCTTGCCCAGTTCGGGTTGGCAGTTCCCCTCCAATGCCGCAGCAAGGCTGGCAAACATAGGGATGACCTGCTGATGACTTGGCCTGGTATTCAGTGCTTTCTTCCCTGCTGGGGCTGAGGCCCCCATGGATCAAAGAAGTGGGAAGCCAGGACACGCTCAGGCTTTGGTTCTTTGGCCTAGAGTGGGTCTCAGCTGAAAAACACCCTTTTCGGGTGGCAGGTGCAGGAAGGGTAGGGAAGAAGCCAGAGGGGCTGTAGGAGTGGTGGGTAACAGCTGATGGCACCGTGAAGTCCTGACCACCTTAGACCATTGGATCCTGTGTCCCACAAGTATGTGGTGACACTGGACACAAGAGAAAAATAGTTTACTACACCAGACTATTTCAAACACCTCTGGCATTTCAGAGAACGGGGGAGGGCTGAGGAGGAACCCAATGGGACCAACCTCACAAGAACAGGACAGAATAATGACTTTGTACCTTCCCTTTGACTATTAGATTGTTTAGCTGCAAGGACTGAAATTTCCCTTGGGATCTCGTACCAGGAGGAAGAAGACAGGGCCCTGACATGCTAGGCAGAGGGGAGCCTGTCTCTGTATAGCTCTGACTTGCCGTGATGGGCAGGGACACATTTTGACCTCTTACCGTTTACTTAAACCTGAACCTCATCTTAGGACTCCAAAGATGGACTTGGCAGCCATGAAGGGTATGACTTAGGTCTCCCTGTTCTCTTGCCAGTGGAGTCACGCTGAATACATCTCCCTTTCCTGCTTTTCACTGTGGTTTAATTGACCTGTTCAGGGCTGAGCCCAGTCTGGTAACAATTGTGGTAACAAGCTGTGTCACCTCTAGGCTGGGGCGGCAAGGCCCTGCACTGACTGTGCATTGTCCCCAGCCTCACGAGAGAATTTGGGCTGCATCTCCATCTACTTGATCTTCTCTATGACTTCACTGCTGGTCCAGGGCCACGAAAGCTGGCCTTGCTGCAAAGCCATCTTCATGAACTCTGGGTTGCCGCCCCACAGCCCCTACCCCTGCCCCAGGGAAAGCACTGGTAAAGAATCTGAGTATCAAGGTTGTCAGCCAGAGGTAAGCCTGCTGCTGGGAGCTGATAGCCACCGCAAGGACTAGGGATGTTACCTGCCACATTTCCCATGAGGGCAGAGGAAGGGTGGTTACCTGATAGCTACCCACGGTGCTGAGGTACATGTCACTCAGACCTCACCCTGACCCTGGTAGGACTACCGGTACCAGAGAGGCTGAAGGCACGGGTCTACCCTCCTGCCCTGGCATACCTGCCAATCTGGCTTCCACACCCAGTGGAGGGGAAGCACCCTTGGTCTTGCCTTCTCTGCGTGGACAAGGTTCAGTCTGCCTTTCCCTCCCAATGAACCCTTGGTAAACGTTCCTGCATGTGCAGTTTCGTCCAGAGAGCAGGTCTTCTGACGGCCTGTGGCATTCCTGAGTGGTCCCCAGATAGCCCGTATATCAAAGAGATACCAGGGCAAATCTGGGTCATCTTGAGGAAATGGCAAGAGCTAGCCCTGCCTGCCTACCCAGAGCACCTCAGCCTGGGATCTGCCTCTCTCGCTCAGCAAGGCCAGGATCAACGTCCTGCTGGACTTCAATGCCAGGACCAGCCTTGGCTGGGGGCAGGGCCTGGAGCATCACAGGAGTCATCTGTGGAGGCAAGGCTACCTTGCCTCTGCCCTTTCTAAGTGACCTGAGTTGTCCTTGAGCTTTATTCTCTCATCTAAACCACAGAAATCCACATTCTCAGAGTTGTGCCACAGGGATCTCGTACCAGTTCCTGTTCCTAACTGCAGCCCTGTCCCTGCCCCTTCACAGGACTCCCTCCCTGGTATATCTCTCAGCCCTTGCTGTGGCCTGCAGTGGCTCCTGTCCTCAGTCATCTCAGCAAACACCAAGGCATTTCTCCAGTGGGAAGACACCCCTCCGTCCCCTGCAATAGCTGACTCATCACCATTTGCCTTGATCCCAGAAAAAGAGGTCCGTTCCCCCACCCACCCACCCCCAAAACCCTGCATCGTGCCTAAGCACACTTGGGGAAAAGGACAGTTCACACTCTCAGAAGCCACAGCCCGCACAGCTGCTCTCCATTTATTAAAGGCCACTGTTGGCTCGGGTTCAGGTTTACAGTTACTTTCTTTATGCCACCACGCTGCTGTTTTCTCTCAGGATCCTTTGAAGGAAGTTCTTCCGGGAAGGATCAAGTGAAGCAGTCTCGTGAGACAGGGAAGCCAGCAGATGGCTCACACAGCCCCGACTCCATGAAGAGAAATTAGGCACAGGCCTGGGGCCCCTGCCCAAGCCCCTGCACCTCCTTGGGCAACAGGCCCTGAAAGGCCTCGACTGGCCAAGGAGCCCCCGCCAGCTGTTCCTGCCGAGAGTGGAGGAAGGCCCAAGCACCCTTAGGACTCCCAGTCATCCTCATCCTCATCTCCTGCTGGCTGCTGTGGGGGTGGCAGCGGTGGGATGGAGTCTGACATCCGAGAGAAGGCTCCGCCAGGTCCCTCACTGGTTCCAGTGCCAGGTCCTTTTCCAGAGATACCTCGGGGGGGGGGGGGGGGAGGAGAAATGATGAGAGAGAGACAGCCGGGCACTGCTGCACCAGCCCCTGAAGATGGATAATGGGTAAGGTGCCTACCTTTGCGCCTCATGACAAGTTTGTTGAAGAGATCTGACATCAAGTCCCCACCTTGGCTGGTGGCTCTCACTGTGGTGGGAAAGTAACCGGTGAGGGAAGTATGAGATCAGGGAGTGTCACACCACTGTCACCCCCGCCAGCACACCCACACCTGCTCTCCAGCCATGTGCTAGTTATAAGCTCTTAGAGCTTTGATTATGCCCGTGGGCCCAGTCTTGGCTTGATGGTTTGGTTCTCAGCCTCACTGTATGGAGGAGGACACAAGCTCAGAGGGCAGGCTGTTGGTATTCAGTTGCAAATCGAGTCAGAAGATCCAGGATGCAAACCCAGGACTTCTGAGTGCTGGGGTACTAAGACTTTACACAAGGTTAACTAGGATGCTACCAGCAGGGATTACTGGCAGACATAAAGCCTTGTCCTCAGGGTGGGGAGAGCCTCCGAAGACCTCAGGTCCTCACACGCTTCTTTGGACAATGCTTGTCAAAGGTTTTATTTTGTCATGGTTTTACCTAGAAGAACTCAAAACAGGAAAGCCTCCCCAGGGGACCCACTGCACCACCCAGAGGGACAAGGCTACCCCAGAGGGTAGCCACAAGGGACCTTCTGTGGGCTGACGAGGAGCCTAGCTACGGCAACATCCTCAGACCTCACCGTGCTCCCGCAGAGCTCACCGTGCTCCTGCTCCTTCTGCTTCTTCTTCTCCAGCTTGCGCTCCTTGACGCTGCGCAGCTTGGCCTTGCCGATGCCCCCAGCTTGGCGGATGGACTCGAGCAGAGTGGCCCGGCCGCTGGAGGGGTCAACCACCTCCTTCGGAGCTCCCTGAACAGAGGCTAGAAGGAGAGGGGGTGAAGGGCTGTTCAGCATTATGGCCTCGGGCTGGCCTCAGGCTACCTCGGGACCCCGGCGAACGGAGGGGAGCCCAGCTGCTGAAGCCTAGGACTCCTCGGAACAGGCTTGGATTTCTGCAGACAGTGGGCTAAGGGGCCTTGTGCCCAGGCATCTCTCCTCCGTCTCTGACACACGCCACTGTGGTGACACAGACCCTGTGAGTCTGATTTTCTGAGTGTTCTGACTCAGTACTACAAGCCAACAAGGATTTTCTACTCCTTGCAGTGGCTGGAGACAGGCCGAGCGATACGATGTGAGAGTTGAAATTTGATAATTTCAAGTTTGTTATAGATCCCTTTCCCACTGGCTTAACTAGAAACAGGGCATGACGCCTTTCCAAGGCTTCCTCTGCCCTGAAAGTCAGACCCCTACAACTCTGTACAGCAGAGGAACCACTGTTATCAATCAACCCTGTAAGACAAGATACCCAAACTGAGAACTCTCTGTAGATCCCAGGCCTAGGAATATGTGACCTACAGAGAGAACTCTTCAGGTACCACAGCAAGAGAAAGCTGGGGGGCCGTTAATGAGAGCAGCCACAGATACCCCATCTTGCTGCCCTACCTGCATGGGTCACGCTGCTGCTGGAGTCTTCTTCCCTGGCAACCTGGCCAGCCGCAGTTGCCACACCAGGGAACATCGGTGGTTGGGGTTGGGGGGTGCTGACCAACGCTGTGGGAGCTGGGGGAGGCGGCGGTGGTGGAGGAGGAGGAGGAGGAGGAGGTGGCGGCGGCGCTGCCAACAGCACACCATCCTCTAGTTCTATGAGGGAAGTGAGAACACAGGGGGCATTGAGGAAGGACTCAGCAGGGACCAGCTGGCTCAGACCATCCTCCGGAACCTGGCTCACCTGGCTGGAAAGGTTCTGCCACCTCTGTGTGGAAGGCGGGCAGCTCTGGAATGGCACCAGGAGCGGATGGGGCAATGCCAGGGCCCAAATCCACACTGTACATCAGGTCGTCTGCAACACCAGGCAAGTCAGGCAGGTAGGATGGCACATCGATCTCAGGAACCTGGCCCAGGTCTGGAACGTAGAAGTAGTTTTCTGGAGCCTGCGGGGACAGGTGGTACAGGAAATGGGATGTCTCTGCCAGAGCACAGGGCTCACATGGAGACCATGGGGGGCGGGCAGGCAGCAAATGTATACCTACACAGCTGGGTACATAGAGGCTTAGTGGGACCCTCCATGGAGCAGGATCAACAGGGTCTGCCTGCCCAGGCACCCCCACCCATCCACCTGCCGCTCCAGCTGTTCTGACACCCTCTACCTGCCACTCCAGCTGTTCTGTCTGGCACCCCCACACCCACCTGCAGCTCCAGCTGTTCTGTCTGGCACCCCCACACCCACCTGCAGCTTCAGCTGTTGACACCACCACACACACCTGCAGCTCCAGCTGTTCTGATACCCCCACACCCACCTGCCGCTCCAGCTGTTTTGTCTGACACCCCCACACCCACCTGCCGCTCCAGCTGTTCTGTCTGGCATCCCCACACCCACCTGCCACTCCAGCTGTTCACCTCCACACCCACCTGCCGCTCCAACTCTTCTCTCTTGCTGATAGACAGAGGGGCGTCAAACAACTTTTCCTCCTCTGTGCCCAGCATTGTGTGTGTTTTTGTCACTGCACCAGCCAGAGGGTCCAGGAAAACATACTTCTTATACCTGGGAAGTGGGCTAGGGTCAGGAGGCTATCCCCTGTCACGGGGCCAGGGAGAGCCCTGATCACCACCCCTCCTACTGCACTGGGGAAGCATTTCACCCTTTGGATATCCACTCTTAGAAGCCCAATCAAGTCCTGAGGACTGCACCAGGTTCAGGTCCCCGAAGCCACCTAAGCAGGGCTTCCCTCCCTCCTTCCCTCCCTTCTTCCCTCCCTCCTTCCCGCTAGCTTTCTCCCCGCCATACAGGTTCTCCGTAGTGTTGAAGAGCAGCAGGGAGCTGATGGAGCTAATGTTGCTGGGAAGACCCCCAAGTCCCTCCTCAGCTTCATCCTCAGGCTCCGACTTGGTGTTCACACACACAGGAAAGTATTTCAGCTTCTCCTAGAGCAAGATCAGAGTGGGTGGAGTTTCAGCGCTGCGCTTCCCAACCCAGCACCATCCTGACCATAATCCTCACGGAGACTGAAATCTGTGGTCAGCCTTCACTCCCGCCTCCCAGCACCCACAGCCTCCAGATGAGTGACAGGCAGGTGCTTTCAGACCTGCAGAGCCCGCTCATCCAGTGGGCGGTGCTTGCTCTGGATCCTGTAACGGGGTCTTCTCTGCAGACCAGGGTCCATGGCACCGGTAAAGATGGAGCCATAATCCTGCAGGTGCTCTGGTGCTGGGTACTTGGCACTAGAAAAGACCTGTGGAAACAGGGACAACTCTGAGGCACAAAATATTCAAGACATCATAGAGATCATCTAGACGGCCACTAAGAACAGGGTAGTCGTGGACAGGAGGAATGTGAGGTGTGGCTGAACAGCAGCGGTATAGGAAGATCAATATGCCAGCCACAGAGCACAGAAGTCATGGCCTACCTTGATGGCCTTCTTACTGCCCTTGATCCTCTCTATCTTAGCCTGGGCCAAGGAGACCCTCTCCTTAATGGCCTGCAGCTGCCGCCGACTCAGCTCCACTCGCTGGGAGATCCTGCCAAAGGAGAAATGTAAAGATTGAGGATGGCTTCAGGTTCTATGGACTCTGGGCACCTGTGCCAACATCAGGCCTGAGCCTTGCCGAGTCCTTCCCTGAGTGCTCAAGCAGTATAACCTGCCTATCGGGCTGGTCGTCTCAGTGATGCGGTTCACCTGACCTCTGGCTGCCCACATTATGCAGCCCAAGGAAGTCACGGCCATGGGCTCTAGACAGAGAGGGACAGCCAGTCTGACTCTAGTTTGGTGCCCACATATGCCACCTGAAAAAAATATGATTCCTGGATCCAGGAGTTGTACCAGCTACTAGCAGTTAGCAATGTTCACACCCACACCTATCCTTGTTGGTCACATGGTATTGACAGACTTCTGGTCTTTGCAGAGAAGACAAGTATGCAACAAGGTTGAGTGGCCAGTCAGACCTGTGACCTTGCCTAAATTTAATCCCAGACAGAGAAGGAATTGCTCTATGCACTGTAGATAGCTCACAGAACCAATATGAAGGCTTAATGCTGGCTCACAAGGCTTTAGACCACCACTAACCTGTCCCATGCTCCTAAGTGCAAGGTGGCCCTAACAGTATACCCTGACATACCCTCATACACCAAACCCAGTGTTGCCTCTGAGTTTCTGAATCAAATGGAATACTGTGAGACAGTCACAGGACCAACCCCTTCCCTTTGTTAAGGTCTTTCCACACTGGAACTTCCCTGACGAGGCTAAAAACCCGTCTCTGGCACTTCCCGGGCCTAGCCTGCTTGCTTTTCCCCACAGCCCCTGGTCTATCTTGTGCACCCTAAAGGCCAGGCCTTCCTTAGTCCTGACCATGCTCTTGTCTTGTACAGAGCCTGGCAGAGACCTCCCCAGGGGCTCCCACTGGACCTATGCGGTTGCAACACGATGTGTGCAAGCTTCACAGACCCTTCCCCACACCTCCGAGCCATAGCAGGTTTATATCGCTGAGATGCTGACTCCGACCCTGTGTGGGACAGAGCCAGACTCTCAGTGCTCCGCCACCTCCCCACCTGCCACAAATACCAGCAGCTCCTGCCTGTGACCCACGCGCAAACTCTTATCCAGAGCAGGCCTCTGAGCATTGGCCCCACAAAGTCAGGATGCACTGCAGCTCCACTGTGAGACAAGATACACTCTTGGTGGCTTCCGACAGGGTATTTTATCATAGCAACAGAAAAGTAAGCATGGTGAAGGACAAGAGGTCAGAGGTTCTCCAGTGACACTTCTGGCTCGGATCATGACATACTTACCAAGACTCTTCAGAGGAATGAAGAGAAGGTCCGGAGAGTTTCTAGGTAGCCTGTACCACCGTCTCTAAACAGGCCCCACATTCCCCATGCAGCCAGGGAGACCCAATCTCTGCAGGGCTTCCACCAGGGGACTGATGGAGCGCTTCCCCTTCCACCCTCTGCCCATAAGTTCTCAGATCTCCCCACAAAGGTAACTGGCGCCTCCCCGCACTCTAGCAGCCCCTAGAGCATGCAGACGCTGGCTGGTGAGTGTCTTCTACTCTCTGACAGTTGTGAGTAATCTGCTCATTACTCAGACAAGAGTAATCAAGGCTTGGAACCCTGTCGCCAGGCACCACTTAGGGAGAAGCACACAGGAAGTGGAGACAAGGGGGAGGGGGAGGAAGTAACCAAGAGGAAGGGAAGGAAGCAGAGAAGATAAAGGAAGAGGCAGGAAGAAGGATGGAAGAGTGCAGGAGGAGGAACTGGCTGGGCCTGTGCTGGTCAGAGTATTCACATAGTCACAGGCCCTGCCTAGCTCCCCGTGGACATCAATTCCGACTCCTACTGAGAATTCCACAGCTCTGGGGGACAGGCCACATTCTTGGGCAGGTATCTGAGGGCATGGGTTCCCTACATGGAGATAGGGCAAAGGGAAGCGCCCCACTGTGGAAGCATCTAGAGAACCCCTGGTTCTAGTCCTCCGTCCAGGCGGGAAGGGGTCGGTTTCTTAGTGCTGACCAGCTGCCACCAGTTGTTCATCATCCCGTGCACCGCCCGGAATCAGCTGGTGCGAGGGCCCGGCACAGTGGTCAGTGTCTTTTTTCCCTCACTTGTCTGTTCTCGGTTCCCAAGCAGGCGGGCCGTGTAGAAGCAGGAAGGTAGGTGTTAAGTCATCCTCACAAGACCAAGTACAGAGTCCCCTAGGCTGTGGACCTCTGCAGGGCGAGTGGACAAACTCACCCCTCTGTCCTCACTGCTTCATCCTTCTCCCAAGACCCTGGTCTCACAACCTATGGCTGCTGCCTTCGAGAGACTTCTTCTCCAGTGCCCTCTGGCTCCTCATCTGGAACTGCACCCTTGACTCTGCCTTGTCCTGAATCATTAACTCTGCAGGCTGACCCTAGGACCTGAGCACTCCCCTTTTTCTCCTTCCTGAATTCTTCCGCCCCATTATCTCTCTGTTTTAGAACCTTACATGGTCCCATGAATCTCCGGGATAAGTCACGAAGTCCTATGCGAATCCCAGGTCCCAGCTTTTCCCTCAGAGCCCTGCTTCCAGTGGAGTCTCCCGCAGTATGACTGGGGACACAGAGGAGCAGCAGGCAAAGTCCCCAAGGCTCACAGCCATCACACGTGGAAGACGAAAGCAGGGGGTCAGAAGCTTAAGGTCATTCTCCAATACACAGCAAGTTCAAGGTCTGCCTGGGGGGTCAGTGATACCGTCTCTGCCCCCACCACCAAAAAGGAAGAATGATGACAGTAGCTCCTCACAGAATGTCTCGGGGTTTGAAAGGACTAAGGCTGCTAGACCAGTGATGGCTAATGCTATGTAAGAATGTTTAGTTCAAGTGTAGTGAACTCCTCATGAAACCAGTTACATTCAT
Source organism: Apodemus sylvaticus (assembly GCF_947179515.1). Taxonomy (NCBI): domain Eukaryota; kingdom Metazoa; phylum Chordata; class Mammalia; order Rodentia; family Muridae; genus Apodemus; species Apodemus sylvaticus. The sequence goes on from NC_067480.1 coordinate 7,717,731, forward strand.
GTCATGTTTTAGCCTACGAAGGACCACAGACACAAAGGTACGCCCGTAACATCGCAATAAAGCAGAAGGCCTCCCCTCCTCTAAAGATGCTGTAGCTATTGCCACATCTTAGTTTGAGGATAGGCTGATGAAAATAACTCATTTGGAGAGTGGTGTATAGCACAGTACGTACAATTTTTTTTTTTTTTTTTTTTTTTTGGCTTTTCGAGACAGGGTTTCTCTGTGTAGCCCTGGCTGTCCTGGAGCTCACTCTGTAGACCAGGCTGGCCTCAAACTCAGAAATCCGCCTCCCTCTGTCTCCCAAGTGCTGGGATTACAGGCGTGCGCCACCACCGCCTGGCCACAGCACCGACCACATGCACAACACACTTAGCAATGGTAATAAATGAGATGTGCTGGCTTGTCCTCACTGTAGGTGACGGCTGTCGTTATCATAGAGCATGTCCCCCTGCCTACAGAAGAAGCCTGCTGTTGCTGGGTCATGCAGCAGCAGTCTCACCCATCTCACTTTTACTGTGTGTCTTGAGAACATCAGGAGACACCTGCCGTGGAGGGCCAGACCATCTGCATCTGTGGAGCACACTATGTTGTCCACACAGGGGCCAAGCCATCTGGTGATCTACTCCTCAGCACACAGCTGGAGTTAAGGAAGGCACAGCAGTTCTTAGGCCTGTCAACCCAGCCAGAGTTAGGCTCTAGCTGATCAGCGACGCCGACACGCTCAGCTCTACAGCCAGACTGAAGCACCGGGCCCTGTGCACCGAGCACAGAGTCGGTGAAGGATGAGATCTGGTGGGAAGAGCCCGGGAGCACCACTGCCAGCCACGGGCCCACAGGAATCATAAGAGGGCTACACTACACAGTGAGGAGGGGGTGAGCCCTCAGGCATGTTTCCAAACTGGGAATGAGTGGGGTCATTAAAGAAGTTGTTTGCAGCCAGGCAGAGGTGGTGCATGCATTTAATCTCAGCACTTGGGAGACAGAGAGGCAGGTAGATTTCTGAGTTCAAGGCCAGCCTGGTCTAGAGTGAATTCCAAGACAGTCAGGGCTACACAGAGAAACCCTATCTCGAAAAACCAAAAATAAAATAAACCAAAACAAAAAACAAAAAACAAAAAAACCAAAAGAAGTTGTTTGCAGAAGGGACATAGGGCTGCGAAGAATCCCACTTAGAAAAGGGGTGGCCCTCTTTCAGGCCGGCTGTGTAACAGGCCCCACCTGCTGAAGATGTCTCCAGAGATATTCTGTAAGTACTGCAGGGCATCTGCCACCTGCTGGATTGCCTCCTCTCTCCGCAGGTCTGGCTGGATAAGGGGCACGGCATAAAGTTGACCTGCCGAGGACTGCTGGGTCTTCACCGGTGTCATGGTGCCTGTGGGAGGAACCAAGACATCAAGAACGGAGCCCCACATTCACCCCCTCCTCCTACCAGCCACACACACAAGGTGTCACACGCCTGTGATCCTAGCACCTGAGAGACGGAAGCTAGGACTGTCTGCTGTTGAAGGCCATCTCCTGATGTAGACAGTTCAAGACCAGCCTGCTACATGGGACACCACCTACATGGGAGACGGAGAGAACCCGCCTCCCAAGAGCTGTCCTCTGACCCTCATAGATTTGGCAAGACACGCGTGTGCCTGCACAACATACACATGTTGTACACACACACACACACACACACACACACACACGATAATTAAATAAAAACTTTTGTAGAAAGTCTCCATTACTCTTCTTAGGCAAGACTTATCCTAGAATGAGCTCCGGCAAAAGAACCAAAATTTGGGGACTAGAGAGATAGCTCAGTGGTTAAGGGCACTCTCTGCTCTTCCAGAGGTCCTGAGTTCAATTCCCAGCAACCACACAGTGGCTCCCAACCATCTGTAACGGGATCTGATGCCCTCTTCTGGTGTGTCTGAAGACAGTGACAGTGTACTCATATACATAAAATAAATAAATCTTAAAAAAAAAAAAAAGAATCAAAATTAACAGTGACATTGTTTTATTATGTATTCTACCATATAGCTATCGTTATTCAACTTATTTTCCAGAACAAAATATGCTATATCAACAATACTAACACTAATTACTACTTATAACTAGTTTTCTTTTCACTAGCTAATAACAACTATATACCTTACAGCAAGTCTGCCAGTCTCCCTCATTTCAACTACAACCTTCCTTTTCTCTCTCTCTCTCTCTCTCTCTCTCTCTCTCTCTCTCTCTCTCAAAGATTAATTTATTATTATATGTAAGTACACTATAGCTGTCTTCAGACACCAGAAGAGGGCATCAGATCTCATTACGGATGGTTGTGAGCCACCATGTGGTTGCCGGGATTTGAACTCAGGACCTTCAGAAGAGCAGTCGGTGCTCTTAACCGTTGAGCCATCTCTCCAGCCCCCCTTCCTTCACTCAATGTCTGTGAATTTATCAGTGACCCCAACTTTAATTCAGGAAGTTTGACCAAACAACGTTTTCAACAGCAAAATATTTAGCTTGTGCTCAAGACTGGCTATGAATCAATTATCTAATTCAAAATTGTTATCAATCCATTTTCATACACAAAATATAAACCATTTTAAGAGCTTGCTTTTTTTTAAGCCCTAACTGACAGACATCTTATCTTGCTTGATATCCATCCCTACGCTGACTTAGTGGGTCCTGATGGGATGCCCTGTGCTGACTCAGCGGGTCCTGGGGTGACAGGAAAGACAAGAAATTCCACCCTGAGCCCAATGTCACTCAGCATCATGCAGTTGCTCATGCTCACAGTAAGCTCAGGAACCAGGCATCACTATGGCAAAGAGGTTGATGGCCCTCACTGGAAAAGTCTGGAGTGTCACTGTGCAGAACACTCCGAGCATTAGCCATCTCCACTGGGGCGACTGTCACTTCCAACGTGAAGTTCAAGACAGGCCTGCTGACAGTCTTTCACAGGGTGGGCTACGTTCTGCCCCATCCCTTTGCACCTCCAGCACTTTATACACAATCATTCTGCCCCAATTGCACATCGCCTCGCGTAGCCTCAATGTCCAGGCTGGAAACTGAAATGAGGAGGACTCATCATCTATGCAGGGTGACTTTCTGGTGATTCTGCTGCACTGGGACGCCCGTGTTCTGCAAGTGAACCCAGGAAACTCAGGGCTTCCCTAAGGTGGGCTTCAATGGAATTGTACTTTGGTTTGTCACTGGGGCCCTGTGAGGAGGGGGCAAATGTTTGGTCCCGTTCACAAAGGGAAGTTCCCAAGCCATCTAAAATGGACTAAAGGCCACTCTACTTGTGCGGAAAAATAATAAGTAGCTGAAAAATGAAAGCAATTTACCATAAGTCGTCTTTACGTGAGTTTTGTTCTGAGAGAAAACAATTCGTCCCTCCAACAAGTGACTATAGTTCTATCTTGGCCTCCAATCATTTCTACTTACTTATTTTTCATTTGTCATGCATGCCATGAATACATAAACATTCCCAAATCACGGTGTCTCTCTTACATATTTACACACACACACACACACACACACACACACACACACACACACACACACACGTAAGTACGTTGACAGAGACCGTGCTTGTTTAGCATGACATGTTCCTAGTGATCAGCGCTTAACCCAGATCACCAACCCCAACCCCCATGCGTGTGTCTCCCGTGTAATTCGTAATTTCGAAAGTGCCCAGAACAACCCACCCGCACCCTGCAAGTCGTCCTCCCGCACCCTGCTCCCCGGAATCTTCAGGAAGCCACAGCGCCTCTTCCCTGCAGCCGGAGCTGCAGTGGGGTGTGGGAGGAGCGGCGGCCCGGATCCCTGCACCGCCTTCCCCGTCCGTCCCACCCGGGGAATCCCACTCGCCTCCAGCCGGTGGGCGCCCGGGTGGCGGCCTCCTCCGGGTCCGATGCCCGCAGTCCGCCCCTGGTTCTCCCCGCACGCTCGCCCCAGGGCGGTGTCCTCACGTGCGCGTCCCCGCCCCCGGTGACCCGCAGCCCCGGGTCCTAGTGTCCTCCAACTTTCAGCTCGGCTCTCGGACTTCCGGCTCTCTGGGCGGGGCCCAGACCAGGAAGCCGCCCAACACTCTATACACGCTTTTCCTCTTTGCGAGGTTCAGGTCCCTCCTGTCCCAGGCTCCGAGGAGACGCCCTCTCCCTAAATGTGACCTACTATAGGACATCAAATAGAAATCCTCCAAACGGCCCCTCTGCCCCAGCCATGAATACTTCAGTGGCTTAATAAATCTTTTAGGGCCGGGCAGTGGTGGCGCACGCCTTTAATCCCAGCACTTGGGAGGCGGAGGCAGGCAGATTTCTGAGTTCTAGTCCAGCCTGGTCTACAAAGTGAGTTCCAGAACAGTCAGAGCTACACAGAGAAACCCTGCCTCGAAAAAACCAAATCCAAAAGGAAGGAAGGAAGGAAGGATAGGGAGGATAGGAAGGAAGGATGGAGAAAGAAAGAGAGAAAGGAAAGAAAGAAAGAAAGCAAGCAAGAGAGAGAGAGAGAAATGTAGGACTGGAGAGATGGCTCAGCGGATAGGAGCAATTGACTGCTCTTCTAAAGGTCCTGAGTTCAATTCCCAGCAACCACATGGTGGCTCACAACTATCTGATGCCCTCTTCTGGTGTGTCTGAAGACAGCTACGATGTACTCATATGAATAAAATAAATCTTTAAAAAGAAAAATCGGAAGCCGGGCAATAGTGGCACACGCCTTTAATCCCAGCACTTGGGAGGCAGAGGCAGGTGCTAACCACTCTTGCAGAGGATCCAAGTCCAGTCACCTGTAACTCCAGCTTCAGCAGGATCCAGTGCTCCCTTCTGCCTCCTTCAGACACCCGCGCGTATGTATACATACACACACATACACACGAATATACAGTAGGCACTCCAAGATCCTACACATTGCCAGGTTATGCATGCAGGGCCTCAGTCAGTGCTGTGGCCACCTGATGTTGACAGCAATGTGCCTAGGGGACGTTGTGAGCTCTGTGCTTGCAGGGGAGTTCCCCTTTGGAAGCTGGGGAGTCTTCTGGAAGGCAGAGAGCTCTTGCCAGCAGAGTTGGTAACAATGTGACACACAGCAGTCATGCAATGTTGTCCTGTGGGGTGTGGGGCGGTTCTCGGGACATCATTTTTTATGGTCCGAGGTCAGAGAGACCATAACGGATGAGAGCTGAGTGCACGTGCAACCTGCGGTGCCCTCAGCGGAGCCGGTGCCCTCGCTGTGCCCAGCACACCCTCATCCCACTGTGGGAACCTCAACAGTTGACAAGCTAAGGTTCCCCTAATGGTGGTAACATTCCTCATGGCTTACCTCAGACTCCATGTTCAAAAGCTTAAAGTTTGTTTTTTTAAACAATCATACTGTGAAGCCCTGGCTGGCCTGGAACTGGATAAGTAGACCAGGCTGGCCTCAAGCTCACAGAACTACACTGGCCTCTCTTCCCCAAATCCTGGGGTTTTAAAAGTTTGTAACTCCACATGAAGCTATATTTAGGTTTTTAAATTAACATGTAGAGTTTATTTTATTAAGTCTGGTAACACACACACATGCACACACGCACACACACACACGCTGAGATGACATGGCATTTTTCTGGGAGATGTGTGTTCCTAGAATAATTTTCCACGCCCTGCAAGTCATGGAGACTAATTTATATGTGTGTCAAAACTGGATATGGCTGATGCATCCTTGGGTGTCACTGTTGTGCCAGGGAAATGTTGGTGATCCCTAAAATCACCCACAGGAGCCAATCTGATGTAACTTTTTTTTTTTTTTAAGATTTATTTCAGGCCAGGCGGTGGTGGCACACGCCTTTAATCCCAGCACTTGGGAGGCAGAAGCAGGCAGATTTCTGAGTTCAAGGCCAGCCTGGTCTACAGAGTGAGTTCCAGGACATCCAGAGCTACACAGATAAACCCTGTCTCGGGGGAGGGAAAAAAAAAGATTTATTTAGGGGCTGGAGAGATAGCTCAGCGGTTAAGAGCACCAACTGCTCTTCCAGAGGTTGAGTTCAAATCCCAGCAACCACATGGTAGCTCACAACCATCCATAATGAAATCTGATGCCCTCTTCTGGTGTGTCTGAAGACAACTACAGTGTACTTAGATATAATAAATAAATCTTAAAAAAAAAAAAAGATTTATTTCATGTATGTGAGTACACTGTAGTTGTCTTCAGACACACCAGAAGAGGGCATCAGATCCCATTACAGATGGTTGTGAGCCACCATGTGTTTGATGGGAATTGAACTCAGGATCTCTGGAAGAGCAATCGGTGCTCTTAGCTGACTTACAGCAGGGTCTTTATTCTATTCGAGCTAGCTCCCCCCGCCCCATGCACCACTGTCACGCAGGATGGTTTTGGGGAGGGAAGCCCCAAATGTCTATCACGGCAAGGCTTCCTAGTAAGCAGCAAGCAGGGAATATGTGTGCAAGCATCTAATTGGAAAACTCCTGTAGCCTTTAACATAATTGGCTAGTGCCGGGAGTCATGTCATAAACTTACCTTCTGCTCCCCTCTGCATTGGTGGTCCTTAGGCTTCGGGTGGGCTTGTGACCTGGGGTGCAGGTGTGTTGAGGGAATAACCTGCGCTGGGGGTGTAACCTGGAAGCTCTGGTCTTGTTGGGGATTAGCCTAAAGTCTGGAGCTAGGATCTGGTTTTGTTGGAGGGCAACTTAGAGACTAATGCTAGGTACCAGGCTGTTAGTCTACCTGAGTTTAAACTTAGGTCAGGTTCTCTAAAATGGAGTCTGACTTTAGAAGCTTTGGCATCTCACCGTTACAGCAGCTTTGTTGGTAATTTTGGAGGCATTCTGCCCTGGGTTAACCAATGGGAACACATCCCTTGGTGTTCCTTCTGTTGCCCCCAGGCAGCAAACAGACGTCTCTTAGCCCTCCTCCCTGTTCGCTAGATGGTGTTCCTGCCAGTAGGCTACCCCGTGACAATCAGGCGTGGACTTTTTTTTTTCCAATCCAAACCCACTCTTTAGGTGGTGCCAAGTAAGCTGTCAGCTGTTTTGACAAAGGAGATGGGAAGTATGTCCACCCAGGCTCGAAGACCAGCCACCTGGGCATATGGGGCAACTCAAGTTAGGCACCTGAGTCTTAATAGTTCATTCCATCTGGCTAGTAAGCCATGCTAGCCCTGCCTTAGCTTTTAAAGGAGTGAGTTTAGAGCCGGGCGGTGGTGGTGCACGCCTGGAATCCCAGCACTCTGGGAGGCAGAGGCAGGCGGATTTCAGAGTTCGAGGCCAGCCTGGTCTACAAAGTGAGTTCCAGGACAGCCAGGGCTATACAGAGAAACCCTGTCTCAAAAAAAAACAAATCAAAAAAAAAAAAAAAACCAAACAAACAAACAAAAAAGGAGTGAGTTTAACAGGCAGCAGAAAAACATGAGAGCAGCAGACAAGCAACTGGGGCCCATGATGGACAACACTTATCCGAGACAGTTGGGAACTGAGAAGACGTTGGAAAATGATGTTCTCAATTCTGTTTTCAAGGTGTGATGGTTTGTATATGGTTGGCCGAGGGCGTGGCCCTATTAGAGGGTGTGGCCCTGTTGGAGTACGTGTGTCACTGTGGGTGTGGGCTATAAGACCCTCATCCTAGCTGCCTGGAAGTCAGCCTTCTGCTAGCAGCCTTCAGATGAAGATGTAGAACTCTCGGCTCCTCCTGCACCATGCCTGCCTGGGTGCTGCCATGCTCCCACTTTGAAAATAATAGACTGAACCTCTGAACCTGTACACCAGCCCCAATTAAATGTTGTCCTTATAAGAGTTGCTTTGGTCACGGTGTCTGTTCACACAGTCAAACCCTGACTAAGACACAAGGACACAGTATTTTTGCTCTTGACTTGTTTCCTCTCTTCCCCTTCCCCTTTCCCACAGGGTTGGAAGGGCAAGCCTGCATCCAGAGCCAGCTTCTCGGGGACTTCAGCGCGCATGGTCAGTTTGCTCTTTATATCACAGTTGAGGAGATATGACAGATTTAAATGATAGTTTGCAAAATTGAGATTAGGAGCACCGCTTTAAAGGAGCCTGTGGTGATTTGAATAAAAATGCCCCCCATAGACCCCACTTCATAGGAAGTGGCCCTACTAGGAGTTGTGGCCTTGTTAGAGGAAGCATGTCTCAGCCTGATATACAGATGTTGAACTCTCTGCTCCCTTTTCAGCACCACATCTGCCTGCGTGCCACCATGCTCACCATGATGGTTATGGGCTAAACCTCTGAACCTGTAAGACATCCCCAATTAAATGTTTTCCTTTATAAGAGTTGCCTTGGTCAGGCTGGAGAGATGGTTCAGTGGTTCTGACTGACTGCTCTTCTGAAGGTCCTGAGTTCAAATCCCAGCAACCACATGGTAGCTCACAACCATCAGTAATAAGATCTGACGACTCTTCTGGTGTGTCTGAAGACAGCTACAGTATATATACTGTATATAATACATAAATAAATAAATACATCTTTAAGAAAGAGTTGCCTTTGTCGAGGTGTCTCTTTGCCTTCAGCTCTATTCCGCCCCACTGTGGCTTCACTCTGATACCCACCTGCTCTGTTGACCATGCTCTCTGCCACTGGCCACCTGCCTTCTCTCTGCCTCCTCTTCTGTTTGTCCCTGATGTCTCCTCTGGAAGCTGTTTTTGGTTTATCTGCCTTTCACTTTCCTTGAAGACTCTGACCAGCACTTCTGTTCTTAGGGTTCTCCAGAATCCTAAAGCCAAGCCCTTAGGGTAAGCCTGCCCTCCTGAGAGGGGCCAGGGCTTGTGCAACAGCAACACCCAACTTCAATGTACGTTTTAAAGGAGGGGCAGGACTGGGGCAACATTCCGCCCAGCTCAAGGGTTCCTCCAAGAAGCCCAATCTGTTCCCCCTTTGGCACCACCAGCCCCCTGCACTGGTAGAAAGAGCAAGGTCATAAGCTTAGAAACTGTCAGACTTGTGTCCAAACTGGGGGATCTTAGCTATGTTACTTAATGCTTTTGACCCGTTTTCCTCATTTACTACGATCCATTTGACTTTGTCGTAATGGGGATTAAATGAATAGACTGAAAAGAGGGTGGCACAGGAGCGGGGTGGCTCGGGCTCACAGCTTTAGTCTTAGCCCTTGGGAGACAGAAGCAGATGGGTCTCTGAGTTCGAAGCCAGCCTGGTCTGTGGAGTGAGTCCCGTGACTGCCAGGGCTACACAGAGGAAGCCTGTCTGGGGTTTCCAAGCCCCTGCTAGAGTGTGCATTGTAGTCATCCCTCAGCCCGGCACACAGGCTCATCACACAGTCCGGGACACCATGGGTTCAGTGCCTGGTGACAAACCGTTAGGATCCTACAAGACTGAGAACTTTCTTTTCCCCAGGTTCCAAGGATCGAGGTTTCCCCAAGCAAAGCTCAGGGGGAAGTACAAAACTGCAGACATGAGCATCCTTTGCCACTTCCGGCCTTACTCAGGGCCAGCCGGATGTGACTGACTGGCTTTCCCGTGTCAGCCCGGCAAAGCGGCAGCTGCTTGAGTCTGCTCCAGCAGGCCAGAGGCTGCAGGGCTGGGAGCGCCACTTGTTAGGCGAGGTCGGCTCCCAACGCTAATTGCAAGGTGTTATGGTGGAATTTCTCCAACAGGGTCTTTAGAGGAGCTGGGGCCAGTCTTAGGTAGGGAGTAGCATTGTCCTGAGTGGACGTTTGCCTGACTTGACTTGTGAACACATTCAAGACATCTCCACCATCCTACCTAGCAGTTTGCATATAATAAGTGATCAATAAATGTTTCTCGGGCCACTGGGATGGCAGAGGATAAAGGCACTTGCTGTGCAAGCCTGGTAAACCAAATTCAATCCCTGGAATCTATACAGCGGTGGAGGGAGAGCTGGGCATGGCAGTTCATGTCTTTAATCCCAGCACTCAGGGGGCAGAGAGATGTGGATCTCTATAAATTCAAGGCCAGCCTGGTCCTGAGTGCCAAGATAGCCAGGCCTGCAAAGAGAAACTGTCTCAAAAATAAAGAGAGAGGGTCAGAGACAGACAGACAGACAGACAGACAGACAGACACACACACACACACACACACACACACACACGAGGGGGGTGGTGGGAGGGAGAGAGAATGGAAGGAGGAGAGGACAGACTTCACAAAGTTGTCCTCGGGATGGCCTTGTCGGGCATCAATGGGAGAAGAGGCCCTTAGTCCCGTGAAGGCTTGATGCCCCAGTTATAGGGGAATGCAAGGGTAGGGAGGTTGGAGCAGGTGAGTTGGTGGGGGAGCACCCTCATAGAAGCAGGAGGAGGGGGGATGGGATATGGAGGCTCTGGGGGGAAATCAGGAAAGAGAATAACATTTGAAATGTAAATAAATAAAATAGCCAATAAATAAAATAAAAGTTGTCCTCTGACCTGCACACACAGAACTGTAGCTTTTGTGATGTGCACACAGCCACAACATAGCCACACACCTATAAAAACTGTCTTTTGACTTAATAAAGCTATATCCCATCTGCTTAGGAGATGCAAATTGAGGAGGGAGGAGGGTTACCCTTCAGGGACAGCAAAAAACCTGGCGTTAAAATATGATGCAAGATTAAAATCTCCCTGGAGTCCTGAGCCCTTCTCCTCCACCAGGAGGCACTCCTTCCCTCCAAGGGAGAGGCCTGAGCCCTGCCAGTCTTCTCCTTGTGTGGAAGAGACAGCCCTCACATTACAATCCCAGAACTGCAGGGTTTCTTCAGTTTGCAGCCTTTCAAAATTATTATGCTGTGAAATCAATGCAAACTCACCCACATCTACCCCAGTATAGACGACAGCCCTCAGAAGCTGAGAACCCGGGTCACACTGCACAGCCTGACACAGCACAACAGGCTGGAAGTGTCTCTCCCAAGTGACTCAGTTACTCTGAACCTCCTCCAGGCAGCTCAGATGGTTCCTGCTTCTTCTAGGCAGCTGGTCTTTGCAGCGTGGCTTGTGGCGATGCAGCTGTCTATGAGTCATTTCTGCTCCTGTAGGTGACCCTCACCCCTACTTCTGTGAGTGACCCCATTAAAGCTCATTGCTTCACCATGTTGGACATGAAGGGTGTTCATACTTTGGTCTGTCATGGGCTCCCTATCAGGATTAGACTTGTGTCTCCCCAGGAAGTCTTGTTACAGAACAGCAAAGCGTCCTCCTGCAGAGACAGGAACCCCCCTGTGCCAGGGTGACAACATACCTTGGAGTCCCTGGGCAGAAAGAAGCAGGAACAGCACCAGGCTGAGGAATAATCAAGAAGTTCTGGGTACTAGGAGGGGTTACAGCTAGGTAACAAGAGCGTTGTGGACACCGGAGATGTCACTCCTAAGGCGCAGGCTTGGTGAAAGCAGAGAAGGAAGAAGCATCCTTAACTGCAGGTCGTCATGATACATGCCGAGGATATAAAAACCTGTATCTCCTCTTTCGGGCTAGGAGGTATAGAAATGGTCTGACTGGCATCTGGGCCTCCCATCCTGGCCAGTTCCTTACCACTGGCAGAGCACCCTTATTGACCAACAAGTATGTGTGTGTGTGTGCTCAAGAGCCAACAGGTGAGGTCTCCTCTGTCTAGGTGACTCTAGCAGCCTATTTTTATTTTCTTGTATGTATGTATGTATGAATGTATATATGTATGAATGTATGTATATATGTAAGTATGTATGTATGTATGTATGTATGTATGAATGTATGTATGTATGAATGTATGTATGTATGAATGTATGTATGTATTTGGTTTTTTGAGACAGGGTTTCTCTGTGTAGCACTGGCTGTCCTGGAACTCACTCTGTAGACCAAGCTAGCCTCTAACTCAGAAATTCACCTGCCTCTGCCTCCCAAGTGCTGGTATTAAAGGCGTGCGCCACCGTCACCCGGCTTCTTATTTTCATCCCCAGCCTTCTCAAACTCTGTCCATAGTTCACATGTGCTTCTGTGGCTGTCTCCTAATAAGTTGGTATGGTTGAATTTGCTTGGCCCGGTGAGTGGCACTATTAGGAGGTATGGCCTTGTTGGAATGGGTGTGGCCTTGGAAGAGGTGAAGCCAGTCTTCTCCAAGCAGCCTTCAGATGAAGATGTAGAACTCTCAGCTCCTCCTCCTGCACCATGCCTGCCTGGACACTGCCATGCTCCTTCCTTGATGAAAATGAACTGAATCTCTGAACCTGTAGGCTAGCCCCAATTAACTGTTGTCCTTATGAGAGTTGCTTGGGTCATGGTGTCTGTTGACGGCAGTAAAACCCTGACTAAGACAGCCGGGAAAGGAGATACAGGAGTCTTTACAAGTTCAAGAATGTGCTGGAGGAGCTCAGCATGGCACGAAGCAAGTAAGGAAGAGTAACATGGAAGTTAGATAGCAGAAAGAAATTTCCAGTACAATAAAGGACTGGAGGGACTGTCCACTCTGTTAACCTTCCCTCTGGAATCCGCCTAACAGTTACCTAGCTACAGCCATGTGTGAGCCTGGCTCAAGAATAAGGAGGACTACTTGGGTTCTCTCTGCCTGTCTCTGCTTCTGTGTCTGAGAGAGTCTCTCTGTCTGTCTCTGTCTCTGTCTCCCTCTCTCTCTCTCTCTCTCTCTCTCTCTCTCTCTCTCTCTCTCTCTCACACACACACACACACACACACACACACACACACACATTCCCCATGTGTCCTTGGCCAGCTGGCCTCTTTCCCTTTTCTTCTCTACCTTCTTTCTCTTTCTGTCCTACTCTGTCCCCCCTTCCTCTGCCTCTATCTCCTTTCCCTTCCCAAATAAACTCCCTTTTATACTAAGCTGATCACATGGCTTGATTGTTGGGGGGGGGGGTGCCCCAGCATGGGTCAGCTGGAATGTCCCATTCCGATCTATCACTGTATCATCCAAGGTGGCCGTGGCCAGGCAAGGGGCAAGGGAGGATGGGGAGTGGTGTACCGAGGTATGGCTGCCTCTTTGGGTCCAGCTCAGACTGAAGCAGGGGGTGTAGTTATGGGAACTTGTGGCTGGGAATTGCAAAGCAGGTGGTTGGGGATCTGGAGGCCTGAGTCAGCGGAGGGAAGCCAGAAGGCTGGGCCTCTAAGGACCCTCTCTTAGCATCTCTCACTGGCCCAAACACACCCTGTATGGCAGTCCCTTGCTTCTAAACATGCCTGCTAGTCCTGTTCAGAACCCAAGCACACCTTCCAATCACAAGCTGAAGATTTGAATGCAGTATACCAGTAGTTTTCCTGACTTTGGAAAAAAAGTTTCCTGGCGTCTAGGTTGGAGACAAGGCATAACATGATGTCTCTTCCTCTTTAAAACAACAACAAAAAACAAACAAAAATGTGTTTCTGTTTTGTTTTTTTGTTTTCTGTTTTTGTTTTTTTGTTGTTGTTGTTGTTTTGTTTTTTTTTTGAGACAGGGTTTCTCTGTATAGCCCTGGCTGTCCTGGAACTCACTCTGTAGACCAGGCTGGCCTCGAACTCAGAAATCCACCTGCCTCTGCCTCCCAGAGTGCTGGGATTACAGGCATGCGCCACCACCGCAGCCCGGTTTGTTTTTAAGATTTACGTGTTACATGAATATTAATGCTCTGTCTGCATGTATAGCTGCATACCAGAAGAGGACACTGGGTCCATTATGATGGCTGTGAGCCACCATGTGGGTGCTGGGAATTGAACTCAAGACCTCTGGAAGAGCAGCCAGTTCTCTTAAACTCTGAGCTATCTCTCCATCCCTTGGAGTTTCTTTTTTTCTCTTCCTTCCTTCCTTCCTTCCTTCTTTTTCTTTTTTTAAAGTTTAAATTATTTTTTATTTTTATGTATACGGGTCTTTTGCCTGCATGTGTGTCTGTGTATCACTTGCATACCTGGTGCCTGCAGAGGCCAGAAGAGTGTATCAGATCCCCTGGAACTGATGTTAGAGATAGTTGTGAGCTTCTTTGTGGTACAGGGAATATAACCCCAGCCAGTGCTCTTAATCACTGAACCATCTCTCTAGTGCCATCATTTAAATTTATAGCAACCTTTTGAAGATACTTTCAGAATTCACCCAAGCTATGAATGGCCACTGGAAAAACAATCAAGTACCACTCTCTTTTGAGATGCCATATTCAAAACCAGTAGCACCTGGATGGCTCTTACACATTAGCAAGCCCAGTTGTCACACGAGGTGCAACCTTGGCTATCTCTGGAACACAGCTTCTTTGTGCTCTCAGAAAACATCTCACAGAAGGTTTCACCTCAGCGATGCTGGTCTCTTCTTAAACACTGCTAACTTCTTAGCTCCAGCTAACCAGCATCAAGTGTCCCACTTGTCCTTTTCATTTTTCACTCTAAAGTTAAAGCCATATGGCCAAAGCTGCTGAGTTCTGCTGCCTGCAGGATCTGGAACAGGACCCCTTTGTTCTATTAGGTTATCACTAGCTTCCTCTTTTCCAATTCCTTCCTTGCCCTGTAGATGGACCTTCAACTCAGAGATCTGGATGCCAGTCTCCTGGGATTAAAGGTGTGTACCACCATGACTGGATCTAAATTTAGCTGGGTAGAATCTTGCCCCCAAATCCCTTAATCTGTTAACTCCTAGAACATAGGAGGATTCAGTTTCATTTCACTTCCTGGTGCCCCTTTAAACTGGAGCTATGTATTTTATATTTTTCCTTTCTAAGCTTGCTATAGTTATTCAAAACAATCTTCTCGAGACTCTACCAGAGAACAAAGTCTGTGATGGGTGTTTCTGACACTTCCTTTGTCAATGCAATTAATCTGAATCTCTTCACCTTAGCCTCAGGCAGACTCTTCAGATAAGGTCAAAAAGCAGCCTTGTTCTTCACCAAAATACTACAAAAACAGTCTCTAGGCCACATACTGAATGGAATTCTTCTCCGCTGAAACCTCTTGGACCAGGTCTACACAGTAGAAATCACTCACTGCAAAAAGTCTTCCATACTCTTACTTGTATGGCTCATTAAGCTCCACTTAAAACATTTCATGGCTTTCCAAATCCAAAGTCCCCAAATCCACATTCTTCCAAACAAAAGCATGGTCAGGCCTATCACAGTAATACCCCAGTCCCTGGTACCAACTTCTGTCTTAGTTAAGGTTTTACTGCTGTGAACAGACACCACGACTAAGGCAACTCTTATAAGGACTGCATTTAATTGGGGCTGGCTTCAGGTTCAGAGGTTCAGTCCATTATCATCAAAGTGGGAGCATGGCAGCATCCAGGCAGACATGGTCCAGGAGGAGCTGAGAGGTCTACGTCTTCATCTGAAGGCTGCTAGCAGAATACTGGCTTCCAGGCAGCTAGGATGAGGGTCTTATAACCCACACCCATAGTGACACACCTATTCCAACAGGGTCACATCTTCTAATAGTGCCACTCCCTGGGCGGAGCATATACAAACCATCCCAAGGATACATACATGATTATCACAGTCCAGCAAGAGACTGGGTATTCAAACTATTTGCATTACGCAAAGATTTTTCATTCAGCTAAAAGATTTATTGACTGCCTTTCATATGCTAAGTACAGTACAAGATGCTGAATCAAAGAAAATGGGAAATTCTTTCCCCAGGGAGGTTATAATCAGGTGGCAAATACAGTGGACGGGAGGCAGGCATATTGTTGAGGTACTTCCATGAGTAATCTAGATTAGGAGGTCTGAGTACGATACGATGAAGTCCTATTGAAGAATCCATGGCCGGGCAGTGGTGGTGCACGCCTGTAATCCCAGCACTCTGGGAGGCAGAGGTAGGCGGATTTCTGAGTTCGAGGCCAGCCTGGTCTACAGAGTGAGTTCCAGGACAGCCAGGGCTACACAGAGAAACCCTGTCTCGGGGGAAAAAATTCCAAAAAACCAAAAATAAATAAATAAATAAATAAATAAATAAATAAATAAATCCACAGCTGGAAAGAGCCCAATGCATCCTATAGCTGCTAGGAATTTCCAGAGACCAAACATACATCAAGAAGACAGTGGGTTCCTCCTTCCACCAGTTTCATTATGGAAAATGTGTAGAGCATACACAAAGCACAAAGAATATTTGTTCGCCTACCGCGCAGCATCAACAGTCATCATTTCCACCCCACTCACTGGCATTCCAGCTAGTCTGTCATTTTACAGACTCTAAGGCGACGGCTCGGGAGCCAAGGCACTTGCTGTCCAGGTCCACTAGGTGGCAGCACTTTAAGTACGATCGCTTGTGAGATGAGACTCAACCGAGCGGATTTTGAAAGAAATAACTGCAATACTGGAGGAGGTGTTTGACAGAACAAACACAAGAGCCTCCAGGAGGCGCGCTTTGTCCTCAGGGCGGGGACTCAGCTTGCCTAGCGCGACCGGCCTTTTAGGGAACTGGGCTGTTTCGGTCCCGCCCCCCGGTCCCAGCAGCCCCCGCGCGCCTCCGCGCGCTCTCGCGTCGGGAGCCGCGCACTGTTCCGGACGCCCAGGCCCGGTCTCGTGAGCGCGCGCGCCGTCTGTCCCGGGATCGAGAGCGCGCGCGCCGTGCGTCCTGGGCTCGGGGCCGCGCGCGCCGGGCCTCCGGGCTCGTTCGTTCCCAGTCAGCCTAGAGCGGCCCGGGGTCGGAGAACCGCGTACCCCGCCATGTTCTCCTTGGTGCTGCGGGCCGGGGCGACCGGCCTCACTGCTCAGTGGGTAAGAGGCTCGGGGTGGACCCGGGCACTGTCGCCACAGTCTCCCGCTCTTCTTGCCTCCCTTAGCTTTGGTGCCGGGAGACCCCAGGGCGCTGGACAGGTCAGCTGGCGGCGGCGGCGACGCCGCGGCCTTCGTCCTCGGTGCCTCCGGGATGCTCCGCAGCTGCGGTGGCGGCGGGTGGCGGGCCGCCCGCACCGGGCCGGGAAAGTCACCCCTAACTTAGTCAAGGTCAGGAAGGCGGTTGTCATTTGTCCTGGCGCGGAACCTAGGTGGGCCCTGGCGGCCCGCTGCTTCCAGGATCCCAGCCGCGAAGAAAGGGGCTTTTTGTCTGAATTAAAAGCATGCTGGAGAAAACGCTGATCTGCTCGGTGAAGGCTTGCCGAGTTCCTTCAGGACTAGATAAAGGTGACCAGCGTTTCATTTACTGAAGTTGCCCATTCATTTTAGCAAATGCTCGGCAGAAAGTCGTAGGGATTAACCGTGAAAGAATAGTAGCACGCGTAACTGCGCTACTTAAGGAGTTGTAGGTTTGTGGCCATTTGAGTGTCAAGTGCATCTCAGATAGGCGAAGGAATTGAAGTTGAAACACTAAAGCGAACCTAAAATGCAGATTCCAGGGCCTGCGAGATAGCTCTGTGCCGAAAGGCGCCGGCCTCCAGGTGTGAGGACCAGTCGTCGTCTGACCTTCACGAGCACGACTAGTGTCGGGAGAGTGCATGGGCACACAGTAAATAATGGCTATTGAATTAATTACATGGCAGTTACAGGAAAGAAAGAAGCCTTATTTGTTTGGTTGGATTTTATTTTCCCAACAGTAAAACAAAAACTAAGTTCTCAACAAAACACAATACACACACACACACACACAAAATCCATTCGGGGCTTTAGACTTAGGCATCCCAGATGACCTTTTGTACTTATGTGACATGACCTAGAGCAGTTAGTTTGTTTTTGTTTCTTCAGATGTGAAATGGGAATATTGAGTTTGTCCCTAATTATTTGAAGCCTTAATGTACCTTAGGTACATCAGTGTGGATTGGATTATAGTATTTTATTTTTTCCTTTTGAAACTAGCTGTCACCTGCAGCTGTGGCTGGCCTGGAGCCAGCTAAGTGTACCATGTTAGCCTTGAGTGTTTGTTGGTCCTCTTGCCTTGAGTCCTGAGTGCTGGGATTACAGGTGTGAGCTTCCAAGCCCTGCTGGAGTATAGCAATGGTGGGTGATGTTTGATAGCCCTTTGCTATGTATTTAATAGGTGAATCTGTATCTTATTTTAGAGGGTTGATGCAGTATTTTCATCACTATAAATTAGAAACAATTCCCTTTTTTGTGTGTGTGCTTGTTTCATGTAAGAACACTAATAAGGTTCATATGAGGAGTATGGTTGGTCACATCTGATATCTTAGCATTCAGGAGTTAGAGGCAGGAAGATCAGAATTTTGCTTTCCTTAGCTATATAGTGAGTTTGAGGCCAGCCTGACCTATATAAATTCCCATTTGTAAAATATCCCCAACTCAAATCCCAGCCGCCTGCAACAAACAAAAAGGAACCCATGATAGTGTGGAATAGTAAAGAGTCAGTGAAAGGTTTTATGTACAGTAAGAGCTCTGCTTTGAGTAGATGACCGGTGTAGGAATGGTGATGGACTAGGTCTGGTCGAAGTCAGAAACTGGAGGGTTACATCGGTAAGAGAGGCTCTGTGAATCATTCAGTTGAGGAGGAGACTAAGAAGTAGGGGCAAAAAAGTTCCCATAGACATTTTCTGTTTCTTTTGTTTTTGAGGCAAAGGGTAACAAGAGGTGTAATTGAAAAGCAGTTTTTTTAAAAGTTTTATTTATTTATGTATATGTACACTGTAGCTGTCTTCAGACACACCAGAAGAGGGCATCGGATTCCATTACAGATGGTTGTGAGCCACCATGTGATTGCTGGGGATTGAACTCAGGACCTCTGGAAGAGCAGTCAATGCTCTTATCCTCTGAGCCATTTCTCCAGCCCAGGGTGCTGTTTGTGGATGCTGTTTCCAGACAGTTTCTTTATGTAGCCTTGGCTGGCCTGGAAGAAAGACCAGCCTGGCTTCAAAGAGATCCACCTCACAGAGATCCACCTGCACTCCCAGGCCTCTGCTTTCAGTTTTGAAATGTTTTCCCCCTAAGATAGTCAGTTTTGTGCTGTCCCCCCTCCCCCACATGCTCTCCACAATGAGTAGGTTCTGAATTGTGTTCTGGACATTGTGAATGCGTATGTTACATAGACGCGACAGTCTAACTTACTACTTTAAAGAATGTCCATCTCCATTGTCTTGAGTGGTAGAGCAAATATTGGTTCTGTTTAGCGGGGCTACTTAGAACCCACCATTACCCAGGGCCAGCCAGAGGTGTGAGCAGTCGCTGTCCTCGGTTTCCTCCTTTCTTTCCACTTCCTTGGCTAAGTCAAGCCACTTAAGATTGCTTTTTATTTTTATTTTTTTTATATTTATTTTAGTTTTGTTGTTTGTAGAGCAGGGTCTTACTGTGTAGCCTAAGCTGGCTTTAAACTCTGGTAGTACTCTTAGTATACCTTCTAAGTGTTGGTGTTACAGGTGTGAGCCATCATACCTGGCTTACATGAAAGATTTTTGGTTTGTTTGTTTGAGACAGGGTTTCTCTGTGCAGTTCTAGTTGACCTGTTACATTAGAGATACTCAAACCTAATTTTGTAAAATCCCAGCAGACCCAAGAGAGATTTTATCTTTTAGGATAGGCATATTGGTACATACCTTTAATCCCAAAGGCAGGAGGATCTCAGTGAGTTTGAGGCCAGTCTGGTCTATATAGCTGGTTGCCAGAACATCAAGGGCTACTTAGTGACGTTTCAACAAAACAAAACAAAACAAGAACCCAAGAAATTTTATCTTAGTGTGTGTGTGTATCTTAAAGTCCTAAATCCCAAAACATTTTACAGATTTTTTTTTCTTTTTTTTTTTCTTTCTTTCTTTCTTTTTTTTTTTTTTTTTTTTGAGACAGGGTTTCTCTGTATAGCCCTGGCTATTCTGGAACTCACTCTGTAGACCAGGCTGGCCTCGAACACAGAAATCCGCCTGCCTCTGCCTCCCAAGTGCTGGGATTACAGGCGTGTGCTACCACGCCCGGCTTTTACAGATTTTTCTTAGCTTATGCTGGGTTTAACTACACTCCTACTTTGAAGGTCGATGATTTAATAAGTGAAACAGTATAGTTTGCCAACATTGTATTCTATTAAGTAGTTTCACCCTTTTATTTTTTTCTCTCTTTGTATGTACAATGTGTGAGTTTGTATGTAAGTATTCCTTTTTAAAGCTGCCCAAGGAAATTGTTGTATATGATGAACAACTAAGTTTAACGAGTGCTGTAATTATGGAAGAATGACCGACTCCTTTCTTTAGTGGCTGTCCAGGCTATGCAGAGGGAGTTCCGTGGTCAGGAGGGGTGCGTGGGAGGCATAAAGTGCTGTCAGTTGAAGAAGCTGCATGCACAAGGGGTGGGCTCATGGCAGGCTGGAGAGGAAATGAGGGTGAAAGCCGGGACTGAAAGGGTCAAAGGCCTTTCCTATGACATAAGAGGATTTAGATTTTATCCAGTAAGACATGAACAGTTTTGGCAGATTTGTAGCATGCTCAAACTGAGTCCATTGCTACCACTTTCAGTCCTCTGCTCATTAGAATTTTTGTGAGCATCTCTAGAGACGTGGAAAAGCGTAAGACAGTCATGGAACCAACCACGTTATTGGTAGTGATCTGGGGTGGAGAAAGAACTGGGATAGAAGCAGGGCTGGGAATACAATAGAAGGAATAACAAATTATTCACTAGAATGTCTAAGACCTATGGTTAATAAGTCAGGAAAAGTATACTGAAATATTTTCTCAAGTCGAGCATGGCTTTAAGATATTGTCTAAAAATGATTGTTAACTGCATATAATGGTCTATACCTATAATCTTGGCACTTGTTAATAGGAGCATAGAAAGTTTAGGCTAGCCTGGGCTATCTAATGAGATTTATCTCAAAACAACAAAAGTAAGCCTGGTGGTGGTGGTGGTGGTGGTGGTGGTGGTGGTGGTGGTGGCTCATGCCTTTAATCCTGACTTGAGAAACAGGCAGATGCTTATGTGTGTAAGAGAGGCATCCTACTGGAAGGGTTATATTAGATGTATTCTCCAAACTGGCACTAGTGTACTAGAGTGTCGTGGCTTGTGTAAAGTGATGGCTTGGTTTGCTGTGCTCTGCTTTGTGTGTCTTAATGAAAGGGTTGTTTGTATCCTGGTGCGTCGGATGTCTTGTAGGTAGCAGTACATTATTAGCATGAAAAACTCAGGAACATGACATCCCTTATGGGAACACCAGAGCATCTCCCACCCCTTCCATTTCCTTTAAGTAAAGGGGAATTATATATTAATTTCAGCAGAGAGGAAGTAGATGTTTTTCAGATATCTAAAAATATAATTGTATTGCAAGAAGTCAAGGCCTGATTACTAACAGAAGCAAGAAACTCAATAATCTGCTCTGTTTTGAGAATGACTCTTAAAGTTTTTGCAAACCAAAGACAATTTATCTGTCATGCTTTAAAATTATCTTTAAATCTGTCTTTCAGTTATTCTTTCTTGTGTCTGCTAAGAACAACAATGCTTTAACATATTAGGAAGTTCTTTCTGAGTAATCTCATTATCTTACAACAGCCCATTAAAAAGACACCCATTTTAAAACAAATAAGAGCTCTTGCCTTTTATCTCAGTATCCAGGAGGCAGAGTCAGGAGGGTCTCTGAGTTCGAGGCCAGTCTGGTCGACAGAGCTAGTTCTAGGACAGCCAAGGCTGCTCAAAGAAATCCTGTCTCAAAAAACAAAACAAAACAAAAACAAGATAAAATCAATAAGCTTTAAAAATATTAAAGAAGGGGCTGGAGAGATAGCTCAGTGGTTCAAAGTCCTGGCTGCTCTTCCACAGGATGGGGGTACATTCCCAGGACCCACATGGTGGCTCCTAGCTGACTGATACTTCAATTCTAGGAGACCCAACACTTTCTTTTGTCTCCCAATGGCACCAGCCTTGTTTTGCACATAGTGCATAGACTTATATGCTGTCTAAACACCTGTACACATAAAATTTAAATAATAAAGTAGGAGATTAAGAGATGGGTGGCTCAGCAGTTAAGAACCTCTTCCTGCTCTGAGGGCCAGAGTTTGCATCCCAGCACACATGGGGCAGCCCCCAGGTCCCTGTAACTCTGGCTCCAAAGGGTCTTATTTTCCACTTCTGATACAGTATCTTAAATAAAGATACTAAGTACAAAGTTGCATATTAGGAACTAGCAAAGTATTAATATAAACTCTTTACCTTGGGGAAAATTAAAAGCCAGAAAGTACTGAGTTAGCTTTTTCTCCCCACTTTTTAAAAAAGATTTTATTTATTTATTTATTTATTTATTTATTTATTTATTTATTTATTATGTATACATGTTTGCTTCATGCCAGAAGAGGGCACCAGATCTCATTACAGATGGTTGTGAGCTACCATGTGGTTGCTGGGATTTGAACTCACTGGAAGAGTAGCCAGCACTCTTAACCACTGAGCTATCTCTCCAGCCCCCTCCCCACTCTTCTTAGTCATTCTGTCATGAAACATTGATTTTGGGGGGGGAGGGATGGAAATATGTGTAAACTCATGTGAATATGCAGAATTACTGCTCAGCAAGACTATGCCTCAGAAATATTTTCCAGGGATTGGTAGAGTGGTTCAGTGGTTGGGGTGCTTGCCACCAAAACTGCCATCTTGGGTTCTGTCCCTGGAGCCAATTTCTGTGAGTTGTTCACAGCAAATAAAATTAAAATAAAATAAAATAAAAGCAACAGATAAATAAATGTTGAAGAGATTGTCCAATTTGTAGCAGCATAGATTTAATGAACAACATTTTTTAAAAAAAAAATACAAAATATGTTTACTGGGATAGTTCCCACTCACCCTGAATCAGGTGCTTCCAGTGCCGCTGCCTTCTGTGCGAACATCCTTCTGTCAGCCCTGCCTACTGTTTGCGCATGGGCAAAGACTGGCCATTTTATAGCGAAGACTTTATGGATTTTCAGATCCATAACATAGGAACTGGGGCTCTGCACCACATACTTTTTCCTGTGTTTCTTCTTCTCTGGAAAGGAATGAAGGAGATCCTTTGTGAGAAGCATGTTCTTGTAGGGAGGTCTTAACCCCCAGAAAGCCAATGGGCAGCTTTTTCTTTTCTTTTCTTTTCTTTTTTTTTTTTTTTTTTTGGATTTGGTTTTTTTTTCAAGACAGGGTTTCTCTGTGTAGCCCTGGCTGTCCTGGAACTCACTCTGTAGACCAGGCTGGCCTTGAACTCAGAAATCCTCCTGCCTCTGCCTCCCAGAGTGCTGGGATTACAAGTGTACGCCACCACTGCCTGACTGGGCAGCTTTTTCAAAATTAGCTCTGTATTTATTTTAAAGATTTATTTTCATATTTTGTGTTTAGTGTTTTGCCTACATGTATATATGTGCTCTGCATGTGTGCATGGTGCCCACAGAGAAGAGGGCACTGGATCTCTTGGGACTGGAGGTATAAACAGTTAAAATCCACCATGTGGGTGCTGAGAACCGAACCAGAGTCCTCTGCAAAAGCAGGTCTTTAACTGCTGAGCATCTCTCCAGCGCCTCTTTATTCATTTTAAATGAAAATATATGCATGAAATATCCTGAATAAACAAAAAGGGATCAGATATTGACCAAAAAAAAAAGCTCGATGTATTTCATTTGTGAATGTTTTAGTTTAAATCAGTCTTTTTCAGTTTGCATATCAGTGTTAAATAGGAATTTGGAAAATAGAAAAAAAAGATATGAGCCTTTACAATCTTATAATAAAAATGATGGTGACAATTATTTACAGCATTCATTTTTTATTAGAGTCTGTATTTGTTATAATAGGAATGATAGACTGTATTTTTTAAAAGTTAATTTTGTTGTATTTTGTGTTTTGCCTGTGCACCATGTGCACCCTGTTGCCCAAAGTCATCAGAAGAGGTCCCTAAGACTGGAGGTACAAATGGTTGTAAGCCACTGTGTGAGTGCTGGGAATTGAACCTGGGTCCTGGAAGAGCAGACAGTGCCCATAACTGCTGAGCCGTCTCCGCGGTCCTATTTATGTCCTACAAAAAGAGTTCTTGGGGCTGGTGAGATGGTTCAGTGGGTAAGAGCACTGACTGATCTTCTGAAGGGCCTGAGTTCAAATCCCAGCAACCACATGGTGGCTCACAACCATCCATAATGAGATTTGACGCCCTCTCCTGGTGTGTCTAAAGACAGCTACAGTGTACTTACAGATAATAATAAATAAATCTTTAATTCTTGATCATTTCTGGATGTAACTGTGGCATCAATTTGTTTTTCCTCTGTCATTTTTATGAAAATTAACAGCTCCTTAATACTCCTTAATACTCCACTATGGGAATTGTGTTCATTTAGAACTTCCCTTCAGCTCACAAAGTAAAAACTTGCTGTGGAGACCTCATGACCTAAGTTTGATCCCTGGATCTCACAGTGGAAGGAGAGGACTCCTGAAAGTTTTCTCTGACCTCCACACATGAACTTGCATTCACACACACACAGAACATAGCGAATTACACTCTGAAAATACTTTAAAATTAAAGCTTCTCTTTGCTTATGTTTTTCAATAACTACGCTAGAAACAGTTTTTGTTTTATTTTGATTTGGGTTTTTTGTTTGTTTGTTTGTTTGTTTGTTTTTTACTGTTTTTGTATATTTTGAGACAGTCCCCTATGAACCCTGAATTCATAAGAGATCTGTGTGGCTTTGCCTCCCCAGTGCTAGGGTTAAAGGTATGTGCCACCTTGCATGACAAAATATTCTTATGTCTTTTATACTCATTTCTTTCAAAGATGTATTATTTTTAAATATGTGTGTATATGTAGGTATATGCCCACCAGTGCAGTGCCTGCAGAGTTAAGAGGTCTGGGGTTTCCCTGGAGCTAGAGTTACAGGCAGTTGTGAAATGCCCCAGGTGGATGCTGGGAACAGAACTGTAAGAACAGTTCCCGTTTAGAGTGGGAGGTCAGCAGTACAGGAGATGAGCAGGAGAACAAAATGTATCAGATTCCTTCAGAGCAGGTGCTCCTGGTCAGGCTGCAAAACATTCAAAGTCATACAGTGTGTGGCTGGAGCTGCTGAAGGATTTAGTACAGTGCTGAAATGGCCGGCAGGTCTGGTAACACGTCCTATAATCACTAAGCAATCTCTCCAGCTCCCTTACCTGCACTTTGTAACTTTGTAATGTAACACACACACACACAGAGCACCTCTCCTCTCCATGAGACAGGGTCTTCATATGCATGCATAGATTCACAGCACCCTCCTCTCAGGCTTCCTAGTACTAGGATTGTAGGCTGGGACACCCCAGCTACTACTTCAATGCCCTTTAAAAGTAAATTTCCAAAAGCATTGCTGTGTTAAAAGAAGTATATTTATATCAGGCATTGTGGCACACACCTTTCATCCCAGCACTTGGGAGGCAGAGGCAGGTGGATTTACAAATTAAGTTCAAAGGCTCTGTTGCATAGAGAAGCTATGTCTTCAACCATCCCCCGCCAAAACGCCCCCCAAAGGGTATAAATTCTTTGAAGTTTTTCATAAATCATACTAGTTTGCTTCCCTAAAAGGCATGTATGAGTGTTTGCCTAATGCATTAGCAAACCCATTTCTCCCATGCTCTCAACAAAATGGAATGCTATCTTAAAAAAAATCCCAAACCAAAACTTTTCTTAATTTAAGCTGACAGTATTATTTTAAATTTCATGCTTTTAATTGCTATTACGTTTTTAAATGTTCATGATCTTTACTAATTTTCCTCATTAACTTTATGCACTTAAGGTCTTTTCTGGGTGTTATCCCTTTATCACTAGAAGTGTGTAAGACATAGTAGTCTTCAACATAGTTGGTAGATGATGCCAGAGAGAGAGGGTGTACGGGAGAAACAGAGCAGAGGAGTCAGAGCTGAGTCCTGAAGGAAGGCGGTGACTTTCAAGTTGTGGCTAATCCTTAAGAAATGAGTATATGAGGCTCAGAAGGCTAAAAGAGGGGTTACTTCCCCTGCCTTAAAATTAACCATTGTCTCAGTGTTTACTCAAGTAATTCTGTTATTCAGAAGTTGTTGCTATATTTTCTTCTGTTCTCAGCTGAAGTGACTGCAGTCTGTTTTCTATAGTTTAGTGTCATGTTTCATAGTCTTGATTGTGTTGTTTTTTAAAGTTAAATATTTAAAGCAAAAGAAGCATAAAGTAATGCATGTTTACCTGCTAGCTGCCTAAGGGGTGGTGGTAGGAGGGGAGAAGGGTTGAGGCAGAGCCCCTCCAGGACCCTTTCTCTGGTTGTGGGTGCTACATGGTACTAAACCTGATAGCTTTGATCACTGTATGCTGTACTAGGTTTTCTAGTTAAGGCATTTGTTTAGAGTGGGAGGTCAGCAGTACAGGAGATGAGCAGGAGAACAAAATGTATCAGATTCCTTCAGAGCAGGTGCTCCTGGTCAGGCTGCAGAGCATTCGAAGTCATACAGTGTGTGGCTGGAGCTGAAACGGCCGGCAGGTCTGGTAACACGTCCTATAAACAGTCCAGCACCAGGAAGGCTGAGGCAAAAAGAAAAAACTTAAAACTACAGCATGGGCTATATATGGAGACACTATCAAAAAATTTTAGAAGAGTATAATGTGACTATTTGTGCATAGCTGTGACACATGTGTAGAATAAAAACATTACCATATTAGGGCCAGCTGTGGTAGAGCAAACCTTTAATCTTGGGAGGCTGAGGCAGGTGGCTCAGTAGAAAGGCAGCCTGGTCTACAGGACAATCCAGTAAAGCAGGACTACACATTGAGACCCTGTCTCAAGCAACAAAACTTTACCATATTAAAAAGCTGGCATCAAGTCAGACAAAGGGAAAGACAGCCACTTAATTCTCTGAGGTTCATGCCAGCCTAATGTGAATAGAAAGTGCTCATGGCACCTGTGCACCCGTGCTCATGGCACCTGGGCACCCGTGCTCATGGCACCTGTGCACCCGGGCTCATGGCACCTGTGCACCCGTGCTCATGGCACCCGTGCTCATGGCACCCGTGCTCATGGCACCCGTGCTCATGGCACCCGTGCTCATGGCACCCGTGCTCATGGCACCCGTGCTCATGGCACCCGTGCACCCGTGCTCATGGCACCCGTGCTCATGGCACCTGTGCACCCGTGCTCATGGCACCCGTGCTCATGGCACCCGTGCTCATGGCACCCGTGCACCCGGGCTCATGGCACCCGTGCACCCGGGCTCATGGCACCTGTGCACCCGTGCTCATGGCACCTGTGCACCCAGGCTCATGGCACCCGGGCTCCACTCTGGCTTGGGTTTGGGTCAGTTCTTCCACTGACTCCCACAGGTGAGTTAATAATGTGCCCTTATGCATCTATTTCCTGATACTTTTGAGAGAGAAGGGCATAGGATATAGGCCAGCTCTCCTAAGATGATACCCAAGATAACTTGATTCCCTTGTTTTAAATTATGACTCTTAAAATGAAATTTTTCTTAATATTTGTGACTAAGTTTTCTTAAAAATTTAAACTTTAGGGAAGACATGCAAGGAATTTGCATAAGACAGCCGTGCAAAATGGTGCTGGAGGAGCCTTATTTGTGGTAAGTAATTGGAATTCCTTATAATGGAAAGACTTGGGATTTTGAGTGAATCCACTATAATATCATAAATTGTGGGATATGTTACCATAACTCCATGGCAGAATATTTGCCTAGAGTATGCAGGGTCTGGATTCAAATCCTAGTACTGCAAAGAAAAGAAGTAAACAACCTTAAGTATTTGTTTTAGTTTCATGTGTGAGTGTAACTGAGAGCATGCATGTACATTGTGGATGCAGGAGTAGAAAAGGTCAGCTCCTTATGACCTGGGCTGTAGTCAGCTGTGAGCTGCATGTGGGTGCTGGGAACCAAGCCTGACTGCTCTTCAGCCTAGAGCCACTTCTCCTGCCCCTAAAAAACAAAACCTTAATGCCTGTGTCTTTGGAATATATTGATCACCATGGGGATTTAAGAATAGCTTGTTAACTTTGTTATAATTCAAATGATGTTTGGCTTCAGCTGAACCTCTCAAATAGAAACTAACACCTAGGAATTTAGGAGACTCTAGGATTAAAAATTTTGGTTACTGTGAGCAGGGCATGATGGAGCACGCTGTTAGTCCCAGCACTTGGGAGGCAGATCTCTGAGCGTTTAAGGCCAGCCCGATCTGCATAGTGAGTTCTAGGACAGCCAGGGCTCTGTTACACAGACAAACACTGTCTCCAAGGAGGGAAAATTTAGGTTATTGGTTGGTGAAATTGCTATGAGTGCTAATCTGAAGGTCAGATTACATGACTGTAATTTGAGAAATCCCTAAAGGGTATTTGTTTGAAACTCAAGAGTTTATAGTAATACAGTTAGTGCATTACTGCATAATTAATATATTATTTCACAAAGCAGTTGGTCTCCGTAATTTTGGCTTCACAGTTTTAACACTAGGGTGGTATTTACAAACTGGCTTTAGATGCTGTGTCTGTTTTTAGTAATTAATCTAGTATTTGATGACAATGGTAGTAAACTTGTATGATGATTTAGAGTATATACTTCAAATTATTGTCCAAAGCTTCTATTTTCCTCCCTCTTTTGTTTGGTACCTTTTTTAAAAAGCAAAACACTGAGAACATAGAGATGTCTTGTTAATATTAAGCTTATTCTGCTCTTTAAAAAATAATAATGTACATATTTGACTATTGCTGGCTCGCCGGGAACTCACAAAGATCTGTTTCCCCAGTGCTGGGATTAAAAGTGTAAAAACACATTTTTAATATTTGGCCTACTCCACTGGGTTTTTTTGTTTGTTTCTTTGTTTTGTTTTGTTTTTGGAATATAGTTGTGGTTTTAGTTTTTTGCTTCTGATGTTTTCTTTTATATAGGATTTCACATTGCAACCCAGGATGTCCTTAATTCTTGGCAATCCTCCTGCCTGGGATTCTTGGCAAACTGAACCTTCTAAATGTTCACTCGATGGTTTCTCTGTGGAACACTTGTTTGGGGACAGACATGTCGTCCCAGACATCAAGGGCAATCAGCTCCTTTGTTTTTGGGTACTGTGCTTGTCAGGAATTCACATTTAGAATTTTTATTTAAAATTTTTACTGATGTGTATGTCTACCTGGATAAGTGCATGTGGTACAGGTACCTCACAGGCCGGAAGGGACCAGTGAATACCCTGGAACTGGAGTTACTGGGAGTTATGTTTCCTAATGTGGATGCTGGGAACTGAACTGTGGTTCTCTGCATTAGCAGCAGACATCCCACCCACCCTTCACCCCCGAGATAGGGTTATCTGGTACAGTAGAGCCCTGGCTATACTGGAGCTTTCTCTGTAGATCAGGTTATCCTCAAACTCAGAAATCCACATGCCTCTGCCTCCAAAATGCTGGGATTAAAGGCGTGCACCACCATGTCCAGCAGCAGCCAGTAATTTTAACCTCTAAGCTCTCTTTCCAGCCCATACTTAAATTTTGTGTCTTAATTACATACTGCTGCCAGTTTGTATTTGATATTTGAACTAGAATACACCATTCCTAGTGAAGCTGGATAACTATTTTTTGTTTTGAAACCAAAAAGTATGCCTTAATATTTAAGGGTTCATTTTGAAACTATTCTAAACGTTTTAGTTCTGCTATCCTTTGGTAAACAGTTAACAAGTAAGTATTTTTAGTCATTCCTGATACAAAGATAGACTTGATGGGCTTAAAGTAGAGATTAAATGAACAGCAACCATATAATGTAGTGTACAGTGGTATTTCAGTTTTAGAGAAAATATTGATAACTTTGGGAAAAAAATTTTTTTCTTTTTTTAATTTTTTTATATAGCATAGAGATACTCCTGAGAATAACCCAGATACTCCATTTGATTTCACACCGGAAAACTATAAGGTATGTTTAATAAACAGCATGGTTGATTTATCAAGTCTTCAGTATGTCCATACATATAAAGCGGGTACTTTCCCTTCTACAGAGGATAGAGGCAATAGTAAAAAACTACCCAGAAGGGCATAAAGCAGCAGCTGTGCTTCCGGTCCTGGATCTAGCCCAAAGGCAGAATGGATGGCTACCTATCTCCGCTATGAACAAGGTATTGAATTCAATTTGCTTCAGGAAAGATGAGAGATTGTATGTGGTAACTTAATATAGAGATCATCATGATAATCATTAATACCAGAGTTTACTCATACATTCATATGATTGATTGTTAGATAGATAGATAGATCTCCTCTTTAGTGTGTTTTTGTAATACAGCTTCCATTCTTGCAGGAAATAGGCACTAATGTGAAGGAGGTGTTTTTCTCCTCCCCATGCCTTTTGAGGGAAATGATCATTAATGAAAATATCTCAAATATTATATAATTTAGTATCAAAGTGTTTTGGAAATTAATGCAATAGTGTTTCAACATTAAAATTACAGGGGAAAAAGCCCTTACCAATGTGATCTCACAATATCTTTACATCTTTGGTTCTAGTCTTTAACAAAAATTTGCATCTACTATGTGGTATGCGTGGCTTTGGTTACCTTCCGAACTGCCAAGTGACCCACTTCAGCCTACTTATAAACCTAAGACTCACCCTCCCTCCTTCCAAGACAGGGTCTGCCTGACACACTTAGCCAGTCTATGCTTGAGCTTTTGCCAGTCCTCCTGCCTTAGATGTGAAGATTGTTTTCAAATAGTTTCAGCAATAATCTATATTTCAGATTTACTTACATCCTGTTACTATGGTAATTACATTCCTGTGACATATAGCACATCACGTACAAAGTACACATAAGAACAGCCCATGAAAGCCTGGTGGTGGTGGCGGCGCATGCCTGTAATCCCAGCACTCTGGGAGGCATAGGCAGGCGGATTTCTGATTTTGAGGCCAGCCTGGTCTACAGAGTGAGTTCCAGGACAGCCAGGGCTATACAGAGAAACCCTGTCTCGAAAAAAACCAAAAAAAAAAAAAAAAAAAAAAAAAAAAGACCCAGCCCATAGCTTTCTGCTTGACCACCATCATGGATGCTCCATGTAGTGTGCTCATGCTTACCATCTTCTAAACTTGATTTGGTTATAAATGAAGTGCACTGTTAAGGTGGATTATTACAAAAAAGGAACAAAAGACAAAGGCTATCTCATCTTTGTTGGGAGAACAATAGACTTTATCTAAAAACTGCAAATGCAAACTTTAGGTTGTGTTGATTGCTCTATTTGCATATATACTTCCCTAATACTGATATATGTTACAAAACTTTATTTAATAATTAAATGCTTCCCTTAGTTAATATAGGTGGTTACTTTTTCTAAAAACCTTGATGAGGACTGGGTATGTAGCTAAGTGGAAGAGCATTTGCTTACCAACTCCAAATCCCTGGGTTTAATCCTCAGCACCAAGAAAAAAAACAAAAAATAGCATGCTCTATAGTTCTTGTGAAAAATGTTTTATTTGAAATTATACCTTTGTTTTTAAACTCTTAAAAATATTTTTAAATATTAAGCTCAGTGTGTGAAGCGCATGTGGCCAGAGGACTTCCGTGTTACAAGGTTTTCTACTTGCTTGAACTTACCAGCTCATACCTTGTTTCTTTGGTTTTTTTGTTTTTTTTTTTAAGGAAAATGATGTTTTATTAATGAAAACATTTTGGTCTCTTGTTGAATAGTAAGAGTATAGAGGAAAATAAAACAAGAGTGTAAGAACATTTAGGACTTATTAGAGCTGGATACATTAGCTTCAGTGATGTGAACATTGTAATCATTTTTAATGTTTTAATATTTTAGGTGGCAGAAGTTTTACAAGTACCTCCAATGAGAGTATATGAAGTAGCAACTTTTTATACAATGTATAACCGAAAGCCAGTTGGGAAGTACCATATTCAGGTCTGCACTACTACACCTTGCATGCTTCGAGATTCTGACAGCATATTGGAGGCCCTTCAGAGAAAGCTTGGTATGGAATACTTCATTTCTTTTATTAATAACCGGGTGCCTTGGGACACAGCCTTAATCCCCCAGCACTTGGGATGAAGAGACAGAGGGATCTCTAAAGTAAGTTCCAGGACAGCCAGGGCTACGCAGAGAAACCCTGTCTTGAGGCACCTTTCCCCACCCCTAACCCCAAACAAACAAACAAAGCAAGCTTCATCTCTATACATTTCCTGACTTCTAAACAAAATTATCTTTCTCTCTTTTCTAGATCTGACATTTTCCACCTAAAATATTCAACTTCAATTTATCTCATTTGGCTTGTACTTACTCAGTACTTAAAAAAAAGTATTAGTTGCTTACTTTTATTTGTTTCTACTTTGTGTTCATCTAATTATCAGCCTCAAGTCTGAGCCTTTAATCTATGTTAATCATTAAGAATGTTAGTATTATGTCACATAAAAAAATGACTATATATGGGCTAGAGAGATGGCTCAGGCAAAAAGCATGCATTGCTTTCCCCGAGGACCTGAGCTCACTTCCTATCCAACATCTGTGTATCAGGCAGCTTATAACCACCTGTAATTCCAGCCCCAGGTGGATCAGACACTTCTTGAGGCATCTGCACTTATGTTCACAAACACAGAAAAAGAATTTTTAGAGCGTCCATGCACTTTTCTAGAGACGCCTTAGGATAAGTAACAACATAGTAGTAATATTTCATAAGGGAAATTTTAAATGGATATAGTTATAGCATATTTATAAAATAAAATAAATGAGTACTTTCAGTACTTTCCATACAAAATTGCCATTGCTGCTGGCTTTTTTTTTTTTTTTTTTTTGAGACAAGGTTTCTCTGTGTAGCCCTGGCTGTCCCAGAACTTGCCCTGTAGACCAGGCTTCAAACTCAGAGATCTGCCTGCCCTTCCCTTGGAGTACTGGGTTTAAGGGTGTGTGCTACCACTGCCTGCCTGCATTTATTTTTAACTGTGAAGTTAAAACATCTTTTAATTTTCCTTCTTGTCCTGAGGAAGTACAGGCCTCGTTCATACTAGAGGCAAGTACACTTAACAATGCTTTGAGCTCTCAGCCCCAGTCTTTCCTTACATTGAGATAGGGTCTTACTGAGTTGACCAAGCTGTTCTTGCTTGCAGTCCTCTGACTCTCGAGTTATAGCTGGTCATTGTCATCAATTGTAGCTTTTTAAAAAATAAACGTCCTTGCATGTCACAGATATATTTGGGCAGTATCAAAGTATAAGGCTCAAAGACCAAGCTGGCTCCCAAAACACACCTCTAAGGTATAGATTCTGGTAACTGCCCAGTATATAATAGGTTACAGGTTTTATATCCTTTATTATTTAGCATATAAATGTAATATATGTGCTCTTATATTATGTGGTGTAACCGGACTTCATGCATAGCACACACTGTTCTCATTTTTTGCTGTTATAGACAAGAGTACTCTAGTAATTGCTTTCTTCCTTTTTTTGGCGGGGGGTGGGGGGGTGGGGGGAAGGGGGACTGGGAAGGGAGGGGGGGTAGGGGGGGTGGGGGGGTTGGGGGGCGGGGGGGGGGGGGTGTTGGGGATAGCCCTAGCTGTCCTGGAACTCACTCTGTAGAACAGGCTGGCCTCTAACTCAGAAATCCGCCTGCCTCTGCCTCCCAAGGGTTGGGATTAAAGGTATGTGCCACCACTGCCCCGCTAGTAATTTCATATATACACACCTTTGCATGTTTTTCATGTTGTATATTAAGATCATAAGATCATTTATAAGAAATTGCTGAGTCACACTTGCTGTATTTTGCCAATCTCTTCCCTTAAGGATATGAGTATTCATTTTCCTTACCTCCTTAATAATCTTCTGAATCTTTGCCAATCTAATGGTGTAACTGGTTATTAGCAGAGCAATTGGTTGTTTTTTTTTTAAATTAGATATTTTGTTTACATTTCAAATGTTATCCCCTTTCCCAGTTTCCCCTCTGCAAACCCCCATCCTATCCCCCCTACTGTTTCTATAAGGGTGTTTACCCACCCACTCCCACCTCACTGCCCTAGCATTTCTCTACACTGGGGCATCAAGCCTTTACAGGACCAACGGCCTTCCTTTGATGCCAAATAAGACCTCTTCAGGTCCTTCAGTCTTTCCCCTAACTCCTCCATTGGGGTCCCTGTGCTCAGTCTGATAGTTGGCTGTGAGCATCCAAATCTGTATCGGTCAGGATCTGGCAAGAGCCTCTCAGGAGACAGCTGTATCAGACTCCTGTCTGCATGGTTGCTTGTTTTTTTTAGTGACTTTTTTTTGTTTATATGTGTACAGTACCCTTGGTGGCCAGAAGGGGGTGTTGGGTCCCCTGGGACTGCACTTAGGAGAAGTTTATAACCCATAACTGTATGAGTGCTGGGAACCAAACCCAGCTCCTCTGCAAGGACACCCAGTGCTCCAATCACTGAGAAGCCTCCAGCCCCTATTTATTTGTTTTTATTTTGAAGCTTGAGAACAATTTTATTAGTTTAAAAGAAAAACCCCAAGGCAGGCAAATTATGACTATCCACTGCTGCCTGTAGGAGTGCGACAGAAAAGGTGGAGCCGTGCTGTTTGAGGTTGGCTGGAGGTCAGCCATGTGGCGGGCGGGCAGGCAGGCAGGCGGGCAAGCAGCTAGGTGGGATGGGCAGAAAGCTGTCTTACACAGAGTGAATGAAAACTGTGAGTACTGGTCTCTGGGGTTTTATTGATTTTAAAGGAACTAGCTTACTCACGAAATAGCTTGAGCCAGGCAGTGGTGGCGCATGCCTTTAATCCTAGCACTTGGGAGGCAGAGGCAGAGGCAGAGGAAGGTGGATTTCTGAATTGAAGGCTAGCCTGGTCTACAGAGTGAGTTCCCGGTCAGTCAGGGCTACACAGAGAAACCCTGTCTCAAAAAACCAAAAAAATAAAAAATAAATAAAAATAGCTTGAAGCTAGGCAGGTAGCTTTGGCATATAATCCCAGATCTCTGGCACCTAAGCCAGGAGGGGTGTCATGCAGGCCAGGACTGAGCTTCAGTGTGAGACCCTGTCTCCAAAAACAAAACAAAACAAAAAACCTAAAAGACAAAAAAATCAAAATGAATATTATGTTGTTATCATTATGTTTATTTTTTGAGACCAGATCTAGGCTAGCATTGAACTTGAAGCCTGTCTCTGCTTTCTAAGTGCTGAAATTATGTGTATACCATTATGCTTGGCTCTTTGTATTTTTACAGAAATTTAATGTATGCCAATACTTTATATGCCTCTATAACATACTGTCGATATTATCATTTTTATTAAACAATATTGCTTTTATGCTATAATCCATTTCTTTTAATGATTATCTACATTTTTAGGAATAAAGGTTGGAGAGACTACACCTGACAAACTGTTCACTCTTATAGAAGTGGAATGTTTAGGAGCCTGTGTAAATGCACCAATGGTTCAAATAAATGACAACTACTATGTGAGTATCCATCCAACTTCATGTAAGCTGAAGTTCTCAAGTGTCCTACTTAAGATATTAGTTCCTGAGTTACTCATTTAGAAGAAACTACTAGTAGTATTAAGTATCTAGAAGGTTTTAAAAGAATTATCTTTAGACATTTTGCATTTTTCTACAAGATGTGAATTTGTTTTAATTATGACAAATTTAGTCATTTACATATAGTAGAAACGAAGATGAACTAGCAACACTTTAGAGCACTTACTTAGATAATATTGTCATTATCATTATTTGCAGAAGAAATTATACAAACACCTCAAATCTTTTTCTTTCTAGATAGTATCATAAATTCAGCATGTATTTTTATAGTTTTTTGTTTTGTTTTGTTTTTTGAGACAGGATTTCTCTGTGTAGTCCTGGCTGTCCTGGAACTTACTCTGTAGGCCAGACTGGCCTCGAATTCAGAAATACGCCTGCCTCTGCCTCCTAAGTGCTGGGATTACAGGCATGTGCAACCATGCCCAACTCATTTTATAGTTTTAAAGCTTTTTCTGTAGTCTGTATCTATAGTAATATATCATTGTTTGCTTGTTTGTTTTGCCTCTGTTATGTATACCTCAATCAGGAATTCGTCAGGGCTTTATAAGAAGCATAAATTTATTTTGATATAGTAGTCCACAGGCCTTGGTGTCTAAGTTTTTTTCCCTTTTTTTCCAATTAGTAGTTAGAGTTTGAGTCAGCATAGTAGGCCTGTACTTGTCAGGCACAGCAGTGATGATCAGGTGACAATCACTGTGAACCACAGTGCTTCATCTGTCAGATCAGCATTTGTTTTGTTTTTGGTGCTTTCCTATTTTGTTTTCTGATTGCTGTGAAGAGACACCATGACATGGCAACTCTTATGAAAAAGAAAACACAATTGGGGCCTTGCTTATGTTATGGTTGCAGAGGTTTAGTTCATCATCACCATGAAGGGAAGCACGGCAGTGGCATGGTGCTGGAGGAGTAGTTGAAAGCTACAGCCTGATCTGCAGGTAGTAAGAGAGACTGGGCCTGGCTGTCTGCAAGCCCACTAAGCCTCCTAGTCCTTTCAGCTAGTGCCACTCCCAGGCCACTGAGCATTCAAATAGAAGACTAGTCACGATGAGCCTGGGGGCAGGGGGTGGGGACTCTTACTCAAACTAATCTTCAAATCCAGTTCAAATTGAGTTACCAATAAAAGAACTTGGATGACTCCTCTAAGATACTAGTGAGTCCAGAATTCAGATACAGAAATGCACTTAGTTTTTTGCCTTTTCAGCTAAAGCTCTCAATATATATTGCATTATATATTGGAGTTACTCAGTTGTAGATACCTTGTTAAGTAATAAATGAATTAATTTTAAGTACTTACAGATTTTTTTTTTACAGCAGTTCATTAATGTCTTCAATTTTTCTCTAGGAGGATCTGACACCCAAGGATATTGAAGAGATTATTGATGAACTCAGAGCTGGGAAAGTACCCAAACCAGGGCCCAGGTATATTTTTATTTACATATGTAAACTCTAACGGCATAGCCTGCACTCATAGGAGAGACTGGAAGTTTGCTTATCTAAAGCTGTCATCTAGAACAAGATTTTTTTTCCTAAAAAAATCCATAAAGTAAGCCTTGGGAGATGTTTCAGTGTTCTTATAGTTCTTTCAATGCAGGCCTTTGGTGGGGGGAGTTCAGATTCCCAGAACACACGGAAAAGCTGAGTGGGTGGTGTTGACAGAGAATCCTGTGAGCAAGGTGGCCAGCCAGCCGAGCTGAGCCAGAGAGTCACAGTTCAGTGTGAGGCAGAGGCTCCGTACACAAGGTAGAGTGATAGAGGCAGGCATCTAACATTGACTTTGGGACCCCATGTGCACATACATACATCACACACAAATACATGTGCAAACATGCTACATACATCGCATACATATATGGAAAAAACTTTTGTAAAATATCTATGATCTACCAGAACATTTATACTGAAAAAGAATCTCCTACAAATAGAAATAGCTTAAAAGTTCATGTTACTAGAAGATTGTTCTGAAATTATCCTTCCTCTTATTTCCACCTAAAGATCCATTTTTCCCTTTCAATACAAGATAATTTAAGATTTTTTTAAAATTTTGATCATGTATAATGTATATGTGGAGGTCAGAGGACAACTTTGTGGAGTTGTTTCTCTCCTTACATCTGTACAAGTTTCAGGTTTTGAACTTGGGTTGCTATCCTTTTCAACAATCACTTTTTCCTACTGACCCATGTCATTGACCCCAGACAAGATGATCTTTAATTATTACTTTTCTTGAAATAGCTATCTTGTATTCTCCCAATCTTTTTGTCTTATTTACTATCACAGAACTTTAGTTTTCCTTATGTGCCATAGTTTGGTCTCCATGGGATTTCTAGTTG
Organism: Apodemus sylvaticus; assembly: GCF_947179515.1. Lineage (NCBI taxonomy): Eukaryota > Metazoa > Chordata > Mammalia > Rodentia > Muridae > Apodemus > Apodemus sylvaticus. The sequence continues at coordinate 7,755,254 of NC_067480.1, forward strand.
GCTTGTGAATTCACGGTGATGCTTCAAACTAACTGTAGATAGGCATATGTCAAATGACTTAACCAGCAATAGACAACAGGCACACTGATAGTCCCTTAAAGTTACATTAAAGCTGAAAGTGCCTGTTAATATTATTTTGAATTGGGTCTTACTATAGCCCTGGCTGGTGTAGAACTTAACTATATAGACCAGGTTAGCAATTCAGAGCTCTTCCTGCCTTTGCCTCTGGAGTGCTGGCTGGGATTAAAGGTAAACACTACTACACCTGGATGATTTTTTAAAGTAAGAATATACATATACTAATCACTAATAATCATTACTTGTTTTTCTTTTCAGGAGTGGCCGCTTCTGTTGTGAGCCAGCCGGAGGCCTTACTTCTTTGACTGAACCACCCAAAGGACCTGGCTTTGGTGTGCAAGCAGGCCTTTAACTTACATTCAACTGTAAAAATGCCACTGGAGAAATAAAATGAACTTACCTACATAAGCTTTATACTATTTGCTTATTCCCACCTGTACATCTTGGTAGTAATCTAGTAAACACATTATTTATAAGAAGAAAAGTTAAAATAATTTTATATTTCTTTAGCTATATTTACTTATTTAGATACATGATCTTACTTTTTAGACAAGGCTGGACTAGACCTCATAGAGATCTAGTAAAGGTATTCAACAGCCACCACACTTGGCCTTTAGTTGTGTTGTTTTGGTTGTTTGAAGCAGGGTTTGTCCATCTTTGGCTATATTTTTAACACTGGAAGCATCTAAGAAATAACTGGTGGAATTGGTTAGTTGGACAATATGTGTTTGTATGAATAAAAATATTACATTTAACCCAAGAAAGGAGGTAATAGTACAATACTTCTGAAAATGCAGAATAATTTTAATTCATGGAATAATTAGGTTGCTTCAGAATTTATCAAAGTCAGTGTGGCCTTACAGGTGCCTCATTATAGTAGTAGGCACTTTGAAGTCAGTTGGTTCTATGTATGGAAGTCCACACAAGACAGAACTAATTAATGAGACTGTCTTTTTTTTTTTTAAGCTAGATTTATATTATGTGCATCAGTGTTGCTTGATGTGTGCTTGGTATGCACCAAAGCCAGAGGGGAGCAGTGGATACCCAGGAACTGAAGTTACATGCGGTTTTGAGTGGTCATGTGGGTGTTGGGAACAACTGGACCCAGGTATTCCAACAGTGTGTTAACCTCTAAGCCATCTCTCCAGCTCTGCTTATAAAGACAGACTGATTGTGAGTGCTTATGATTTAGGGTTTATGGTAGGTCTTTAAAGTTAAGTTTTCGCAGGAAATATAGCTTCCTATATACACCACTGTTTGGTACTTGCTTGGCATGAGCAAGGGCATATTAGGTTCAGTCTCAAGTACATATACACACACACACAAAGTTCTCTACAACTGTTCATACTGAATTTTTTTTTTTATAGGTGAGGAAAGAAAATCTTATTTTTTTTAATGCAGGTTTACGTTCCGGTCAAGTTCAAAAGTCACATCACAATTTTCAGCTTATTATTGATAGGACTGTCTTAAACTCCCCATTAAGGTACTAACGGATACCGAAGAAGGCCGCAGTTAACGTTGAGGGAGAAGATGGTTTCCTGTAGAGTATGTAACTTCTTGGGGTGGTTAAGGCACAACGGTTGTAGGCTAACCACTGTAGATAAAAGCATTCAGAAGGAAGTCTGAGGACAAGCTGCAGCGATGGTAAAATGTCCTCACACGCTCTGAGACTTAGTACCACACGGACAAATTTAGTGAAATTTCTTTTCAGAAAGGTCACAGGAATCGCATGGCTAAAACCCGGGCATAACGACGCATTCTTTGCATCCAGTGCTCATAGCTCATGCTTCGGGTGCGTCTGTCTTGGACGCCCCTCGGTCGGAGCCGCGCTGATGCGGCTCAGACACCGCACCCCACAGCGCTGCGGTGCCCTCCCGCCCGCCGCTAACAAAACCCTGCCGGTTTACAGCCGGTTTTGCCGTTCCAGCTCAAACCCTGCAAATATATGTGCGTTTTCTCCGCCGGGCGCAGGTACCCACACCGCCTTTGGCACATCTCGGGTGGTGGTGGCTGCGCGTGAGGAGCGCCGGCAGAACGGGGGCCCAGGCCGACGGCTGGAGGGCTGCTCCGACTCCCACGCGGCTCCCACAGCTTTTCGGGCGCGGCCGGCTCCGGAGGCCCAGGACTTCCGGCCCCCTCCACCCGCTCCGCTCTGCTCCCCACGAACGCCACCGCCGCCGCGCGCTCCGCTCCTCCGGAGAGCCCAGGGACGGGCGCGTCGGGGGCGGGGCACGGCGGTCACGCCGCCCGTCCCGTGCCTGCAGGAGTCACGTGTCCGTCCGGGTCACGTGCTCGCGCCGCAGCCAATCGCGGAGAACGCTGTCCAGGAGCAAGGAGGCTGTGGTGAGAGACCGACCAAGACCGGAGATGTTTTCAAGCCTGGCCCCGGTGGCGTCAGGGGCTGTTGCAGCGGCGACGGAGACGCCGGCAGCGGTGGCCACACGGAGGTCCTCGTTCAGGGGGTGAACCCTTCTGCGCCCGCCGAGCCTCGGGTCTGTGCGGGCCAGGGGGGCGTGGCGACCAGAGGGGAGGAAGGAGGGCGCGGTTTCGAGTCTGTCCCGGGTACCAGGGAGGAGACCCTCAGCCCTGAGTCCGGTGCCCCGTCTCCTCCCCGGAGCCAGGTAGGGGGTTGCGCCTCTGCCAGCCGCGCCCAGCCGTGTGCCACGCGCCGCTCGGCCCAGCCCAGTCCGGCCCGCGGCGCGGCCGGCCGGCCCGTGACAGGCCGTTGGTGGCCGCCCCGCCCGGCATCCTGACGGGTCGCGGCGCAGGTGGGGCCGCCGCTGGGCGACGCTCGGGCGGCGGCTAGCGCGAGCGCCTTGGCCGCCGCTTACCGGAACATGGCGCGGCCGAGAGGGCGCCGCCAGCGCACCGGGACGGACGGCATCGCGGGGGCGCGCCGTGCCGCCGCGCGCTCCCGGTGCCAGCCGCGCTGCGTGCGCGGTTGTCGAAGACTCGGTGCGGGCCGGGGCGTAGGAGTCGCGACGGTCCCGGGAGAGGTGCGTGAAAGCAAAAGAGCTGCGGCTCGCTGAGCCAGTTCGGTCCTAAATGCCAGTGCGACCTGCCCTTGCCGCGTTGAGCGTTCAGGTCTAGTTTGTGCCGGTTCCGATTGAAATGATGTCCAGAGACCCTCAGAGCGCGTTGGAATCTTAGACTGGGTTTTGAAGAGTAATCTGGGGATGACGCATCCTTCAGGATCCACAGCGTTGAATATAAACGCTGTACAAAGAGGTCACCAAAGCCCAGCTGACAGCTGTTTTAATAATTACAGTGAGAATAGTTGAGGATGGAAATGAATAGTATTGCACTAGTGGAAACATTTGAAGCAGTGTGGTTGTAGGGACTGTAATTTCCGCTGGACACCCCTTGAACTGGGGTGAAGTATGTTGCAAATAAGGCGATCAGTGACGCCCTGGGATTATCGCTAATTCTGTGGTTGAGATGAACCTGCATTCTCAAGCCGTGTGTTTCTTCTTATTTTAAAATGGTCTGAGTCAATTATAAAGAAAGATGAACTATTCGAGTAAGTCATCTGTTCATTAAAAACATATGCCCAAATAGGCCTTTAAAAATCTTTTTCATTTTCTTCAAGCGTTATACACAAAGGCTTTCCTGGAAATTAACTCAGAACTAGCAAAATGTGCTCGCTTGATGCCAAATGGTTTAAAAGCAAAAATTTGTTAGAGTCGCCGATGTAATGATGAAGACATTGTAGTTCTTTTAAAAACATTTCAGTATGACGTTTAATATTTTAATACATTTGTTTACATGGTGAATGTGGAAGGCAGAGGACAACTTCTAGAGTTGGGTTCTCTCCTTCGACTATGTGGGTTCCAGAGCCCCAACTCAGGCACTTGGGCTTGGTGGGACACACCTTTATGCTCTGAGCCATCTTGACCTCCTTCGGTTAACCTCTTGAGAGTGCTTTCATTTGGATTAAAAGTAAAAATATATAAAAGTATGCAAGGTGTCTTCCTGAGTTTATAGATGCAGAGAGAAAGGCTTTGCTACTTAAGAATCTTTTATAGCAATGGAAATACTAATCGAATTTCTAACACTCTACAAGACAGCTTGGCACAGGACAAACTTAATTGTTCGATGTATGTGTTCTGTTTTTGAGACTGGCAAAGTTCTCTGGGAGTGAAACCAGGGGATTAAGTGGAAGGAATATTAGAATTAAAAGTTGGAAGGCTTCCCAGTTTGTTACAGTTTTAAAATTGTTAACATAGTCTATGGACTAAGGAAGGTTGAGACTGGTGATCTGTGGGTTTGCACCTAGAGGAGGAGGAGTTAACAGAGCAACAGTGAAAGAACTTAGTTGCTGATGATATTCTGCAGTTTTGGCATTGGCTCCTTAAAATCCAGTAAAAAACAATGGTTGGACTTTATATGGCAACAGTTGGAATATGTGGGAAAAGAAGATGCTTTTTATCCAGATTACAGTGTTGTGGAAGTGTAGCTTAGGTGGAAGCCCTGAATTTCACCCCCAGCATTGCATGAAGCAGGCTTCATAGTTCACACGTGTAGTGTGTCTGTAAACCCCGCACTCAGGAAGTAGGAGGAGGAGGATCGATTCAAGGTTGGGTTAGAGAGATGGCAGTCGTTAGAGCGTCGGCGTCTGTGAAAGAGCTGGGAGCTGAGGCAAGAGCAAGGACAATCTCTGGAGCTTGCTGGCCAGCCCATCTGTGTGCATGTGTGTACACAAGCACACCCATCACCACACACAAAATAGTTCATGCTACACGGTGGGTTCTAGGCCAGCCTCAGATACATCAGACTTTAAAAAAAAAAAATCACCATCCTAATGCCCTTCTTCCTTCATAGAAGTTACTGGAAAAGTGCTTGATAGTTTTTCAGGTTGGTTGGAGAGATGCTAAGTCAGGTGGGGTATTTGAAAAAGATTATTATTATTTTTTAACTATGAGGTTTTCCTTTAGCTTATTAGTAGTTAATCTTTCTTAATTTTTTTTTTTTTTGAGATAGCATCTCCCAGGTTGGCTTCAAATTCACAGTGTAGTTTGGATGACCTCGAACTTAAGAGACTCCCTTGTGCATTGTACCTTTTTATTTTTATTTTTTGTTTTATTTTATTTTATTTTATTTTGGCAAGCAGGCTAGTGAATTACATCCCCAGCCTCCAATCCTCCATTTTAAAGTTGTTTTTTTTTTTTAAGATTTATTTATTATATGTAAGTACACTGTAGCTGTCTTCAGACACACCAGAAGAGGACATCAGATCCCATTACAGATGGCTGTGAGCCACCAACCATGTGGTTGCTGGGAACTGAACTCAGGACCTCTGGAAGAGAAGTCGGTGCTCTTAACCGCTGAGCCATATCTCCAGCCCCGAAATTATTTTTTTAAAATACGTAATTTATTTTTATTCTATGTCCATTGGTGTCTTGCCTGCATGTCTGCCTGTGTGAGGGTGTCAGAAGCCCTGAAACTGCAATTACAGACAGTTGTGAGCTGCCATGTGGGTGCTGGGAACAGAGCCTGAATCTTCTGGAATACCAGCCAATGCTCTTAACTGCTGAGCCATCTCTTGAGATCCTTAAGGTTTATTTTTAATTATGTGTCTGTGGGTATGCACAGGAGTGCAGGGTGTCTGCAGAGGATGAAGGTATTGATCCCCGGAGCTGGAGTTACAGGTGCTGTGAGCCACCTGATGTGGCTGCTGGGAACAAAACCAACACCCACACCCTCTTAGTGTTTCCTTTCCAGACTGGGTCTTGCTAAAGTGAGTAAATGTACACACTTTCCATCCTTCCTGTCTCAGCCTCCGAAGTAGCTCAGATTACGGGCCTGCTGGACTACTTCCGGTTTTTGTTAAGAACATTAATTTCAGGCAAAAAGAGAATGGTTGGTGAGATGAGTCATTTCTGTCATTGTAAGATCAGAGCACTTCCAGCACACATATGTAAGGATATTGGAGTAGCATCATTTGGGTAGAGCTTCCTTTATGTCTGCAGAGGGTTGTTCCAGCATTGTTGCTAACAACATGTACTTGTTAGCAACTCAGACATGTACAGAGCACATTTGAAGAGTTAGTCATAGAACCAGACACAGCTTCACACTTTGTAATCCATGTCCCTCTCTTTTCAGATGAAAAGGGAAAAGCTTGGCCATGACTTAGAGTTGTCTGCCTTGCTGATTTGTCTAGAAGCTTCTTGCAGTGAGATGCTAATTTGTTCTTTGTTTGGGAGTAGTTGTGTGAAGCAGAAGGAAAAAGACCTGGAACTAGAACTGAGAAGGTCAGGATTTAAGTTATTGATCGCTTTTTGGTTTTGATCTTGTTTTGACAATTCTTGTAACATACAGAACCTTGCATTCCTTATCTACAAAGACTCATCTCCTGGGGCTGTGGTCTGCCTACTTCCCTGTGTGAGGCTGTCCAGTCTGGGCTGTCACCACCACCACCACCACCACCTATAATAATAAGGATTTTCTTGTATAACTTGAAATGAGAGCTCTATAGGAAGAACACTGTACACTGGAAAACTTTATACAGATATGTGTGATGCTGCTTTTACAGACAATGTAGTTCTTGAAGTGTAACAAGATGTTTCAGTCCCTAGGTTTTTGCTTAGCTCTGGCTTTATTATTTTCTACACCTGCTATTTTGGGGATTATAATTCCTTGTAGATACAGTTTTTCCTGATCCCCACTTAGTTCTAATCTGAGTAAAGCTGCTTATGAACACTCTAAATATTGCTTAGCCATTCCTCCGATTTCTCCTGGAGAACATAAAGCTGCTTCGTAAAGCATTTGAAAACATTCTTGCTATATGCTCATGCAAGCATAATGTGTTTCCTTAGCAGACAATGGCTTTTAAAAGCAATAGTGAAAGTATCATAGTAGTGATGTTAATTTGTCTCTCGATGATTTTTAGATATGGCAGTAGCAGGAAATAAATTTCCTTTATAAACTCGGTTTTGAGTAGGTCATGTTTTTTTTTTTTTTTTTTTTTTTTTTTTTTTTTTTTTTTTTTTGGTCATCTAGTGTTTCTAAAATACATAGAAGTGCTGTGGTGCCTTTGGCCCAGAATCCCAGCATTTAGGAGGCTGAGGTAGAAGGATCACCCCAAATTCTAAGCCAGCCTAGCCACAGCTTGAATTAAAGATGAGACCCTGCATAAATATACAGAATATATCTTAACTTTATACTTGTCTGTCATATCTTTTCTCCTTTTTTTTCTTTTCTCTCCTCGCTTCTCTCTCTCTTCTCTTCTCCCCTCCCCTCCCTTCCCCTCTCCTCTTCTCCCCTCTCCTCTCCTCCCCTCTCCTCCCCTTCCCTTCCCTCCCCTCCCCTCCCCTCTCCTCTCCTCCCCTTCCCTCTCCTCCCCTCTCCTCTCCTCTCCTCCCCTTCCCTCCCCTCTCTTCCCCTCTCCTCCCCTCCCTTCTCCTTTCCTCTCCTCCCCTCCCCTCTCCTCCCCTACTCTACTCTCTCCTCCCCTCTCTTCCCCTCCCCTCCCCTCTCTTTCCCTCCCCTCCCCTCTCTTTCCCTCCCCTCCCCTCTCTTTCCCCTCCCTTCTCCTCCCCTCTCCTCCCCTCCCCTCTCTTCCCCTCCCCTCTCTTCCCCTCTTCCCCTCCCCTCCCCTCTCCTCCCCTCTACTACCTTCTCCTCCCCTCAATTCTCTTCCCCTCTCCTCCCCTCTCTTCTACTCTCCTCCCCTCCCTTCTTCTCCCTTCCCCTCCCCTCCCCTCTCCTCTCCTCTTGAGTCATCTTATAGCCCTGGCTGACCTGGAACTCACTATGCAGATCAGGCAGGCCTTGAACTCACAGAGATCCATCTGTTTCTACCTCTCTAGTATTGTTGTATTTGTTTTTTAGGTAAAGTTTAATTTAGTGTTTTCATTTGATATTGAAAGTTAATAAATTGATGTTATAGTGTTTCCTAGATTATCAGAGCACGTGTCACTTTAAACATACAAAATTTTAAACATAAAAAATACTGATAATCAACCAGGTGGTAGTGGTGGCTCATGTCTTTAATCCCAGCACTTAAGAGGAAGAAGCATGTGGATCTCTAAATTCTAGGCTATCCTGGTCGTTAGAGTGAGTTTCTAGGTTAGTCTAGGCTACACACACACACACACACAAACATACACAAACCCTGTCTTAAAACCTGCTCCCCCTCTCCAAATGCATCTTTTGTTTTGTTTTGTTTTTGTTTTGTTTTGTTTTTTGGATTTGTTTTTTTTCGAGACAGGGTTTCTCTGTTTAGCCCTGGCTGTCTTGGAACTCACTCTGAAGACCAGGCTGGCTTCGAACTCAGAAATCCACCTGCCTCTGCCTCCCAGAGTGCTGGGATTACAGGCATGCGCCAACCACCGCCCGGCTCCAATGCATCTTTAAAACATTTACTGAGTGTTTTATGGGAATCTTTGTTCAAGGTTTAAGTGAAACATTTCATGTAATTTTCATTAGTCTAAAGACAAATTCTATTCTAAAATGGCAAATTAAACTGAGGCTATGGATAGCTATGAGATTTAGGGATTCACAAAATGAGCAGTAGCAGTTTTCTGTGTATTTCAGCCATTTCTGTTGTCTCTCTTTAGGTAAGAAATGTTAACTGGCTTTGAAGAGCTTTAAGGTAGTATTTATTAAATTTTGGATTTCATGAAAAGTCCTTGAGGGCCAGCTGTTCCACCAGCTGTGTGGCCAGAAAGGACAATGAAAATAAGTATTCTATAAGGATACTGGAATAAAGCAGTAGGGTTTTTGTTTTGTTTTGTTTTGCTTTTGAGAGATACGTGTGTGGGTTGTTCTTCATTTCCCCCGCGACCTGCCCTGCTGGAGACAGACCTCAGGGCCCTGATTAGAGGCGTTCTAGCCAGGGTCTGCATATATTCTGTCATGCACTGCATCCATGAGCTGCATCTCCAGCCCAAGATGAGGGCTTGCCACCAAGTGTGAGGTCTTTCCTTGGGTTTGTGGTATCACATGGTGGAAGGAGAGAACTGGCTCTCCAGAGTGGTCCTCCGCCTTCGTGTCCATACTCTTCCCATGGTTCCAGGAAAGAGAGAGAGACTCTGACCAAGGGGAAAGAACACACTGGGCTCAGGTAACTTTCAGGAAGGTCTAGACCAGCGCTGGGAAGTTTGAATTTGTGTGGATTAGCAAACAACATCCAGGAATAGGTTTTCTTATTTCTACTATTCAGGACATCCAGAAGCCTGAAAATGAAACAAGTTAACTTCAGTCCCTGGAAAGTTAAATTCAAATACAGAAATTAAGTACACAAGGCAAATTATGAGGTAAATTGTAGTGTAGATTTTTAAATTATGTATTATTAAATATGGAGTACAGTGTTTTTCAGAATTCTTAAAATATAAAAGTTGTTTTGTGTAGGACTGCTAAAGAGATGGCTCAGGGGTTAAGAGCACTCCCAGTTTGTCCAAAGGATCTGAGTTCCATTCCCAGCATCCACATCAGGTGTGTGACAGCCACCTATAATTTCAGCTCCAGGTAGTCAACCCCCGTCTCACACACATACATACTCTCAACATTTTTTTCCATAGCCAGGCCCACTAACAGTTGTTCACTGTACTGAAATTTATTAAAAATAAGTAGTAGTTTGCCTTCCTGGTTATCAGTATGTATTTGGGCTACAATTAGAATAGTTATCACAAATACTAGTAGTAAATTCTTTGCCTAACTGCTTTATTGAAACAAGTGTATGCCATATGTGGTTGGTCTCTTTTCTGCCTAGAACAGCTGTACTGACTCAAGACAAAAAGAAAAAAGAAAAGATGATGCCTTAGAAGTTACACTGGTTTGCTGGCAGGCACACACAGGCTCTTTGAGGTCAACCTAGTTAACTAGTAATCTCCATGCTAGCCAGGTCTACATAGTGAGACACTGTCTCCTCTCCCAAACCAAAAAGTAAAAGTAATATAAAAATAAAAAAGTTAGAGTGGTTTGGAGTTTATAAGGTTTGCATCTGTTTTCCTTTTTTGTTTTGTTTTGTTTTTTTTTTAATTTCACACCTATGTGAGGTAAGAAAGATTTGTCAGATGACCTCACAGGACTATGGATGCCTCTAGGTTAAACTCACTGAGGTAAGCTGAAGCTACCTTGAAATTTACTTCTAAACAAGAATTATGAACAAACCTAGAAGAATGAAGAATTATGAACAAACCTAGAGAAGAAAGAAGCATTTTTAATAGCTGAGGGATTATTCAATCTTTGGAAATTCTCCCCATCTTCCAGGATTTTTAAAACATACCACACGTGAAAGACTGCTATTTAACCTTCAGTTGGATAGGACAAAATGTAGCATTTTACTGTTTCTGTTTGTGTTCTTGTTATGAAGGGTAAACAAAGGGTTGCTTGGTGGCCTATGACTTACTCATCCTGGCCTTTGTCATGAAGAAAGAAACACTTTCTGGCTCTTACCCCTTGCCTCTGTGCTCTACAGATTACTCTTCAGAATAAACACATGCTTCTGTAGGGATTTACATACACAAGCTTGTATAGGGATTGCATGCTACATTTACTAAAACGATATCACCTCCCTCTACTTTTTAAAATACTTATTTTTTATTTTCTCCATGGTCCCCATGTGGTGGCCAGAGAACAACTCCTAGGAGTCAGTCCTTGGGCGTTCCAGACCTCAGGCCTGGTAGCAGCTGCCTTACCCCTTACCCAGCGGCCACCCAACTGGGCCCTCACTGTACAGTTTAAGGCATTAGTCTGTGTTGTTGTAGAAGGTATTTGCCTCTATCTGGATGAATTTGGATTTGGGGAGTATTTATATTTGTGAGTTAGCCCTTCATATCCTTTGGACATTTTTTTCTCTTTGTTCCTCCTTAATCAAACTTTTAAAATTTAAGCAAATACTATTCTAATATGTATATCAGGGTTTTTGCATTATAAACTTGATCTACTTTTTCTTTTTCAAGACAGGGTTTCTCTTTGTAGCCCTGGCTGTCCTGGAACTCACTTTGTAGAGCAGGCTGGCCTCAAACTCAGAAATCTGCCTGCCTCTGCCTCCCAAGCGCTGAGATTAAAGTTATGTGCCACCACTGCCCAGCAACTTGTGCTACTCTTAATAGAAATAGGTTAGCTGTCTTTTAACCCCTTTGTGCAGTCTTGTCATTAGATTTCCACATCTTTTATTTTACAAATCATTTTCCTTTAGAATCATGACATTTACAGCCCATCTAAAAGCCCCAGAAGAAACTGCAAACTATCATGTAGTGGTGGCGCACGCCTTTAATCCCAGCACTTGGGAGGCAGAGGCAGGTGGATTTCTGAGTTCAAGGCCAGCCTGGTCTACAGAGTGAGTTCTAGGACAGCCAGGACTACACAAGGAAACCTTATCTCGAAAAAAAAAACCAAATCCAAAAAACAAAAAACACCCCCCCCAAAAAAAAACAACAACAGCAAAAAGAAACCGCAAACTTTATCATATCATTCCACTTCTAGCTATCAGGTGAGGATTCTGTTGGTGGTGGTGGTGGTGGTTGCTGTGTAGCTTAGATAAATATACTTACTATGTAGCCCAGACTGGCCCAAATTTATGACTATTTATGCCCCCAGGTCCTAAAATTGCAAGTGTGAGCCACTATGCTGAGCTGCTTCCTATAGCTTTTTTTGTTGGTTTGGCTTGGTTTGGCTTGGTTTGGTTTGTTTGTTTTTTGAGACAAGAGATTTTCTGTGTAGCTCTGGGTGGAACTCACTCAGTAGGTCAGACTGACGCTGAACTCCATAGATCAGCCTGCCTCTGCCATCCGAGTGCTGGGATTAAAGATGTGTGCCACCACTGCCAGGGCTTACTGCTCCCTTTACCACTTCTCTTCTAAGTCTGTTGATAGTATCCCTTTGTCTCAGTCAGGACTTCTATTCCTGCACAAACATCATGACTAAGAAGCAAGTTGGGGAGGAAAGGGTTTATTTATTTAGCTTACACTTCCACATTGCTATTCATCACCCAAAGGAAGTCAGGACAGGAGCTCACACAGGTCAGGACCTGGAGGCAGGAGCTGGTGTAGAAGCCATGAAGGAATACTGCTTACTGGCTTGCCCTTGCCTTGCTCAGCCTGCTCTCTCATAGAACCCAAGACTACCAGCTTAGAGATGGCACCACCCACAAGCCCCCTCCCTTGATCACTAATTGAGAAAATGCCTTACAGCTGGATCTCACGGAGGCATTTCCTCGAGGGAGGCTCCTTTCTCTGTGATGACTCCAGCTTGTGTCAAGCAGACACACAAAACCAGCTGGTACAGCTTCCTAACTTCATAAAGACCATGGGCAAAGGAAAAAAACCGTTTATACTTGGGCTTGTACTGGACAACAATGATTATCATAAATGTTGGGGTTTTTAATTTATGTTTCTTAATATTTTAAAGCTATTTTTTGCAATCTCATAACTGTATACAATGTATCTTGATTATATCTACCCTGCCTCACTATTTATTTATGGTGCTGGAGATTGAACAGAGTCTCCTGCATGTGCCCTTGTGTGTGTGTGTGTGTATGTGTGGTGTTATGTGTGTATGGAGGCCAAAGGAGAATAAAGGTGGACTTAGGTGTTTCTCATGTTGAAGCTGGAGCTTCTCTGCAGGCTTGCAGCACCTTAGACTTTCCCTACTGTGTTGCCAGCAGATAGTCCTGTTGGAGAGTAGAAAAGAGGAGATGTCACCAGTGGACCAAAGTCAGCACAGCTCCTGAAAGGCCTTGGTCCTGGGTCCAGTTTGGATTTACAGTTGATACTGTAAAACCACAAGGTGTGGCAGTCAAGCGAGCAAGGAGATTTTACAGAAGTGTGTGTGGCAGTCAGCAGATTGTTAAGGGTGATGAGCAATTGATTTAGCTATTCTCCAGGTCATTCTGTTCCAGGCAGCAAGTGAAGCCCTGCTTGACAAATCAGCAGTACAGGCAGTGCTGTCAGTCAGTCACTAAATAAGTCAGCACATCAACATCTAACAGTCGAGTTTTAAACCTCATTCTACATCATCCCCCTTTCACCTTCATAGCACCTCCTAAGAGTGCTGGAAGAAATGCGTTGGTACTCCATGCACTCTGTCTGTATTGTACTCCCACTCTCACTGACACCTCCACCTTTAATCCTTTCTAACAACTTTTTGGCATTTTCTTGTACCATTCCTCACTGACCACATACAAACAGTATTTGAAGCCTCTGTGTGTGTGTGTGTGTGTGTGTGTGTGTGTATCTGCCTGTCTGTCTCCTGAGTATAGGTGTAAATAAATACCCTTGGGGCAGGTGAAGTGTGTCCCATTAGGAGTCACTGCTCTTTTAGCTAGTCTGGTACAGCCCTTTTTATTTTTTTATACACTGGGCTTTTCCTATGACCTGAACAGGTGCCCAGTTGAACACACCCCTTTGTGTTGGCTTTGGTTCCCAATCCAGTGTAAGTAACTGGCTTGCTGGCATGGGTGTATACCCAGCAGTCCTGACCTAGGTAAGGAGCCCATGAGCGTCTTGTGTCAACACTAGCAGTTTGCAAATGGAGCATCCAGACCCAACTGGATGGCTCTGTCTCGTTTGCCTTTGTCCTGTGCTGGAGCCCAGGGTTTAAGGGAGTTAACTCTACTAACTCATTCTGTCATATTGGCCACTGTAATAACCAACTGTAGGGTCATTAGGGGAGTCCCTTGTCTCTGTACCAACCAACCCAGCCAATCACAAGGCCATGGCTTCTTCACACGAAGGTTTTTTCAGTCCCCATGTTATTCCTCCCACATTCCCCCTCCCCTTTAAGACCTATTATGGCCTAAATTCATTGTCCCTCCATGGGAGCTCCCTTTTAGAGCCCTTTTGTAGGAAAGTCCATACATGATCAGTGTTAAAGATAAAACCAATAGGTGTCCTCACAATTATCTTCTGTCCTCGGGCCGCTCGTCCACAGGCTGTCACGAGTTGTGGCATGGGCAGTTCCATCACAATATGATGAACTCTGAGGGCGATCTGAGGCTGGCCTGTTCCCAAGTAGTATCTTCTGAAGGAGGTAAGGCAGAACCCCTCTGGGGCAGTCAGTCATATTGACGGGTGTCCAGGAGTTGGAGTCGCCCTGGGACAAGGTTGCTCTCCAGACTAATTTATGTGATGAGGCACTGGCTCCATTGTACATCCACAGAACAGGGAAGACTTGAGGAGGCAGGGTAGGAGCGGAGCTGTTGTTCCTGTTCAGACGTCAGTGTGAGACGGTCAGTTCCAGAGGCTGGCCTGGGTCTGGGACTCTCATGGGTGACCCTTTCTTGGCTGGGGTCCATCGTAGCCCTGGTGTGGCTGTGGTGTCCTAGGCTTGACACCTGCAATTTTAGGAGCTGAGGGAGTGGCGAGGATTGGGAAGTTTTTTTGGGTTGGGGGGGTAGTGTCAGCCGAGTCTTTGAAGAACCACTGGAGGTGGGTGTGTTCATACTGTCTGAGGTCCTCTGAGCCCTTTGGGAACGGTGCAGGTGGGCAGCCAAACATGACGTCAGAGGAGAGCATCTGCATTTATAGGGTGCGCATTGTACCTAAACAGTACAAGCGGCAGACTGTCTGGCCACGGAAGTCTGTTTTTGGCAGTGGTGGCCACTGCTATTCTAAAGGTTCTATTCACTGTCACAACCCTGCCTGACGATTGGAGTAGGACCGTGATTGGAGATTCACGCTGATCTCTGCAGATAGGGAAAACTTCTACCCATGCTGAAGAGCACACAATAACCGGCAAATACTGGTGCCCTCTGCCGTGTTGAGTGTCCGTAAAGTCCACTTCTAGATGTTCAGATGGGTAGGACCCCTGTTTGTACATCAGCATTGGGGCCTGGGTCACTGCTTGGGATCGTCCAAGCACACTTAGACACTTTGCTAGGTTGTTGGGCACTGACATTTGGCAGCCTCAGAACCACCAGATATCTTTGCAACAGTTCTTGTATGGCAGTTTCTCTAGATGGGTGGCTTCATGAGCTTGCTGGCCTGGGCTGGGAGCTGTCACCTCTGGAGTGATGCTCCCGTCTGAGGTGACAGGCAGACCTGACTTTCAGCAGCTCCTTCCTCAGTCTTTCCTTTCTTATGTCCTGGCTTATGTGAGGGGGATCTGGGAGCATCTGAGTGCAAGCATCCCTTCTGGATGGCTGTAGTTGAGTAGACTGCAGGACTGTGTCTTCACAGAGGGCAGCCTGTTTGGGTTCCCCAACTCACCTGACCTTACCTTTGCCTGAGTCTGGCAGTACAGTGCTACCATGGCCGGGGCTCAGACAGCTTCTAGGAATGGGAGGAGTTGATCTTTAGTTTTAAATTCTTTGCTCCCTGAGGTAACCAGTTCTCTTTCTAGGTGTATTGCTTCTTTGACTCTCTTGATATGAGGAGCTATCCCCCTGTTGAATACAGGAAGGACTCTACACATCTCACATCAGGACTGCACAGAACTTATGACCAGAATTCTCTAACCAGGACCTTGGGGGATTTTATATGCATCTAACCCAGTGAGGTGGAGAAGATCTACTTCTCCCTTAAGCAGGTGCCTGTAAGGCCTGCCACCTTACAGTGACTTAAGAGATCTTACTTTAGGGTCACATGTATAAATCCATGCGTAGTCACCTGTTACAGTATCTGAGTGTTGAGTCAGGTCAAAAGAACTCAGAGGAACCACAGTTTGGGCCCTATCAGATCCTATAGCTCTGATCTATGGGATCATTGCCAGCATTTAAACACTCATTCACCACTCACAACAAGTTATATATACGAAGTCTGTCTTTCTCTAGAGACCAGCACCTTGGTATCCTTTCAAGGCTTTTCCTTGGAGACCTGTGCCAACTCAATATCCCATCGAGTCTTTGGATGCCATCTCCTGCAGGATGATTAAGTCCATGTAAGCTCTTTCTTCCTATCTCCCAGCAATTTTTTGCTTGGTCTGGACAGCAGCCTAGTCTAGCCTAGATTCAGGTCCTGGGTCTCACAGTCCCCTTGGCATGTTGGCAGCATGAACTTCTGAGGGCCAGAGATCTTCAGTGGGCGGAGACCAGAGAGCAGCAGTCACTCTCAACCAACTAGAATCCTGGCGAAGATATCTTTCTAGGGTTTCCAGAAATGTTGTGGGCATCTTTCTGGAGTAATAACCATTACAACACCAATGAGAGTGGAAGAGAAATGTCACTGGTAGACTGAGGCCTTTCAATAACCTTTCATTAGTGCTGGAGTGTTCATTCCAGAAAGACATCAACACTACTTCTAAGCCTAGCTTTCCTGTGGTACTTAGGACCTGAACTCCAGCATCATGCTCACACTCACACAGGAGTTACTTACACACTGAGCCATCTTCTCAGCCCCTCTTTTGGACTGCTAAAAGCTTTGTTTCCATGGGAAGGTAACTCGGAGAGCAGTGGGCTATAACATTTTCATAGTGCAGTCATGTGATGTGCCTGTACCACCCCTAAGACTCTGTTGTCCTTTCTCCTCCTGCTGCTTCCTCTCCCTAACTGTCCTAATGACGTGGCCTTCGTTCCTTTCATATTTAAATCTGGCTTCCACATAGGAAGGAAATCATGCAGTATTTGTCTCTGAGTTTGGCTTACTTTGTTTGACATAATGATCACTAGTTCCTTTCAATTTTTTACGATGGACATAATTTCAGTCTTCTTTATGACAGAATAAAATTATACATATATAGTAATATATGATGAATAAAACAATTATATTTAATATGTTGTCTTTACCAGTTGATTCTGTAATATGGCAGTATGTTGGTGGTATGCTGGTCTACGTTCATTCAGACTTAGATATATGAGTGGTGCTAAGTTTCTTATAGCCCTACCTGGCCTAGAACTCACTGTGTGGGTCAGACCAACATTGAATTTGCAATGATCCTTTGAACCCCTGCCTTCTGAAGGTTAGGATTACCATCTTACCTCTATACCTGTGGTAACTCTAAGATGTATTTTTAATTGGCCTTAAGGATGACCTTGAACTTGTGATCTTCCTGTATCTACCTGCTAAATGCTGGGATTATAGGCATGTAGTTAATCAGTTCTGGGAGCTAAGTACTCTACCTACTCTGCTATAGTAGCCAGCCTTACTTTTAGAGTTTTTGATACTGATTTCCATAGTCCTATCTGTGCTGTACTTAACTATCTACTAACTATATAAAGATTCTTCTCTGCTTTTAAAAAATGACCTTGTATTACAGTCTATTTGACTTTGAGTACCCTCTCCCATTATCTACCATTTTTTAAAGTATACTTGTCATCAAAGCTAAAATATACACTTATTTTTTTACGTTTTTAATTATGTGCGCGCGCGCACATGCACACATACACACATTCGGTCCCAAAGACAGCCTATGAAGTTAGCTCACTTCTCTTAACTTTACCCCTAGGGTTTTAAAACAGGTGCCAGACTTTTCTTTTCTTTTCTTTTCTTTTCTTTTCTTTTCTTTTCTTTTCTTTTCTTTTCTTTCTTTTTTTGATGTTTTTTCAAGACAGGGTTTCTCTGTGTAGCCCTGGCTGTCCTGGAACTCACTCTGTAGACCAGGCTAGCCTGCCTCTGCCTTGCAAGTGCTGGGATTAAAGGTGTGCCCCACCACTGCCCACTGGGTGCCAGACTTTCAAGGCCAAGTTCTTTGCCCACTGACCCATCTTGCTGGCCCAAGTGTATGTTTACTTTTAAATAATTCTTTTAACATGATGACAACTTTTAAAAATGTATTTCTTTTTATTTTCTATACATTGATGTTTTGCCTACATATATGTCTGAATGAGGGTGTTCGATCTCCTGGAACTGTAGTTACAGACAGTTGTGAGCCACCATGTGGGTGCTAGGAATTGAACCTAGATTCTCTGGAAGACTGGCCAATGCTCTTAACTGCTGAGCCATCTCTTCTGTCCTGTGCTAGTGTGTTTTATAAAGGAATAAACTGTGAGCAATATTTAGACTAGCACAAGGATAATTCATAAGTAGTATGACATGTTAAAAAAAAGATAGCTGGAATAATGTGCTTTGGTATCGAATGGGAGAGAAGACAATTAAACAATCTGTTTAAAAAACAAAGACTGTTAAGAGCACTCGTTCTTTCAGAGCACCTGGTTTTAGTTCCTGGTTTTTCATATGGCTGCTAACACCATGTATAAATACAATTCTACAGGCTTGGTTCCTTTCCATAGAAGTGGTGCATACACACACACACACACACACACACACACACACACACCAGTAAATACTTTTAGAGCTGGGTATGGCGGTGCACACCTTTAATCCTAGTACTCAGAAGGCCAGGCTGGTGGACCTCTTGTGAATTCAGGTCCAACGTGATCTACATAGTAAGTTCTAGATCAGCCAGGGCTATACAGTGAGATCTTGCCCTAGATGAATGAATGAATGAATAAATAAAAACAATATAAAATATTGTTTTTTTTAAAAAGTAAAATCTCAGGGCTGGAGAGATAGCTTGGCTGTTAAGAGAACTGACTGCTCTTCCAGAGGACCCTGGTTCAGTTCCCAATACAAACGTGGCAAGTCACAACTCCAGTCCAGGGGATCCAATACTCTTTCTCAACACAGACATATCTGTACAACCAAAACACTAATGCATATTTAAAAAAAATAAATCGCTTAGAAAATTGAAATCTCTTAAGTGATTTAAATGGTACAGAAAATAGTGTAATAATGTAAGGGTGAGCATTTCAGACCCAGCGCAGCTCTGTATGGACTTCCCACGTGTCATTTTACCACCAGCTCTGCATGTATTTTTCAACGGTGCCCTGTCTTTGCCTCTGACTTGCTGGGAGTCTCTCTTTAAGGTGCATCCCCAGTGTGTCCACACTTTCTGCAATGAATCCTTCCCTTTCCCTGTCTCTGTTGTGCATTGTAGATAGCAGTTAACAATATCTGGCTAGGGACCGCGTTAAGATTGCAAACATGACCTAGAAATTTACTTTGCAAAATTGTTTTTATTTTTATTTTGAGCTGTTCTCACTGTGTAGCCATGCCTGGATGGCCTTGGACTTGCTGTGTATACAGGCTGCCTTAAACTGAAGAGATCCACCTGCCTGTCTCCAGAGTACTGGGATTTACTTTAAAATTTAATGAAAGTTTTATTTCCACTCTGTTGTTTACGCAGAGGAGATTTGATAAAGTTAGATTGAGAGTGTCCTAACAAAAGGATTGGTTTAAGGTTGGTCAGGTGACATTGTGTAGGGGTCTGTGAAGCAGCAGAGAAGACTGAGGCATTTGGAGTGGTTGTTCCCTCCTTGTGTCTCTGTGTTACTGATAATTTTATTTTACCTTCAGGAGCTTACAATTTTGTAAAAGAAGAATCGTGAGGAGTTGTTTTTAGGATTTGGAAGTTGTGCCTGACCTCTTCTGGAATCTTAGCTTTTCCCTCTGTCAGTGGAAAAGTTACTGGAGTGGACACTAGATACTTTGAGCCTTGGTGATTTTTCTTTACTTTGCATTGCCAAGAATGGAGGGGAAGGTACCATTTCCTCTTGAGCTCCTGCAGCCCTCTACTGGATTGTGGTTGCAGCAGTTTTAGAATCTTTAGGGCAAAAGGAGCATAGTGAATTTAAGCTTGCTTTGGCAAGTCATCTATACCAACACTTTTCCCCATTATTTTATTTACTCCCTTTACATCCTGATCACAGCCAACACTCCACCCCCCACTCCTCTCAGTCCTACCCTCACAGACCCCTTCCCCTACTGTCCCTCCCCTTTGCAGAGTACCAGCCTGGCACATCAAGTTGCAACAGGACTAAGGGCGTCCTCTCTCACTGAGGCCAGACAAGTAGCCCAGCTAGAGGAAAGTGATCCAAAGGCAGGCAGCAGCCCCTCCAGTTATTAGGGCACCCACATGAAGACCAAGCTGTACGTTTGCTACATATGTGCAGGGGCCTAGATCCAGCCCATCAATGCATGCCCTTGGGTTGGTGGTTTAGTCTCTGTGAGCCTCCGTGGGCTCAAGTTAGACTTTGTAGTCTTCTTATTGTGCCCCTGACCACTCCAGGTCCCTAGGTCCTTCCCCCCATTCTTTCATAAGACCCTAAAGCTCCATTTAATGTTTGGCAGTGGGTATCTGCATTTGTTTCCAGTAGTTGTCAGATGAAGCCTCTCAGGAGAGTTATGCTAGGCTCCTGTCTACAAGATTTGAACAGCATCATTAATAATGTCAGGGATTGGCTCTCTCCCATGGGATGGGTCTCAAGTTGGACCTGCCATTACTTGGCCATTCCCTCAATCTCTGTTCTTCCCTTTATCCCTGTGCATCTTGTAGGCAGGACAAATTTTGGGTCAAAGGTTTTGTGCATGGGTTGGTGTCCCCCTCCCTCCACTGGAAGTCCTGCCTAGCTACAGAAGATGGCCACTTCGTCTCCATATCCCAGCTGCTAGGAGTGTCAGCTAGGGTCATCCTCATAGATTCCTGGGAGCCTCCCTGGTCCCAGGTCTTGTCTCATCCCAGAGATGCCCATCCACCAATTTCCATTCTCTCTCTCAGCCACTCTCCTGCTCTCCCCACACCTGATTCCCACTCCAGTTCCCTTTCCCACCCCCTCTCCCACTCAGTTCCCTCCCTCCACCTCCAATGTCTGTTTTATTTCCCCTTCTGATGAGATTCAAACATCCTCCCTTGGACTCTCCTTGTTAATAACTTCTTTGGGATTATATGGCTGATAACCACTTATAAGTGAGTACATACCATGCATATCTTTTCTGGATTTGGAAAATCCAGGATTTTTCTCTAGTTCCATCTACTTGCCTGCAAAGATCTCCCATGCTCATGGATCAGTAGGATTAACATAGGAAAAATGGCCATCTTACCAAAAGCAATCTACAGATTCAATGTAATTTCCATCAAAATTCTAATACAATTCTTTATAGACCTTGAAAGAGCAATTCTCAACTTCATATGGAAAAACAAAAAATCTAGAATACCTAAAACAATCCTATACAATAAAATTACTAGAGGTATCACCATCCCTAATTTCAAGCTGTACTACAGAGCAGTAGTAAAAGAAATCACATGTTACTGGCATGGTTGGTGAATGGAATAGAATCAAAGACCCAGAAATAAACCTACACATGATCTTTGACAGAGAAGCCAAAACCATAAAATGGAGAAAAAAAAAAAAAGCATCTTCAACAAATGATGCTGGTCTAACTGGATGTCTGTATACAGAAGAATGCAGATAGAACCATATTTATTACCCTACCCAAAACTCAGATCCAAGTGGATCAAAGATCTCAACATAAAACTAGATATACTAAATCTAAAAGAAGAGAAAGCATGGAACTGACTTGAACACATTGGCACAAGACACAACTTCCAGAACAGAACACCAATAGCTCAGGCACTAAGATCAACAATAACTAGGACCTCATGAACATGAAAAGCTTCTTAATGCAAAAGACACCATCATTAGGACAAAACAGCAGCCTACAGAATGGAAAGAGATCTTCCCCAACCCTATATCCAATAGAGGACTAATATCCAAAATATATATTTAAAAAAACCCAAGGGATTAGACACAACCCAAATAACCCAATTTAAAAAATGGGGTACAGAGCCAGGTGGTGGTGGCGCACACCTGTAATCCCAGCACAGGGAGGCAGAGGCAGGTGGATTTCTGAGTTCGAGGCCAGCCTGGTCTACAGAGTGAGTTCCAGGACAGCCAGGGCTACACAGAGAAACCCTGTCTTGGAAAAACCAAATCAAAAAAAAAAAATGGGGTACAGAACTAAACAGAGAATTCTCAACAGAGGAACCTCTAATAGCTGAGAAGAAATGTTCAGTGCCCTTAATCATCAGGGAAATGCAAATCAAGACAACTCAGATTCCATCTTAGACCTGTGAAAATGGCTAAGATCAAAAACTCAGTTGACAGCATGTCCTGGCAAGGATATAGAGTAAGGGGAACACTCCTGCTTTGCTTGTGGGAGTGCAAACTTGCACAACCACTCTAGAAATCAATTTGTCGTTATCTCAGAAAACTGGGAATAGTTCTACCTCAAAACCCAGCTATACCACTCCTGGGCATATACCCAAAAGATGTTCTCAGCTGTGTTCAGATTTATTCGTAATAGACTGAAACTGGAAACAGTCTAAATGTCCCTTAGCTGAAGAATGAATACAGAAAATGTGGTACAATAGAGTACTACTCAGCTATTAAAAAACAAAGACATCATGAAATTTGTAAGAAATAATTATTTTTTTACTTTGAGACAGGGATTCTCCATGTAACAGCCCTGGCTGTCCTTGAACTGCCACCACACCTGGCCTCTTGATATTTCTAGGAGATGCACTCTCAGGGCAAACTTCCTGTTCCTTTGGGCCTCACAGTCTTTGTTCTTCTACAGTGATCGCTGAGCTTTAGGTGCAGGATTTGTGCAGTCTTATCAGTTGAGATTGAGCATCACAAATCTCTTGTTCTGCATTTTATTTGGTTGCATTTTTTGCATTTATGAATGGCTGTAAGGCTAAATATTTATAGTTTGCTATCATGCTGCTTGGTAAAGTGGCGGGTGTACTCCAAGATCCATGGCTTCAGCAGCTCTGGAGTTAGTTAGGTTTTCAGTACCAGCTCTGTTTGCCCTCTTGTTGAGGAGGCCTTGTGTCCAAGTAGAAAGTTGTTGGCTTCTACCGAGGTATGCATGTCACTACTGCACCCCTCTAGTTATCCACCTTGCTGGTCCTTGTGGTGCAGAGGCGTCAGAGTAGGGTAAGAATAATAATTGCCTCCCTCCCTTGACATGGCACCTTCTAGTACCATGAGAAGGACTCCTCGGGGAACGGCGTTTTCAGATCAGATCCAGCTTGTCCCCTGGGTCCTGGGTCCAAAGTGTGATATTTTCAGCAAAAGGAACTTACCTCCAAAGGGAAGATGGAAATTTTTTCCAGTTAAACTATATATGCATACATAGAAAGATTTTATCTTTTTTTTTTTTTGTTTTTTTTGTTTTTTTTTGGTTTTTTTGGATTTGGATTTTTAGAGACAGGGTTTCTCTGTGTAGCCCTGTCTGTCCTGGAGCTCACTCTGTAGACCAGGCTGGCCTCGAACTCAGAAAACCGCCTGCCTCTGCCTCTCAGAGTGCTGGGATTACAGGCATGCACCACTACTGTCTGGCTAAGATTTTATCTTTAATTGTATATATTTTTGTCAATGGGTAGACTTGCACATGAGAATAGTCCCCATAGAGGCCAGGCCCGTTGAGCTGGAGGTTTAGGTTTACATGGTTTTGAGTGGCCTGACTGGAAACCAAACTTGGTTCTCTGGAAGAATGGTGTATGCTCTTAACCAGCTCTTCTCTGGCTCGATTATTTCTACTAATAGATTAAATACAGTGGATAAATGCTAATTGCTTCTTTAAATAACTTTAATTCATTTTAAAAACTTCATTATTGGAACCTGAAGTGTAGCTGTCACTGAGTCTGCTCCCTGCTCTGGTCATTGTGCTTTATCTTTTTTGTTTACTGACTATTCCTCTAGTGATGGCTTTCTTTGCTGTGCAGGTTTTAATATTATGCAGTCTCATTTATCAGTTAGTTATTACTTGTGATATTGTCCTCAGAAAGATTTGGAGTGTTTTGAGACAAAGTTTCACCACACAGTCTTAGCTGGAACTTGCTGTGTATCCCCTGCTGGCCTTTCAGCAATCCCTGCCTGTCTCATCTTTCTGACTATTGCTAGGATTAAAGGATGCACCACTCCCTGGCCAGTACCTTTATCTTGATGTTTTTGCCCTGTTACATGAGGTCTTTGGTCTTGTACTGATGTATGTAAGCTGACATTCTGAGGACCATTTGTTGAAGAAGCTGTTTGATTTTTGTCACACAGTACCAGTGTGTCTTCTTGACATCCTTGTTGAAGGCTGATGAGCTGTGTGTGCTTGATCTGTTCATCTCCTGTTCCATAGGGTACACTCCTGACTTTGTGCTTTACACTGTACACTCACTGTTCATACACTTAGAGCCGGTGTGTCAGCAAGTGTGGTATGTCCAGCACCGCTCCGTCATTGCTCTTGCTGCTTAAGGCTGATAGATTGGCTCTTCAGCGTCCTTTTACCAGTTTCTTTAGGACTTTTTCTGTATCTACCTATCTGATTCCTGTCCTTGAATCTATGTGATATATTAACCATTACTGATTTTTGTATGTTGAATTTGGATCTCTGGAATGTTACTCACTTTATCGTTGTGAATGCTATTCTTTTCTTTTGAATTGTTGACACTGAAGAGATGGATAGTGGTTTAAACCTTGTTGCTCTTTAAGATGATCCAGGCTTGGGTTCTAGCACTCATAGTCTATCTCCCAACCACCCCAAACTTCAGTCCAGGGTATTTGATACCCTCTTCTGACCTCAGCAGGCACTAGTCATGTACATGGCACACAGGCATACGTGCAGGCAAAATACTCACGTAAATCTAATAAAAAAAGGCGTCTCTCTCTCTCTCTCTCTCTCTCTCTCTGTGTGTGTGTGTGTGTGTGTGTGTGTGTGTACACAAGTGTTCATGAGCAACAGCACATTTTAAGGAAGACTAACTTTTTTTCTTGGTTTTTAATTTTTCAAGATGAGATTTCTCTGTGTAAGCCCTAGCTCTCTTTGTCTTCCAGGCTGGCCTCAAATTCAAAGAGATCTCTATGCCTCCCGAGAGATGGGATCAAAGGCATGGGCTAGACTTTAGGCTTTGTAGACGTAACTCTTGGTATTGGTTCTCTCCCACCATGATCCAGGGATTGAAGTCAGTGCAATAGGACTGTACTCAAGGGTGACAATCCTTTTTTATTGAAATTGGCTTGCAAGGTTTTTTTTGTTTGTTTGTTTTTGCACATATTTTTTTTCATCAAGGAGATTGGGCCATAATTGTGTGTGTGTGTGTGTGTGTGTGTGTGTGTGTGTGTGTGTGTGTGTGAGTGTGTGTGTGTACATACGTATTTATTTTTACTGTGTCTTGATCTGGTTTGGATAGCAGGATAATACTGACTTTGTAGAAAGAGTTTGGCAGTATTACTTCATTTTCTGTTCTGTGGGAAAGCTGGGAAATGTTGGTGTTCTTTGAAGGTCTGTTGAAGTCTTCCACTGAATCCTGAGCTAAAGTCTCCTCACACCCCAGTGCTACGTATATGTGTGTTTATGTGCACTCGGGTGCCTGTGGAGGGCAGAGGTATTGGATCGCCTGAAGCTGAGGTACAGGGAAGCTTTGAGCCACTCACCTTAGCTGCTGGGAACTAAACTTGAGTCTTCCAGTGTAAGAACAGTGCATGTGTGGCATAGCCTGATGCAAGCCTTTCATCCGAATAGGCAAGCAAATATCTGTGAACTAGAGGCCAGTCTGGTCTACAGAGTAAGTTCTGGGGTCTGTTACATAGAGAAACCCTGTCTCAAAAAGCAAAAACAAATAAACAAAATACAAAACAAGCAACAAAACATTATGTGTGCTTAATTTCTGACTCATTTAACATCTCTGAGAGATTTAAAAAAAAAATACAGGTGGTAGTGGTACACAGTTTTCATCCTAGCACTCGGGAGGCAGAGGCAGGTGGATCTGTTAGTTTGAGGCCAGCCTGGTCTACAGATCCAGTTCTGGGACAGCCAGGGCTGTACAGTGAAACCTTGTATCAAAAAACTAACTAACCAAACAAAAAAACCATATAACAACAACAACAAAATTATTACTGCTTCATTTTTACTGCTTGCTACAGGTCTTTTAAAAATTTGGTAGGTCATGTATTTAGAAGTTATCCATTTCTTTTAGAATTTCCAGTTTAGTGGAATGAATATATATATATATATATTTGTTTTTTTTGGAGACAGAGTTTCTCTGTATAGCCCTGGCTGTCCTGGAACTCACTTGGTAGACCAGACTGGCCTCGAACTCAGAAATCCTCCTGCCTCTGCCTCCCAGAGTGCTGAGATTACAGGCGTGCGCCACCACCTCCCGGCTGGAATATATATTTTTAAGGTATGATATTTAACTTTCTTGGTATCGGTTATAATGGTTTTCTGTTTAATCTTACTGAATTGTGTCTTTTTAATGATTTTATTTTATATGCATTGATATTTTGCTTATGTATACCTCATTAGGTTATTAGCTAGCTTTTTTCTGTTTTTTGCTTGTTTGGTTTGTTGGTAGTTATTTTGGTTTGTTTTGGGTTTTTTTTTTTTTTTTTTTTTTGAGATAGGGTTTTCTCTGTGTAACACTGGCTGTTGTGGAACTCATTCTATAGACCAGGCTAGCCTAGACTTTAGAGATCTGCCTGCCTCTGCCTCTTGAGTGCTGAGATTGAAGTCATGTGCCACCATCTCCTAGCACTGGTCTCTCAATACAGGCCCTGTACATGTCCCTCTTAGGACTGCTTTGGTTTTGTCTCCTTGGCTTGGGTATGCTGTGTTTTCATTTTCATTCAGTTTTCATTCAATTTAATTTCCAAAATTCTCCTTGATTTTTTTTTCAATTACCATTCATCATTTAATCTTGTTGAGTCTCCATTTGTTTGTATGATCTATGGTCTGTCTTGCTATGAGGATAGGGTTTTTTTGTGTGTGTGTGTGATCAGGTATGATATACAGAATTATTTCACTTTCCTGTATTTAAGATTGTCTTGGGCTGGAGAGATGGCTCAGCAGTTAAGAGCACTGAATGCTGCTCTTCCAGAGGTCCTGAGTTCAATTCCTAGCAACCTCATGGTGGCTCACAACCATCTGTAATGGGATCTGATGCCCTCTTCTGGCGGGGCTGAAGGGAGCAACAGTGTACTCATGCACATAAACTTGAAAAAAAAAGAAAGAAAGAAAAGAAAAAAGATTTTCTTGGTGTCCTAATATATGTTCTCTTTTAGAGAAAGTTCTGAGGGCTGCAAAGAGATGTATATATAATCTTTGGGTAAATTTATTTAGTGACTCATAGTGGAGGTCAGAAGACAAAGCTTGGGGGAATCACTTCCTATCTCCAAACCCAGGTTATCATGCTTATACCAGGCCAAGGGGGGAAATGTGCTGTAGATGTCTCTTAAATCCATTGGTTTCAGATGTAATTTAATCCAAATATTTATTTTGCTTTTTGCTGGGATGACCTGATAATTATTTCAAGCAATGTGTTGAAGTCATCTACTGTTACTGTGCAGGGTCAATTTGATTTTATAATATATCTAACTAATAGAATGCTGGCTTATGTCTTACAGAATTTGTTTTATGGATTTGGTGCACTTGTGTTTGGTTGCATATATGCTTAGAATTTTAATATCCATGTCAATGCAGAGAACACAGCTCTTACATTAAAGGGAATAAGGTATAGTTTTATTCTGGAGCCATTTTGATTGACCATGACCCAGGAACACAGGTTTAGGATCCCCCAAATTCTATGTTCTAACATAGAAGCAGTTTCATAGCTTTATAAGCTAAAGAAAGCCATGAATCCAGGCAAGTCTGAAGTGCATTGATAGGTATGTCAAAGAGCTGTGGACAGCAAGATGGGGGGAGGGGGGGCTTTGCTGTAAGCCTTAGGTGTCAGCCGATGGCATTCTTAGGTTTTGTGGTGGTGGAAGGTAGCAGTCTATCAAAGTCATAGATTTCCAAAGGTTTTTAAAATCTGTAACATCACAAGATCTTATTCTGACAGGAATGAGTAAGGAGTAGCTGTTGAGGGGCTCAAGCTAGTCCATAGTACGGAGCTAGCTCTGGGCCTGCGACCTCTCCACAGCACTGTAGTCCTTGTCAGTCTTTGCCGACAGTTTCTTTCCAGGAACTTTGTCTTCCTATCCTTGATGGATTGTTCATCAATCTGAGTAAAGTGGCCTTCTTTATCTCTTGTTCTTAGCTCTGGTTTGAAGTCTGTATTTGTCAGATTAGAATAGTGGCACCTCTGTTTTATAGCTCTGTTCACTTGGGATACCTTTTCCATCTTTCACTTAAGGTAGCACACTCCTTTTCTAGTGAGTCATGCTTCTTACAAGGAACAAATTAGGAAGACTGTCTTTAACTCATCCTTCTAGTCTGTTGTCTTAGGATTTTTATTGCTGAGATAAAACCCTGGCAAGTTGAGAAGGAAAGGGTTAATTTGGCTTATACTTCCAGATCATAATCTCTCATTGGAGGAAGTCAGGACAGGAACTCAAGCAAGCAGGAACCTGGAGGCAGGAGCTGATGCAGAGGCTGTGGAGAGTGCTGCTTACTGGCTTGCTTCCCTTGGTTTACTCAGATTGCTTTTTTGCAAAACCCAGAGATGGCACCACCCACCATGGGCGGTGCCTGTCTCCTTTGACCACTAATTGAGAAAATACCTTACAGCTGGATCTCATGGAGGCAGTTTCTCAATTGAAGGTCTTTCCTCTCTGATGACTCTAACTTGTGTCAAATTAACACACAAAGCCAACCAGTATGCCTGTCATTTGACTGGGAAATTAAGATCACGAACTAAATCTTTTATTTTGTTGCCTTTTAGGTTTGTTTAATTTACATTTTTATTGTGTATATGTATATGGGTGTGTGCACCCATACCATACAGTGCACATTGTGGAAGTCTGAGAATAACTTTTGGAAGTTGTTTCTCTACCCTGTGGGGTTCTCTGAATCAAACTCAGAATACTACTAGGCTTGGCAGCAAGCCAGCCCTGTTTATTGTTTAACCTCAATATTCATTTCTCAGTCTTTCTTTTTCTGCCTTTTATGGAGTTATTTGTATATCTTAAACTATTCATTAGAAATATAGTGTGCTTTTTATATCTCTTTGTATAGTTTGCGGGTTATTCTAGTGGCTGTGATTTATATTAAATCTTCATGTATTAGACATTTGGAATTTGTTGTGATTTTCCTTATGTCTTTGCTAATCTTTCTTTCTTTTCTTTTTTTTTTTTGTTTGTTTTATTTTTTGGTTTTTTGTATTTGGTTTTTTTCAAGACAGGGTTTCTCTATATAGCCCTGGCTGTCCTGGAACTCACTCTGTAGACCAGGTTGTCCTCGAACTCAGAAATCCACCTGCCTCTGCCTCCCAAGAGTGTTGGGATTACAGGCGTGCGCCACCACCGCTAATTTTTTCTAAATAAAGGTCTTTTAAGATAATATATAAATTTCTATAACACACATTCCTTTAATATAACATTAGTGCCCTGGAATCATTTTTCAAAAAATACTCATGATACTTACTTAGGTCACTGATGACTTAATTGGGTTCCATTTACAGAAGACACAATGTTCTGTCCTCATAGCCACACTGTGTTGATGTCTGCTATTAAGCAGCTTAGTTTTGATATGGATTGGAATTTTTCTGTAACTTGTGGTTCTAACTCTGTGAACATACTGATAGCCACCTCCGAGGAAAGTATTGGTTTTAAATGCTTCTGTTTACATGATCGTACCTAAGCAGTTAAATGGTTTCAAGACACAGTCTGACTCTTACGTGTAATGCTGAAACACCAATGGAAAGTTTATTTTCTTCAACTTTGTTTCATCTCCGATGAAAGGAAAGATCTGAACCATGAGCTAATTGTTTTGTTGTTGTTTTGGCTGATGTGATTGAGTTGCAGACCCCCTAATGTCTGCTAGACAGACACTGTCACTGTCACCGGCATCCCCAGTCACTTTTACTGGCACTAAAAAAAAAACCATATTTCTGTGTGTGCAGACACACAGAAACACTCTGTATGTGAAACTTGCATGCTTGCGTGTGAGGGGGTGGCCAATGGTGTGTTTGTGTACATGTGTGCATGTAGAGTCCCAAGGGCAGCTTGTGGAGTAGTTCTGTCTGCCACATATGGGCTCCAGGGCTTGAGATCTAGGGTTCCAGGCTTGCCAGGCCTGTCAGCATGTGCTGTGCCTGCTGAGCCAGCCAACCAGCCCTAGTGACATATTTTTTTGTTTGATTGTTTAAATACTCTAATTATCTAGTATGCTTTTAATTTTTATACTGTTTTATTCTGTTTTAATTTATGTTTGTGTGATGGTTACTCTAGTGATTGTAATTTACATTGGGCTAGGAACCAACTATATTTTAATTGGGTCTATACAGATCCATTTACTACATTTTTGTTAGTTCAATTCATTGAAGGTATTTTTACCCTTTCTCCCTTATCAAAACCAAATAAATAATTCATTGAAGGTATTTTTAATCCCTTTATCCCTTATCAAAACCAAATAAAATAGCAAGCACCAATATGACAATTTGGAGAGTTTAGCAGACTCCTAATACTACCAAAGTATTTGGAGTTTTGTAGTTCACATTGGCTCTGAAATGGCAGATTACCTAGTCTTGTGATATTCACTGGAAATTTATTGCATGAAGGAGTTGAAAGTAAGCTTGTCAGTCATTGAATTTCTCAATCTATTGTGTAATGCTCTTCTTGGCCAGGAACATTAATCTAGGTCAGCGCTTTACGGGGAAGCTTTTCCAGGAGAATATAAATGTATACCTATATTATTTCATGTAATAGCTACTGTAATTTTGTCTAATTTTTATTTAGCTACATGTGGCTATTAGATCATCAGCGAATGAAACAGTTTAGACTCACAGCTTCCTCTTTTGTATGTGAAACTTGCTGAGAATTTTTGCTGCATCTCCCAAGGCCAAGTGTGTTATAACCATAAGCTTCTGAGAAGGCCCTTGTTGAACATAACTTGCAGAGTAGGAGAGAAAAGAGCTGTGTGTAGAGTGATTGTTGTAGCCCAGCACGAGCACATGAGCAAAAAGCTTGCTAAAGTCACAGGATAGCTTAGTGCAGGGAGGGAAGGATGCATGTGTGCCAGGGTGGGTCTGAGGAGAAGCCTGTTTGACACTCCCACCTCTTGATCCATGCTAGAGTGAGGGCCCTTTACTACTGCTCTCCTCTGCTGCTGCTGTGGATATATAGAAAGCTGTAAACAGTAGTAGGTCAGAGATGGAGGCATTGAAGTCAGTCTTTTCCATTAACAAGCTGAGTAGACTTAAGAGAATTTTAATAAAAACTCAGATTGATAAGTGAAAACATAGGTTGTCTTTTCTGGAAAAATTATTGAAACTGAGAAATGTAATTGTACTAATTGTGGCACATAAACATTATATTGTATTATATGCATATACAAATAATGCTTTTATATCTGTTCTTACAGATCCAGGATGAGAAGACTGATAAAAGCAGCAGCTAGCTGAACAGCTATAAAATGCCCAGATCTGGGTTCACAAAAGCAGTTCAGAGTGAAAATTCTGACAGTGACAGCAGCATGGTGGAGAGACCATATGGGAGAAAGGTACTGCACACAGAAGATCCTTAGTGTTCTTAGTAATTACTAAAAAATGTAACGTAGGTGTCAGATGTGTGTAAATGTACATGCCAGTGAATGCAGGTGCCCTCGGAGACCAGGAATGGCAGGCCTAGGCCTCCTAGAGCTGGAGGTACAGGCAGGTGTGACCCAAACCCAGATCTTCTCCAAGTGTAAGTAGCGCCTGCTCTTAACAGCTGATTAGAGGGTTTCTAATAAGGGACTGACTACCTTTGCATTGTCTGGGTAAGTTATGTTTTGTTCATTTAAAAAATATTTAATTTTTTATTTATGTAAATTGTATGCATGTTTTTGTGTGTGTGTGTGTGTGTGTGTGTGTGTGTGTGTAGGTGTAGATGTCCTTGAAGGCCAGAAAAGGGTGTTAGCCTAGAGCTGGAATTACAGGCAGTTACAAGCTGCTACACAGAAGTCTAAGAAGTTAAACCAGGGTCCTCTGGAAGAGCTGTAGTTCATGCTTGTAACTGCTGAGCTGTCTGTTTCTCCTGTCCCAGAATGCTTTGTTTTGTTTTGTTTTGTTTTGTTTTTCGAGACAGGGTTTGTGCAGCCTGTCTGTCCTGGAACTTGCTCTGTAGATGAGAGCCTAGAACTCAGAGATCTGCCTACCTCTGCCTCCCAAGGGCTGGAATCAAAAGCAAATACCACCATGCCCAGCCAGAAGGTTTTTTGTTTTTTAAAGATTTATTTATTTTATGTATATGAGTACACTGTCACTGTCTTCAGATACATCAGAAGAGGGCATTGATCTCATTACAGATGGTTATAAGCCACAATGTGGTTGCTGGAAATTGAACTCAGGACCCCTGGAAGAGCGGTCAGTGCTCCTAATTGCTGAGCCATCTCTCTACCCACCATGTTATTTTCTCATGACATCAAATTTGATTGAAAAATTTAAGATTTTTATATTTTCTCCATCTATAATTTTCTGTCTTGGACTTTTTAAATGCCAAATTTATTTTAGACCTGTAAAGTGGATTGGATAGATAGATCCTAGTTTTATTTTTATGTTGTTATATTGTTTGTCTAGAACAGGAAATATCTGTTCCTTGAATTTTCTTGTGAAGATTCTTGTAAAACTCACATGAAGGGTGCCATTTTTTCTTTTGTTGTTGCTTTAGAACATTTCTGTGTGTGCATGTTTGTCACTGTGTGTAGAGACCGGAGGACAACTTGTGGATCACTTCTCTCCGGCCACAGATGATCCAGTGTCACCTGTGTGCAGGTCATCAGCCTCAGAGACAGCACAGTCACCTGCTGAGACAAATCCTGGACTGTAGGCTACTGTGTGTATGGTCAGGGTAGATGCAGACTTCTTCTCTGCCTCAGCTGCTTGGTTGTTGAGTTGTTGTGAGACAGGCTGTCTGTGCTGTGTGTAGCACTGGCTGTCTGGGAGCACTTGAACCAGGCCAACGCTGAACTCCGAATTCACCTGCCTCTGCCTCCTGAGTGCTGGGATTAGAGTGTGTGCCACTGCACTCAGCTTCGTGATGCAGCTCTTATTGATAACTCCGGCTCTTAGTGATGTGTTTCTAGGAACATTGTACGTTATCCTAAGCTGTACAGTTTTTATTGATTAGAAATAATAGTCTTTTGTAATTTTATTATTCTCTTGACTTATATTTAAGCTCAGTTTCAGTGATGATTGCTTTCTTTTCTCTCTTACTCTCTGGTTCCTCTCCCCCTTTTTCTTTTCTTTCTTTCTTTCTTTCTTTCTTTCTTTCTTTCTCTCTCTCTCTCTCTCTCTCTCTCTCTCTCTCTCTCTCTCTCTCTCTCTTTTTCTTTCTCTCTCTCTCTCTCTTTGTTTTTTGTTTGTTTGTTTTTTTCTTTTTTTTTCTTTTTGGTTTTTTCCAAGACAGGGTTTCTCTGTGTAGCCCTGGCTGTCCTGGAACTCACTCTGTAGACCAGGCTGGCCTCGAACTCAGAGATCCGCCTGCCTCTGCCTCCCAAGTGCTGGGATTAAAGGCGTTTGCCACCACCGCCTTTTTTTCTTTTCTTTTTTTTCTCTTTTTGTTTTGTTTGTTTGTTTGTTTGTTTGTTTGTTTGTTTGTTTGAGACAGGGTTCTCTGTATAGTCCTGGCTGTCCTGGAACTCACTTTGTAGAGCAGGCTGGCCTTGAACTCAGAAATCCTCCTGCCCCTGCCTCCCAAGCACTGGGATTAAAGGTGTGCAGTGCCACACCGCCTGTCCTTTTTTTCTCCCCCCTCCTTTTTCCTTCCCTTTATCTCCCCTATCCTCTTCTCTCTTCTTTATGTGTTTATTTATTGTAATATGTCTAGTTATATTTAGATAGATGATTTTATTCAAGATATTATAGTATTATTTAAATTTTATGTTATTGAGTAAAAGTGGAAGAATGTGCAATAGTTTGGAAAAAATGTTATAATTAGACCAGATGTGGTAGCTAACACCTGTCATCTTAGTACTTGGGAGGCTGCAGTAGAAGAGAGACTGTGAGTTTGGGGTCAGCCTGGCCTACATAGTGAAGCCTTGCCTTCAAAAACAAAACAAAACAAAAAACAGAGAATTGAGGGATATCGTAGTCAGGGTTTCTATTTCTGTGATGAAACATCTTGACAAAAAAAAAAAAAAAAGCCCAGGGAGGAAAAGGGTGTCTTTTACTCACAGTTCTATGTTACAGTTTACCATCAAAACCACACAGGGCAGGAACTCCAGTAGGGCAGGAGCTGATGCAGAGGCCGTGGAGGACACTGCCCTGCTCACTGGCTTGCTCCTCATGGCTGTGAGGAAGCATGTTCAGCCTGCTTTTTACAGAACTCAGAACCACCAGCACCAGCTGGGGATTTCACCAGTCACGGTGGGCTGTACATTCTCACAGCAATCATCAGTAAGAAAATGTCCAGGCTGGAGAGATGGCTCTGTGGTTAAGAGCACCAACTGCTCTTTCAGATCCTGAGTTTAGTTCCCGCAACCACATGGTGGCTCATAACCATCCAATACCCTCTTCCAATATGTCTGAAAAGAGCAATAGTGCACTCACATACATAAAATAAATAGATATTAAAAAAAAAACAAAAAACAAAAAATGAGCTGGAGAGATGACTCAGCGGTTAAGAGCACTGACTGATCTTCCGTAGGTCCTGAGTTCAAATCCCAGCAACCCACGGTGGCTCACAACCATCCGTAAAGAGATCTGGTGCCCTCTTCTGGTGCATCTGAAGACAGCTACAGTATATGTAGATAAAATGATAAATAATTCTTTATTTAAAAAAAAGAAAGAAAAAGAAAATGTCTTACAGCCAAATCTAATGGTGGTTAATTTCCCTCCTTTTAGATGACTATCTTATGTTGACTCAAAGCTGACCAGCACAAGTGACATTTAACTGTTGAAGGCTCTGCATTTAACAGATTAAATATGTTAAAGGATTATAATGTGTTTTTATATTTTAAAATTCCTTAACAGGATTTAGAAAATCTAAATTTTAAAACAATGTATAGGTGTTTTGTCTTCCTGCATGTACATGCATATATACTCATAAATGTGCATATGTGTGCCACTGTGTGCAGTGCCTAGTAGGTCAGAAGAGGACAAGGGTCCTAGAGACAAGGTGACACACAGTTCTGAGCTGCTGTGTGGATGGATGCTGGGAGCTGAACTCAGGCGATCTGCAAGAGGAACAACCATTGCTTTGTTCCAAATAATGAAGAGAATTTAAAACACCACACTGCTTAGCTAATAGTGATACTACTTTATGTTTGTTTTTTCTTTAAAAAATAGAGTAAAGACAAGATTGCATCTTACAGCAAAACTTCAAAAATTGACCGAGGTGATCTGGGCAAGGAAATGAGAGAGAAATCATGCATGAAACGTAAACTGCCCTTTACAGTCAGCCCATCAAGAAATGAAGAGCGAGAGTCAGACACAGGTAGGATAATGGATCTTCTGATAAACCCACCATATTTATAACTAATTCTTTTTGCTTTTCTGTCTACCGCTCCTTTTGATATTTGGGTCATAGAGAAATACTATTTCAGTTTTATCATGGTGGCAAAAGCACATCTGTTTATTATCCAAACTGGTTTGTAATATGAGATTAAAAATTTAAAAACCTATTTTCTTATTCTGGATATTTATTAAAAATCATTTAGTGCACTCGGAACTTAGTTTTGAGGTTCATTTCAGTAATGAAAATTGCTTAGTAAAACAAGCATTAGGAAAAGTTGTTGCTTTTTTTGTTACCCTTTGGTCACAGCAAAGAAGTTTAGACATTTTTACTTCAAAACATGTAGCATTCCCCCAAACAAGTTTAATGGCTTACTTCATAGTTCTTTTATTCTCAAAACTCTAGTGTATCAGGGGCTGCCAGATGTGTGTCAGGGTCTAGCCACCAAGCCTGTGACCTAGGTTCTATCACTGGTGGAAGGAGAGAACTGACTCTCCAACAGTAGTCCTTTGACTTGCACCTGTGTGCCATGGGTATAGGGTGGAGGTCTGCTTCAGTGCTGTGCTCCGGAGAAGAGACACCATGGCCAGAGCAGCTCTTATAAAAGAAAGCCTCTAATGGGGCTGGCCCACAGTTTCAGAGGTTCAGTGGAAGCATTGGCAGACACAGAACTGGATGTCGTTAAGAGCTCTGTATCTAGATTTGCAGGCAGCAGGAAGACAGAGTTGGTAATGGGCTTTTGAAACCCCCAGAACCAAGCCCCAGTGACAAACTTCCTCCAACAAGGACACACCTCCTAATTCTCACTCAAACTACTGCAATGAGCATGGGCACTTGTGTGTGTGTGTGTGTGTGTGTGTGTGTGTGTGTGTGTGTGTGTGTGTGTGTACCCCAACATGCACATGTGTACAAGTGCTTGTGGAGGCCAGAAGTCATTGTTAGGAGTCTTCAGTTGTTTCCCACCTGAGTTTTTTTTTTTTTTTTTTTAAGCTTGAGGGCAATTATATTAAATTGCTGTGATCTCAGCAGATGTTAGGAGGAAGGGAGTGGAGGAGAGATGGAGAAGAAAGTTAGCATGGAGGTCAGACACAGGGTGGACAAGCAGCTATACCGTGAGATTTCCATAAACAGTAAGAAGCCCATAGTACCAGAAAAAGTACACTTACTCTGACAGCATCTGAAAGAAGAGGCAGGAGAAAAAGAAAAGGTGGTGCCTTTCTAACATTACCCCAACTGAGCATCAAGACCTGTCTTCAGCGGGCCTTAAGGTGAGCCTGCTTTCTTTGTGCTGCTCTGATTTCCTGGGAGTAGTCCCTTTGCCAGCTACAATGTGTGTCTCTATCTGACTGAAAGTTTTTCTTTACTGTGCTTTTACTGCTAGTGTTTTTCACTCTGAAGAGACAACCTTAAAATTATTTAACAATCTGATTCAGAGATCAGAGTTCCCAAACCCAATAATTATTGCTTCTGGTAAGGAGGTCGTCCAGATGAGCATCCAGTGCTCTGCACTGGTGAGCCCTCTCCAGTCCTGCCCAAGGATTTTCTTCTTTAGACGAGAAGACCAGGCACAGTCAGTCAGTCCAGGGTTGACACAGCTCAGTTTTGTGAGGTGGAACTAGATTCTTTTTAGTCTGTCTTTCCTGCCTCCCTTAGCTCATACATGAACTTTGTTCTTAAGTAGAGAGACCCTGTTGAGAGAGACAGAGAGAGAAAGAGAAAGAGAGAGAGAGAAATTTGTACCTTACTAACATTGATTAGTGCACTGAACTTGTATAAGAATATTAAAAGCCAAAAGCTTCATTAGGCTATTCCTATTATAACTGGTAGCATGAATATTGGGCAGATAACATTTATAGTAATTATCACTATTTATAAAGTATAATCAACTGATGAAAATTTTTACCTTTAATAATTTTTTTTGGTTTTTTGTTTGGTTGGTTGGTTTTTCGAGACAGGATTTCTCTGTATAGCCCTGGCTGTCCTGAAACTCACTCTGTAGATTGGGCTGGCCTCGAACTCAGAAATCCACCTGCCTCTGCCTCCCAAGTGCTGGGATTAAAGGTGTGTGACACCACCGCCCAGCTACCTTTAATAATTATTAAAATCCATTTATTTTGAGACAGTCTTGCTATATAGTTCTGACCAGCCTGGAATTCTGTCTTATAGGCTAGGCTGACCTGAAACTCACAGTGATCCATTTTACCTCTTCCTTCTGGTTGTTGAAATTGAAGGCATGAGCCACCATGCCTGGCAATATTAAAAGTTTCTAATAAGTCGATTTCATTCATCCATTATCAGTCACTCAGTTATACAACTTTGTTCAGTCTCAAGGCCTGCAAGGAAGGTGTAGTGCCTTATATCAAATATTGACCCTGCCTGGGACTCTGTGTCAGAGTCTGTCTCAGTTGTTTACATGAGGGACTTTGTAGACTCTGCTGTGTAACACCCTGAATCACTTCTTCACTAAAAGGGATCCTGCTTCTTCATGTCTCCTCTCAGTGGTGATCACACCTAGCTGAGATGCTGCCAGAAGCTCACACATTCCTAAACTAACCTCCTCCTCCTCCTCTCCCTCTTCTTCTCCCTCTTTCTCTCTCTCTCTTGTTTTGGTTTTTCTTTTTTGAGACAGGGTTTCTCAGTGTAGCCCAGGCTGTCCTAGAACTTGCTTTGTAGGCCAGGCTGACCTCAAACTTTTCAGAGATGCACCTGCCTTGGTCTCCTGAGTGCTGAGATTGCTGGGATTATAGATCACCAATTCCTGGCATCTCATGTTTTTTTTTTTTTAAACCTACGATAGTCCTAATATTCTATAGAGATAGACTAGTAATGATTGGTCATTTTTAATGTTTTGAATGTTTTAAGTAGTTAGAAATACACCCCTAGCTGGGCAGTGGTGGCGCACGCCTTTAATCCCAGCACTTGGGAGGCAGAGGCAGGCAGATTTCTGAGTTCAAGTGTTTTCTCTTGGCATTTAAGGCAGTGTGATTCAAGAAAATTTAAACAGGCACAGTGTGGTCTCAAAGTTTATGATGGCAGTTGTAGAGCATGCCAAGTTCTGTAAAAGAAGCACCTGCCAGGCAGCCTTAGAGACTCTGCTTTCCTGAGACTGTGGATGGTATTAAAGGGCTTACTAAATTTAATGTGGCTCAAACTTGTGGAAAGAATAATTCTGTGTGTGTGTGTATGACATGAATGCAGAGGACAACTATTTTGGGCAAAGAAAGGATCTAAAAGGGGGGAGGGGGAACATAGCGGGGTGAGAGGAGAGAAACGAGGCGTCATATGTTCATTTATCTACCGAACACAGGTTTTAAATACACACAGCACAGTTTCTGTGACATACAATTAGTCAGGGGAGAATCCCAGGCTCATGGGGAACAAATGAGGGCGGGACAGGAAGGCCAGGAGAGGACGGTGGAGTGTGAATGTGAGCGAAGCAGCCATTACCTGTACAAGTACAGAAATACAGCAAGAACCATTGGTTTAGCCAGCTCTGGTGGGTCTCTCCTTTAATTCCAACACCTGGAGACGAGCAGAGGCAGGCAGATCTCAGTGAACTTGAGGCCACCCTAGTCTACACAGTGAGGGTCACAACAAAACAAAAACCCCCAGACAAAAAACTTACTCGTATGTGTCCTAGTTAGCGATTCTATTGCTGTGGTAAAACACTGACCAACAGCAACTTTGGGAGGAATGGGTTTATTTGGCTTACACTTGCACATCATAATTCATCATTGGAGAAATTCAGGACAGGAACCTGGAGGCAGGAGCTGCTGCAGAGGCCATGGAAGTGCTGCTTACTGGCCTGCTCTTCATGGCTTGTTGAGCCTGCTTTCTTATAGAGCCCAGGGTCACCAGCCCAGGGATGGCCCAGCCCGTCAATCACTAATTAAGAAAATGCCCTACATCCAGAACTTAGGCATTTCTGATCTCTCCTTTCTGATGACTAGCGTGTATCAAGTTGACACAAAAAAAGAGATAGCATAGTGTGCTAACATTTTTTTTTTTTAATTTAAAAGGTGGCAGGGGGAGAATTATTTCACATTATAGTTAAAAGAGCTACATTAATATATAGCAGGTGCTTTGTGATCTTGATTATATTTGCTGGGACAGTTTTTCATGTAGTTCTAGCTGGCATAGAGCTCAAGTGCATATCAGACTGACCTGACATTTGTAGCAGGCCCCAGATTCTGCTCCCTGTGTACTGGGATTACAAATGTGCGCCACCATGCCCTCATTTGAAATGTAGTCATTTTTGAGGGTTTTGTGTTTCATAGTGCTAGAGATTAAACTCGGGGCTTTGCACATATAAGACTGGTCTCTACCACAGAGCTATTTTTCGACTCATACCTTTGGTGATTTTTATTTATTTTTAATTTAATTTTATTATTATTTTATCACATTTTGTCTGTATGCGACATTCATACAAGCCTCCAAAGGTCAGGAAGAGGTGTTGGATCCCCAGAAACTTGAGTCACAGGTGCTTGCAAGCTCCTGATGTCGGTTACTATGGGTTAGGTTCTGTGTCTGTCTTGATATTTACTCATAAAAATTCTAGCCAGGTGCTGCTTTAATCCCTGCACCTGGGAGGCTAAGGCAGGCAGTTCTGTGAGTTAAGAGGCCAGCCTGGTCTGTATAGTGAGTTCCAGAGCTATGTGCTGAGGCCTTGTCTCAAGAATAAATAAATAAATAAATAAATAAATAAATAAATAAATAAATAAATAAATAAATAAATAAATAAATAAAGCCAAATAGTATACAGGTTAGAGCAGATTGGATCCTTCCAAAAGAAGATAGGATAATCGGTTAAACTATTAATATTTAATTTTATTAGCAAATATACTTGAAAGTCCACTTGAGCCATTGTGTTAATCTGTTCAGATGATATCAACTGCTTCAGTACGCTGTCCAGTTCCGTCACGTAATTCCCGGGCTGCCGATCTTTTCTCTTTTTTGCATTCCCATCTACAGAAGCTGTTGACAACTTTCTGCTTACTTTTACACGAGATGTCCGATCATTTTCATGGAATTGTTATACGTGTTCAATTTAATGTTTTTAGCTTGAGCTATGCCTGTTGCTGGGCAGTCTTGCCATTCAGCCAGCTCAGCAGCTTGCTTTGCATTGAGTCTAAAGGTTATTTTGTTAACAATCCCCTTTTCTTGAATGAACCGTCTCATTACTAAACTTAAGAATGTCATGTTTAAAGTTTTCACATTTATTTCTTTCAAGTGTATAGGTTGTATTTTGTGATTGTTTTCTAATTTTTCCAAACATCTGATGAGTCATATTTAACTAAAGTCATTAATAGTAGGTATAATAATGATTATGAAAAGATACATTATATGTCAACCCACCAACAAAGTGACCCCACACACGCACACAAAATAGTAAAAGTAAAAACACCTGTTCTGGGTGTGTGATCAGAGCTCTCTGTTACTAATTGTTAAGCAGAGATCTGTCCTCCTGACTAGGCTGTAGGATGATGACGCTGGATGATTTCTGTCTTAGTAGTAAACACTGCAGTAATCCATATCACTTGGAATGAGAACAGTACACAGCCAGTCTGGTTCTGGGCACTGACATGCAAAGATACTCTCCTGTCGTGGGAATCATTTTGGCCATCATAGAAAATATGTTTGATTCAACATATTTTGGCAAATTCAACTATTTGGCAAATAAAAGTTGCCCTTAGCAGGGTAAATTCCAATAAGAACACTATCTCTTAACATTATTGATAGAGTTAAAAATAGCATTTAAAGAACTATAACAATAAGCAATATTGTGGTGTTATAGAAACTATATGGCTACATTTCTAAGCTTCAAGGTACTCAGGAAACTGAAATATTACATATTGGCCAAACCTGTATTTTAAATGTCTTTTGTTTTTCCCAAATAGTACTTTTGAAGTAAAACCAGAGACACGTCATGGCCTGACTAACTGGTGGTCTATCAGAGATGTTGCTATGTTGAACTCTGCATTTCCCTCCGTGTGCTTTTTCCTTTTCTCCTGTCTCTTTTCATTCTGTAGATTCAGACCCAGGACATACAAGTGAAACTTGGGGGGAGAGACTTATATCTTCTTACAGGACATACTCAGGTAATCAGATCATCAGGTGTTCCTCTTCAGCCAGTGGGCTCTGGCATGTTTATTTGGGTAATATGCTATAAGGAACTTATTTTTAAATCAATTTGTACATATGTTTACTAAATTAAATGAACTATATGAATTCACCAAAATTTTCAGCTTCTGTTCTGAGATACCTAGCATATCCAGCACATGCTGTCTCTGAACATAGTAGGGTTGTTATAAAGTCCACTTGGGTTTTGTATAGAACAGTGTGGGAATGGCATTCAGGTAAAAAGCACCATGCAAGTCGCTCCTCCCTGGGGACTGCTCAGCAGACCCTTCCTGAGAGCAGGCCAGGTGCCCAATCGCCTTAGTTTGCCTTGTTAGAAATTCTTCACAAGCACACTAATTTTCATGAAAGTGTCTTGTTACTTATTTAGTCATGTTATTTCTTCTTTAATATACATATTTAAAAATATTATCTACCAAATTATTTTAGTATTTATTGATTTTGCTGCATGAGTAGAATTTAATCATAAGTAGGTTAAAAAATCAGGTCACCTATACAAATGTCCCTACTAACTTCTGAGTTAGAACTTCTATAGTTGATAATAGCTCCAGTTGTTTGGGACTCATAAATTACCTCGTTTTACAGTAAAGAATAAAGCTAGTTATTTGCTTTTGAGATGAGTTCTTACTGTATTGCCCTGATAACTTAGAACTCCCTGTAGACCCAACTGACCTCAAATTCACAGAGATCTGCCTGCTTCTGCCTCCTGAGTGCTGGGTTTTAAGGTATGCACCACTGCACTTGGCAAGACTAGTTTTGCTTATTTTGATTGATCTTTTCTCTTAAAATTAGTCTTTCTATCTCTGAACTTACTTAAATAAAAATTTTGTGTAATCCCAGGGTATTTCTGCCTAGTCGTTAGCATATAATGCTTAGCTATAGAGATTGGAAATTAAACCTGTTTCTAATATCTGTTTTACTTACCTTGTAAATCATGGAGCTGAGTGGTGAACAACTAATTCATCCTTAACACTATACTATCATTGATATGAGAAGCCAGCAGTTCCTGATAACATTGTTAGCTGTGGAATTAGTGTACCTTTCCAAAAGGAGACTGCTAAGCACTAAGACCAACACAAACTTGACAAAATAGTCTGTGGTCAGCCTGCCACTGCTAAATAAGGCTCAGATGTTCACCTGAGCCTGACGTCCTGCCTAGCATAAACACTGAATGCAGTTGCGTTAACGTGTTCCCTTGCCTCCATTCTGCTGGGGAATATCTTCCCAAGAAGAAGTTCTGTCTCTTCCCTATAATAACACTCTATGCTGACTTACGTGAAAAATGACAGGAAAAGCGGGGAATGTACTAATTTTCTAAAATATAAGATGGGAACTCTGTTTCTGAAGCTCTGACTATTAAAGAGTAAAGGAAAGAAAGAGGGATTTGATATAAAAAGCTGTTTTGGTTTTTATTTTGATTAGTATTAGGTAGATTTCCCAGATTTTTCCTTAAAAATCTCTTAAGAGACTAAGTGGAACTTTAGATTTGTGTTAGACAGTAAAAAGGAATCAAATGTATTAGTGTCCGTTTTAAAATTTTGGCCCATTAGAACAAGTGAGCGTGCGCTTTAGTTACTAAGACATAGAGGCCAGGATGGTACATCACAGGAGAGATCCCTTTATAGTCTGATTGTTTACATTTTGCTACATAGGCAGATGCGCTGCACACTGGAGGCTCCAGCCCTTGGCAGATGGAGGTCAGAGGAGTGCAGGCTGGGGATGCTGGCTGTACAGGAGCCCTGCTAATCCTGCCACAGAGTGCCTGTTCCAAAACAAACCAAAACCGCACAAACGCAATATAAACTTTGAAATATAGCTGTCCAGTAATTAACAACTGTAAAAAATAGACTAGTTGTCCCAAATTTTGCTGTTTACACCAGCCACTGTTCAGTTAACTTTATTTTCCTAGTTCATGTTAAATGTAAATTTAGAAAGATTGATTATGGCAATTCAGAAAAACAGTTTATATTGAATGCAAGTGTAAAAATGTTGTGTATTTGGGTCCAACTTGTCCTTTTCTGAAGTACTTACATTATATATTCATTTGCTAGTCTGTCTTTTCTATGGCCCAGGTAGATACACTTTAAAGTGTTATTTTTGTGTGTTGGGAGGAGGTGGCAAGGGTCTCACTGTGTAGCTCTGGCTGGCCTTGAACTCCGAGAAGTCCACCTGCCTCCATCTCTGAGATTAAGGCGTGTATGCCCAGCATGAACTGGCTTTTGACAGTTTGAGGCCAGCCTCAGCTACAGAACAAGGACCTGTTTCAGAACCACAGGAGGGAAGTATTAGAGTATACTCTTGTACCAGAGTGTACCTCTTCTCTTGGGAACATTTTCTCAACTTTCTATTAATGTTTGTAATGCTAAATACTTTGATTCTAGAAGAGAAATACATTCACTATATTTAAAAATTGTTATCAGACAGCAAGCCAATCAGAAACATGGTGGTTGTTTCTTCCTTTCCTAACATTAGAAAACAAAGATCTACAGGGACTAATTACCAGAAAAATTCTGTATTTTAGAAAAAAAAAGTGTTCTCCAAAGACATTTTTAGGACTGTAAAATAATTATATGAAATCACTTCATTATTAATGATAGTGCAGAGGTGATGAAAATGAAAGAAGACTGTGATAAACTTGATTTTTTTTTTTAAAAAAAACAAAGTCTTGAAACATTTGGTTTTGTTTGGAAAAATCAGACATTCAACAATTGGACATGTTAGGAGTTCACAGAATGATTTGAATCATTTGTGAGCAATGAAGTTTAAAGTATTAAGACCTTATTTTCTAGAGCATTAGGATACCAACTTCTAATTAATTGGAGATGGTACACTGGATCACCCACTAATTTCTTGTGTCTTTTGATATTGTATTTTAGTTGGTTTCTTAAAACTTGTTAGATTTACTTCTATTTAATTTTTGCTAATTTCACATTTTATTAATAGTTTTTATAGTTCCTTTTTTGGGATATCTCTAAACCTAAATTTTAAATTCCAGAAATAGATATTTAAAGTATAACCATACTTCTGATTCACTCATGCCTGGTGTCTGAATTAATTCAGGTGAATTCTTAAAAGAAAAAGACAAGTTTCTCCTACCTGTTCCATCCAGTGCAGACTGAGCTTCCCCAGTGTGAATGGGCATACTTACTGAGTTGCTGGGAGTTTCTGAACAGCTAAATCTGACCTTTATGATGGGCTTAACCTCCGAGAAGGGTTTCAGGGTTTTGTTTTGTTTTTAATCTTTGCAGGGCATGGTTAACACCAAGCCACCCAGAATCTTTATTTTGTTCATAGTCAGGCTTTGATTGGTATTATTCCATGTTCAGCTGTCCAATCACTGCAGTGCGTTGATGGTGGCTTTTCTTCAGTGACTGTTTTTAAA
The DNA here is from genome assembly GCF_947179515.1 of Apodemus sylvaticus. Lineage (NCBI taxonomy): Eukaryota > Metazoa > Chordata > Mammalia > Rodentia > Muridae > Apodemus > Apodemus sylvaticus. The sequence continues at coordinate 7,799,935 of NC_067480.1, forward strand.
TGCTCAGCCTCTTGCAAGACTGTACAAGTCATTGCTAGAATTAGGGAGATAATTATAAGGTTTATTGGTATGTAAGATTAGCAGCAATACTAGATAGTGTGTGAAAGAGGAGTTTTAAAGATACAATACAGTTGGCTTCTTGTCCCCAGATTCAATTGATCATAGAATACTCAGGGGGAAAAAACTACAGAATTTTTTCTTGTCATTATTCCCTAAACTATTTCAAATATTAACATAATATTTTGTGTTATAAGTAATTTTTACATAATTCACAGCATATGGGAGGAGTTACACAGGTTGTATACAAATCCTGAATCATTTTCCTGAGAGACTTGAGCAGACTATTATTAGTAGTAGTCAACTATTTATTACCCATAGGAAGTCCCAGAAACAGTCCTTCGAAATGTCAAGGGGTAACTGTATTTAGGACTATTTGAATTGTTAAAGATGTTGCACTTTAATAAAGCACATAGTTAAAACTAAAATGTTACTAGTAAATTTTTCTAACAGTAGACCCAAGAATATGTTTTTCTAGCTCTTTCAGAGAAAATATTGCTTATGTAAGTTTAGCAGTTTTGTCTGGCTTCCACTAGTAAACACACATTACCCATGTACATACCAGCTGTCACAGAGGTTGTCTTGAATACTTACATTTGTTTTAGATTCTTATATATTTTATTAATCATTGCAGAGAAAGAAGGTCCAGAAAAGAAGAAAACAAAAAAAGAAGCTGGAACTAAGAAGTCCACCCCAGTTAGCATTCTTTTTGGTTACCCGCTCTCTGAACGAAAGCAGATGGCGCTCCTAATGCAGATGACAGCAAGGGACAACAGCCCAGGTGATTGACATTCACAGACATTGAGTTACTGTGTCTTCTCAGCTAGTGTAGGGTCAGGGTAACCTTCTTGTCTTCAATTTTTTTTCTAATTTGAATTTTTATCCTTTATTGAATTTAATCAGCACAATTCATAACATCAGTTTTTTGTTTTGTTTGTTTGTTTGTTTTTTGGTTTTTCAAGACAGGGTTTTTCTGTGTAGCCCTGGCTGTCCTGGAACTCACTTTGTAGACCAGGCTGGCCTCGAACTCAGAAATCCACCTGCCTCTGCCTCCAAAGTGCTGGGATTACAGGGGTGTACCACCACACCCGGCCCCATAACATGAAACAGTTTTTAATTTTCTCATTGTGTGCGTGCCATTTTATTATTGCATCTGTCATTGGATTACAAGATCTATAAGAGCAAGAATATGTTATGTTTCCTGGGTGTTAAGTGGTTGTTAAATAAAACATGTGAAATTGAAGTATCTGTAAGTGGGATCCTATGTACATTTTTTTAAAAAATAAAATTAAATAAGTCCTTAACTTTTAAGATAAAATTTAAAAACAATTTTTAGAAAATTATTTATTTTTTTATGGGTGTATGTATGTGCACACACTCACACACCTGAGTATATTTGTGTGCCCGAGTATTTGAGTGCACCACATGCATGCAGGAACATATTGAGATTAGAAGAGGGTGTCAGATTCTCTAGAACTTCAGTTACAAACTGTTGGGAATGCAAGTCTGGGCTGGGATCTAAACCCAAGTCTATGCAAGAGCAGTCATGAGCTCTCTAGTGCTAGTTTATAAAAATAAAATATTTGATACCTTATGCTCTTTAATATAGGTATTTGAACATTTATTTATCTCTGTGTTTATATATTCACATGCATGAGTATATGTGGTCATATGTCAACTGTGGGGTTGGTTCCCTCCTTCTGCTATGAAAGACCTGGGATTGAACTTAGATTGTTAGGTTTGGTGGCAAGCACCATTAGTTCCTGAGATATATCATTGTCCCAGAATTGTTTGTTTGCCACTAACATGATAAAGACTGGGCAGATTAAAAACCGTGCTGAAACATCACATGGTTCTCCAAAGGAGAAAGCCTCTTGTCATCCGCAGTCCCCATCCCACCATAGCCAGCCCATCACTGCTGAGAGTCTCAGACCTATACTTACGGGTTTCTGGGCATAACATACAGGCAAGCTTTGTCTTGTCCCTGTGTGTGCGAAGTGAGGTCGTCAGCTACATCCTCAGGTTTGTTTCTTCTTTTGAGACAGGGTGTCTCTAAATTCCCCATGCTGAACTTGAACCTCATGGCCGAGCCAGGTCTTTAACTGGAAGTTCTCAAGCTTCATCAGTCTGCTGAGTGACTCAGATCACAGGTCTCCACCAGCCCGCCAAGCTCTGGCTGTGTCTGCTGTTGTTGCTGGGGCATTTGGCTGTTCAGCATGAATACAATCATACTGTATTAATCCACAAGTGGTTCTTTTCATTTAAGGGTAATTAGTAGTCAGCTTTCTTTATTAGTAGGTATAGGACCAGAGTGGAAAGCTTATGAAATTACAAATTGTTAGCTATTGTGCATGTGTGCTCAGACATTAGGACTGATAGTCTTAACCATCTGATCCCTTTAGTCTATAAAAAAGCCAACAAGCTCTTGTTAAACAGCGTGACTATCCTGGTTATAAAATTCACTCAGCACATGTCTTGAGTTCCAGTGCATACCAGGAGGTCTTGTAAGCAGTTGAGATTTGGTGCTGAATAAGGTGAGGCTCTTCTTCTTGAGGGGGTAATTTTTTTTAGAAATAACTAAATAGGGAATTATTGGTGAGGCACTGTATTTGAAATCCAAAAAGTAAAGTTTTAAATTTCTTGTGTATGAAAGGAGGAAGATGCTTTGATGCTCTGGCTGTGCTGTCTTGCAAGATCGATGACAGAAAGTTACATTCCATAGATTTCCTTCCAACTTCTGGGAACACTAGTTTATTTTAAGTACTTGTCCATTTTCAAAAGTAATTGCTTAGCAGGGCAGTGGTGGTGCATGCCTTTGATCCTAGCATTTGGGAGGCAGAGGCAGGCGGATTTCTGAATTTGAGACCAGCCTGGTCTACCGAGTGAGTTCCAGGACAGCCAGGGCTATATAGAGAAACCCTGTTTTGAAAAAAACAACAAAAAACAAAAGTCATTGCCTAAGAAACCATTTATTTCACCTAATGGTTCCGAAATTGGTGGGGTGAGAGCGAACAGCTTTGTTTTTTGATGTGCAAACCATCAAAAATAAAAAGCTGTGAATTGGGCTGGCGAGATGACCCAGCAGTGGGAGCACACAGTGCTCTTGTAGAGGACTGGTAGCTTACAGTGCCCTTAACTCCAACTCCAGGCTCTGACGCAGTGGGCTCAGAGGGCACCCGCACTCAAGCACTGAGACACACACTATTTAAAATAAGTAAAGACAGTGTGGAAAGATGTGAGTCCTTAGCAAAGCATGATCCTCACAAGCCTCTCTCTAACTTCCGTTGTTTCTTACAGATCATCAACTTAGTGAAATGAGTTGAATTTGTGCATAATATCAGAACAGAACTCCGGCACTTTTAGTCAGTGTTGTGAACACCAGCCTTCAGTGTGTTTTCATTTGGGTTTTAATATAATATTGTAGTATACCCAGAAAATATATTTTAGTTCATCAAATTATTCATTAAGGAAACAAGTATTTTTGATACTCCATTATCATTTTAAGCCAGCTTCATGAATTGACAAAAGAAAAACATTTCTTACATTGGCTTGCTTTATTTTTAGTAATACTGAGGAAAGATCTCTATTTGATTGGTGTTACCAGTATATCTCAATTTTTTGTTTTGTTTTTCAAGACAGTTTGTTTGTGTAGCCCTTGTTGTCCTGGTAATAGCTATATAGATCAGGCTGGCCCTGAACTCACAGAGCTCCAAGTTGAAGGCGTGGCACCAGCACCAGGCAGGCTGTAGATGATGAAGCTGAGAAGGTATACCCTGTGTTCTAAGAAACGGTTGCATTATCATTAAGAGCTCTTTAAATATACAGAATCTTTTACAACTCTCCTCTTTGTATTTTCTTGTTTTGAGGTTGGACTTTACTTACAGCGTTCCCCCTTCCCTGTCCTTAACCCTTCCCATAAAGTTGTCCTTCAGCTCTTCGGATTCATGGCTGCCTCAGCACTTGTTTTGCTTGCAGATATATATGCATTTCCTCAAATATACCCCTTTAGTTTACACGAGGTTACTTGTATATGTTTTTCCCAGGCTGACCCTGGCACTGGACAACCAGTAGATGTGCTCTTCCCTGGGGAAGGCCGCCTCTCCCGCCCCTAGCTTTGCTCAGCTGCCTGAGTTCTCTGTGGTAGGGCTGAGGCCTCGGCTGATTTCCACCCAGGTGGGCATGGTTGTTGGCATTATTGTCCACTCCTTGTTTAGCTCACAGTTGGGTAGTGGTGCTGTGAGACTTCAAGGCACAGCTTCTGATGACACCAGGAAACAATCTCAAAGGCAAACCTCTGATTCTCGGGGTTCTGCCCACTCACACTTCCCCAGTGTTTCCTGGGCCTTAGGGATGGGAGTGTTCTGTGGATGTGTTCACTAGGACTGGGCTCTCCAACTCTGCCTTTTCATTGGTTGTGGTTTTCTGTAGTGGTCTGGTGCAAATTTCCTTGATAAGGGTGGAAACTACACTTGTCTGTGGGCATAAGGAAAATGTTTATAGATTGTTATTAGGAATTATGCTGGTTTAGTAAATTTGTGGTTATAGATTCTCCTCCAGTAACCATGATTACACCAGCATTAATTAGTTAGCTAGGTTTCCAGTCCTGGGCGTGGTTTCCTTCTTGTTGATCGGGTCTTGAGTCCAATTAGAGAGCAGCTGGCTACTGCCAAAGTCTGTGCTGCTGCTGTACCGAAGGTTGCCGTGCCGCCCTGGGGGTCGATGTATGGACTTTTCTGAACTGTCTTCCTTCTCACAGATTCCACACCAAGTCATCCCTCACAAGCAGCACCAGCCCAGAAGAAAACTCCAAGTTCTTCATCTCGACAGAAAGATAAAATCAATAAAAGAAATGAACGCGGTGAAACCCCTTTACACATGGCTGCTATTCGAGGAGATGTGAAACAAGTCAAAGAGTTGATCAGTTTAGGAGCGAACGTGAATGTGAAAGACTTCGCAGGTGAGACCTTAATAATACTAATGTCTAGGAACTAAGATTGAAACATCCTGGCTATAGTTTTTAAAAAGTATATTTAATTCAAAACTTTTGAAATATACATATATACACACACAAATACACACACACATACCTTGACCTCTCTTACATTTCCATGTCAACAATCACATTTTGAATTAGATTTTGACATATACAGCTTATGTATACTACTATGTAATTATATAAATTAGTTTCTATTTTAGGTAAATTTGATCCCATATTTTAATGTGGCTAATTCATAGATAATTGTCTCAAGAATGTTTATTAACATGAACATGAGGAGTATAAGAGAGTGGTATTTGTTTTAAAAAAAAAACAACTATACTTAAAGTTATTAGACTGTTTAGAAGAGTGGGGCCACAGCACGCATGTGGAAGTCGAGGACAGGTTTGTGGTGTCCCTTTTCTCTGTCCACGTTTATGTGGGCTCCGGGCATTGACCACAGGGCTCCAGGCTTGCCCTTAAGTGCCTTTACTCCTGAGCCTTCTTGTCACCCTTTGTTGGTTTGAATTACTCAGGAATGCAAGCAGTCAAACATGTAAGAATGTAGAAAATCTCCTTGCTTGCACAGGTCTCCCTTCTTTGTCTTTAGCTACTTTATTTTTTTAAAGGCTTATTTATTTATTATATGTGAGTACACTGTAGCTGTCTTTAGACACCCCCAGAAGAGGGCATCAGATCTTATTGTGGATGGTTGTGAGGCACCATGTGGTTGCTAGGATTTGAATTCAGGACCTTTGGAAGAGTAGTCAGTGCTCTTAACTGCTGAGCCATCTCTCCAGCCCCAGCTACTTTATTTTTAATAGCGTCGTAGCCTTTCTTGTCATTTTTGTTTTGTCTTGTTTAAGACAGGTTCTCTCTATGAAGCTGTGGCTGTTCTTGAATGTGCTATGTAGATCAGGATGGCCTCGAGCTCATGGAGATCCACTTGCCTCTGCCTCCTGAGTGCTGAGACTGAAATCATGTGCTACAAAGCCTGGCTTTTCCTAAATAGTACTGTAGTGAATTCTCTTTTATTTCTTCATAGTTATGAAATGTTTTTGTAGAATTGAAATTACTATATTTGGAGATGCATAATATTATTTTTAATAATGGCAGCTTACTTTCAAAAATTATGCATCCATCATTTTATATCTCCAAGGGTATATGAAAGCCAGGCAGAGTGGCACACGCCTATGACTGAGCAGCGTGGGGGGGAGGGGGGGCAAGGCAGGAGGCTGTAGACTGGAGGCTTGTCTGACCTGCGTAGAAAGCTCAACATCAAGCATGCTCCCAGCCACCAAACAGGACACGAAAGAGTCCTTCTCTTCGTGTCTTCTTTAGAATTGGGAATTATCACATACTTCCAGCACTGTGGAGGTAGAGGCAGGAGGGTCTCTCTAGGAGATTTAGGTGGGGAGTTTAGGTGGGGAGGGAGGGAGGGAGGGAAAGGGGGGGGAAGGAAGGAAGGAAAGAAAGACAGTGGTCCCTTCTAAGGGAACGACGCTGCTTAGTAGCTGCTGATTAATGTTTTCAGACACTGCAGAATGATACCTACTAGCTACCTAAAGCATACTTTACAGCTTATCTGAAGATTTCACATTTACAGATTTTTATTTTTTTATTTTTTGGTTTTTTTCTAGACAGGGTTTCTCTGTGTAGCTCTGGCTGTCCTGGAACTCATTCTGTAGACCAGGCTAGCCTCAAACTCAGAAATCTGCCTGCCTCTGCCTCCCAAGTGCTGGGATTATAGGTGTGCGCCACCACTGCCTGGCTACATTTACAGATTTTTTTTTTTTTTTTTTTTTTTTTTTGGTTTTTCGAGATAGGGTTTCTCTGTGTAGCCCTGGCTGTCCTGGAACTCACTCTGTAGTCCAGGCTGGCCTCGAACTCAGAAATCCACCTGCCTCTGCCTCCCAAGTGCTGTGATTACAGGCATGCGCCACCACGCCCGGCCATTTACAGATTTTTAAAGTATTAATCTGAAAAACATATAAGAGCAGACTAAAGGACAATGCTGAAACATTGCAAGGAGGGGAACTTGTTCAGTCAGTTCACTGCCCTGCCCCGTGCAGGCGCAGGTGCCCATGACCCCAGTGCTCAGGAAGGTCCTGAGGTGGTTGAAGCCATCCTGGGCATCTGGGAAGAAACAAAGCAGACGTGTGATCTTGAAAAGCATAACAGTAAAAGGAAGTACCGCGTCAGAGGAAGGATTGAGCATCCACCCTTGTCTGTGTGTATGGGGAAGCCAGTAGGAATTATGTAAACATTTAAAAAATTTTTCCCTGGGTGATAGGATTATAGTCAGTGCTGTTAGTGTTTTCTAATATCTAATTTGTGAGCACATGTTTAGTTATGAAAACAAAGTTACAAATCTGTTTTTCTTAAAACCAGCAATGGGCTGGAGAGGTAGCTCAGCTATTATGAACCTTACAATTAAGAAAATAATAAATAAAACCAGCATTAAGTTCAGAAAAGATTATATCAGCAAAATAAAAGACATAAAATATAAAGGTCTTTTAACTGACTCTTGACCAGTTCATTCATATTTTGTCTTTTTCTATATTTTTATATAGTCAAGATAATTATTATGAATTAAACCATATTAATATTTGAGCAAATCGAGTATTTTATCGGATAATTTACTTGCATTAAAATTTATATTCCCTCAAATGAACCTTCTGCAAAATTGATATTCTTGTATATTTTAAATAGTTTCTTCTTCTTTCTTTCCCCTTCTGTTTCGTGTTAGACTTAGAGTAGCTACTGACTGTGGACAGCATCTCTCTTGAACTCGTGTTCCATTCATATTCTCACTTTAGGTTGGACCCCTTTGCACGAAGCTTGCAATGTTGGGTACTACGATGTGGCTAAAATGCTTATAGCAGCTGGGGCGGATGTCAACACACAGGGACTGGATGATGACACCCCCCTCCATGACTCTGCCAGCAGTGGGCACAGAGATGTGAGTATGGTGTCACGGTGGCAGGCGTCTGCGCACAAGGCACCCGGGAAGGTGGGGGCACTACTTGTTGTTGGGACTCACACCTCAGTCATTGCTTCTTCTCATCTTTATTTTGTTTTCCGTTTTATTTTATTTTCTGACTTCTGATTTGTACTTAATTTCATTTAGTACTTTTTTTCCTAAAGTAAGCCATGTAGAGCCAGGAATTACCTATAATCCTAGCATTTACCAGGCAGAGACAGGCAGATCTCTTTGTGTTTGAAGTCTTCCTGGATTACATAGTGAATTTAAGGTCAGCCAGGGATTCCCCAAAAAGAAATAAAATATGTGATTTAATTGATAATAGGTTAAACAATTTGGCAAACAGACTTTGGTTAACAGACTTTGGTCTGTTAGATAACTTACTCACTCTCCGGTTGGAACACTTACAGAAGAGGCCACGATGCTGCGAAAGTGGTTGTAACTGTCAAGTGGTGTCTGGAGCAAAAAGACAGGTTCACTTTTGCTTGGCCAGTGTACTGTGATCTTATTTAAGTTTTTTTTTTTTTTCAAAAGCTTTTAAAAACATGTATGGTTTGTGTGTGTGTGTGTGTGTGTGTATATACATGCACCACATGTGTACAGTGCCTGTGAGGGCACTGGAGTCCCTGGAACTGGATTTTTAGACTGCTGTTAGTTGCCATGTGGGTGCTGCTAACCCTGATTGTCTGTAAGAGTAGCAAGCGCTTTTACATTTGAGTCCCCTCCCTAGCCCTTAAATTGTACCTGTTGAAAAGGATGTTGTAAAGGAAAAGTCCCTCTGCGTGCCAGCGTGTGCTGAAATTGAAGGTGTTAGCAGTGCTGAATGCTTCAAAAGCCCCTCCCCCATGTGCTCCATGCTACATAGACCAAACAGTTTTTAGAAATGAAAAGTGCCATTTTCTTCATTAATATTTTCTGTAAGATATTTTTCCATTTTTCTCATTAAAGACATTGTAATGTTGGTAAGGTGGCTCAGTGGTTAGATACTTGCCACATATGTGGATTTATACCTTGTAACTAGTACATATTTCTGTGACCCTAAGTTTCTATTTTTGTTTGATTTTGCTTTTTTTTTTTTTCAGACAGGGTTTCTCTGTGTAAAAGCACTGGCTGTCCTAGAACTCAATGCTATAGATGATGCCGGCCTCCAATTTACAGACATTAGTCTGTCTCTACCTTCCCAGTGCTGGTATTAAAGGCATGTGCCACCACAACCTGGCCCTGAGTTTTTAAATATGCTGTAGCTGCACAGTATTTTCAGAAGCTGACGCTGGAGCACTCAGACACATTTACAGTCCTCTTAGAAGGGCTCTGCTGTACTCTGGAGACTGAGTTTAAATATGCTTGCATATGTATGTAACTTTTATACACATGCAAGCTTGCGTGCATAATGTATATAACTTACATGTGAGCCTCGTGCATATATATGTAATTTACTGAGCCATCTTTCCAGCCTTCACAGTTTTAAGTTTTGAGTTCTGTTTTCTCCTTGGTCTTCTGTTTGTGTTTAAGGAATAAAATAAAAGCTTCCAAAAAGCTCTTATTCCTGTATATCTGTATGTGTCCTAGGATCTAAAGCTAAGAAAATATTTTTTCATTCAATAAAAGTCATGGTATCTCAAGAAATGTACAAAGTATTCCTAAAGATGGGGGCGTTGAAAGAGAGCCGATCTGTGTGGTCAGGCCTGGTCAGGGTAGCAGACCCTGGCATAGCCTCACATAGACCCTTGCTCACAGGTGCGTTGTGCTCGGTTTAGTCTTTATGTTGCATTACCCCTAGTTATGTTTTAGGTATCTTATTTTTTAGCTTATACTTTTTCCTTATCTCCTCATTTGTTGCCTGTTTTTTTGTTTTTTGTTTGTTTGCTTGTTTGTTTTTTGAGGCAGGGTTTCTCTGTGTAGCTCTGGCTATCCTGGAACTCACTCTGTAGACCAGGCTGACCTTGAACTCAGAAATCTGCCTGCCTCTGCCTCCCAAGTGCTGGGATTAAAGGTGTGCACCACCACCACCCGGCTATTGCCTGTTATATTAAGAACTTTTAAGCAAATGCAACTAATTGTTAGTGTTTATATCTGAGGTTATTTGTAAAATGTCGCTAGTTTATGTTAGATTTTTTTTTTAAAGATTTATTTATTTAATGTATATGAGTACTCTGTAGCTGTCTTCAGACACACCAGAAGAGGGCATCGGATATCATTACAGATGGTTGTGAGCCACCAAGTGATTACTGAGAATTGAACTCAGGACTTCTGGTAGAGTAGTCAGTGCTCTTAACCACTGAGCCATCTCTCCAGCCCTATGTTAGAAATTTTGTGGCATGTTTTTACAAACTTCCTTGATTACTTCCTGATGATCATAGATCACTTTCAACAGGATCAAGAGTTGCTTTTTTTTTTTTTTTTTTTTTTTAAATTTTCAGACAGAGCCTCTCTATGTAGCCCTGGCTGTCCTGGAACTGTATGTGGACCAGGCTGTGAAGCCTTTTCTCCAGCTCCCCAACCCCAACTCTCCAGTTCCACTCCCCCTCCCATTTAAAATTGAAGTAGCACATTTCTTTGTAATAGATGAGGTCATCAGATGGGGTGAAGTGAATGCACATGAGCAGGTGGAGAGGAAGACCGACTTCCAGGACGACATAGCATTCAAGTGCACACTGCGGCATCTAGGGAACAGCTTGAGAGATCGGAGCCATGGCCCAGGCAGATGGGACCACACACTGCTCTTCTGGGTGACCATAGGGCAGCTCACAGCCACGTGCCATTCCAGGAGGCACCAGGGGATCTGATGCCTGCTTCAGACCTCATAGAGCACCGGGTGCACGAGGGGTACACAACCAAGTGAAAACCAACACTCAGACATGTGGGAAAGAGAATGACAATGGTTTGGAATAAATGACAGGATGGCATCCTCTCACTGTTTGATGTTGCAGATAGTGAAGCTGCTGCTTCGTCATGGCGGGAATCCATTCCAAGCTAATAAACATGGAGAGCGGCCAGTGGATGTGGCCGAGACAGAGGAGCTGGAGCTGCTGCTAAAAAGAGAGGTGCCCTTGTCTGGCGATGAGGAAAGTTATACAGGTTTGTGTCTTTCTTACTGTTTTGGGAACGGATTTTGCCAATTAGCCCAGGCTAGCCTAAAACTTGCAAACTTTCTGCCCCATCCTACTAAGTGCTGGGATTACAGGTGTGTGCCACCAAGCCTAGCTACAGTTTCAGATTTTATATATATATATTCAGTTTGACACGTTATTATATGGGACATTCTGCACTGGTATTTATATATAAAGTGAGGACCGTACACTAATGCTAGCTGCTTATTAGTTTATTAGTTAGCTGTGGTGTTGTGAGTGCAGTCACAGTGCAGCCGGTCATCCGTTTCCATCTCAGCTCTACTAAGTTTCTAAACCATTTCATGACTGCACTCGGCCTCACCGAACCTCTTGCCTCGTGTGCTCATTACATTGCTGTCACCTTTTCTTGTATTTGGGATTATTCAGCTACTAACAATACATCTTATGTCCTTTCTTGGCATTAGTAAGAAATTACAGTTGTAATTAGTAATGAATTACAGTTCATGCTTTTGTAAATTGGGTAATTGAGCTCTAATAAGCCATTTCTTTACAAATATAAGTTTTATTAATATTATTTTTACGTTTTTCATTTTGTTTGTTTGAAACAGGATCTCACGTTTTATTTCTGGCTGGCCTTCAACTCACAGATCTGCCTACCTCTGTCTCCTAAGTGCTGGGATTAAAGTCATGCACCACCATGCCACACTCTTTAAAAAAGATCTATCCAAAACAATTTTTTTGAGCTGGGTACAGGACCTAGGGCCCTGTACTTGTTAGGTAAGCACTTTACTACAGAACTAAGCTCTAGGACCCCCACCCCCACCCAACCAAAGAATATTTTTATTATTAAGAATATATGTTAGAAAACATTGGCATACTTAGATTTTTTTATGTTTTTATTAGATGTGCTTAATTTACCTTTCAAATGTTATCTCCTTTCCTCGTTACCCCTCGGAAAACCCCTTTCCCATCCCTCCTCCCCTGCTTACCCCTCCCCCTCCCCCACACACACACTTTCCTGACCTGGCATTCCCCTACACTGGGGTGTTGAGCCTTCATAGGACCAATGGCCTCTCCTCTCATTGCATACTTAGAATATTTTAAAAATAGGGTTCACAGATATTACAGAAAACATTTTCCCATGTTAAAGATAGTTTTCTGAGTTCAAATTGGAAGAATTTGTTGTGTTTCAGGAAAAAGTGAATGAAAAAAACCAAACATGACAAATGGCCCTCTCTTCATAAAGCTTCAGTTCCTGTAATTAAACAGACTTGTGACTTTTATATATTAAATTACATACAAGGAATTAAATACCAAAGTGCAGCCAGGGAGCGGTGACATAAGCCTTTCAACCCAGCACAATAAGAGGCAGAGACAAGAGGATCTCTGTGAGTTCAAGGCCAACCTAGTCTACGAAGTAAGTTTCAGGACAGCCAAAGATACACAGAGAAACCCTGTCTTAAAACAAACAAAAAATGAAACAAACAAAAACAAAAAAGAAAATGTATACTTACTTTTAGCCATGTATAGGAAGTAATAGTTTGAAAATAGTTTTTAAGAAGAAAAATTTTTATCTTTTACTCTTCATGTGGAAAGCTAACTAACATTTTGTACTTTTGAGTATGGGACTGATCACCTTGTACAAGTATTAAAAATATATTCATTGGTCAAAAAGTGCTGCAGATTTGTGGATAAAGTGATGAAGAAGCTGTGAGCCCAGCAGTGATCATGAATTACATAGGGATCTCTAAGTGACTTGTAAACATCATCATATGATTTATAGAAGAGGTTAGGCTTACAAAGAAAAGTGCAATTTAAGCATCAAACAAAAGTAAAGCATTTGTGAAGAGACAGAAGCAATAAGTACAGTAAACTCAAAACTGCACATTCATCAGATAAGAGCACTGGCTGCTCCTACAGAGGCCCCAGCTTATGCACCCATCACACACCTACATGGCTATTCCTAGCCAATCATAACTCTAGATAGAGGATAACCAGCATGCTACTATGGCTTCACGGACTCCAGGCACACACGTGGTGCACTTAAATATATTAAGGTGAAATACTTGTTGGGGCCAGGAATCTACTCACAAACCACAAGAAAACCAATCTCAGTCAGACAGGGATAGTTTCTTGTTATTGACCACACACCCCACGACTGGTGGACAAGGGCCATGGTCCTGATTCAGGAACTGAACCATGACCCTGAGTTAAGATCCTACAGGATTTTTAAGCCTTAAATCCACAAACATCTGTGCCAAGTTATTTCACCAATCAGGATTTAGGGATAAGGGATTCCCTTAGGAACGTGTCTTTGTCTTACATTTTTCCTGCTCCCATTGGCGGGGGTATTTAACTGTGGCAGGGGACTTGCTTGTGTAACATTCATTTCCTAACTTGTCTAGGATGGGACATGTCTAACACTCACATCCTAACTTGTCTACCAGGAAGTCAGTTCATGTCTCTTTCTGCCAGGAAGGGTGTCAGCTCCCAGGGAGGTCTTGGGAATTTAAACTTTACCAGTCCACTACTCAAAATGGAACTCTTATTTCAAATCATTACTTATATTGGTGCAAGTATCTCTCATATGTTGGGGTCTATCCTAGGGGCAACTTATACCATAAAAACTAATACATAGGTGCAGGAAATACTGTTGTGTGTTTGTTTTGGGTCCAGGCTTATTGTTGATAACTATACAGAACAGTTCTGTTGACTTTTATAGTGATTGGTTTCCAAGGGCATACATAATATAACATAGCATAACATAACAGAATGAATGTGCAATCAATCTTGGCATTAGAAAGTTTCCTAGAAACAGCAGGAATATATGAGGAAGTTTCCTTACAATGGCAGGCTAGCCAAGTAATTGTTACCCAGGCATTAACATTTTATCTAGGCTTTAACACATCATATTCATAGAATAAAAGTAAATGAATGTATTTATAAAAGGAGTATGATATATGATAACTACAGTAGTTTCAAAATATATTTTTAAAAAGCACACAGTGGCAGGACAGTGTTGGGCACTTTGGAGGCAGAGGCGGGCAGATCTCCCTGAGTTCAAGGCCAGCCTGATCTACAGAGTAAGTTCTAGGACAGCCAGAGGATACACATAGAAATTGTGTCTCAAAAAACCAAAACAGAACAAAAACAAAAAAATCTCAACCCATACTCACCTCAGTTCCTCTGAGGTCTGCCCTCTCTCTGGCACCACCTCTCCCAACTTTGCAACCTTGTTTTATTTTTGTAAGTAATTCACTGAGTCCAGTTTGTGTTATATATGTACTAATACACATTTCCTAGAACTTGACTGACTATAGGGCTACACCTACAATGAACACTAACTCTTCTGTCGAATTTTTCTAATAACATGACAAACTTCCTTCTATATACTATATGTAAGAAAATAGAAGTGGGTTTTCATTTACTCCTTTAAGAATTTTAAAAAAGGATTAGAAAGATGGCTCTGAGGTTGAGAGCACTGACTGCTCTTCCAGAGGTCCTGAATTCAATTCCCAGCAACCACATGGTGGCTCACAACTATCTGTAATGAGGTCTTGTGCCCTCTTCTGGCATGTGGGCATACATGCAAATAGAACACCTTGTACATAATAAATCTTTAAAATAAAAAAAGAAAAATGTCTTCTGGTTTGCTTGAATAAATAAACTGCAAAAGGATATATATTGAAAAGATATAACTAAGGTACTTACTTAAAACATATGCATGTATTCAATTACATATATATACTACTGTAAAAAAGGTACTGTTTTAGGTGGAGATCTTAGGAGATGATTTCTTAATGTGTGAAGTGCTTGTTACTCAAACCTGAAGACCCGATTTTGGGTCTGTAGTTCCTACATTCCAGGAGAGTGTTATGGACTGAATGTAATTCCAGTGTTTGGGAGGAAGATAAGAGAGATTCCTGAGGTATGCTGCCCTGCTAGACTAGCCAGGATGTCAAGCACTAAGTATACAGGGTGAGGAGCAAGGAAGATGTTCGACGTCAGCTCCTGGCTGCACGTTCGTGTTCGTTACCCTGTAAGTGCATCCCATGCACTCAAATGTGTACACATATGTACATACCATATTTATGAAGACACACACAAGTGTTTGCCCCTCTTTGTCTGATGTTTTTTAAAAAATGGCTCAGCAAGTGGGTAAAGGTGCCTGCTGCCACACCTGCAGCCTGGGTTTTAACTTCCAGAGCCACTGTGGTGGAGGGAGAGAGCCGGCACTCAGAAGCTATCCTCTACCCTTTGTACATGCACTGTGGCAGTTGGAGAGGTGACCCAGCCATTAGAGGCTCATAGTCAAAACATGGAGAGAAGAGAAACTCTTCTTGGTTTTCTGTGGTGGAAGGAATTGAGCCCAGGACCCCATAAACCAGAACAAATAGTCTGACCCACACCTCATGGCCACGTGAATCTTGACATTGAGTGGGTCATCACCAGAGTCACCCGTCAGTCACCTACATGTTCTCTGTTTCTCATGGGCAGTATTGGGCACACAGTGTTGAAGGCTTTGGTAGGGATCATTACCACTCTTTACTGCTTGTCTTCATTGGAGGATATTTTCTTGCATTGCAGTGTGTTTTTAAAATTCTCAATTTTGTTTTCTTTTTGGACAGAATTTCATGTAGCAGGAAAAAAATGGCCAGACCTCAAGAGTCACTATGTAGGCAGAACTGGCCTTGAACTTGTAGTTCCACTTTTTTCTGGCCCCCTCCCCTTCCCCCGCTGCTGCCATGTACTGTGACCACAGGTACATGCTGTCTGGTAGTGCTGGGGATCAAGCCGCAGGCCTGATAATATCAAGGAGGCATCCCCGACAGAGGATGCATTCTTCTCCCCAAAGCCTCAATGCTTATTATGGAAAATACTCAAAAAATTATATAGCAAGTGCCCTATACGCATCTATTATATTTTTCATTGTTAACCTTTACTGTATTTCCTCTATATTGTCATATTATCTATCATCCATCATTTCTGGCCTTGACTGGCCAGGAACTCAATATATACACCAGACTACCTAGCACACATCATTCAGATAGATGGATGGATGGATGGATGGATGGATGGATAGATAGATAGATAGATAGGTAGGTAGATAGTTTTTGTTTTTTGTTTTTTGGTTTTTTTTTTTTTTTTGAGACAGGGTTTCTCTGTGTAGCCCTGGCTGTCCTGGAACTCACTCTGGAGACCAGGCTGGCCTTGAACTCAGAAATCCACCTGCCTCTGCTTCCCAAGTGCTGGGATTAAGGGCGTGTGCCACCACTGCCTCATATATTTTCAAAACTCATTACAGTTAAGAGTTACAGACATCCATAAATACCTGACCATGTGTTTCATCAGCTGGAGTTTAATATCTGCTTATGATTTCTCTTGGTAATTGTGTTTAGAAATGCATAGTTGTTGAGTCTGTCATTCTCTGAGTGTGAGAAATGCCTAACCTGTAGAATCATGAAGAGAAGGAGAAGATCAAATGAGTCGTTCAGCAGAACAATCACATGAGACCTTGACTGGGTCATAGTATCCACCCAGTGAATAGCATCAAAGTGAGGAGGTGTGGACAGTGTGTGCCTCCAAATGCCATTCCTGTAGAACCTCAACAGTTAGTTGCATCTGTAGTTGTATTATCATGAAGAGTGTTGTATGTTTTTAAAAATAAAGCCAATTTAATGTTGTAAATTATTAAGAATTGACAGTGTATGGAGCTGGATAGATGGCTCAGCAGTTAATAGCGCTGGGGGCTCTTGTAGAAGATCCAGGTTTAATTTCCAGCCCCCACATAGCAGCTCACAAGTGTCTGTAATTCCAGTCCCAGTGGATTTAATGCCCTCTACTGGCCTCTGAGGGTACTGCGCTCTGACTCAGCTGTATTTAAAAATGAGTACTTTTTAAAAATTTACTTTATATCAGTGTTTTACCTGCTTGTATGTCTATGTGAGAATGCCAGATCTTGGAGTTACAAACAATTGTGAGCTGCCAGGTGGTTGCTGGGATTTAAACCTGGATCCTCTAGGAAGAGTAGTCAGTATCCCTAACTGCTAAGCCATTTCTCCAGTGTGTGTGTGTGTGTGTGTGTGTGT
The DNA here is from genome assembly GCF_947179515.1 of Apodemus sylvaticus. Lineage (NCBI taxonomy): Eukaryota > Metazoa > Chordata > Mammalia > Rodentia > Muridae > Apodemus > Apodemus sylvaticus. Next base: position 7,817,110 of record NC_067480.1, read on the forward strand.
GTGTGTGTGTGTACATATATTATTGTATTATATATGTTAAGGAATTAACAGCCTTTAGAGAGGCCAGCAAACATAGCATAACTATTTCAGAATTTTAAAGAGGTAACCAAAGGGCACTGGCTGTTGTAGACTAGAGTCTCTACTGAAGGAGGAATGACTGTGAAGACCATCATAGGTTATTTAACCAGAAATCACCCATGGAAACAGGGATGTTGGTGACCGTGTGTCACGTAAAGAGAATGTTCATCTTTTTTCGAAGGTTTTATTTTTAGTGACGCGTATATGTGTGGGGGCAGGGTATATTTGTGAGTCAGTGCCTGTAGATGTCAGAAGAGGGATCTGATCTTTAGGAGCTACCAGCAGTTGTGAGATGCCCAACATGGCTGCTGGGAACCAAACTGAAGTTCTCTGCAAGAATAATACATGCATTTAATACATGGACCATTTCTCCAGCCTGAGTTTTAAAATATTGAGATATATTCTTTTTTTTTTTTTTTTTTTTTTTTTTTTTTTTTTTTTGGTTTTTCGAGACAGGGTTTCTCTGTATAGTCCTGGCTGTCCTGGAACCAGGCTGTCCTCGAACTCAGAAATCCACCTGCCTCTGCCTCCCGAGTGCTGGGATTACAGGCATGTGCCACCATGCCTGGCATTGAAATATATTCTTAAGAGATACTCACTAAAGTATATATTAATATAGGGTTCCAGTGTCTGGAATCACTCTAACCTATACTTAAAGTATAAAAGTAAATGGGTGGATACCAACAAAACAAAACTAAAAAAAAAGCATGTATGAAGCAGGCTATAAAACATCCATAATAGGCAAATCTGGTTAAAGGTTAGGCCATTTTGAGTGATTTCAACTTTTAAAACTTTTTGAGTTTGTAATTATTTTCAAAGGAAGTTTAAAATATATACCAATGCAGAGTGAAAGGTAGTTCAGTGGTTAAGAGCACGTACTCCTCTTGCAGAGGACCTAGGTTCACTCCCAGTACACGTCAGGTGGCTCAAAACACCTGTAACTCCAGCTCCACAGGCGTCTGCACTCACACGTACACACATGCTACTAAAATGTCCTGCTCTGTTAAAAACCCGAAAAGCAATGAGTGAGATAGCAGCAGTAATTTCTAGTTCCCATGTGATCTCAGAGTGTTTTCTGCTACAAAACATTGAGACTTTCTAAGAGAAGGATCATTCCTTGTTGGAAGCATGTGTATGAGATGAGTTTGGGAAATCCTTGTCCTTTGCATTTAAGGAAGTTATCAAAGACTAATGAAAGGTGTTTTTACTAGACCATAAGAGATAACTTGAAGCTGTTTCCCAATGGCTCACAACGGCATATAATGTCCTAGCTAGTAAGATTATTAACTGCAAAGTTAGAAAACTCATGATATATATTTAAATCCATGGGTTTATAATGATAATTTTAGACATTTTGTGTAATAATTAGAGAATGCTAAAGAACTAATTTATTTTTTAATTAAGCAAGTAAGGAAAAAATCATTAGCTTACCTAATCTAGGAAATTCTAAAACTGGGAAGCTTCTTTGTGTTAGAAAATTATCCAGGTAAAATATGTAGGGGGAAATGGAGGTTTTTGTGACCCTGATTTAATAATATCTAAGCATTAAACATGAACCATTACATAGAGTAGGAACTGGAGAGATGGCTAAGCAGTTAAGAGAGAGCACTGGCTATTCTCCTAGAAGACCCAGGTTTAATTCCCAGCACCCACATACAGCTCACAACTGTCTGTAACTCCTGTTCCAGGACATCTAATTCCCTCAGAAAGACATTCATAAAGTCACAACACCAAGGTACATAAAATAAAAATAAAACTTAAAAAACAGCATAAAAGCGTCTTGTGTTTCTGAAGAAAGAACACATTCTCACTGTGTCTCTGGAGACAGACTTTCTGTCACAGTGCTCAGGACCCAGCTGCACTCCAAGAAGAACTTGCAGAGCTGCAGCAACAGTCAGCAAGGCCAGGGGTGTGCCAACCTATGCAGATCTTGTTCCTGAGCAGGTTTAGTGTATGGAACAGAAAAGGAGATCCTGTACACACACCAAAAAGAAATTGGCTTGAAAGGCACTTCAAGCTGTATAGAAAACATGCAACACTAAAAACGTAAGCATGGCTTTCATGAGTGATTACTGTCCAGGAGAATTTTACATGAAACTCAATCAAAGTAAATGGTGCGTGTAAGATTCGGGAGATTGATAAAATGATATTTTAGACATTTATTCAGTGTGTCTAGTGGGGAGTAGGGCACGTGTGCCATGCCATCGGTGTGCAGAGCAGAGGACAACTTGCAGAAGTCTGCTCTCTTCCACCGTGTGGGGTCCAGAGGTTGCAGTCAGCTCCTAAGGCTTGCCAGTTAGCACCTGTACTCGTTGAGCCATCTCACCAGCTTGGCGTGCACATGCATATGTGTATGCGGGCGGGCGGGTGGGCGGGCGGGTCAAGTATAGTAATTCTTAAGACAAAGGGTATTATATAGTTATCTAATACGTGATTGGAATCGCATGGCTCTGGGAAAGTTTGGTGCACTTGCAGCAGTTCTTTTTCTGTGTTTAGGAGGTGGGACTTTACTCCATCAAGGTTTTCCACTGCTTTCACCCGCGTCAAAGGCTAGGTAATTACAGGAGGTGCATGAAGGCGAATAAAGAGGAAACAGCATTAATAAGGGATTGGTATCAATCCCATATTTGACAGAAGTAATGTTAATGGAACTAAGCTATAGGTAAAATTATAAAAGTGGCAACTTTTATCTCTTCTTCCTCTAGTGAAAAATATAAATTTAATATTGTAAGTACATAGATACTGCTCAGTAAATAAGAGGCTGGCCCTGGGAGATTGAGTCTGCTCCACAGTGAGTCAGCCCATGGGAAGTGCTGGGGCCGACTGGGCTGAGGGCCGGCTGGCCTCTCCCAGTGCTGCAGCTGCTCTCCTTGCCCTTGCACCAAGCATGGCTGCTCGGACCACTCAACAGCATGTTGCTGTGCGCTAATGAAAAAGGTAACAATCCCAGGCTTGCCTGGGTGAGAGAGAACAGTGAATAACACAGTTTTAACCCCACTAAGTAAAAGCTGGAGGAATTCTAAGTTCATCAACAAAAATGCGCACTTAGGTTCTGATGCCTCATGGAAAGTCTTAGAGATGGTCTGTGGTCCTATCATAGAAGAAGACAGAAGGGTGACTAGTTCCAAGTCCATTCTCGACCACAGGAAGGCTTTAGAAATGAAAGGTCTGGAGTAAGACTGTGGCTTGGTTGATCAAGCATTTCCTAGCATGCGTGAGGCCCTAAGTTCAGTCACCAGTAAAACACACAGACACTCAAAAAATAAAATACTTATACACATTAATCAATTGTGGTAATTCTGTAAGTAAATGAATTTTAAAAGTACTTTGTTATTTTAGAAAATAACATAAGCCGGGCAGTGGTGGCACACGCCTGCAATCCCAGCACTCTGGGAGGCAGAGGCAGGCGGATTTCTGTGTTCAAGGCCAGCCTGGTTTACAGAGTGAGTTCCAGGACAGCCAGGGCTACACAGAGAAACCCTGTCTCCAAAAATCCAAATCCAAAAAAAAAAAACCAAAAAAAAAAAAAAAAAAAGAAAGAAAGAAAAAAAAAGAAAATAACATAAACAAGTCATATTTGCTATCACATAACAAAAATAGAAAAGGAAAAAGTTATGAGTAAAACAGGAGACATAAGTAATAGATGCAGTGAATTTAAACAACTGGAGAACTAAATTATAGAGATTTAAAATACCTGGACAAGATAAGACTTCCTGTGAGGTCTAAACAAACAAAACCCAGAGAGAACTGCAAGAGTTTAGAAGGCTAAGCAGCCAGGCGGACGCAGTACCTTCAATTCTCGTGCTTGAGGCTGAGGCAGGAGGCAGGCCTCCATGAATTCAAGACCAACAAGGACTACTTCAGTGAGCCCTGTCTCAAAAAAGAAAACAGGAGAAAAAAAGACTTGGAAAGCTTCATGGTTCATGTGAACAGGTGTCCAAGAGCGGCGGTCTAACAGAAGAGTGGGAGAAAGGTCAGCAATGTGAACTGGCCCTGTGCTTCTGAGATGTCAGCCAGCAGCACAACAGTGAGGAGCCTTCAGAGTGTGTGTGCCGACTGGGGGTGTGAGTTACCCAGAACTGAAGTGTGTGTGCCGACTGTGGGTGTGAGTTACCCAGAACTGAAGTGTGTGTGCCTACTGTGGGTGTGAGTTACCCAGAGCTGAAGTGTGTGTGCCGACTGGGGGTGTGAGTTACCCAGAACTGAAGTGTGTGTGCCGACTGTGGGTGTGAGTTACCCAGAACTGAAGTGTGTGTGCCAACTGGGGGTGTGAGTTACCCAGAACTGAAGTGTGTGTGCCGACTGTGGGTGTGAGTTACCCAGAACTGAAGTGTGTGTGCCAACTGGGGGTGTGAGTTACCCAGAACTGAAGTGTGTGTGCCGACTGTGGGTGTGAGTTACCCAGAGCTGAAGTCTGTGTGCCGACTGTGGGTGTGAGTTACCCAGAGCTGAAGTGTGTGTGCCGACTGGGGGTGTGAGTTACCCAGAACTGAAACTGTAGCAGACGACTCTAGAAGATTATACTTTGTGTCTTTTCGATTTTTGCTACGCAAAAAAACTTTTTTAATTTTTAGATTTTATTGTTGACTTATAAGAGGCAGGATGAATACAAGTGGAAGTCCATGTACATGTGTATCGGTGATGAGAGTATGAGGTTGGAGGGCAGCTTGCTGGAGTCCATTCTCTCCTTCAGCCATGTGCGCTCCAGAAAGAGACTCAAGCCATTGGCAGCAGTGGCTGAGCCATCTTACTAGCTCATCTTCACAAGACTGTTCTGAAATACTTAGCCTTCTCTATTAGTTGGGCACACTCCTGGGAATACAGTGGTTATTAGAGTCTATATTCTCTTTGGTGACAAAGAATTTAAACGTAGGCATCTCTAGGAGCTTGATGAAGAAACTCAGCATGTTTTGGAGTTTCCACTGCTTGGTGTGTTGGGTTGGAGAAGTTAAGATGGGTAACCATAGCTTGTAGCTGATTCTTACTAAGTGACCAACATTATTTGGTATTGCAGTTTATTGGTTTGGTTTTGTGGTGCTGAGTATCAAAGTCAGAACCTCACACATGCTAAGAAACTGCTTTATCCTTGAACTACATTTGCTTTCCTTGTCATGAGCAACATTTGTTTTTTTTAACCTGTTTGTGCACACATATGTACATGTATCATGTCCATGTAGAACATTATAAGAAATCATACTCTGGAAAGGAAGTTCAATAGACCGCTGAGGAAGCTAAGCTGAGGGGCGAGGCAGAGGTGGCACAAGGAGGCCTGGAGTATTGTCTCTAAAAATTATGATGTGAGGGGTTTGCTTGCATGTATGTTTACACCCCATATATATGGTCACTACATATGTGCTTTGTGTCCAGTGAAGTCAGAGGTGGCATTGGCTCCCCTCAGGATGGAATCACAGATGGTTGTGAGTCTATGAGTCCTGGGGATTGAACCCAGGTCCTCTGGAAGAGTGGCCAGTGCTCCAACCATGGCGCATTTCTCCAGCCCCTGGTTTATTTTTAATAGTCAGTCATTTTACCCTGGAATTTATTCTTTAGTAAGAACACAGATGTTCATTTACTGCTAGGTCCTTGAAAAGTGTTTTGAGTTCTGTTCTTTTCAGACTAGAATTTGAAAATGTGACTACGCTTGTTTCTTTAGTTCTCTAATACCTTGATTTCTTGGACATGATCCCCAGTCACTTTCTAGCAGCTCCTAGGCTGCTTTCTCCCAAGTTTGGTTCTAGACTCTTACCTTCTTTTCCTTCCTCTGTGCCATGTTAGCGTGCTCAGATTCCCCTCACTAGGTCTTCCTCTCAGTGCAGGGAGCCTCCCAGCAGGCTCTGCACACCTCACCAGCTAACCACCGCGCTCAGGCCAAGACCTTCCAAACATTCCTTCAACCCCATACTTCTCTCTTGAACTTCTAACTAAATTTAGCTGCCTCTGGATGCTGCCACTTATATTCCCTCAGTGAACCCTCAGAAACTGAAGTGCACAGTGAAGCTGGCTCCTCATGCATGCCACTTTCTGAGTTACAGCAGCACTCACACACCTGGGGATCACCCTAAATACGGTTCTTCCTTTTCCTTCCATCTAAGCCATTCTGCCATATTTTTGAAAACCCTCTGTGTGTTAGGTATTGTTTAAGTAGAGATGATGCAGGAAATAGGTAATAATAATTCTACTGTTTGCAGTCAGTTTTGATGTTTAACTCTTTTGCAAATCTATCTGTTGTGTAAATCCTGGAAGTCCTTTACACATCCTTCCTGGTAATATAGAATCTGGATTTGAGTTGAAATTCTTTCTCTTTGATAAGAAAATAAGATTTAAGAAAAAAAAGAAAGTAGAATGTTTTATATGCCATGTTCTATTATTGCTATGAACTCTTTAATTTTGATTCTTCATGAAGCCATAGTTTTGAAAAGCAGCATTTGGTGGTACATGCCTGTAATCCCAGCACTTGGGAGGCAGAGGCAGGCAGATTTCTGAGTTCAAGGCCAGCCTAGTCTACAGAGTGAGTTCCAAGACAGCCAGGACTACATAGTGAAACCCTGAACCCTGTCTTGAAAAAAGCCAAAAAAAACAAAACAACAACAACAACAACAAAAAAAAAAAACCAAACCTTCCATAGAACAAAGTGCTGCAACTGACTTTTCAGATAAAAGCTATTTTATTTAAACTTACATGTTTTAATTAGAGTAGGACAAATCTTCTAGAACCTTTTTAATTTTCCACTAATACTATTTCCTGTGTTCATCAGCTATGTATTGATTTTTCAGAATATTTATTTTCCACATGGTGAATGTGCCTGAATTATTGCTTGATCAAAGTGCGTCAAGGAATGATGCAAAAATTATAAGTAAGTATCACACAGCAATTCTGAAATTGCTGAAGACTGATGAAAAATCCCAAATTTTATTCTTTAATTTACCTGAGGTTCTTGTTAAACTCAACATTATCGATCTTCAACCAATCAAAATTCCAAATGCATTTTAAATGGAGAATTAATTTAACTGCCCATAACTACTTGTATATGAAATTTTCACAGCATGATTTTCCTTCAGAAATACCATCCATGTGACAGATACACTTTAAGTGTTGCAAGATTAGAAGATAGCTAAGCCTGTGAATGTCACACCTTAATAAACTTGGAGCAAATAAATTAGTATTAGACTTGTAACATTTCATATGAAGTTTATCCCATAAGATATTGTGTGAATGCCAGTTCTGCTCAAAGCTGTCCTGTAAACTGTTTGCTGTTCATACCAACCCCTACCCCCAGGATAAGGAATCTGTGCAGAATGTCAGTTAAAGCACAGTGGTTTTCACCGTGAGGGAAAATGCTCCTAGATAATGGCTGCTGAGAGAAACAGTGTCTGTTAGTGATGTCATCAGCTGAGTCCACTGTTGGCACGAGGTCCTGCTTTATAATGAAAGGTCTAATCAGCAAATGCCTCGCTCAGTGAGCAAAGGCTGCACTTGGAGTGGCAGCTCTGTGCCGCGTCAGTCAGACATCTATGATAACACTACAGGAACACATGCGCCGGTTAATACAACTTATTTGGATAGAAGTGGTATTTAAATTTGCATAATTCTTCAGTTGTATATCCCCTCCTCAATATCTGCCTTTTCTAGTTGAGTCTCTTAGCTGGTCTTGAATTTGCTAAACTGACCCCAAACTTAAAGAAATCCACCTGCCTCTGCCTCCCAATCCCGGAATTAAAGGTGTGTGCCACCACACCTTGTCTGTTTCCTAGCCTTACTGAATGTCCTCTTAAGTGCAAAAATCCTTTCTACGAGTTCAGAATTCTGCCTGATAATAGTACTTACTATAAATAACGCTCTTTTGTTATGTTGAGAAGTCAGGTGTAATTCACTCTTGCTGGTGAATTATAGTTATGGTAATGGAGACACGGGCCACAGTGCCCCTCCAGTCTTTCCAACACTCTAGTTGCCAGACTAGAGGCTTTAATAACAATAACTATTGCAAGTGATGTTTGTACTATTCCAGCCTTCTCACTTAAGGGGTGCTCAGTGGACAAACTTTAAAATGCCAGTCATTGTTAAAGAAGTAGCCCATGTCTTCCTTGGGTGGTAATCTGGCCTTTTAAAGTAGCTGCGGTAAACTTTAATCACCTATATATTTCAGCTTAACCCAGCAGAGGCTCTGTCCTCATAAACTGCTATTAGGGTCTACTGCAGGGCGGAGAGCCCTTTGAGAGGAGAGTGAGGCCTTGTCCTCTGCTGGCCATGTGGGTCATGAAGGTCATGAAATGTCTAGGGTTGTGAATCCTTTTTCAGTGTTAAATAATACATTCTACTATTGTGGCAAAATATTGTCATAATCTGTGGGACTATTTTCCTTGTAAAAATAAAGTACTGGGGCATACTTGTGGATTTATAACAGTTAAGAGATCCAAATAATGTAATATTTTAAGTCAGAATATATCAGAATTTTTTGTGAAATGGACTATATGATATTAACATTTTAACATAGAAGCATGATCTTAAAAATTTTCAAAGCAAAGTTGGGAATATAACAGCCATAGAAAGAAATTCTTTGTGGTATTTTTAGAGCGAATATTATATCAACATATTTGATCATTAGCATTTAGACTACATGCATAGCACGTTTTATACAATAAAGGCATTAGGGGGTTGGAGAGACGGCTCAGCGGTTTAGAGCACTGTCTGTCTTCCCCAGGACCTGGGCTTGATTTCCAGCATCCACGTGGAGGATCCAGTGCTGCTTTCTGGCTTCCTTGAGCACCAGGCCTGTACATGCTGCACAAGCGTAGGTGCAGGCAGAACACACAGACACAGAAAATGTTTTTTAAAAATCTTAAAGAAAAGCATTTTTGTTGATATTCTAAAATTAAAGATTTCTTAACATATGAAGTTTAAAAATGTAAATAGTATTCTTGTTCCTTTCCAAGTAGCATGTTTTACTGTATTTAAAATATAGAAAGGATTAGACTGGTTATGAAGGATGAAATCCATTTCTCACCCTGAGAACTTGATGTTCTTAGGCTAAGACTATTTGGCAACATCTTGGGTGCATCTGCTTTGAGGGTGCTCAGTAGCAGTGGGCACTGGGCTCCGCTCGGCTAGTTGTTCTCCTTAATGTATTCTTTGCAATACTGGTGCAGAGAGAAAGATGGAAGACAGGAAGCATGCATGCATCGCTACACACAACATGATGTTGCTCCCTCAGTGGACACTGAGTAACAGATGTCAGAGTGCTCTCCATGCTCTTTGCTTGTTTTTTAACGTGTGTGCTGTTCTCTACAAACATATTTGAATTGTAACTTTCAAACTTTCTTACATAAAGATCAGGTTGCTCTTACCAGTGCCTTAAACAATATCCGTTTAGTTCTTTTCTAAGTCAGTACTTCAAAATATCATATATTTTATCATATATTCTGTATAGATTAACAATATATCAGCCTAGGCCAAAAGCCTGAGAATTTATATTTCTAGGTGAAATAATTGTTAATGGAAAATATATATATATGAAGTTGTAAGGAGTGAACAAAAAATGAAGGCCTAAGTTACCTAATGTTGCAAAATTTCATTATTTAGTACTAGATGAATGACACATTTGTAGCCAGTTATTGATGAACTAAGGCTGCATAATGAGACCCCATTGCAACAAAAGGAAGCAAAGGTAACATGTTTTCAGGCTTGTGAAGTGGCTCAGCAGGTGCGGACACTTACCTGGTGACACTTATCAAGTGAGCTGCTCACCACTTACAGCCAGAGGGTGACCGAATGAGCTGATCCCTGCAGCCCTCAGGCCCCAGACACATGCTAGAGCATTTTATGTGTGCCTCTCCAGTAACTTGGTTACTTTTTAAAAAGGGAAACTTAGAAGGGATATGTCTTATATTGTCTTGGTATCCTTATGTATAAATGGGACATTGTAGTCACAGCTTCCATGTTCTCTGGACAGCTGCAAATGAATATAATGTAAGTCCTTAGGGTGAGTCCATGACATAATCACAGCAGGGTGCTTTTTATAATTGGTTAAAACTCTATACAAGCATACCTTTGAGCAGAACCCTTAAAAAGGCCATTCATTAAAAAAAAATACTGATTATATAATACCTGCATTTAAATGAATTCAAGTTAACCAGTTTCATATCATCCAAAGAAAAATAAATGCCTTTCTTAGTCATGGTAAAAGGACCTCCCTGTGATTTATGTATTCATAATAGAATAACTGACCTTGGGTGATTTTTGTCCATTTTCTTTAGTGATGTCAAAATTTTTGTAGTGATATTTGTCCTGTCTTCAGAGAAATAAACATACCATTTTTATAGAATTAATTTGTGTTACACTTTGACAGAAAGGAGTCGGGCGATGAGTGATTACAGGGTATGTGTAGAATACTACAGTCCTTGGTGATGTTTATGATAAGAGCAGATACTATGCTTGATTTTCACCAGGAAGTAGTTTATCTCTAATGTAGGCTTTACTTTTAAACATATTTTCCAGCTGTTGATCATATCCTTTTTCTTCTGTGTCACCCTGAAACACCTAATGGTAATTCTGTTCCCAGTGCCTATTATTGCAGAGGTAAAGTGAGAAGAAAGTTACATCTGATAAGCTTCTTTCCAAATACACATGAAATCTTTCCTCCTATATGGTAAATCAAAACACTTACTATTTGTTTGGAGAATTGAGGTTTAGAAATACAAATTTAAGGGACTGTCGAAGGACTGGGGTGTGGTTAAGTCTGTGGGTGCTTCTCTTGAATGCACAAAGCCTGGGTTGGATTCCTAACACTGTGCAAAGCAGTTGTGTTGCACACCTGCGGTCCCAGCTTCTAAGAGGAGGGAGCAGAGGATCAGGAGCTGGACACCAGCCTGGAATGCAGGGCATTGCTGAGAGTGGGAGAGATGGGCAGACCAGACGGACAGGCACTTTCTCTTTTTTTAAGCTACAGTTCTCAATCTGATGGGAAACATGTCAAGATTTGTTTTCTAAACTGCAGCCAACAGTTTTCTAATGTTCAATTCCTTGTCTAGGTAGTGTAAGTTATAGTTATAGAATTGTTTTTGTTTTTTGAGACAGGATTTTTCTGTGTAACAGAGCCTAGAACTCCTGTTCTAGAATTTATTTTGTAAACCAGGATGGCCTTGAACTCACAAAGATCAACCTGCTTCTGACTCTCCTGTGTTGGGATTAAAGGTGTGCACCACCATACCCAGTTTATGTGATTCTTAAAAATACTAATCTTGATTCATGCAGGACAAAGAAACCACTGGGAATAGCCAAATAACAGATGCTTCAGTTGCTTCCCTAGAAGGCGCCAGAGAGTCTAAAATTCAGCCAACCTGTCTAGGGAGCAGTCTCCAGGTGAGAGAATCCCAGCCTCTGTGGACAGCTCTTCACTGCCAGGAAACTGTTCCTTCAGCTAATGCCTTTTCCTTCTGTATATGAAAAGAAATATAGAGATGGAGGAAAATCAGCTGGGTGAAATAGAAGGAGGCCCAGATGACAGACTAGAACAGTTGATCCTGCACATTTTGAATGACGGAGAAAGAAAAAGTTCTTAGCAGAGAATCCTGAGAAAGTAGAGACCAGTGACTCCACAACCATATCTCCCAAAGGCTGTTGTCAGTCCTCAGAGGCCAGAACTCTCCTTGAGATAGGTTACTAAGACCAAATGTTGCTGAAGATCTAATCTGACATCTAAAACAAGGGCAACCTGAGAGACATTCAGAAAACAAAGATGCTTGAAAATATAAGGGAAAAAGGCACTTACAAATATATTAAGGACTTAGGTTTTTCATATTGCAGAAGGACAGATGTTAGGAGTATGTTGTTTGTAACAGAAGACTTGTATTTTAGGTCAAAGAACACTATTTAAAAAAAAAAACAAAACAAAACAAGATCACATAGAATGTGGCCCTGAACCTCTTAATTGATCTCAGTCACACAAGTATCGCAGATTAGAGGCCAGCTTTTCGTGCCAGCCTTGAGCATGTCAGGAATCTTCCTGCCTTAGTCTCCTAAGTGCTAAAATTGAATGTGAAAACTATCACAGCCAGTTTGGGATTATTTTTTATGGAATAGAAAAGATAGTTAAAATACACAAAATTAGTGATGCATATCACAATTTTAAGGATAGAACAAGAAACCTACATAAACATAAAGACTGAGATTAAGATTTTCATGAAAATTTCCAGGATGATAGCAATGATCTGGCATACCTTAGAGCTAAATATTGGAGTTTTTGTGGAAAATGTTATCTAGAAGTCATTTGTTGGGGCTGAGAAGTGGCTCAGTGTATGAAGGAGTTGTATGTCAGTTGTGCTGTGGGCAGCTTAGTCCTAATTCTCGGGAGGCTGAGGCAGGAGAGGGTGAGAGGTTCAAGGCCAGACTAGGTTTCATAGTTAGGTTATCTTAAAAAGTAAAGTCTCCTCATACACATATTTAAACTAAACCATTTACTGCACTGTACTGTCAAGGATGAAAAGGCTTTCTTGTTTCTCAGTGAGCAAGGGGAAAGGAGACAAAAATACAGGGAATGTTTCAGGGTAGATGTCCAGCAAGCACAAAGTATGTGGGCTTTCCAGAATGACAGAAGTCAGTCAGTCACATACTAGGTGGACAGAGGGCAGACCTTAGGGTAGAAATTAACTGTGTTCACTCTAACTTCATTAAATTAAGTCAAATTTAATACTTTTAAATATGTCATGAAAAGTAAGTTGCAAGTGTCATTCTCTTGGGTAGTAGCATTAGTATGGAATTTGATTCTCTTGATTTGACCAATTCTGTTTTCCTGTTTTTTTTATTATTATTCGATATATTCTTTATTTACATTTCAAATGATTTCCCCTTTTCTGGCTCCCCACTCCCCGAAAGTCCCATAAGCCCTCTTCCCTCCCCCTGTTCCCCCATCTACCCCTTCCCACTTCCCTGTTCTGGTATTCCCCTATACTGCTGCACTAGTCTTTCCAGAACCAGGGGTCACTCCTCTGTTCTTTTTGGACATCATTTAATATGTGGATTATTTATTGGATATTCAAAGTTCTAGGCTAATATCCACGTATCAGTGAGTGCATACCATGATTGATCTTTTGAGACTGGGTTACCTCACTTAGTATGATGTTCTCCAGCTCCATCCATTTGTCTAAGAATTTCATGAATTCATTGTTTCTAATGGCTGAATAGTACTCAATTGTGTAAATATACCACGTTTTTTGTATCCATTCCTCCATTGAGGGATACCTGGGTTCTTTCCAGCTTCTGGCTACTACAAATAGGGCTGCTATGAACATAGTGGAGCATGTGTCCTTATTGCATGCCGGGGAATCCTCTGGGTATATGCCCAGGAGTGGTATAGCAGGGTCCTCCGGAAGTGTCATGCCTAGATTTCTGAGGAACCACTAGACTTATTTCCAAAGTGGTTGCACCATCTTGCAATCCCACCAGCAGTGGAGGAGTGTTCTCTTTCTCCACATCCTTGCCAACACCTGCTGTCTCCTGAGTTTTTAACCTTAGCCATTCTGACTGGTGTGAGGTGAAATCTCAGGGTTGTTTTGATTTGCATTTCCCTAATGATTAATGATGTTGAACATTTCTTAAGGTGCTTCTCAGCCCTCCGATGTTCTTCATGTGAAAATTCTTTGTTTAGCTCTGTAGCCCACTTTTTAATGGGGTTATTTGATTCTCTGGGTTCTACCTTCTTGAGTTCTTTGTATATATTAGATATTAGCCCTCTGTCGGATTTAGGGTTGGTGAAGATCCTTTCCCAATCTGTTGGTTGACATTTTGTCCTTTTGACAGTGTCCCTTGCCTTACAGAAACTTTGTAGTTTTTGAGGTCCATTTGTCAATTCTTGATCTTAGATCGTAAGCTATTGGTGTTCTGTTCAGGAACTTTCCCCCTGTGCCCATGTCCTCAAGGGTCTTCCCCAGTTTCTTTTCTATTAGTTTCAGTGTGTCAGGTTTTATGTGGAGGTCCTTGATCCACTTTGAGTTGAGCTTAGTATAAGGAGATAAGAATGGGTTGATTCGCATTCTTCTGCATGCTGACCTCCAGTGGAACCAGCACCATTTGTTGAAAAGGCTATCTTTTTTCCACTGGATGCTCCTTTTTCGAAGATCAAGTGACCATAGGTGTGTGGGTTCATTTCTGTGTCTTCAATCCTATTCCATTGATCTGCTTGCCTGACATTGTACCAATACCATGCAGTTTTTATCACTATTGCTCTGTAGTAATGTTTGAGGTCTGGGATACTGATTCCCCCAGAAGTTCTTTTACTGTTGAGAATAGTTTTAGTTATCCTGGGCTTTTTGTTATTCCAGTAGAATTTGAGAATTGCTCTTTCTAGCTCTATGAAGAACTGAGTTGGGATTTTGATGGGGATTGCATTGAATCTGTAGATTACTTTTGGCAAGATGGCCATTTTAACTATATTAATCCTGCCAATCCACGAGCATGGAAGATTTTTCCATTTTCTGAGGTCTTCTTCGATTTCCTTCTTCAGAGATCTGAATTTCGTGTCATATAGGTCTTTCACTTGTTTGGTTAGAGTCACCCCAAGATACTTTATGCTATTTGCGGCTATTGTGAAGGTTGTCGTTTCCCTGATTTCTTTCAGTCTGCTTATCCTTTGAGTATAGAAAGGCTTGAGTTGATTTTGTAACCAGCCACTTTGCTGAAGTTGTTTATAAGCTGTAGGAGTTCTCTGGTGGAGGTTTTTGGGTTGCTTAAGTATACTTTCATAGTATATGCATATAGTGATAGTTTGACTTCTTCCTTTCCAATTTGTATCCCTTTGACCTCCTTATGTTGTCTAATTGCTCTAGCTAGGACTTCAAGAACTACATTGAAAAGATATGGGGAGAGGGCAGCCTTGTCTACTCCCTGATTTTAGTGGGATTGCTTCAAGTTTCTCTCCATTTAGTTTGATGTTAGCTACTGGTTTGCTGTATATTGCTTTTACTATGTTTAGATATGGGCCTTGAATTCCTGTCCTTTCCAAGACTTTTAGCATGAAAGGATGACGAATTTTGTCAAATTCTTTTTCAGCATCTAATGAAATGATTATGTGGGTTTTTTTTTCTTTGAGTTTATTTATATAGTGGATAGCATTGATGGAACCATCCCTGCATCCCTGGGACGAAGCCTGCTTGTTCATGGTGGATGATCGTTTTGATGTGTTCTTGGATTCGGTGGGCAAGAATTTTATTGAGTATTTTTGCATTGATATTCATAAGGGAAATTGGCCTGAAATTCTCTTTCTTAGTTGGATCTTTGTGTGGTTTTGGTATCAGCGTAATTGTGGCTTCATCGAAGGAGTTGGGTAGTGTCCCTTCTGTTTCTATTTGGTGGAATAGTTTGAAGAGTATTGGTGTTAAGTCTTCTTTGAAGGTCTGATAGAATTCTGCAGTAAAACCATCTTGTCCTGTGCTTTTTTTGGTCGGAAGGCTTTCTATGATGCCTTCTATTTCTTTAGGGGTTATGGGTCTGTTTAGATGGTCTATTTGATCCTGATTTAATTTTGGTATTTGGTATCTGTCTAAGAAATTGTTCATTTCCTCCAGATTCTCCAGCTGTGTTGAGTACACAGCTCAACTATTTGCAGTAGGATCTGATGATTTTTTTAATTTCCTTAGTTTCTGTTGTTATATCTCCCTTTTCATTTCTAATTTTGTTAATTTGGATACTATCTCTGTGCCCTTTGGTTAGTCTGGCTAAGGGTTTATCTATCTTGTTGATTTTTTCAGAGAACCAGCTCCTAGTTTTGTTGATTCTTTGTATGGTTCTCTTAGTTTCTACTTGATTGATTTCAGCCCTGAGTTTGATTATTTCCTGTCTTCTTCCCCTCCTGGGTGAATTAGCTTCTTTTTGTTCCAGGGCTTTCAGTTGTTCCGTTAAGTTTCTAGTGTATGATCTCTCCAATTTCTTTTTGGAGGCACTCAAAGCTGTGAGTTTTCCTCTTAGCACTGCTTTCATTGTGTCCTATAGATTTGGGTATGTTGTGCCTTCATTTTCGTTAAATTCTAAAAAATCTTTGATTTATTTCCTTATTTTTATTAGAGTATAGTTCAGTTTCCATGTGTATGTGGGCTTTCTGTTGTTTTTGTTGTTATTAAAGACCACTTTTACTCCATAGTGATCTGATAGGAGGCATGGGATTATTTCGTTCTTCTTATATTTGTTGAGGTCTGTCTTGTGACTAACTATATGATCGATTTTGGAGAAGGTACCATGAGATGCTGAGAAAAAGGTATATTCTTTTGCTTTGGGATGAAAAGTTCTATATGTATCTGTTAAATCCAATTGGTCCAAAGCTTCAATTAGTTTCACTGCCTCCCTCTTTAGTTTCTGTTTTCCTGATCGGTCCATTGAAGAGAGTGCAGTGTTGAAGTCACCCATGGTTATTGTGTTAGGTGCAATGTGTGCTTTGAGCTTTAGTAAAGTTTCTTTTATGATTGAGGGTGCCCTTGCATTTGGAGCATAGATGTTCAGGATTGAGAGTTCTTCTTGTTGGATTTTTCCTTTGACCAGCAAGAAGTATCCTTCCATGTCTCTTTTGATGACATTAGGTTGAAAGTCAATTTTATCTAATATTAGAATGGCAACTCCAGCTTGTTTCCTGAGACCATTTGCTTGTAGAATTGTCTTCCAGCCTTTTATTCTAAGGTAGTTTTTGTCTTTGACACTGAGGTGTGTTTCCTGTATGCAGCAAAATGTAGGGTCCTGTTTACATAACCAGTCTGTTAGTCTATGTCTTTTTATTGGAGGAATTGAGTCCATTGATGTTAAGAGATATTAAGGAGTAGTGGTTATTGCTTCCTATCATTTTTGATGTTGATTTTATACTTGTGTGGTTATCTTCTTTTGGGTTTAATGAAAGAAGTTTAATATCCTGCTTTTTCCAGGGTATAGTTTCCCTCGTTGTAATGATGTTTTCTCCCTATTATCCTTTGTAGGGCTGGGTTTATGGAAAGATACTGTATAAATTTAGTTTTGTCATGGAATATCTTGGTTTCTCCATCTATAGTGATTGAGAGTTTCTCTGGATATAGTAGTCTTGGCTGACATTTGTGTTCTCTTAGAGTCTGCATAAGCTCTGCCCAGGATCTTCTAGCTTTCATGGTCTCTGGTGAGAAGTCTGGTGTAATTCTGATAGGTCTTCCTTTATATGTTACTTGCCCTCTTTCTCTTACTGCCTTAAGTATTCTTTCTTTGTTTAGTACATTTGGGCTTTTGATTATGATGTGATGGGAGGTATTTCTGCTCAGGTTCAGTCTGTTTGGAGTTCTGTAGGCTTCTTGTATATTCGTGTATTTCTCTCTTTAGGTTAGGGAAGTTTTCTTCCATAATTTTGTTGAAGATATTTGCTGGCCCTTTAAGTTGTAAATCTTTACTCTCATCAATGCCTATAATCCTTGGGTTTGGCTTTCTCATTGTGTCCTGGATTTCCTGGATGTTTTGGGTTACAAGCTTTTTGCATTTTGCATTTTCTTTGACTGTTGAGTCTATGGTTTCTATGGTATCTTCGGCATCTTTCTTCTATCTCTTGTATTCTGTTGTTGATATTTGCATCTATGGCCCCTGATTTCTTCCCAAGGTTTTCTATCTCCAAAGTTGTCTCCCTTTCTTAGTTGTTCCTACTTCTGTTTTTAGATCCTGGATGTTTTTGTTCAGTTCCTTCACTTGCTTGTTTGTGTTTTCCTCTAATTCTTTGAGAGATTTTTGTGTTTCCTCTTTCATGACTTCTGCCTGTTGATCAAAGTTCTCCTGTATTTCTTTAAGTAATTTTTGCATTTCCTCCTTATTGCATTGGCTACTAACTTATGACCCATATTCTCCTGAATTTCTTTAAGTGATTTTTGTGTTTCCCTTGTAAGGGCTTCTAGCTTTTGATCATTTTTCTCCTGAATTTCTTTAAGAGATTTATTTATGTCCTTCATGTGTTCCTCTAACAGCATCCTGACCAGTGATTTTAAATCCAACTCTTGTTTTTCTGGTGTGTTGGAGTATCCGGGACTTGCTGTTGTTGGAGAATTGGGTTCAGATGCTGCCATAATGCCTTGGTTTCTGTTTGCCTTTAACCATCTGGTTCTCACTGGTCTTAGATGGTCTTATTGTCACTGGCTGGTGCTTCAACCTCCTGTGGACCTTTAAGGTTATTTCCATGACATTGGATTACTGGGTTTCCTTTGGCACAGATTGCTGATATGCTGCCTTTCTCTTTTGTGCCTTTGGAGCCCTGCTGAGTCTTGCCTCAAGCAATGTTATACTTGGGTTGTCTCAATGAACCAGGTGTTCCCCTACTGCTCTGTCATGGAGCGAAGATGGCTGCGGAGAGTCACTCCCTCTGTTGATCCTCACGTAGGACACAGGCCCCATGACAGGCTGGCTGGCAAATGAACCGCCTATGTGCTCAGGTCCTGGGCACAGGCAGACCCCTGGCAATTTGCACCCCCAGAGATCTTAAGCTCGGGTTAATACAGTACCTAGTGATGCTTTTCTACCCCAGCAGGCAGCAAAGATGGCCGCGGGGAGTCACTCCCTCTGCTACTCTCCACATAGAACATAGGCCCTACGACTGGCCACCTGGCAGATGAACCACCTATGTGCTCAGGTCCTGGGTGCCGGCAGACCCCTGGCTGTTTGCACCCCCCCAGAGATCTTAAGCTCAGGATAATACAGTACCTAGTGGTGCTTTTCTGCCCCAGCAGGCAGCGAAGATGGCCGCAGGGAGTCACTCTGCTGCTCTCCACGTTGGACACAGGCCTGCCGACAGGCCTGCTGGCAGATGAACCGCCTATGTGCTCAGGTCCTGGGTGCAGGCAGACCCCTGGTGGTTTGCACCCCCCAGAGATCTTAAGCTCGGGTTAATACTGTACCTAGTGATGCTTTTCTGCCCCGGCAGGCAACGAAGATCTTTCCTGGTTTTCTGTCATGAACTGTTTTGCTGTTATGCAAAAAGGACAATAAACATTTAAAGTGAATGAAACCACTCAATCCCTGAACTATAGCTCACACACTGTCTTTATCTAAAAAAGATTTATTTTATTTTATTTTTTGTCTGTTTGCTTGAGTATATGAATGTGCACCGTATAACACAGAGGTCAGTAGGGTTCATCTGATACCTAGAATCTGGAATTTTGAGGTCTTGTAAACTGCCCAGTGCTGGGGTTGGGAACCTAACTCGGGACCTTTGCAGCAGCAACAGGCGTCTGAAAGCTGTAGGCCATCTTCTCCAGCCCAAGCCGAGGACCTTTTAGTACACTGCATCATTTCCAAACGGCTTGCAAACACCATACCAAATGTAAAGACTTTTTTCTTAGAAGAATCAAAAACCATGGGGGCTGTAGAGATGATGGCTCAGTGGTTAAGAGCACTGACTACTCTTCTGAAGGTCCTGAGTTCAAATCCCAGCAACCACATGGTGGCTCACAACCATCCATAATGAGATCTGATGCACTCTTCTGGTATGTCTGAAGATGGCTACAGTGTACTTTTAATTTTAGTTAAATACCTTATGCTAAGAAAAGGACTGTGAAGACATGGGTGGGAGGGGTGGGGTAAATTGGGCTGGGGTGGGAGAAGAAGAGGCATCCTCAACAAAACTTGGTGATGTGCAGACTGATGTCAGGAGTAACTCGAATAATTGTTTCCCTGCTCCTTTTAAAGTTGGATTGATTAACCACACGGGCTCAGATTCTACCACTCTTAGTAAAACCTGGCCTCCTGAATATACTCGCGCTCAGATTGCACATCTTTCAGGGTCAATAGCACCTCACCTGGGAGTGGGGGTGGGGGGGAGGGGAGAAACTGAATCAATGCATGGATACTCGTTCAAAACTCAACTCACAGAATTGGAGTTTGATAAATACTAGTTTCAAAAGTTAAAAAAAAAATCTATCTTAGCTTGATGATGTATGCCGATATTCCAGCATTTGAAAGTCTGGCTCAGAGGGAGTCCCAAGATGAGCCTTGGTTACATAGCAAATTCCTATGATATGATATCAAAATGATATTGTAGCATTTCAAACTATTTACAGTTAAAAGATCAAATTTCAAATTCACCTACCCTGTTTACTAGTTTTGTAGGCACTTGTGCTAGTTGAGGTGTCACTTTCTTACAGAGTTGTGAATGAATTAATCAATTTTATGTGATACTTAGATAATTGTGCCTACATTCCTTGCTTCTTAGATATATCTGTGCATATCCATTTGGAAAAATTCATAGTTAAATCATATAGATGTCAACATCTGAGTGAAATATTAATCTAGTAATAGTTACTTGATTTAATCACATGTATTAAAAAACAAGCTGTGGTTGAACTCTCTGATCATGTTCAAATATTATATGTTCTGTTGAGAAAAAAACCTATTGACAATCAGTGAACTAGTGTTACATTTCCCACACTTGCTTCTGCTCTGCTATGGCAGAGCAGTAATTTAGGAAACTTCAGTGAGGGCTGGGGTTAATGGATAAGTGTTTCCTTTGCAAACATGAGGAGCTGGGTTTGATCTCTAGCACCCAGATAAACCCAGGCCTCTGTAGGCAGCGCATGTTGTGTGCAGTCCTATAATCTCAGTGCTAGAAAGGCAGAGGCAGAAGGATCCTGGGGGCATGTTGGCTGACTAGTCCAGCCAAGTCAGCTCCAGGTGCAGTAAGAGGTCTCACTTTGAAAGATGTGGTGGTGGCGGGGCAGGGTGGGCTGGATAGAAGGCTTAGCATTTCAGAGGATTCGGTTTGCTTGGGAGCATCACATGGATACTTACAGCCTCCTGGAACTCCAATTCCAGGGGACATGACCTCATCTTCTATCATTTGTAGCACTGCGTACATGTGGTACACAAACATTCGAGCAATCAGAACACCCTGAATCATAGATAGTAAAACAAACAAAATATTTTTAAATTGTTTTATGTATATGGGTACTTTGTTTGCACGAATGTCTGTTTACCAGATGCTTGCCTGGTATCCTTAGAGGCCAGAAGAGGTCATCAGTTCCCTGGAACTGGAGTTACAAAAGGTTGTGAACTGCCATCAGGTGCTGGGAATCACACCGGGTTCCCGGGAAGAGCAGCACTTAAACCACTGAGCCATCTCTCCAGCGCTGCCCCCTGCCCCGCCCCTATTGTTAATTTTTTTTAAAAAAAAGGTATTGAGCCTTAGAGATACATTTATCTCTGAAATGTAGATACACAGACAAAACAATCTTTAGTGAAAGACTGCACATCGACCTTTTTACAGTGCATTTTCATGTGCACCACAGCCCGCATTGTAGACTTGCGTGTTATCTGGGTCTTTAAACTTTACCAGAGTCTTGCTTACTACATTTTCATGTTTTTAGTTGAGTTAAAAACACACACACACACAAAGTTTTCTTATCTCAAATTCAAAATGTCTCCACATATCTATATACAGTGATTTCATTGTTGAAACTTGGAAGGAAACTTGCTTTGTAAGAGAATTTTACTAGGAATTGAACAGGAAAAGACACTAAAACTTTAGTGTGGGGGGGAGGGGCAGGGGTGGTGGTTCAATTTTCTTAATTTTTCTCATGACTAGCTAACTTTCAGAATAATTTCTAACACTTAGTATGGACCTTAATTTAATTCTCAGTATATAGCATTAAAATTATTATATGCTAATTTTGCCCTTAATTTCCTTTTTAAAAAAGTATTAATTTGTTTTATCTGAATGGGTGTTATGTCTGCATATATGTCGGTACCCAGTGGAGGTCAGAAGAGGGGACTGGATCATCGGAACTGGGACTACAGGTTCCAGTGGTTGTGACCCACCACATAGGTGCTGGGAACTGAACCAGGGCTTTCTGGAAGACCAACCAGTACTTATAACCATTTCCAACCCTTTGTCCATAATTTTCAAATAAGCAAACACTTTATTTATTTATTGAGAGAGGGGTACACATACCATATGAGGCATGCCTGTGGAGATCAGAAGACAACTTGTAGTTTTTTCCTCCTTTCATGGTGGCTCAAACTTAGATGAGCATTCTTGGCTTCAAGGAGCTTTATTCTCTGAGCCATCTCTCCAGCTTCTGCCATTTCATTTCTTTATATCTTGATGCAGTTATAAAATTTATAATTTATACATTTATTCAGTATTAGTAATCTATTATAAGCTAAGCATTATAGAATTTTCTATTATAAATGTTTTGTAAACATATAAAATTTTTAACTTTTAAATGTATTTTTACTTATATGTATGAGTGTATGTCTGCACATATATGTGAATATGTGCACCATATTCATGTAGGTGCTCATAGAGGCTAGCAGAGTGTGACAAACCTCTTGGAGCTGGAGTTACAGGTGATTGTGAGCTGCCATAGAGGTGCTGGGAACTGAACCTGGGTCCTCTGGAAGAGCAGATACCATATGAGGCATGCCAGTGCTCCTAACTGCTGAGCCACCTCTCTAGCCTTGGTTTATGCTTTTTATATGTTTTCAGGAAGTTATATCTTATGTAGGCTTGCACATACGCTCAAGGATTTGTTAGACTATGCAGAGCACTTTAGAGATGTTGTGGAACAGATACCCCTCCCTCTACCCATTGTCTTTTCTTGAAACTAGACAGTTCCTCTTGTAGATAACTGGAATTAAAATGTACATCTTTAGGAATGGCTCCAGTCATGTGGTAGGGAGTAACTGGGAATTAACATTGCTTCCTAATAAATAAACCAAGTGCATGCTAATGCAGATGTATTGTGAAGACACACTGCCTCTTCCCAGCAGACTACTTACAGTACTTTGCGTGCATGTGTATTTCTGTGTATAAATCTTGACCCTGCACCCCTGCACTTAATCATGAATCTAAAATATCTCCTAGAAGTAGGTTGATAAAAAATAAGGAATAAATGATTAGAATCTACAGAAGTGAGCATGACCCTGCTAGGACACGGAAGCAGCATGGTAGCATGGCTGCTGTCTACATCCAGGAGAAGGACTGAAAGGTAGGAGCGTAGCATACACCGAAGGCAAAGCGTCCTCACTCACTCCGTGTGCCACTGCATTGGCTGTAGCGAGAGTTGTCACCAAGGTCAGAGTATGGTTAGCAAATAAGAAGGTCAGTGGTAAACTGGGAGTGGGAAGATATGCATTCTGATCTGTGATTCTGACCATGATGTAGCTTGGGCTAGGCAAGACCCTGGGCTGAGACAGTGCCCGTGGGAATAGAAAGAAGATGGCTCTAAGCATAGCCTGCAGACCAGAATTTCAGTGTTGAAACTTGAAGGTTTCAACTTGTAGCAGATGGCTCAGAGGACTTGTAATGAGCATCAGTGTTGTGTACATGAGTGTGGAGATGTGCCACGGCATGTCAGGGCTCACACAGCAAGTTTTGGGAATCGGTTCTCTCCCTCTGTCATGGGTTCCGGGGATTAAGTACCAGTTGTCACCAGGTGATGGTGGTGCATGCCTTTAATCCCAGCACTTGGGAGGCAAAAGCAGGTGGATTTCTGAGTTCGAGGCCAGCCTGGTCTACAGAGTGAGTTCCAGGACAGCTAGGGCTACACAGGGAAACCCTATCTCGGGGGAAAAAAAAAAATACCAGTTGTCAGACTTGACTGCAGCCATGTTTATACAGAGCCATCTCCCTGGCCTAACATAAGGAGTTTTACATCGAGAAATGGGATTCACTGCTGCACCATAGAGGTGCAAAATGCTGGCTTTGAGCTGGCTGTTGTGGAAGAGAAAATTGTGAATTCAATGTTTTTAGTCTTGATTTTTAAGGCAGTAGAAAAGAACCAATGTATTCAATCCAGTTAAATTTTGGAGGAAAGATGATAGATTGACTTCAGACTTTTTTTTTTTCCTTTTTTTGAGACAGGGTTTCTTTGTGTAGCCCTGGCTGTCCTGTAACTCACTCTGTAGACCAGGCTGGCCTCGAACTCAGATATCTGCCTGCCTCTGCCTCCTAAGTGCTTGGATTAAAGGCATGAGCCACCACTGCCCGGTGACTTCAGACTCTTAATACAGAATCATCATTGCTTCTACAGTATATGATATTGATAGAATACTGTGGGTTTTTAAATGTGTAATGCATAAGGTAATCTGTTCAAATCTATCTAACTTGTGGGTTTTTAAATGTGTATGCATAAAGTAATCTGCCCAATGTCTATTGACTCTCTTATTAGACATTTAAAGTGTAATCATTTTGTTAAATACTGATAGAAAGTATCACAGCAAAATCCCTTAGCTTGTTATTTTAGAGGTTTTTTTAGGAAGAGACTTATTATATACCTTCATGTCTTCATTTGTCACACCTGCTCTGGTTGCCTCTCCTTGACCTTTGGGGGTTACTATTTTTTTTTTGGTTGTTTGGTTGTTCTTTGTTTTTGTGACTTTTCAAGACACTTCCTCTGTGTAGCTCTGGCTGTCATGAACTCACTTTGTAGATCAGGCCGGCCTCAAAATCAGAGATTCGCCTGCCTCTGCCACTTGAGTACTGGGATATAAAGCATGCACCATGAGGGCCTGGCTATTTGATTGACCATTTTTACAACACGGTGATGCATGTCTTAGATACTAGGAGGCAGAGGTGGGCAGATCTCTTGAGTTTGAGGCTAGCTTGGCTCCACAGAGTGAGTTTCAGGACAGGCAGGGCCACACCAACCCTGTCTTGAAAAAACAAAAGGTAAAGAGAAGATGTGATTTATGGTGAAGTCAGTAGAGCCATTCGTCATGTCTCACCTGCACTCAGACGCCTTGGGACACATAAGAACAGCTCTCAAGTGTGTTTGAGGGTTTCTGTTAAAAATGAAATCCACAGGAATTATTCTTATAGACAAGAAAAAGTAACATAAAATTTAACAGTTGCATCTTGTTTTCCTCCTATTTCCCAAATAAGATAAATAAGATAATGAGAATAAGTTGAGTTAAACAACTTTACAAGAAATTTTTGTGTGTGTCAAAAACAATTTTATAAAGTCTGTTTTAAATTCTAAAGTGATGAAAGCTAAAAATGGTAAATAAATAAATAAATAAATAAATAAATAAATAAATAAACCCCTTAGGATAATGGTAACCATGGCATTTAAATATCTTCTATTTAAATTTTTTGTTTTATTTGTTTTTATTACTTTTTAATTGTTTTCTTTATATTCCAAATGTTGTCCCCCTCTCCAGTAGTCCCCTAAGGGTTCTTCACCCCATCCCCACTCCCCTTTGCCTCTGAGAGGGTTCTCCCACCTGCACTCCTCTCATCCACCCTCACTTAAGTGCATACTCTCCCACTGAGGCCACACAAAGCAGGCCTTTGCTACCAGGAAGGGGAAGGACAGGGAACTCAGACCAGCCCCTGTATGTTTGTTGGTTGGTGGCTTCTTCTCTGGGAGCTCCCAGGAGTCCAGATTGAGACTGTTGGCCTTCCTTCCTATGGGGGGTTTCCATCCCCTTCAGCTCCTTCAGTCCTTACCCTAAATCCTCCACAGGGGTCCCCAACCTCAGTTCAGTGGTTGGCTATATCTATATCTGTCTTAGTTGCTAGTAGCACCTCTGAGAGGACAGCCATGCTAGACTCCTGTGTGCAAGCACAGCATGGCATCAGTAATAGAGTCAGGGTTTGGTGCCTAGGCATGGGATGGATCCCAAGTCGGGCCAGGCTCTAGATGGCCTTTCCTTCAGTCTCCGCTCCATTTTTGTCCCTGCATTTCTTTTGAACAGGACCGATTCTGAGTCAGAAATTTTTGGGTTGGTAACCCTGTCCCTCCACTTGGGGCCCTAACTATCTACTAGAGGTAGTCTCTTCAGGTTCCCTCTCCCCACTGTTGGGCATTTCAGCTAAGGTCACCCCCATTGAGTCCTGGGAGTCTCTCACATCCCAGATCTCTAGGACTTTCTCGCTCTACTCTGCTCTCACCCCCACCCCAGCAGCTGCACATTTCCATTTATCTCCTGGCCCTTTGGGCTTCCCTCCTGTCTCCCTACATACCTGATCCTTGTAGTATTATGGGGGCATCTTTTGGGTACATACCCAAGAGCAGTATAGCTGGGTCTTCAGGTAGAACTATTTGCAATTTTCTGAGGAAGCGCCAGATTGATTTCCAGAATGGTTGTACCAGTTTACAATCCCAGCAGCAATGAAGGAGTGTTCTCTTTCTCCACATCCTTGCCAGAATGTGCTGTCACTTGAGGTTTTTTTTAATTGAATATATTCTTCATTTACATTTCAAATGCTAAAATCTTTCCTGGTTTCCCCTCTCCCTGAAAACCCCCAACACTTCCTCCCACCCCCTGCCTCCAAGTATATACCTCTCCACCCAACCCACTCCCACCTCCCCCCCCCCCCAATTTCCCTTTGTTGGGGCCTCTATTGAGCCTTCACAGGACCAAGAACCTCTCCTCCCACTGATTACCTACAAGGCATTCCTCTGCCTCATTTTTGGCTGAAACCGTGTGTACCCCTTGGTTGATGGTTTAGTCCCTGGGAGTCCTGGGGCGTCTGGGTGGCCGACATCTTCGTTCTTCCTGTGGGGCTGCAAACCTCTTCAGCTCCTCCAGTCTATCCTGTCACTTGAGGTAATCTTAGCCATTCTGATTGGTATAAGGTAGAATCTCAGGGTGGTTTTGATTTGCATTTCCTTGATGACTAAGGATGTTGAACATTTCTTTAAGTGCTTCTCAGCCATTCAAGATTCCTTTCTTGAAAATTCTCTGTTTACCTTTGTACCCCCCCTTTTTTTTTTTGGATTTGGTTTATTCAAGACAGGGTTTCTCTGTATAGCCCTGGCTGTCCTGAAAGTCACTCTGTAGACCAAGCTGGCCTCGAACTCTGAAATTTACTTGCCTCTGCCTCCCAGAGTGCTGGGATTACAGGTGTGCACCACCACCACCAGGCTGTACCCCATGTTTTCAAATTGGATTATTTGGTTTCTTGGAGGTTAACTTCTTGAGTTCTTTATATATTTTGCATACTAGTCTTCATTGGATGTGGGGTTAGTGAAGATCTTTTCCCAACCTGTAGATTGTCGTTTTTGTCTATTGACAGTGTTCTTTGCCTTATAGAAACTTTGCAATTTTATGTGCTCTTTCTATCTTGGCTCCCCTGACGTTCCAGGCCTATGGTAGAAAGTTTTGCCAAACAAAAAGTTGTCTTGTTTTCAGTGGAGCTAATTATCCAGTGAGAAACAAACTAGATGGAAGCCATAAAAAATCTTTGAAAACTGCAAAGAAAGAAAAGTCCAGGAGTTGAAATATAACCAAGGTGCACTGGAGGAGGCAGAAGAAAGGCGACGTGAGCTCAGGCCCAGTGTGGCTGCACTGAGACTCTCAAACATTAATAGTCATGTAGTTTCTGATTTGTTTAATCAAGTACCAAAAGAATACTGGCCTTTGATGGTAATAACACTACATTTCGATGCTTTTACAGCAATATTGGCAACTTCAAGAAGTATATAAGTTTTTTGTTTGTTTGTTTGTTTTTTAATTTCTGAAAAAAATTTTATTCCCTCCCAAAAAACCAACTACAATCAAAGGGGGTGAAAGGTCATGATTCTATTGTTGCCATAACAAAATCGGCTTAGAACTGGATCACTTGGCCCTTTCTCTTCTTGTCGCCTCCTAATTCAAAATGCTTGCATCTCTTAATAGCCAGCATCCTTTTAGACCTGCAGCTGGTGTCCACACACTCCAGTCTCAGCACAATCTTCTTTGTAGTCTTAGCCTTTTTGAGGAAAATAGGCTTAGTCTGCCCATCATAACCACTCAAGCCTTTAAAAATACCATATATATCAAACTGTATCACTAAGTAGAACTCTTTGGATATTTTCTCCAAAAACAAAAGTTGATGTTTGAGAGAGCTTTGTACACTGCCTGATATCACACAGGTGTGAATGTTTCTGAAACGTAGTATTTTACATGAAGAGTATATATAAGAGCCAGATTAAATGAAGCACAGTATAGTTGAGTAAGTGTACAATATTTTTGAATGTTGTGTGAAGCATTTAATTACTCCTGTAATTGATTTGTTTTTCTCTTCCTGGGTCTGATACCTCAGTAATCATTTTATAGTCCTTTTTAATGCTTGCTTGCTTGCTTGCTTGCTTGCTTAAGGCAGGGTCTCTCTGTGTAGCTCTGGCTGTCCTTGAACTCACTCCATAGACCAGGCTGCCCTTGCTCTAAGAGATCTGCCTGCCTCTGCCTCCTGAGTGCTGGGACTAAAGGTGTGCACTGCCACCATTGTCACCACCAAGCAGATTTTTGTATAGTCTTATAATTTTTTTCAGTTAAGGCCTTAGGTGTCCAACCTGGGGGAGGGAGGGAAGGGAGAGAAGGGAGGGGAGGGGTAGGGTTGCTGTAAAAGCAAGAGGCCCTGGGTTAGATCCCAAACACTCCCCATAAAAGCCGAGCAAGGCCATTGTGTCCATAGCCCTTAAAAAATACTCTGGAATAAATTCAGCTAAAGCTTTGATTGTGTTTCTACAACAGCTTGGCTATAATTTTATTTTGTTTTGTATTGTTTCTGAGGTAAAGTCTCAATATGAAGCCTAGGATGGCCTAGAATTCACTGTATAGGACAAACTGGCCTCGAATTCACAGAGATCCACCTGCTTCTGCTTCCGAAGTACTAAGATTGAAGGAGGCAGATGGATCCAGGGATCCTGGGAACTCAGTAGTCTGCGTGTCTAACAAAAATGTTGTTTCGTTGTGAGGATGCGGTGGTGGTTTTGTTTTTAGATGAAGTCTTGCTAGGTGGTAGGTAGCCCAGGCAGCTTCATTAAAAAAAAAAAATTTTTTTTTTATCTCACAAGTGTGGGATTATAGGCATGAGCTAAAAACTACTCTTGGCTGAAAGCTTCTTTTTGATTAAAAAAAATACAATGAAATAAATTCTACCAAGGCTTGATCATATTTATCCAACAGTTTTACTGTAATTTGGTTTGTTTTGTTTTGTTTTGTTTTTTGAGACAAGGTCTCAATATGTAGCTGTGGCTGTCCCAGAACTCACTATGTAGACGAAAGTGGCCAAGAACTAATCTGGTTCTTCAATATTCCAAGTACTGGCATTAAAAAGTGTTTGCTCCCATGCCTGGTGCTTAACTATAATATAATAAAAATACTTTTATATTGAATACTACATAGGAAATGAAACTATTTCTCCTATTCTAGGTCTACACTGTAGATAACAGAACTAAGGAACAGAGTAGTGCTTTTGGTGAAGTACATATCTTATAATCTTGATTGTATAATTGGAGTTTGGTTTAATTTTATTCTTGTTTTTCTCTCCATGTTTCTAGTATAGTTAAAGCCTCCCCATTGTTTAAATTATTGGCCTTTATGGTAAGCATAGAGTTCTGCTAATACATATCTTTGAAATACATAAAACAAAATGGCTCAGTTTAATAGTTCTTGGTCTTGTTTAGTGGGACAAGTCCCTACACTATTCTCTGCCAGCACAGTGACTGTTTCTCCTGCATCCAGGTGCCTCTGCTGTATGCTCTCCCTCTATTTATGTGTATATGCTCAATTTGTATAGTGTAATAAACACACTGTGTTTAACGTGCTTTTACAGAGTCAAGCGTCTCATCATAAAGGATGTTTGCTGTAAAGCCCTTGTACAAACTCTACAACGGTATTACAACTCTTTGATATTTCTTTGTCTGACTGATATGTGTAAGATGATTTTATCTAAATTGTCTGATATATTTATGGTGTAAGCTGTATTTTTCTTTTCTTATTGTAGATTCAGAAGAGGCTCAGTCTGTAAATCCTTCTAGTGTTGATGAAAATATTGACTCAGAGACAGAGAAAGACTCTTTCGTCTGTGGACGTAAAATCCTCCCAAGCAAAGCCCCGCTGCCTTCTGCACTGGATGAGTATGAGTTCAAAGACGAGGACGAAGAGGAGACGAGTAAGGTGATGGACGACAGGCACGTTCTGAGGAAAGAGCAGCGGAGAGAGAACGAGTCTGAGGCAGAAAGGAGTGGTCTGTTTGCAAAGCAGGAGAAAGCCTTCTATCCTAAGTCCTTTAAAACTAAAAAACAGAAGCCGTCCAGGGTTCTGTACTCTAGTACTGAAAGTTCTGATGAAGAGGTTCTTCAGAACAGAAAGATTTCTACAGCATGTTCTGTTGCTGAAACATCACATTCTGATATGCAAGCCAAAAAAGAATATGAATACAAACAGAAAGGCAAAGTTAAAAGAAAATTAAAAAATCAGAATAAAAACAAAGAGAACCAAGAGCTGAAACAAGAAAAAGAGGGGAAAGAAAATAGCAGGATAACAAACCTGACAGTCAACACTGCGCTGGATGGTTCAGAAAAAAACAGAGAGGAGGGGAGCTTCAGGAAATCTTTTAGCTCAAAGGATGACACTTCATTACACTTATTTCATATTTCCACTGGTAAATCTCCTAAGCATTCCTGTGGATTAAGTGAAAAACAGACAGCACCACTGAAGCAAGAACACACAAAAGCATGCATATCCCCAGGAAGTTCTGAAATGTCATTGCAGCCTGATCTCACTCGGTATGATAATGCAGAAGCCGAGTTCTTGCCAGAAAGTTCAAATGTAAAATCTTATAAGCACAAGGAAAAAAACAAACATCAGAAAGATTTTCACCTAGAATTTGGTGAAAAATCAAATGCCAAAATAAAAGATGAAGATCATAATCCAGCGTTTGAAAACTCAGACTGCACCCTGAAGAAGATGGATAAAGAGGGCAAAACACTAAAAAAACATAAACTAAAACATAAAGAGAGGGACAAAGAAAAGCACAAAAAAGAAGGTGAAGGTGAAAAGGAAAAATACAAAAATAAGGACAGTGCTAAAGAGCTACAGAGGAGCATTGAATTTGACAGAGAGTTTTGGAAAGAAAATTTTTTTAAAAGTGATGAAACTGAGGATCTCTTTTTAACTATGGAACATGAGTCTCTAATAGAAAAAAAGTCAAAAATGGACAAAAACATGAAAGATGATAGGTCAGCTAAGGAAAGACATGTCTCAAAAGAGAGGAACTTTAAAGAAGAACGGGAAAAGACTAAAAAGGAAAGTGAAAAATCTCTTAGGGATGAAAAGCTGAAAGATCTAAAAGAAGAAAAAGACAGTGTATCGGCAGAGAAGGAAGCGGAGTGCAGCTCCACCAGTGCGAACCAGGAAGCCGCAGGCCTACATTCGTCAGAGAAGGAAATGGACACTGAGAAGCAAGAAAGGCACACGAAAGAAAGGGAAAAACCTGACAGGCGCTTTCAGACTAAGGAAAAAGAGCTTGACAGGGCCGAAAGGAAATTTTCTGAAAAAGAAAAGAAGATAAAACATGAACATAAGTCAGAAAAAGAGAAGCTGGATTTTAGTGACTGTGCTGACAGAGTGAAAGAGAAGGACAAGCTGTACTCACACCAGACAGAAAGGTGCCACAAGGATGGTGAGAAGATGAAAAGCACTGTCAGAAAAACTGACGACAGAGAGAGGAACAGAGAAAAGGCGGAGAGAAAGCACGACAGAGAGAAACCTGAGCGAGAGCGGTGTTTAGCAGAAAGCAAAGAAAAGCACTTAGAGAAAAGAAAGCAGTCAGACAGCAGTGAGCAGTCCAAATCAGAGAAGGTCAGAAATAAAGACAGAGACAGGGAAGGAGAGAAGAAGGAGAAACTTCGAGATAAAGAAAGTATAAATGTAACTAACTTGAGACATTTCCAAGAAGAGAGAAAGTCAAGTATAGGAGACAACAGTAGTAAAACCCAGCATGAGAAAGCTCTGTCCCTTAAAGAAAGGGCAAGAGATGAGCCTTTGAAAACTCCAGATGGAAAAGAGAAAGATAAAAAGGATATAGATAGATACAAAGAGCGAGACAAACGCAAAGAGAAAGCCCAGCTAAACACTTTAATCAGACTAAAATCTGAAACAGAGAAGCTTAAACCTAAATTATCACCAGCATCAAAAGATACTCGACCTAAAGAAAAGAGGTTAGTAAATGATGATTTAATGCAGACAAGTTTTGAACGAATGCTCAGCCTTAAAGATCTAGAAATAGAACAATGGCACAGAAAACATAAGGAAAAAATTAAGCAAAAAGAAAAAGAACGATTGCGGAATCGTACTTGTTTAGAACTTAAAGTAAAAGATAAAGAAAAAGCAAAACATGCACCCACTGAATCCAAAAATAAAGAACTTACCAGGTCAAGAAGTTCAGAGTTGACTGATGCTTATAATAAGGAGAAACAATCTAAAGATGTTGGAAGTAATCGGTCACAATCTGTTGACAACAAAAATGTATTAAATTTAGGAAAGCCATCCTACATTTCAGAGAGTAGCTCAAACCGGTCTCCTAGGTCAGAAGGTGAGAAGCTAGGTCTTAGCTCGAGGTCTGTGTCCATGCTTTCTGTTGCTAGCTCAGAAGACTCCTGCCATACAGTGACAACTCCAAGGCCTCTTGTTGAGTACGACTCTGACTTTATGTTAGAGGGCTCAGAATCTCAGCTGTCATTTTCTCAGTCACCTTTTTTGCCAAATGCCAAATCTCCAGCTCTTTATGAAAGAGAGCTGGAGAGTCTCACTGAACTACCAGAACGACTTAAACCACCGTATGTAAACAGACTTCCAGTATGCCATCTCAGGTCATCTTCTGTGGAAGATGTTAAACTAATTACTAATGAGGTAAGACCTGCTGTAGAAATTAGAAGATGTAGCATGCCTTCAGTCATTTGTGAACCCATAAAACATTTCCAAGTATCAGAAGAAAGCAGTCAAAGCAACTTAGCTATGCCAAGAGAGACTTGTCCATCTCCCAAACCTGAAGTGTCTTCAGCAATACCTGAAAGAGGCCTTTCACATGTGTCTGACTTACATCCTAACTGTACAGGCTCTCCAGCGAGGTCTGTGAATAGCAGCTATATTTCATCTGATGTAAATGTAATCAAGAGTGCTACTCTTATGGGTACAGTAATTGACAGTTCAATGCCTTTGGAACCATCTAATCAGGTTGGAGTGATCCAAAGTAAATCATGGGAGGTACCTGTAGATAAACTGGAGTCTTTAAGTACCAGTGACTTTATCTGTCCAGATTCTAGTACATCTGATCAAGATGCCTCTGCTCAGAGTTTTTACAATTCAGAAAACAAAATGTTAAGAGAACAAAATACTGATTGCTTACCTCTGCACCAGCCTGAACTGCCAGGAAACTCATGTGCTCAGGACCCAGCTTCCTTTCTGTCTTCACCTCAGCCCTGCTCTTTTTCCAGCCAATCACTGACAGATGCTGACTCTGTTCCAAAACCTGTCTCTTTGTCATATGCTGCCAGTCAAGAGCCAGGTGTTGTACAGCAGAGAAGTGCAGCTCAGATGACCAGTTCTGTTTTAGATAGTGATAGTAACTTTGCAAAGGATGTGGAGAATACATTTGTCTTAGCCGACATTCAAAAGACAAATTCTTTTGTACCAGCTTACTCTGAAAGCACCGTGCAGGAAACACCCCCCAGCGTTGAGAAGGCCGATACTTTGCTTGTGTTGCCATCAGAAAAGGACTGCAGTGGGAGCGATGCTGCTCAGGTAAACACACACTATGCATTTAGCAAACTCGTGTACAAGTCTTCCTGCAGCCATGAAATTGAGAAGGGTCCAGATGACACTCAAGTCATTTTACATGAAAAAGAAAACAAACTGCAAAGTTTGGTCTTAACTCAGTTGAGTAAATGTGATTCTGATTTGTATGAAATGAATGCAGGAGTGCCAAAAGGAAACCCGAGTGAACAGCAGAACCCAAAGCATGGGCCTGACAGCGAGAAGTACTCGCTTTCCACGGAAGATGAAGAGTCTCAGCAGAGTACCTTGTCAAGTGTGGAAAACCATCCACAGCAGTCCACCCAACCAGAGATGCAGAAATATGACCAGCTCAGTAAAGCAGAATTAGAGGAGAATGCTGAAGATGATAAAACCGAAAACCAAACCCCTCAGAGAATGACTAGAAACAAAGCAAGTGCAGTAGTCAATCAAAGCAAGCAGATTCTTGCTGGCTGTACACTTTTAGCAGAGAAAGATAATGAGTCCTCCCCTAGGGGACGAATCAGACTCACTGAAGAAGATGATCCTCAGATCCACCATCCACGGAAAAGGAAAGTGTCACGGGTCCCTCAGCCTGTACAAGTGAGTCCCTCTTTACTACAAGCAAAGGAGAAAACTCAGCAGTCTCTAGCAGCCATTGTAGACTCGCTGAAACTAGATGAGATTGAGCCATACAGTTCTGAGAGAGCAAATCCATATTTTGAATATTTGCACATAAGGAAAAAAATTGAAGAAAAACGCAAGTTGCTATGTAGCGTTATTCCTCAAGCGCCTCAGTATTACGATGAATATGTAACGTTTAATGGATCCTATCTCCTGGATGGAAACCCCTTAAGCAAGATTTGTATTCCTACAGTAAGTAATTCGTTACTCAATATGTATTTCAACACTGTCCTAAGGGTTTAGCTCAGTGATGGTGTCCTGCTCTCCCATACTGCAGAAGGCCTTGGCTTTCAGTCTCTAGTATTGGGGAAATGTGTAATGCAAGCTGCTTATATCATTTTATGTTTCCTAGTAGTTAATATTTTAAATGATAAGTCAGTATATCCAAAGTGTTCAATATATAACCAAGATACAGTTATTTGAGATATTTTACTTCTTTGTTTCCACAGAGTTTGAAGTACTTAACATACATGTCCACTCTGACTGACCACACTTCACAAAGCGGTTTCCTTATTAGGCATCATGCAATGTGCTTGCTTTCCTCGCCTCTTATCCGTGTGTTTTGGAGGAGACGTGTTTTGACTTCCCTGAAGAAGCCTTTACATGCCTTGACCCATCAGTTCATCTTCTCTGGCGCCTTCCTCTAGTGAACACTCCCTTCTCACCAGGGGGTGTTCCCAGTCGTCTTTGGCTGGTCTCTATTTGCCCACTCAGCACAGTTGGATTACTTTGAGCTTAGCAAGGGGAGAAAGTCTTGTTGATTTTCCCAGCTCATCAATCTTACTGTCACCTTCACTGCCATGCTTATGCCAAGGGAGACAGTTTTTCATGTCATCTCCTACTCTCAAGCCACTGCCCATAGCAGAGACTGCCACTGAGCTGTTTGTCAGTGTCCTTAGATTATTTTTGTTCTGTTTTTCTGATACAGTATCATGACCACCTTGTTCATCATTAAATTCTCCCTCATGGACTTAATTAAGTATTCATATTTCTTCTGGTTCCCCTGCCTCATTGGCTAGTCTTTCTGTCCCGTCAACTAAAATAAGCCACTAAATTTGCCTCCTTTTTTATTTGCCTCTCTTTTCCCATTTTCTATATTGCCACTGTGGTGTGATGACCTCATTATGCCTTAGATACTCAGATGCATGAATATCGCATGTTCAAATGTTTGTTACATTGCATATACAAATAAGTGTATGCTAAGCATTGTGCTAGGAACTAGATATTAAAGATGAACAAGATGGACATTCTGAATTGCCTCCATAGTTCCGTGTTTTCTCAGTCCAGCTTCGTGATGCTCTGGGTTTCATCAGAAAACATTTGTTGGCAGGGTGTGGTGCTGCGGCCGTTAGTCCAGCACTGGATCTGATGTCCTGCTCTCTGATGGAGTCAACAAACTGTCAGATGTTAGGAGATAACTTCATTTCTCCTAACAGGCCAGTAGTAGTCATGCACAAGGACATAGGAAGGAAAACACCCTAAGGAGAAGGGAGAATACCCAGGGTCAGAGACTGCCTATCTACTAACCAGCAAATTACCAGCTTCCTCTGGAAGTAATAAGAAAGCATCGACCATTGTAATATCAAGCTAGGAATGAACTCAGAATTTTTGAATGATTATACACACTGTTTCGTGGGATATCACATACAATACAAAAATTAAAACCACAAGTTCATTACATAGTTTCATCTACTTTTATATAAGAATTCATTAACACTAGGATTTTAATGTTTACTCTTATCAAGTCTACAAAGAGGCCTTGCTTACAGAAGCACACTGTTCATATCTTCAAGAATGCTTCTGTTTTTATACCACCTGTTCTGTTTGTGTGGCTCCCCGATCTCTTCCTGTGACTGATGGTCTAAAATAGCTCTGTAGTAATTAACTTTTTAGACCTAATAATGTGTTATTTGAAATTTTACTGTGGCCTAAGAGTCAAAACGTCTGAGCACAGTGGAGTGTCCTGTGAGGAGGCTTTAGACAGAGCTGACTGAAGAGGCTCACTCAGTCGTGTAATGGCAGTTTTTATCAGACAGACTCAGTGTGGCAGATAAGCAGACAGGACTTACTTTGGCTCGAAGTTGCTGTATTTAGAGTCAGCCTTTTCTAGATCCATTGCTTTGGGCAGAGGATCGTGTTAGTGGGAGATACGACAAAGCTTCTTACTCCATGGCAGCCCCAAGAGAAACTGAAGACATCTCGCCTTCCCCAGCCAGCTTTCTGTTTTCAGTCCCACTGCCTTCCAATAGTTTACTCAATTTTTTTTGACCAAAACTGATTTTGATTAAACTATTGATTAGATCAGATCCCTTATAACCTAATTGTCTTAAGTTTTATTTGTCAGGCTGATAGACCTGGGAAGATGGAGCCTCAGATGAGGAGTCTTCTCCATCAGATTGGTTTGTGAGCATGTCTTTGGGGGCATTTCTTGTTTGATAATTGATGGAGGAGGCCCACCCCACTGAGTGGTCCCATCCCTCAGAGCATGGGCTTGGTCTGTATTAGAAAAATAGCTCAGCAAGCAGCAAGTAAGCAAGCCAGGGAGAAGCACGTGAAGAAGCCAGCAAGCAGCGTGCCTCCGTGGCTTCCTGCTTGTAGTTCCTTTCTGTAGTTCCTGCCTTGGCTTTCCCCAGTGATGATCTGTGACCCATGGGCAAGGAAATCCTTCCCTCCTAGGTTGTTTTGCTAAGTGTTTTGTCACAGCATCAGAGAAGAAAGTTAAAACAGTGACTCTTACACATTTCTTTTTTTTTTTTTCTCTTACACATTTCTAATTGACACTCCCACATACCCTACTAATACTAAATGTCTAATCAGGTTGACAAAATTAACCATCCCAAAACTGTATTGTTTAGTTCATGAAATGTCAGGTTTTAAAGTACACACTAAACCTTTAATTGTATATAAAAACTTAATAGTTTATGTATACTTTCTAATTAGATCACACCACCACCTTCGCTGTCAGATCCACTTAAAGAGCTCTTTCGGCAACAGGAAGTAGTAAGGATGAAACTGCGTTTGCAACATAGCATTGAAAGGGTAAGGTACCCTCAAATATAAATTATACAAAAATAACCATTTTTATTAAAGTACAGGAAAATAGATGATGGCGTTTTATGATTTTGCCTATGTATTACTATGTAAGGAACTGCTGTGACTTTGTTACCTTTCACTCATCCAGTTAAAGGGGGAATTTTACACCTATCTTAAGGATAGTTGCACATCCACGGCGTGAGTAGATATCTAGTACATACCCACAACGTGAGTGAGCCTTGAAAATGCAAGACGGAATGAGGAGAATCACTCACAAAAGACCACATAATATATGACTTTATTTACAGATAACTGAATGCTCAAAACAAAATCCTGGAGACAAAGGTAGACTATTGGCAGCCTCAAGATACAAGAAAGAGGAGGGACGCCGGGGTGGTGGTGGCGCACACCTTTAATCCCAGAACTTGGGAGGCAGAGGCAGGTGGATTTCTGAGTTCGAGGCCAGCCTGGTCTACAGAGTGAGTTCCAGGACAGCTAGGGCATTACAGAGAAACCCTGTCTCAAAAAACAAAAACAAAAAAAAAAAAAAAAAGAAAGAAAGAAAGAGGAGAGACTGCTGATAATATGGGATTTATTTCTGGTATATGTAATGAAAATGTTCTGGAAATAGAAAGTGAGTTTATTATTTAATATGCATGAGGGTTTTGCTGGCACATGTCTGCCTAGTGTGTGTAGGAGTTAGAATAGGGTGTCCCATCTGCTGAAACGGGTTACAGACAGTTGGGAGCCTCCGTGTGGGTGCTAAGAACTGAACTCAGGTCCTCTACAAGAGCAATAGCTGCTCCTAACCACTGAACCATCTCTCCAGAACCCTTACAGAACTTTAAAGTGTCCTAACACTTAAAAAAAAACAATTTTAAGAAACTGCCAATTTTGAAAAGGGAAGATTTTTCTAGAACACTAGGAATTCTTAAGCTTCCCAGGAGGAAATGCCACTTTATGATTAAGATTATTTAGTTTAGAGTAGCTTAAATTATTTTATCCAATTCCACAAACAACTTTACAATTTTTAAAAATTACTCTGTGTTCAACTAGGAAAAACTTATTGTATCCAATGAACAAGAAGTTCTGCGAGTTCATTACAGAGCTGCAAGAACACTGGCCAACCAAACCCTGCCGTTCAGTGCTTGCACCGTCTTACTGGATGCAGAAGTGTACAGTGTGCCCTTGGACTCACAGGTGAGTGCTAGCTTATAGATGCTTTTGAGAACTACGGTGTGCCTAGTTTTAGATCTGCTTTCCTAGAAAAAAGTGGAATTCAAATCAAAGAATAAATGCAACTCTGAAAAGTACCCCTGGAGGAGCTGGGCCTCTGTAGTGTTGTTTGTTATAAAGCCAGATAATCTCGCACGCCTTTAATCCCAGCACTTGGGAGGCAGAGGCAGGCAGATTTCTGAGTTCGAGGCTAGCCTGGTCTACAGAGTGAGTTCCAGGACAGCCAGGGCTACACAGAGAAACCCTGTCTCTGAAAAAACCAAAAAATAAAAAATAAAAATAAAAAATAAAACCAGATAATCTTCTGGGTGTGGTTGCATAAGCCTCTAACCCCAAAACTTGAGAGCTTGCAAACTATCTATTTAGCAAAAATCAAGAGCTGAAAACATAACTTTGGTAGGTAAAGTGCTTACCATGCAAATGTGAGGACCTGAGTTTGAATCCCCAGGCATGGTAGTGCACATCTAGACTCTTGGTGCTCCTGCAACAAGAAGAAAGGAGACAGGAGGACTCTGGCACATACAGCAGAAAGCACAGAAACTTTGTCTTAGACAAATGGGACATAAGGACTGATGCCCAGGGTTGTCCTCCAGTGTTTAGACATGCACCATGGCCTGTCTGCACCTGTACCCACCCATGACCACAGCAGTGTGTATACCCAGTATACACTTACAGATGACTGTAACATGTCATTTGTTTCTAAAGTCGGTAGTGAGCAATCCACCTTGGTGAACCAGTGAGCTTATTGGGTTCTTTAGAGGAGCATTGACAGCTCACAGGCATCTGCCCCTACCCCCACCCCCTCCAGCCTCCCCCGCCCTTACTCCCCCCACCCCACACCCCACCCCGGCTTGCTTCCTCATCCTGCCCTGCAGTTATTCCTCACTCACGTAAACAGAGCCTTCCTCCTGTGGGAGTGTTTATCGACCTGACCTTGGGAAGGCAGTGTTGGTGGTCAGAGGGTGCTCTGCTCAGGGTGGCCGAGCCACAGCTCACTCTTCATCCCTGGGTCTGAGAAAGGAGCCTGACTGTAAGGAAAGTGAATCAACTCATTGCCGAGGCTACTGAATACTTAAGACTTACCATTTAAAAACTTCTAATAACCAAAGATAGCAGTTTAGTGGTGTTACTAAAAGTTAGGCCACACGTATACTGAGGTCTTTTAATTTTGTATCATTATAAAGTACTATGATCCATTTTAAGAAATATAAATGGGGGCTGGAGAGATGGCTCGGCAGTTAAGAGCACCAGCTGCTCTTCTAGAGGTTCAATTCCCAGCAACCACATTGTGGCTCACAACCATCTGTACTCTTCTGGTGTGTCTGAAGAGAGCAATGGTGGTATGCTCATATGAATAAAATAAATAGATCTTTCTTTAAAAAAGAAATATAAATGGAGATTTATAATCAAGCAACAATGAAAATCTCTTAAAAGACTTGTTCTTTGGGTACTCAACAACTTTTAAATGGCAAAAGATATATCAGAACTAGAAATTGAGGTAATAAACTACTAGATCAGAACATTTTATGGTTTCTAAAAAGGGGTAAGACACATGAAAACGTAATCATCCACTTCATTCACTTATTTCTTAAGTTCTTGGGTAAGCACAGCTGCTTGCTGACAAGCCTGGCAGCCTGAGCTTTGGCCACAGAACCCACATCATGGTGGTAGAGAGCCAGTTCCTACGGCTGTCTGCTGACCCTCACACATATGCATTGCCAAGGTTAGGAACACAGTTAGGCTGAGAAATGCTTAGCCTCTGATGGATTAAAAAGAGAATTTCAGCCAGCCATGGTGATTCTTACCTGTAATCTCAGCATTCAAACAATCTCTTGGGCAGGAAGTTCACAAGTTTGAGACTAAGCTAGACTATGTAATGAGATCCTGTCTTAAAAACATAAGCAAAAGTATACTTTAGTGCCGGGCGGGGTGGGGGGGGGGGTGGCGGCGCACGCCTGTGATCCCAGCACTCTGGGAGGCAGAGGCAGGTGGATTTCTGAGTTCGAGGCCAGCCTGGTCTACAGAGTGAGTTCCAGAACAGCCAGGGCTACACAGAGAAACCTTGTCTCGAAAAAACCAAATCCAAAAAAACCAAAAAAAAAAAAAAAGTTATTATTACATTTATTTACTTATTCTGTGTACCTGCATGCCATAGTATGTATATGAAGGTTGCTTGTAAGAGTTGGTTCTTTCCTGCCCTGCCTCGTGGGTCCTGTGGCTTGAACTGAGCACACCAAGCTTGGCAGCAAGCAAACTTGCATACCCAAGAATTTAAAAGTTAAGTGACTTCCTGGCAAACTCAGACTCTCGCATCAGAGATGTAACAGGCTGATCCAGTCTGTCTGAACAGTTAGAGGACTAAAC
The DNA here is from genome assembly GCF_947179515.1 of Apodemus sylvaticus. NCBI lineage: Eukaryota > Metazoa > Chordata > Mammalia > Rodentia > Muridae > Apodemus > Apodemus sylvaticus. The sequence goes on from NC_067480.1 coordinate 7,857,979, forward strand.
GTCACAAACGGCTTCTGGAAGGGGTGTTTCCATATTCAGGTAGAGGTATCTCTGCTTCTAACTATATTCCCTTTCCTTAGAGAACCACCCAAGTATGTTAAGCTCTCTAAAAAATAAACTATATGTTGTTAATGGAAAGGGCATTCTGGTAATTTAAGTCACTTATTATACCCTGACCTAAATTTCTCTAGTGAACCAGACTACCAGACTTCAAGTTAGAATTTAAGCTTGATGAGATCCCAGGGTGTGAGGCTCATCCCTTGACAAGGACAGCCGCCTGTAACAGTCTACATTTGTGACAACTGAGTCCAGAGAGAGCCCATTTACTGGTTGTAGTAGCAGACTGATGTCCTGTCAGATGGCCTGTGGAGAACCAGGTATAGAGTAAAGCCCATCCTTGTGTAGGCCCAGCTCACCTTTTAGTAGGCCCTATTCCTCGTCACAGTAAACCTGTAATGTTAAAGACCAAGGAGGAAATGCCGACAATGTGCTTTGACACACTTATTAAATGCCAGTCCTAAGAGTGTGACATTGGGCACCTTGTGTATGCACAAACATTATGATAAGAGCCTTGGGGTATTTTTAATCCTTAAAAAATGATATATCAAAATATACCATAAAAAATTAGGAGTGTATAGTTAGTCCAAAGTTGCACAGAAAGGTACAAAGTTGAAATTTTAAAAAAAAATTTTAATTTAAAAAAAATATATATAAAACTGATACTGAGATTTTTTTGCTTGAACTGTGTGTGCACCTGGTGGAGATCATAGGACAAGCTTGTGGAGTGGGTTCTGGCTTCCAGCTTTGTTTGAGTCCTCGGGATAAAACCCATGTCAGCAGGCTTGTGTGACAGCCCCTTTACCTTCTGAGCCCCCACTGTCCTGCTAGAAGAGCACTTAGGAAGATGCATCCTGGGAGAACTATTACCTCTGATGCCAGTGCCTCCCACATGGTTACCTTTTCTGTATGCATGGTAAACTTTAGCCGAAGTACAGCGGGCACTGTACTTCCTATGCCATGCCTTTCTGAGAACGCCGCAGGATGCCACTTCAAACTAAACACTGTGTCTTCAGAATCCTGAAGCACCCTGTCTGCTAAATAGAGAAATGACAGCTTCACTAAACTCTCTCTTTAGAAATATATTTCTATCACTGACAAAAGTGGGGCATGCACAATACATGAGATATTAAAGGGCTTTAAAGTGTTTGCATTCTCTTTAGTCTGATGACAGCAAAACTTCTGTGAGAGATCGATTCAATGCAAGACAGTTCATGTCCTGGTTGCAAGATGTGGATGATAAATTTGACAAGCTAAAGGTGGGTATGCGTGCATGCACGGCCGCTCTTGTCTGTGTGGGTGCGTGTGCATGCATGGCTGTTGTCTGTTGTTGTTCTGACACAGGTTCTCATGAGTCCCATACTATCTCTGAACTGGATATGAAACCAAGGCTAGCCTTGAGCTTCAGACCCTCTACTTCTTGTTGAGTCCTGGCATTATCAGCATTGTACCACCACGCCAGTTTTATGTGGTGCTGCAGATTGACCTCAAGTGTTTGTCAAGCAAGCACTCCACCAACCAAGCTGCCTCCCTTTTAAACCAGGTTAAATGGAAGCTTCCTTTGAGATGGAGCAGTAGCTCTCAGTAAGAGAGTACTTGCTGCTCGTACAGGGGACCTGGATCTATTTTCAGCACTCTAATTAAAGGATCTATCCATATCCATAACCATCTGTAATTCCAGGGCATCCAATGCCCTCTTCTGGGTTTTGGTTTCTACAGGCACTAGGCACTAATGTGGTACACATACATATATGCAGACAAAACACCCATACTTAGCAAATTAGTTAGTTAGTTGGGTTAATGTTTCTCTGTCCTTAGAAATCAGTAGGCTGGGGGGGGGGGGGCACACATCTTTGATCCCAGCACTCAGGAGGCAGAGGCAGGCAGATCTCTGAGTTCAAGACCATCCTGGTCTACAGAGTGAGAGGGGGGAGGAGGGAGGAAGGGAGAGAGAAAAAGAAAGAGAGGGAGGGAGGAAAGAGGGGAGAGGAGGAGAGAGAGAGAGAGAGAAGACATCACCAATATTGATAAATATTCAGAAAAAGAAACATTAATTACAAATATTTGCTGTGAACCACAACTGAAAAATAGGAAATAAAAAACATAACCCTATTTTATGAACTAACATGGTGGGCCTGGAGCGGTGGCTCAGTGGCAAAGGGTACATACTAGTTTGGAGAGGACTTAAATTTGATTCCCACTTCCTCTGCCATCTGACTCATAACCACTTGTAACTCCAGCTTCAGAGAGATCTGAGGCCTCTGGCCTCCAAAGGCACCATTACTCACATGTAATGTCCACATGGAAACATGTACACACAATGAAGTCTGTCCAAGGGCCACATAGAGAGGCATTGTGTATGTGTTTGTACTCCCTATCCCATATGACTGTCTGCTTCCAGTTCCTAACACGAAGAATAGGAGGACAAAACAAGTGCATTCTGCACAGTGATGCACCCTTGAAATCCTAGCTTTCTGGGACAAAGAAGCAGGAGGATTTCTTTAAGTGTGAAGCCAGCTATACTACACAGCAAGACCCTGTCTCCAAAAAAAAAAAAAAAAAAAAAAAAAAACCTGACCTGAAATTTTAAAGCATTTCTGTCTAGATTTTACAATTCTTTCAATAATTCAGAATCTCATAATTTCAAGGAAGATTAGCAAGCCCAAATTAAATAGATGAATATGAAGTGGCAGGCCCAGAGGTAGGGCCACATCGATGTGAACAGAGGCCTGAAGGGCATGTGGTGTGAACTGTCATAGCCTTGTGCATCTGTGTCAGGCCTAACGGAGCTGGGGGTGTGGTTATCCTGCAAGTGTAACAGATTAATCAAGTCTTCTCTTCTTTCAAATAGACCTGTCTTTTAATGAGGCAGCAACACGAAGCTGCAGCTTTAAATGCCGTCCAGAGACTAGAGTGGCAGCTTAAACTCCAGGAGCTCGACCCTGCCACCTATAAATCCATCAGTATTTATGAGATCCAGGAGTTCTATGTCCCCCTTGTCGATGTGAATGACGACTTTGAACTGACTCCTATATAGCAGTACTTGGTATCATCTTAGCCAGCCATTCTAGACATTAGACCGTGGAGTACCACCTTGTAAGGAAACCCGGGTACCACGCCTTTACAGTTGTTAGTGACGTTAACTAAAGTTGGTTAAGTAGTGAACACTGTCATTTTATAAAAATAAAGAAAAATATTTTGGATCTTTGATCCAAATACTCTAACAGAAAACTATTATTTATATTGATGAAAGGTAACTATTGCATTAGAACAAATTGAGTAGGTCTTTAAAAAAGTTGAGAAATCTGTCAACAACACTGGAAGTTGTTAGCACTCCAAGTAACAAGACACAGATGACAAGACTCAACTCTCTGCGGGTGCATGAGGGGTGCTTGGCCCTGCCAATGCTCTGACACAGAAGAAAGCCTTGGCACAGAAGCCTTCAGTTTATCTTATCTGTAAATCAGTTGTACAGCTTTCTTTTTTGAAAGTTTTAATGTTGTCTTCCTTTTTAATAACTTATTTTATACATATTGTATATCTTGTAATTAATGGTTAGATGTATACAAGGAACTGACCCTCAAAATGTGTACAAAGAGATAATTGTAAAACTGTTGTTCTGTTGGACCAAAGTTGTAGTTTTTGGAATGTAATAGTAGTGTGTTCCGATAGTTAACCTTAAAGTAAGGTCTGCATGTGTTTGAGTTAGCTTGCGTCCATCCCATAACGTGAGTCAAGATGGTGGCTCAGTTTTACTGCATGCTTTCTATAATTTGACTTCCCATAAATGACACCTGAGGCAGTGTGAGGCTTCTTATGATGCCAGTGTCCTGTGAGAGCCAGCCGGGGACTCTGCTGCACACCTTACCTAGGGGTAGTCATCACACACAGAAGCTTTAGCTCTTTCTTCCTCTCACTGGAGAAAGCCTGTTTCCCCCAAACAACAACAACAAATGCCTTTGAATGGAAATTCTGAAATTGTAAATGTCTATTTTAATACTTAACTACGAAAGGACTTGTGAATATATGTAAATATGTTTAATAAATTTTATTGGTCATGTTAAATCATTGTAAACTTTTTTACATTGCTTAAATCTAATCTTTTAAGCTTAATAGCCTTTGCACTTCTAAAATAAACACGGAATGCTGCAGTCAAATGAGATGCTAGGTCATCAGAGAAGTAAAAGTCTAGGAATGTTCCAGTCCCTGAAGCAGTCATGACATTTTATTAATATATTGTCTTCTTTCCTTGCATCAAAATGCAAAATGTGTAATTTGCAAAATTTTGTAATTGAAATAAGATTTGCTATGCTTTTATAGTAAAATAATGAGCAATATACCTAGAATAATTTCTCCTATGATCTGAAGTAGATTAGATATTCAGGAAAACTTCAGGTATAAAACCTACTACTGAACTTGGGAAACATTTGGAACCAAAAATTTGGTTAGTCCAAAATCATAGGCAAATGGGATAAACATTTGTGAAATCTGCCGCAATATTGAATGGAGTTATGAGACAATACTAGATAATTCCAGTTTTGATAAGGAGTGGTAAAAAGAATATATGAATATATCTTAAATGCTTTAAGTTCAGCTCACAAGTGGGAAATTCCAGCTACTAAAAGAAAACAGTAAGTTTTTTAGTGCAAAGGTACATATTAAGCTTAGGGATTTTTGAGTTTTTACATCAGTTTATATTTGTATTCTTACTGTACTGGCATGCGCAATAAAGCCGCAGTGTGAAACACACGTGCGGGGTCTGACAAAGGTCGGTGTCGTTCCCTGAGAAAGCTAGGAGAAAGATTTTGGCCTTTCATTGAGTAAATGGGGCCAGAAAGGCAGGGTAGACTTTGAAGCACTGGTTTTTTTTTTTGAAGTTATGTTTGTTAAGGCTGGGAACATTAGAAGCTAATTTATAAAAGCAATACTTTTTAATACAAAACCAACTTAATGCAAAGTTTGTTTATACTTTCGCCTAGAAAGAAAATTTGATGAGCTCGTGTGGCAGATTACAAAAATTAAAAAAGATTAAATGTTGAAGCGAGCAAGAGAAAAGGGAATCTGTAGAGCATTTCCCTGATGCTCCCACCAGGGAGCCGGCAGGGAAGTAGTGCTGACTGAACAGAACAAGCCCTGGGAAAAGAGACATCCGCCACACGAGAGCAGGGATCCCAGGTGCCGCCCTCAGCCCAGCTTTCCAGTCCTACCACAGTGCTCGCCCTCTGCCACCGCGGCTCAGCCAGCCGGAGCCTCTGCCTGGATTCTGTACTACGCATTTCCTCTGCACGCCGTCCGTCCGTCCGTCCGTCCGTCGGGATAGCTGTCACTGCACTTCATAGTGGATGTGTGAGTTACACACAGTTAAGGACTCTTGGTGTTAGAGACTTTGTGAAGGTCTGAAATAGTGGAGGCGAAAACTCGGAATGGAGTATTTACCTAAAAGGTTTGGATTCTCAAAGGAAAGTGAGGATGTTTAACTTAATCAGTGATTCTTTTTAAACTGTCCCAACATCATGAACAGGATATTAGAGTGTTCCTAAGGATTTGTATTTCTTTAAGTCTTGTTCTAAATCATATCTGTTTAATAAATGACTAGTTAATATTTGTGCATGTTATTTAATAAAGAGTTATATTTTTATAGAAAACGTAAGAGTGAACTGTGTGCTCAGTGTTTTTTACTTAATGTTCTTCTCCTGTGTAATTAAGTGAAGCACCTATGTTTACTGGGCCTCCAGCAAGACTGCAGAAATACTCACTTTGTGAAACCAGTCCCATCCAGATACTCCAAGTCGAGAGGTCTCACAGATGAACTGTAAGCAGGAGGCATGCTGCACCCTTTCCAAAGCCCCCTGAACCTTATGTGAGTGGCACTTGAAATTCTAGTGATCCAAGAAAGTGAGTTCAGGGTAAGATAAAAGATAATTTCCTTTTCTTTTCAGAAAGTGAGCTCTGTCTTTGATTCTACCTCTACTGCTCTCGCATATAAACTCCCAAAATTCTCAGAAAGGCTGTTGACTAGTTAAGGAAACATTTCACCATTAAAATTTTTTTTTCACAAGGCAGGTGTTTCATGCCTGTAATCCCAGCATTTGAGAAACTGAGGCAGGAGGATTGCCATGAGTTCAATGCCAGATTGTACCCTGTCTCAAAACAACAACAATATCAGTAAATTTTTAAACAGTTAAGGCAAGAAGTAAAAAAGTAATAATCTTTGAAGATATGTGTAATGTTTAATTTTTTTGTTTTGTTTTGTTTTGTATTTGAAACAGGGTCTCACTAGGTAGACTTAACTGGCCTGATACTTAGTATGTAGACCAAACTAACCTCAAACTCAGAAATCCACCTCCTTCTGCCTCCCAAGTCCCAGGATTTAAGGTGTGCACCATCACACCCAGCTAAAATTTTCTCTAATTAACTTATTGGTGGCTTCTTGGAAGTCTTCTCTGTGCTTAAGGAGGGAGTTTAAGACCCCATAGAAACAGTCACCAGAATTTGTCCAGTCATGAAAAGTAAGGTTCATAAAAGAAACTGGACCAATAAAGTGAACAGTTCCACCCACTCGAACTGCTCTAACTCTTAGGAAATTAAAAGTATTATTGCAAAAGCAGTAAGGAGGACAGCTGAAGACTGCCAGGTTCCCCGTGAGTACACGTGTGCACCCGCGACAGAGACAGTGATACTGCTCTTGATCATGAGACGTACTTCTGTCAAAGGAAAGAATGTGACAGGATTTTTGCCTACAAAAATTATTTGCTCACATGGGGAATCAGTGTTACTACATGCAATCATGTTACTAAGAAATGGCAAGCACACTTGTTTTTCAAAATTCATTTTTAAAAAGTGGTTACTATAACCAAATCTTCAACTAGCATAGAAAAGCCTTTATGTAGCTAATTACCCCCTCACATCTTTGAATAACGTTGCATACGTAGGATAGACTCACGGGTGAAAAAGCACTTATAATCCCACATTCCACTTTACATCTGTCAGTACTTTTTTTAAAATGGTTATGATTTAGATCTAATTTTTTAAACAATGCAGACCTAAGTAAGCAGTTTGATAACTCCTTGTTACAAGTACCCAAATCAATACAAAAAGTTTTTATCACCCCCAGAAAGTCCCTCACGCCTCAGTCCATACTGTCTCCCTGTCAGAGGCAGCCAGTGAGCGTCTCGCCTTCCCCACCGTGTGTTAGCTCTACCTGGCCTCAGAGGTCATGAAAATGAACTCATGTAGCATACCCTTGTGTCTACCTTCCTCCCTAAGCAGGTTTTGGAATTGATATGTGTTTCGTATATCAATAACAAGTAGTGATTTTTAATAAGTAGTATACTGTACAAATGTGTTCTCTTGTTCTTAGTATTTGGATTGTTTACAGCTTGGGGTATTGTGAATAAACCTATGGACATGGAAACTTTAATGGAATCTGCTTTTCTTTTTTATTTCTCTTAGGTATTTACTGTCACATAGAATCATATCACCACTTAGGTTAGTGTTTATCTTTACTGCAAAGCGAGAGTTCTCCAAAGTGAATGCACCATTTATGCCACTAACACCATGTATGAAAGATAGGTTGCTCTGAAGTCTCCCTAGCATCTGGTATCTTGGGGTCTGGCGCCCTAGATGCCCTGAGTTTACTTCCAGCACTGGAGGGTTGGGGGTTGGGACTAATAACATTGTCAGTCAGTCACTAGCCAATCTGCTGATAACACCTTGTGGCTAATTTGTATTCCTCCAGTGATTCATGAGGTTGAGCTTATTGAAACTGTTTGTACATGTCATTTCGTCATTGTGGGTTTTGTTTGTATTGAAACGGGGTTTCTTTATACAGCCCTAACTGTTCCAGAACTCACTCCATAGATCAGGCTGGCCTTAAACTCAGAGAGATCTGCCCACCTCTGCCTCCCAAGTGCTGGGATTAAAGGCACGGGCCACCATACCTGACTTTATTTTATTTTCCTCATTTCTTGGAGCTGCCTTGCCGTGTCGGTGGTTTTCCCAGTGCCTATGGGTCCTTTGTCAGCTCTGGATGGCTCTGTTCTCATCCGGCACACAATTGCCACCCCCATCTTCCCAGTGATGGGTGTCCTTATCCTCTTCCTCCATATCAGCGCTTTCTTTCTGTAGCCCTGCTGTCTGTTACAGCCAAGCTTTATGCCCACACACGTACATGACTCCTGGCACAGGACCGAGCCGGTCACTCGATCGGAAGGTGTGTTCATCAGCGAGGACAGCGGAAGCCATGCCATAAACCAAAAGCTGGTGGTCGTGTCTGTGTTTCAGACCCAGAGGACAGTTTCCCTAGGTTGGTGACAGTCACTTTATGGTCATTTGAAGTTTGAAGAATACCAGTTCAGTAGAATAGATAGCCGTCCACATGTTGACACATTTTACTGTGTAACATCAACAAGTTCATGATGCCAGCAACATGCCTTTGCAGATGAAGGTGCTGCTACTAAGCCTAGTGACCTGAGTCCGATCCCTGGAATTCACGTGGTGGAAATCCAGAACAGACACTCCCCCATACACGTACCCGTTATTTTATGGCTTCCACGTGTGTGCCATAGCAGTCTCATGCCTGCATATAAATCCACGAATGTTTATTAGGTATTCTTGGGGAAACGACAGTGTTGGCAGACAGGAGGGCACTCGGGTTTGGACTAGTGGTTAAAATTCAAGGATGGCAGTAGGTGAAGGAGCTTGGTGCCTAGCCTGAGGGCCAGAGCGTGATTCTAGGAAAACACACACACACACACACACACACGCGTGTGCGGCGGATCACGCCATCTCTGGAAGAGCAGTTGTTAACATCTGAGCCATCCAACCCCTGATACCAGCTTTTTGTTTTAAACAGAGCTTGGCAGAGGAAATCTGAAGGACACAGATGGGTGCATCTGCCTCAGCCCTGGACCTGAACAGTTTAAACCCTGCCTTTCCTGGCAGACTGTCTCAGCCCCCAGCTGGAGGCTCTGACCAGTCCACATTTTGAGATTTGGTGGCCTAGAGTTGGCACTTCTGAAAAATAATAGCTCAAAATGGATTGCAAGCTTCCCCAAGAGTTGCTGTGTAAATATGTGACAAGAGAAAGAAGTTACTCTTGTGTTGGCTGGTGATGGGTTTGGGAAAAATTAACCATAATTAATCAGAATTAACAAACACACCACACACACAAACCATGGCCTCAAGAGGCTGGAAGCTTACAATGCTGATACTGTAAACAGTGGGCATTCTTTTTTAAAGTACTCAGCAGACAGTTCTGATGATTACAAAACTTCCTACAGGAAGCTTAAACCCACCCCAGGGATACCATTGCCCCTGGAGTGATAATTTCGAAACCCACTGCTGTCCCATTAACTACATTCTGACCGCCATTTCTCCTGCCTGGGCTGGATGGTGAGAACTCTCACAGGCCCCTTACCGCACTTCATGCTTCTGAGATCCTCAGGACAGTTACCGAGCAGACAGGGCAAGAGCAGATCCCAGTGGGTCCTCGTGGATTCCTCACGCACTCGAAAGGTCTCCAGCCAGCCACCCTTTCAGACCACTGCGGAACCCACACAGCTCCGTCCCCAGGGCTCAGTGCTTGGGGCCACCAGAGAGTGGCCAGCAGGCTGCATTTGGGAAGGGTGTGGACCGACCTCTGATGTCTGAGAGAGACTACTCTAGATAGAGGCTGAGTTAGTCAGACTATCTGAAGACAGCTGGTATTGATAGATCACCTTTCACAGCAGACTCTTCAGGAGAACTGTTGTTAGCCCAGCCTCAGAGCTGGGAAGCAGCAGAGGCAGCCTGGCTGGACAGTGCAGCAATAGCCCAGAGCCAGCATGCCCTCTGTGCAGTCTGCAGAGTCTGAGGGAAAGGCTCTTCAGGTGAGGCTTCCCACGCTGCTGTGGCATCAAATGACTACCTCTCAAATAACAGACTGCCACTTAGCAACTTCACAGACCATTTGGCACAATGTGACTGTGCCTCAGAGATCATGAGTTCCAAATAAAGGCATCCGCTTCAGCTTGCAGACCCCTGGGGAACTCCATTTGCAAGGACCTGGTACTAAGGATCTGTGTTACAGGACTGAAGCCACCTTGCCCGGACGTGCTGTTTGTCAGCCTGTGGTTACTCTGAACTTGTAAAGGTCACCCTCATCTGTGCTGTGTTGGGCCACTAATAATACCCAGATCTTTCTCATGCATTGAATCTGATTTCTGCCTTTGATAACTGGGGTAAAATCTGGATTCAGATTTTAGAGACTTTTGTGGTTAAGTCAGGCACCTCCAAACATCCAGTAATCTCACAGGAATCTAATGGTGGCTGAAGACAGCAAGGAGAAGGGAAGGCTAGGGACAGGAAGACAGACATGGATAGGAGTAGGGATATATACAGGATAGAGGGGGCTGGGGAAGACCTGATAAAACAAGTTCTGACAAAAATTTAAGTAGGTTGCATTTCCATAGGGAGACCCTGTCTCAGAAGAAATAATTAGCTGTACCATATTGAAATAGAGTAAGACAGAAAAGACCACTTCCTGGACTGACTTAAAGCACTGCTTGTACGACTCACTGCCAAGCATGACAGCATTTGCTACCTGGAACAGACTAACCTGAAAAAATAACTGAACCTAACCACAAACACTTAATACCTGTCAGCTGTGACTCACACTCTACACCTGTCAGCTATGACTCAACTTACACCTGTCATCTATGACTCACACTTTATATCTGTCAGCTATGACTCAACTTACACCTGTCAGCTGTGACTCACACTTACACCAGACAGTTATGACTCACACACCTGTCAGTTATGACTCACACACCTGTCAGTTATGATTCACACACCTGTCAGTTATGACTCACACACCTGTCATCTAGGACTCACACTTACACCAGACAGTTATGACTCAAACTTACACCAGTCAGTTATGACTCACACACCTGTCAGCTATGACTCAACTTACACTAGTCAGCTATGACTCACACTTTACACCTGTCAGCTATGACTCACACTTTACACCTGTCAGCTATGACTCACACTTTATATCTGTCAGCTATGACTCACACTTTATACCTGTCAGCTATGACTCAACTTACACCTGTCATCTATGACTCACACTTACACCAGACAGTTATGACTCAAACTTACACCAGTCAGTTATGACTCACACACCTGTCAGCAGTGACTCACACACCTGTCAGCTGTGACTCACACCTGTCAGCTGTGACTCACACTTACACCTGTCAGCTGTGACTCACACTTACATCTGTCAGCTATGACTCACACTTAGACCTGTCAACTATGACTCATAGCTTTAAAAGCAAAAGGCTGGCTTCCCTATACACGTTTATAAACTCTTAGCCAGCTTGGCCACTCTGCCCTGTGGCTTTAGACTCTAAACCAGGGTTGCAAACTGAACTGATGAAACCTTTTCGAGAACTGTCTTGGCTTCAGGCCACCAGTGACATCTGTAACCCACTCTTGGGGTCAGAGTGCTTATTCTAGAGAGATCTCCTGCAACAGAAAAAAGCAAGCATCAACAAAATTTCTAAATTATAAAAGCTTGAAATCTTTCAGGATATAATCTTTACATAGTGAAATTACATTTAAAAACAAGTAAAAAAAATACAAGAAAAGTTGTAACTGTTTAAGAACTAAAGAATATATTTTAAAATAGTTGTGATTAATAGCAAAACCCAAAGATGAGTCTTTGAAACAATTAATTTATAAACCCCACTAAGAAAAACTATGGGGGAAGAGACAGATTTCAATATTAAAAGTGTAAAATTTCTGCAGATTTTTGCTGGGTTGATTGGTTGGTTTTCAGGCATGGTTTCTATGTAGCCCTGGTTGTCCTGGACAGACCGGCCTGGCCTAGAACTCAGAACTCCTCCTGCCTCTGTGTTAGGATGAAGACATGCACCACCATGCCTGGCAAATATTTTGAGTGTGGTTATTCTGTCTTCATGGACATCTGTGCATCCACCTATGTCCCTGGTGGCCAGAGGCCAAAAAAGGGCTTCAGATCCCTTGGGACTGGAGTTACACACAATGGTGAGCTGCAACGAGCCCTTAGAGAGTCGCCGAGAGCTGTTAACTGTGGAGCCATGTCTGGAGAAAACTTTTGTTTTGTTTTATGTTCATTGATGTTTCGCCTGCATATGTATGTGCGAGTGTGTTGGGTCCACTAGAACTGGACTTACAGATGGTTGTGAGTTGCCACATGGTTACCAGAAATTACACAGATAAGTCAGTGTTCTTATCTGCTGAGCCATCTCTCCAGCTCCCAGAAGATATTACAAATTTACTTTTTTTCTTTCCTCTTCTCTTTTTAGAGTTTCATTTGTGAGTGTCCAATTTCTGTCAGTCTCACCCTCCCTCGAATCCCTTCCTTAGCCGGCACTCTTACATCATTAGCATACATTAATTAAACACAATGGATTTCACTTGGACATTTTCATAGTCATCTATAACATAGTTCAGCCATTCGCACACACCCTCTTACCCTCTCCTGTCCCCACCCCAAGCTCGTTGTCCCTTAATTTCCTATCTAACCTCCCCTTCTTCTTTCGTGGCTGTGTGTGTCCCAGTGAGTGTCATTAGGACTGTTTACAAAAGTCTGGGAATCTAACCAGTGGCTACACAATTGAAGAACATCTTCCACTCTGACCGTCTGTTGGCTAAGTAAATCCTCAGGGAAGTCTGGGACATCATGGGCCCCTCCCTTTTCAACAACAGACTTGTTGACAGACCCGGTCTTGTGAAGATCCTGTGTGAGAAGTCACAGCTGCCTGAAGCCCAACTCTACAGCCACCGTGACCTGTTCAGAAGTCGGTGTGGTGGCTCCCTCCTCCCACTCCTCCTGTTCAGAAGTCAGTGTGGTGGCTCCCCTCCTCCCACTCCTCCTGTTCAGAAGTCGGTGTGGTGGCTCCCCTCCTCCCACTCCTCCTCTGCTTCCTCAGTTCTCCAACTGCTTCTCCCGCAGTGTAACCTCAGCCTCACAAGTGGGGCAGGGGTGTTTATAGATGTCTCGTTTATGGCTTCATATTCAACGGTCATCTATTCTTCCCATTTTAACCAGTTACAAAAACCTCTGAAGGTACCACTTGACCTCTGCAAAAAGGAAGCTTCTCTGACCAAAGCTAATAGCTACCCTATTCTACAGACATAAGTGTGGTTTTTTAGAAGACAGAGTTCCGGGTACGCCGTGTCTTTTTATCAACCGCAGTAACTTCTCCACTAGCACCTCTGACTCCCTCAGCAGGTGACTGCTGGGTGGGTTTACAGGATCAGGGGTGAATCCCTCCTGTGGAGCAGTCTTCAGATCCACTCAGAAAGCCTTTAGCCACCCTCTAGCACATTGCTGATGCGTAAGAGTTTGCTCATAATTACCTGGCCGGAGGGTCTGCAGCCGCGTCACACTGTGGTAATGATTCTCAGGCAGCCTGCAGTGCACTTTCTGTGCTGTGAGTCTCAGGCAGGAGGAGAAAGCTTCCAGCCAAGCTCCACTTGCTTCCTTGTGACCCATGGCCAATGTCTCCGGCGTCTCCGGCAATAGGGCCTTCCTGTCTAGCTGTGATGAGCGGCCCACAGCGCAGGGCTCTGAGGACCCCAGCGGTTTACAGGGAGGTGGCCCAGTCGTCGCGCTGTGATTTTTGTTAATAACCTACAGATTCCGGAAGCATCGCTCACCCACACAGATCTATCTCCGTTTAAATTTTATAAGTTTTATTTTTTACTAACAAATCGAGTATCCAACTAATGTATTTTTAAAAATATTATTTACTTATTTATCTTGTGAGGGTCAGGGCAAGTGTCACTACATATGTAGAGAAAAAGGGCAACGCCGGGAGTCGGTTCTCTTCTACACGTTCCTGGAATCTCACCCCGGTCCTTGGGCCAGGCACCAAGCTCTTTCCTAGGGACAACCCTGAATTTAAACCATTAGCCCAAACCCCGGGCCAACCCTCTTGTCAGCCAATACTCTGTCATTTCCCCAAGAATACCCAACAAACAGCACAGACCAGACATTCCTGGCCCTCCTGATTCCCACTCCTAAACCTGCTGTCCCTCTTCCTCAGTTCCTGTAAATGACACGGCCAGAAGTTCAAGCCGGAAAGCCACAAGTCATCCTCAGCCTGTCCTCTCTCTTCTACGATGACCTACTTCCTGCCAGCTTCCCTCTGAGGACCAAACTTGCACAAGAGATCTGGAGGGTTGAACCCTAGGTGACCCCTTCCTGAACCCCTGTGAAAGAATGAAGCATGCTAGGACACTTGAGTCTCGGGGCTGATTGCTTTCAAAGCAACAGGAGCCAAAGTATATATAGGACTTATGATCAAGGTCATTTTCCCAGGTGATGTTGAAAGGTAGACTGGATGCTACTTGGCCAGAGATAGACTTAGCTGATTTAAATTCTGCAGTTTTCTTTGGCATCACCCCTATCATCTGGTTGTGGTTTTTCTCTTATTGTTTGGTTTTAATTAGCTTAAGTTGTTCTCTGAGTTTGGACAAGGTTCCAAAAATCTCCTTGTGTCGACATTACTTTATTAAGCGCGTGAGCACCTATCTTGTGCCAGTCACAGAGCTATGGTGACCGGCTCCATGAATGGTCAGGTTCCAGCACAGGGTGCATTCACATTCTCTAACTCAACACCAGACTGTGGCTTAGGTTTTGAGATACAAATAAGAACAGAGAGACCGGTCACTGTAGACTTCAGGACAGTAACTTACTCAGGTTCAGGCCAGAGAACTGATTGGAATACGAGACCCTACTTCGTGCTGCTAAGAGCCAGTCTCATGGGTGTCTTAAGAATGGAGTTAGAGCCAGCCAGCCTCTTTTTCTGCCATAGAACGCTGATGTTTTTGCTGTAGGCTTAGCCATATCCCCCTACTTCCGGTTTCCCCACAGCTGCTTGCTTGCGGCTGTCTCTCTTGATTCCCTGTCTCTGTACCTTCAGGTCTAGCCTTCCCCCCCCACCCCCATCTCGCGGGATAAACAATTAACACATCCATGCTGGAGCCCAGCTACCTGTGCTTGTCTTGGCCACAAACTCTCCCAGCATTCCTCACTCCCCTTTCCCAGCTGAGGGAGTTGGGCTGCCTGGCTCCTGGATGCTCTTCTTCAATTCTTCTCTTCTTCTCGGGTTGGAAGCTCTCTGGGGAGTGACTGGATTGTGTTTCTAGACAGGCTCTGCCTGACCCTTCTGCTGGTGCAGGCTGGCTGCATTTGTGCTGATCTTGGAATCTCATCAAAGCCAAAACAATTCCTCCTCCTCCTCCTCCTCCCCCTCCTCCTCCTGCTCCTCCCCCTTCCCCTCCTTCTCCCCCTCCTCCTTCTCCTCCCCCTTCTCTTCCTCCTCCCCTTCCTCTTCCCCTCCTCCCCCTCCTTTTCCCCTCCTCCTCCCTCCCCTCCTCCTTCTTTCCCCTCCTCCCCCTCTTTCTCCCCTCCTCCTTCCCCTCCTCCCCCTCCTTCCCCCTCCTCTCCCTCCTTCTCCCCCTCCTCCCCCTCCCCCTCCTCCTCCCCCTTCTAGTTCAGTTGGATCCACTGTGTGCTGGTATCATCCAGCCTTTGCTTCAGAGCCAGCCAATTATGCTCACGTTCCTGGTGATTAATGTCAGAGATCACATTTCTGCAGTCAGTTCCAAAACAAATATCAGCGGATTCATCATACTACAGTTGCACAACCCCAGGGCCACAGAGTGCAAAGGAGGGTGAACCAGTGCCACTGCCCCCGAGACTTGGTCTCCAGTGGCTTTCATCCCACTGCCTTGCCTTCCTTCTTTTTTCCTCACGTCGTGGGTCCAGCGGCCATCGTGGGTCCAGCGGCCATCGTGGGTCCAGCGGCCTTCCATGTGTGGGGCTGAGATGACTCTGTTTTTAAAGCAGTTAGGGTTAAGGTTTTTTAACTATTTATTTATTGTATCTGGGTACACTGTAGCTGTCTTCTGACACTCCAGAAGAGGGAGTCAGATCTCCTTAAGGATAGTTGTGAGCCACCACGTGGTTGCTGGGATTTGAACCTAGGACCTTCGAAAGAGCAGTCAGTGCTCTTAACCACTGAGCCGTCTCTCCAGCCCTAAAGCCACGTTTCTAGGCAAGCAAGAGGACCTGACTTCAGACCACCGGCATCCATATAAACACTGAATGTAGTTCCATGGGATTCTCTCCACTCTCAGCAAGCTGCCTAGGAATTCTGGGCTTGACTGAAATATAGGGGAATTCTGAGCTTGACTGAAAGACACTTAAGAGACCAAGGCTGGGACTCGGGGATTTAACTCAGTGGTAGAGCTCTTACCCAGCAAGCACAAGGCCCTGGGTTCAGTCCTCAGTTCTGGTGGGGGAGGAGCAAATATAATAAGAGGAAGATGGAGAGATTGATCAAGGAAGATTTTAGATCTCAACTCTGGGCCTCTACATGCACACAGAAATGTGTACCTGATACCCCACATGTAATCATGTAAAAACATATTCATACACATGAAAAGATGAAAAGAAAAATCAATGCAAAACAGTCATTCAGCAAGTTGGTGCCTCCAAGCTGGAGAACAGGCAGTCTGAGCCACTTCATTCGGGCCCCTCACAGAAAGTCCCACAGCTGTGTGTTCTGTTCCATTCTGTGTAGAGATGTTTTTGCATCATTTTAGGCTTGGGGCCAAGGGCAGCATCTCTCTCTTAACACAGATAAGGTACCACAATGTGACTCCAAAGTTCTCTTTCTCAGCAGTCTTCAGAGAGTTCCCCGTGACTCTGCCTCTGGAACTCACCCCTTCCTGTGGTGTTCAGCATCACTAATACCCTACATTCCAGTCATGAACCCAAACCTCTGTGTGAGTGCCCAACTCCATGTCTGACTGCCACTTCCATATAGATACCTAGTGGTGACAGCAGACTGGACTAGATCACTCCTGATGCTCTCCTAAGCCAGCTCAACCCCATTCATTCTCAGTTTACACAAATGGACAGAAGATGAGGCAAGCACTTATGTGCTGGGCACTTGACATGATCTCATTTAGCTCTACATTCCATGTGTGTTCTTTTGTGACTGGGTTACCTCACTCAGGATGATATTTTCTAATTCTATCTGTTTGTCTAAGAATTTCATGAATTCATTGTTTTTAATTGCTGAGTAGTATTCCATTGTGTAAATGTACCACATTTTCTGTATCCATTCCTCCATTGAGGGATATCTGGGTTCTTTCCAGCTTCTGGCTATTATAAATAGGGCGGCTATGAACATAGTGGAGCATATGTCCTTATTACATGCTAGGGAATCCTCTAGGTATATGCCCAGGAGTGTTATAGCAGGGTCCTCCAGTAGTATTATGCCCAGTTTTCAGAGGAACCGCCAAACTGATTTCCAGAGTGGTTGTACCAGCTTGCAATCCCACCAGCAGTGGAGGAGTGTTCCTCTTTCACCACATCCTCACCAACACCTACTGTCTTCTGAGTTTTTGATCTCAGCCATTCTGATTGGTGTGAGGTGAAATCTCACAGTTGTTTTGATTTGCATTTCCCTAATGACTAAGGATGTTGAACATTTCTTTAGGTGTTTCTCAGCCATTTGATATTCCTCAGGTGAAAATTCTTTGTTTAGCTCTGTACCCCATTTTTAATATGGTTATTTGGTTCTCTGGAGTCTAATTTCTTGAGTTCTTTGTATATATTGGATGTTAGCCCTCTGTCACATGTAGGGTTGGTAAAGATCTTTTCCCAATTTGTTGGTTGCCATTTTGTCCTATTGACAGTGTCCGTTGCCTTACAGAAACTTTGTAATTTTATGAGGTCCTATTTGTCAGTTCTTGATCTTAGAGTGTAGGCTATTGGTGTTCTGTTCAGGAAAATTTCCCCTGTGCCCATGTGCTCAAGGCTCTTCCCCAGTTTCTTTTATATTAATTTCAGTGTGTCTGGTTTTATGTGGAGGTCCTTGATCCCCTTGGACTTGATCTTTGTACAAGGAGATAAAAATGAATTGATTTACATTCTTCTGTATGCTAACTGCCAGTTGAACCAGCACCATTTGTTGAAATGGCTGTCTTTTTTACACTGGATGGTTTAACTCCTTTGTCAAAGCTCAAGTGACCATAGGTGTGTGGGTTCATTTCCAGTTCTTCAGTTCTATTCCATTGATCTACCTGCCTGTCACTGTACCACTACCATGCAGTTTTTAACACTATTGCTCTATAGTACTGCTTGAGGTTGGGGATTCTGATTCCACCAGAAGTTCTTTTACTATTGAGAATAGTTTTAGCTATCCTGGGTTTTTTTTGTTATTCCAGATGAATTTGTGAATTGCTTTTTCTAACTCTATGAAGAACTGAGTTGGAATTTTGATGGGGATTGTATTGAATCTGTAGATTGCTTTTGGCAAGACGGCCATTTTTACTATATTAATCCTGCCAATCCATAAGCATGGGAGATCTTTCTATCTTCTGAGATCTTCTTTAATTTCTTTCTTCAGAGACTGGAAGTTCCTACCATACAGATCTTTGACTTGTTTGGTTAGAGTCACACCAAGATACTTTATATTGTTTGTGACTATTGTGAAGGGTGTCATTTCCCTAATTTCTTTCTCAGCCTGCTTATCCTTTGAGTATAGGAAGGCTACTGATTTGTTTGAGTTAATTTTATATCCAGCAACATTGCTGAAGTTGTTTATCAGCTGTAGGAGTTCTCTAGTGGAGTTTTTTGGGTCACTTAAGTATACTATCATATCATCTGCAAATAGTGATAGTTTGACTTCTTCCTTTCCAATTTGTATCCCTTTGACCTCCTTTTGTTGTCTAATTGTTCTAGCTAGAACTTCAAGTACTATATTGAAAAGATATGGAGAGAGAGGGCAACCTTGTCTAGTCCCTGATTTTAGTGGGATTGCTTCAAGTTTCTCAAGTTTGATATTGGCTACTGGTTTGCTGTATATTGCTTTTACTGTGTTTAGGTATGAGCCTTGACTTCCTGATCTTTCCAAGACTTTTAACATGAAAGGATGTTGAATTTTGTCAAATGCTTTTTCAGCATCAAATGAAATGACCATGTGTTTTTTTTTCTTTGAGTTTGTTTATGTAGTAGACTACATTGATGGATTTCCATAAATTGAGCCATTGTTGCATCCCTGGGATGAAGCCTACTTTATTGTGGTGAATGATCGTTTTGATGTGTTTTTGGATTTGGTTGGCAAGAATTTTATTGAGTATTTTTGCATCGAAAATTGGTCTGAAGTTTTCTTTCTTTGTTGGATCTTTGTGTGGTTTTGGTATCAGCATAATTGTGGCTTCATAGAACAAATTGGTAGTGTTCCTTCTGTTTCTATTTTGTGGAATAGCTTGAAGAGTATCGGTGTTAGGTCTTTGTTGAAGGTCTGATAGAATTCTGCAGTAAAATCATCTGGTCCTGTGCTTTTTTTGGTTGGGGGACTTTCAATGACTGCTTCTATTTCTTTAGGGATTATGGGACTGTTTAGATGGTCTATCTGATCCTGATTTAACTTTGGTATTTGGTATCTGTCCAGAAAATTGTTCATTTCATCTAGATTTTCCAGTTGTGTTGAGTATAGGCTTTTGTAGTAGGATCTGATGATTTTTTTCATTTCCTCCATTTATGTTGTTATATCTCCCTTTTCATTTCTGATTTTGTTAATTTGGATACTGTCTCTGTGCCCTTTGGTTAGTCTGGCTAGAGGTTTATCTATCTTGTTTATTTTCTCTAAGAACAAGCTCCTGGTTTTGTTTATTCTTTGTATAGTTCTTTTTGCTTCTACTTGGTTGATTTCAGCCCTGAGTTTGATGATTTCCTGCCATCTACTCCTCTTGGTTGTATTTAGCTTCTTTCTCTTCTAGTGTTTTCAGGTGCGATGTTCTCTCCAGCTTCTTTTTGGAGGCATTCAGAGCTATGAGTTTTCCTCTTAGCACTGCGTTCATTATGTCCCATAAATTTGGGTATGTCGTGTCTTCATTAAATTCTAAAAAGTCTTTGATTTCTTTCCTTGTTTCATTGAGGCATCACTGAGTAGAGCATTGTTCAGCTTCCATGTGTATGTGGTCTTTCTGTTGTTTTTGTTGCTATTGAAGACCACCCTTACTCCATAGTGATCTGATAGGAGCCATGGAATTAGTTCGATCTTCTTATATCTGTTGAGGTCTGTTTTGTGACTGATTATATGGTCAATTTTGGAAAAGGTGCCATGAGGTGCTGAGAAAAAGGTATATTCTTTTGATTTAAGTTCTATAGATATCTGTTAAATAAATTTGGTCCAAAATTTCTGTTAGTTTCACTGTGTCTCTGTTTAGTTTGTGCTTCCCTGATCTGTCCATTGATGAGCATGGAGTGTTTAATCACCCACAATTATTGTGTGAGGTGCAATGTGTGCTTTGAGCTTTAATAAAGTTTCTTTTATGAATGAAGGTCCCCTTGCATTTGGAGCATAGATATTCAGAACTGAGAGTTCTTCTTGGTGGATTTTTCATTTGATGAGTATGAAGTGTTCTTCTCTATCTTTTTTGATGACTTTAGGTTGAAAGTTAATTTTTTCTGATATTAGAATGTTTCCAGGTTGTTTCCAGGAACCATTTGCTTGGAAATTGTTTTCCAGCCCTTTACTCTGAGGTAGTGTTTGTCTTTGACACTGAGGTACGTTTCCTGTATGCAGCAAAATGTAGGGTCCTGTTTATGTATCCAGTCTGTTAATCTATGTCTTTTTATTGGGGAATTGAGTCCATTGATGTTAAGAGATATTCAGGAATAGTGATTATTACTTCCTGTTATTTTTGATGCTATTTTTATGTTTGAGTGGTTATCTTCTTTGGGGTTTTTGAAAGAAGATTGCTATCTTGCTTTTTCTAGGGTTTAGTTTCCCTCCTTGTATTGGTGTTTTCCCCCTATTATCCTTTGTAGGATTGGATTTGTGGAAAGATATTGTGTAAATTTGGCTTTATCATGGAATATCTTGGTTTCTCCATCTATGGTGATTGAGAGTTTTGCTGGGCATAGTAGTCTGGGCTGGCATTTGTGTTCTCTTAGGGTCTGTATGAAATCTGCCCAGGATCTTCTAGCTTTCATGGTTTCTGGTGAGAAGTCTGGTGTAATTCTGATAGGTCTTCCTTTATATGTTACTTGGCCTTTTTCCCTTACTGATTTTAATATTCTTTCTTTGTTTAGTACATTTGGTGTTTTGATTATTATGTGACAGGGGGAATTCTGTTCTGGTCCAGTCTGTTTGGAGTTCTGTAGGCTTCTTGTATGTTCGTGGGCATCTCTCTCTTTAGGTTAGGGAAGTTTTCTTCTATAATTTTGTTGAAGATATTTCCTGACCCTTTAAGTTGTAGATCTTTGCTCTCTTCTATACTTAGAATCCTCAGGTTTGGTCTTCTCATTGCATCCTGGATTTCCTGGATGTTTTGGGTTACATGCTTTTTGCATTTTTCATTTTCTTTGACTGTTGAGTCAGTGCTTTCTATGGTAACTTCAGCATCTAAGATTCTTTCTTCTGACTCTTGTATTCTGTTGTTGATGTTTGCATCTCTGACTCCTGATTTCTTTCCAAGGTTTTCTATCTCCAAAATTGTCTCCCTTTGTGATTTCTTTGTTGTTTCTACTTCCGTTTTTAGATCCTGATTGGTTTTGTTCAGTTCCTTCACTTTTTTGTTTGTTTTCCTGTAATTCTTTAAGGAATTTTTGTGTTTCCTCTTTAAGGGCTTCTACCTGTTGATCCATGTTCTCCTGTATTTCTTTAAGAGATTTTTGTGTTTCCTTTTTAAGGGCTTCTACCTGTTGACTCATGTTCTCCTGTACTTCTTTAAGGGAGCTATTTATGTTCTTCTTGAAATCCTCTATCAGCATCATGAGATGTTATTTTAAATCCAGATCTTGCTGTGTGTTGGGATATCCAGAGCTTGCTGTTGTGGGAGAACTTGGTTCAGATGGTGCCATGTTGCCTTGATTTCTGTTGGTAATGTTCTTGTGTTTGCCTTTTGCCATCTGGTTATCTCTGGTGTTAGCTGGTGTTGCTTTCTCTGACAGTGGCTTGTCTGTCACACAAGCCTGTGTATCTGTGAACTGGTCTCTTGGGAGACCAGTTCTCTCTGCATATACAGGTATGTAGATAATCCTGCAAGACCAGCTCTCTTGTGGTTGTTTTTGGGTATGTAGCTCTGTGGCCCCGATCAGTTCTGGGTACAGGCAGAAAACAGAAGACTCCTGTCCCAGGATGCTCTTAGATTCTTGTGTACTCAGGGTTTCCAGCTGCTTCCTCTGAGCAGCAGGGCAGGTCTCACCTGTGCTGACTGTCCTCTCTGCACTGCTGTGTGGTTAGCTGCTTCCTCTGCCGCTTGGATATGGTGCGCTGTGGCAGAGGATCCGAGTACATTTTTTTTAAATCTCCATTTTATAAATGAGAATACTTGGGCATTAAATTACCTGCCCAGATTTATATACTTAGCAATAGCTAGTGCTTATCAGAGAGATTGGCACATAAATGACCCACCCTGTGTTTCTCAGATCCATATCTCTGTTAAGTCATTCAGTGAATACACCCCACCCTGAATTAGCAGAGCTGTTAGTGTCAAATCCTGCACTCTGGCAGCCCTAAAATGCTAGTCTTGGCCCCCTGTCCTCCAGATACCAATTAAAGAGTCAGAAAACCACAAAAAGCAGGAAAAAAAAGAGATGTGTCCAATATGAACATGCTAAGAAGAGAAACAAACAGGTCTCTGACCCAAGTCCATCTCTGGGTCCTGGCATATGGCACTAGGCTTAATGGCGAATACCTTTGATCCCAGCACTTGGTAGGCAAAGGCAGGCAGATTTCTGGGTTTGAGGCCAGCCTTGTCTACAGAGTGAGTTCCAGGACAGCATAGGGAAACCCTGTCTTGAGACCACCCCCCCCCAAAAAAAAATAAAACAAACAAGCAAACAAACAAGACCTTCACAGGCATACCCTCAAGAACTCAGTTCCTCTGGACAGGCCCTACCTTTCTCAGTTCTACATACCTTAATGCATGTTCAAGCTTTAAATCCATCTGTAGATTAAACTACTGCCTAGCTCAGAGCCCTGGAGGGCTGTCTCTGGAAACTCCCTCATAGACTCTCTTAGAGGTGTATTTTACAAACTTCTCAGATGTCTCTCAATTCACGTGGACAAGATTAACTATCATAATACTGGAGAAGTTTCTCAAAAATATTACTGGAGAGATGGCTCAGCAGTTAGGAGCACTGGGGGTCAGTTCCCTGCATTCACCTGGGCAGTTCACAACTGTCTGTGATTCCAGTTCCAGGGGATCTCACACCCTCACATAGACAAACACGTAGGGAGACCACTAATGTAAATAAAAAAAAATTTTTTTAAAAAAATTAAAGGAACATGTAGATTTTTTTAAAAATATAACATATAACAGTATTGAGGATTGTGTTTTCTGTAATTTTTATAAATGTGTAAATATGTGACTCTGCAGGGCTCAAGGAACCAGTAGCAATATACTACTAAAGAAATAGTGTTGTGAGACAGGCTTTCTTTCATTTTAAAGGCTAGACTGGGGCCTGGATCTCACAGAATTCCTGTGTGGTCTCCCAACTGCTAATGATTACAGGCATGGGGCACAAGCAGGAACAACATCTGTAGGATAAAGTAGAAAATCCTTTTATCGTCAAGGGCCACCATTTGGGGTCTCCTCAGCCACACATGTTATGTGTCTATGCTCAGGAGGGTGGAATGTAAAGTGAAAACAAATTCATAAACATCTACAAATGTTTGGGCCTACCAAACATTTTTGGCAGCAGTAAGCCATGTCATTTTTGTGAAGGGCATGTGTAAATATTTCACTGGTCCTTGAGAGTCAATTTACTGAAAGACACTGTCTCTTAGTAGGTGCTTAAGAGCTTTTGTCCTCGGAGATCAGTTCATAGCAATCCTGTCTACATTCTTCCTGCTTAAAACAGAGTCCACTTTGAAAGACATTGGTTTTCTGCCTCTGTCCTCTTTCTGCGGCTGCAGCGGTGGGGATAACAGAGCAGAGAGGAGAATTGGAGAGTGGGGTGGGCTGCTACGGGGCTTGCCACCCTCACTTCCTGACTCAAGCTGGTGGAGAGGCTGAGAAACTGATGCTGTTTTGACTCAAAATCTGTAAAATCGGCGGATTTGATCCACTCAAGAAAGAAGAAATGAGTCTATGACATCTTAACCAGAACCTGACAGAGAGGTGTTCCCATTTTTACTGGCTTTTTGTTTACACTGGGACCCCTCACCCGGCCTCCTATGGGTAGTAAGGAGGCTCCTAGCCTGCCCACCTTTTTTTTTTTTTTTTGGTTTTGGTTTTTGGTTTTTCAAGACAGTTTCTCTGTATAGCCCTGGCTGTCCTGGAACTCACTTTGTAGACCAGGCTGGCCTCAAACTCAGAAATTCACCTGCCTCTGCCTCCCAAGGGATTAAAGGCGTGTGCCACCACTGCTCTGCTCCTGCCCCATCTTTTAGAACCAATACAGAATTGGGTCAAAAGCCCCAACTTCTAAGAGTCCCTGTGGCTCAAGCCCCCATCCCCACCTCCATCCCAGAAAGCCAACTAAAGAGAAGCTGGCGGCAAAGTCAAGAAAAGAGCATTATTATCACTATTACTATTTGCTGCTGCTGCTGCTGCTGCTGTTGTTGTTATTATTATTATTATTATATAAAGGGCATGATCACACTGGCAAGTGCAGAACACTGTTTCAGAGTGCTCGTAAGACTCTCTGAGTTGTATAGGGAAAAGAGGCTGAGCCCAAGTTTCCCTGGTGAGTCCTGGTGATCTTTTTGATGTGGATGAGTCTCGGTCATGTGACCTTGGCCCATCATTTCAGGGTCCATCAAGCAGGACTTTGTTGGTTACACCTAAGCAAAAACCTCCCTTGCTTAGGCGTAACAGTAGTCCTTTGTCGCAGTTGTCTGCCTGTCCAGCCCGTTGCTCCGAGGATCCAACCGATCCAACGTGGAGTAGAAAGACTCAGGAGACCTCAGGACTGGAAGGAAACAAGAGAGAAAGAAAACAGCCCGGCGGTGGTGGCGCACGCCTGTAATCCCAGCACTCTGGGAGGCAGAGGCAGACGGATTTCCGAGGTCTAGACAGCCAGGGCTACACAGAGAAACCCTGCCTCGAAAAAACCAAATAAAAACAAAACAAAACAAAACAAAACAAAACAAAATCAAAAAACCAAAAAACAAAAAAAAAAAAAAAAACAGAGAGAGAGAGAGAGAGAGAGAGAGAGAGAAGCCAGACGAGCAGGAGGGTTTGCTCCAGGGCTTCGGAAACCCAAGTCTTGGCTTCCCTTCAGGGTGGATAAGCCAACAAATCACATAGCCTCCGCGCACCCACGGGAGGCAGAGAATGGGAAACAGGTCCAGGCTATCAAACCTCAAGGCCAGCGCCCAGTGAAGTATCTTCTCCAAAAGGAACTCCAGCCCTCCAAGGTTATACAGTCTTTACAAATAGTGCCACCAACTGGGGACATGCTCAAACACGCAAGCCTATGGGGATATTATTTAACCCATCATAGTTTTATTTTTTAAATGCACTTATTAAAATAAATGTTATTTATGTAACTACACACTGAGTTTTGTTTTAATGAAATAATGGACAATTTTAACTAAAAAAATTCAAACATTGATAGATACGATACACATAACCTCTTTGAAACATTCCATGTTTTCAACAGTATAGAATCCTGTGAGCAAGAGGTGTGAGACTCACTGACCTACAATATCGTTTTTAAATGGTTGAACTAGCCCACTCATAAATAATGCTGAGAATAAGATCCTTAAAGGTTAATTTGTGTAGGCCCTTACTTTCTTAGGATAGTTTTCAGGGGTGCTTCATTTAATGTGTGGGGTGTGTATGTACCTGTTAGTGTGTGCACATGTGCATGGCTGATGTGTGAGGTATCTTATATCACTCTATTTTTTAAATAGTGTGTGCACATGCATACACATACATGTATATATGTGTGTGTGTGTGCGCGCGCGCGCTTGTGTGTGTGTGTGCGTGCGCGCTTGTGTGTGTGTGTGTATGTATGTGCAGTGTGTATATATGTGCAGTGTGTGTGTATGTGCACGTGTGTGTATGTATGTGCATGTATGTGTATGTGCGCGTGTGTGTATGTGCACGTGTGTATGTGCACGTGTGTGTGTGCACACGTGTGTGTATGTATGTGCATGTGTGTGTGTGCATATGTGTGTGTATGTGCACGTATGTGTGTGTGTGCTCCTGTGGCACACGTGTGGAGATCGGAAGGTGACTCACAAGAACTGGCTCTCTCCTTCCACCTTGTGGATCGGGAGGCTTGAACATAAGGTTTGGTGGACGCTGACTATGAGGTCATCTCAGGTTTACTGACAGATGCCTCGTGAACTGAACCACCTTGGGTGGCTTCCTTACTTTTAACTTTTCCTAAACAGGGTCTTTCACTGCAGCTGGGGCTTCAGGGAGTCCAGGGAGCCTCCGTCTCTCCCTCCTTCCAGGGTTTCAGGCATCAAGCCCTGGGCCTGGCCTTACATGAATCTGAACCCCGGTCTTTTACCAACTACCTCAACCCCCGATTTAAAAAGCAAAACAAAACCTGTGCTTACTTTACAAGATGAAATAATACCAGCACGATGACCCACATTAGCTAGTAACCTATTTCTATCTCAGCCTATTTCTAGTCTGCTGCCTTCCAATAAACCAAGGGGAATAGAAATCATTTAAGACACTTCCTAGGTTAAGGGTTTGTCACTAGGCCATTATTCCCAAAGCGATCGGGCCATGTGGGCTCCAATTCAATGGCTCTGGAATATTGCTGGAAAAGCAATGGATATGGCAAAGACCTAAATGTAATTGTAGACTGCCTTTATTTGTGGGCTATTGGTGAGATAAGCCCCGTCTTCCTAAAATACAAGGCTCAATGACTGATCAAGCCAGTCCTGACCTGACCTCCCTTCCCAACTGAGACTTCCAGTTGGTCTCCCACCCATAGCTGGCCTGGCGACATTCCTGAGCAAAATTCACTGCTGCCTTCTCTCCTTTTTTGACTTAAAGGCAGTGCCAGGCACTTAAAGGATTCAAAACATTTTTATGAATTAGTGACCGAAGTGTGGGACAGATCCGTATCCAGTGATCCTAAGGTGTTTAATCGCGTGTTTAAAAAGAACCCTGCCTCTCCTGTCAAGTGTCAGTCCTGTTCTATTCATCTGGATGTCTACTGCCTCATTCTTACATCGCAGGGCACAGCGGCTGAAGCCGAGGTAAGCCGCCCAACAGGTGGCAGCAGACTGACTGCAAACGGGCGGGGCCGGGCTCCGCCAGAGGCCGGAGCGCACACACCTGGGGGCGTGGTCTGGGCGTGGTCAGCCCGGGGCTCCGGGGGCGTGGCCTGCGGCCCGGCGCGGGCGGGGAGCAGTGGGGGGGCGGGGAGCAGGGGGGGCGGACAGTGCGGGCCTGTGTGTCGGCGGCGCCGGGGTTCGCGGGAGCTGCTCCGAGGCTCGGCCGCCGAGAGGAGGCCGCGGCCACGGTGAGCGAGCGCGGGCGGGCGGGCGGGCGGCGGCTCGGAGACCAGGCCGCGGCGCTCGGCAGGGGTGCGGGCGCCGGGAAGCCCGAGCGGCGGGGACAAAGGGCCGCGGTGCCACCGCCTCCGGAACCCCGGGTCCGGGCGCCGGTGTGGGGCGTCGCGCTCCTCTCCGCGGTCACCTGGCTCCCGGGAGGACGGCGGGAAGACGCTCGGGGCTGCCGGGGGTGTCTGTGGGTCTCCGCGGCGGAGGGGCAGCACGGGCTGTGGGCTGGACGCCCACGGAGGCGGCTGGGTCCGCGGGGAGCGGGCGAGAAAATGGGATTACTAACGGTCTCCCGCCGGCGGTCCGGAGCGCTGGACTTTCTGTTTCAGAACGGAGTCATGCCCCATGCAAAGCCCGTGGTGGAGCGCCTTCTCATAGTTTTGTAACCAGCAGGGTCCACTTTCTAACCCGCCCTGCGTCAGAATTGTATTTTATTGTCTTGAGGGGATTTATTTTGATTTTTTTTTTTAATGTATGCGTCTGTACGGGTGTGCATACTTTCGTCCTGGTGCTACTAGGGGCCAGAAGAAGCACTGGATCCCCCAAAGCATAGTTGGACATGAAGACCCTTGTGCCCTGCCAGTGTTGGTGCTGGGAACCGAACTCAGGTCCTCTATAAGAGCAGCAAGTGCTCTTAAAACATCATCAAGCCATCTCTGGAGGCCCTTATTTTTATCGTTAATTTATCTAACTTGGAAGTAAAGCTGGTCTGCAAGTCATTATACTCCTGCCTTGCTTGCCAAATGTTGGGATCACAGGCGTGTCTCATCAGGCCCAGCTATTATTTAATTGATTTTGTTTGGAATTTGTCTTTTAGCCTTAAGAAATTATATCTTTACATTTTTAATGTGTGTATGCACACACATAAACACACTTTTGCACATTTATGCGTGCATGAGTATACCTGTGCACTAGTGCACCTGCTCCATGGTGTGTATATCAAAAGACAACTTTGGAGGGAGGCAATTCTCTTCCTGTTAAATTTGAGGAATAGAACTTAGGTGTTCAGGCTTGTCAGGTAAATGTTTTTAGCCACCTAGCTATATTGCCAGCCCCAAATTATAACCCCTGTGAAAATTTGTGTTGGTGCCCTTCTGTTTTCTTTTTGTATTATACCTTCTTAATAACAGAAGAATCTACCATACTAACAGAAAGAATATCTTCACATTTACCTACAATTCTTAATGCAATTCATAATTTGCTGGCTTTTATTACTGGTGCATTTATATGAATGGCTGTGAATCCTCACCTCTCTCTGAAGTACTTTACTAACAAAATGAGATAAACATCAGAATAATTTTCATTTAGAGTTTTGCTTTGATACGCAGATTTTAAAAATTGGAACTGAAGGTATAGTTGAGGTAGAAACCTTGCCTCACACTTGAGGCCCTGGGTTTATCTCTAGCTGCACGTGTGAACACAGATGCAGAGAATTTAAAAGGTGCTTTAACATCATACAGTATTAATATCTCTAAAGATGCATTTTTATTGTTTTTAATTATGTGGATGTGAGAGTGTGTTTAGGTACCCTAGGGAGTCATAGGCTTCAGCTCCCCTCCCCCTGGAGCTAAAGTTACAGGTGATTGTGAGCTGCCCCAGATGGGTGCCAGGAACCAAACTCAATACCACTAAGCCCTATCTCTCCAGTCCAGGGGTGTGTGTGTGTGTAAAAATAATTTTTTGAGGCAGGGTCTCACTAGCTAGCCTTGGCTGGACTTGAACATGCCTCCTGAGTTTCTGCCTCCTGAGTGCTGGAATTTAAAGGCCTGCACCACCACACCTGGCAGTGTTATTAGTCCTTACACGAGCTTAAGGTTAAATACTAAAATTGATTTTAAATAGAATATGATGTTGAAACTTGGATAGTGGTGGTACAGTGGATCCTTTCAGCTTGCTGGGGTCTCAGAATGTTAACTAGGATTTTAATCATCCCCATGTCTGAGTTGTATTCTAGGTTCATTCTTTAAAGAAGGCCACTCAAGTCTAAATGTTTGAATGTTTAAGCGATCTTTGTGAATGTTCTTCAAATGATCCCTCAGGGCTTTCGACTCAAGCTAGTAACTCTTGGCTTATATTCCCTGTGTTTTGTTTTTGTTTGTTTTCATCTTAGTTTGTAACCTACCACTTGCCTTCAAATTAAAATTTTTGTTTGCTTTGTTTCTAGCTTCTTGGGAGCTACCAAATAACCTCTTTGAAGAATCATGACATCCCACTGTGTGGTGCTAACTCTAGCCTCCCTGATGTTCCTGATGTGCCTCCCCGTGTCACAGAGCTGCAACAAAGCCCTGTGTGCCAGCGATGTGAGCAAATGCCTCATTCAGGTAGGACTCGGGGTGCTTCCGCTCACACTGGGCCTCAGGTAGGAGTCGGGGTGCTTCCGCTCACACTGGGCCTCAGGTAGGAGTCGGGGTGCTTCCGCTCACACTGGGCCTCAGGTAGGACTCGGGGTACTTCCGCTCACACTGGGCCTCAGGTAGGAGTCGGGGTGCTTCCACTCACACTGGGCCTCAGGTAGGAGTCGGGGTGCTTCCGCTCACACTGGGCCTCAGGTAGGAGTCAGGGTGCTTCCGCTCACACTGGGCCTCAGGTAGGAGTCGGGGTGCTTCCACTCACACTGGGCCTCAGGTAGGAGTCGGGGTGCTTCCGCTCACACTGGGCCTCAGGTAGGAGTCGGGGTGCTTCCGCTCACACTGGGCCTCAGGTAGGATTCAGGGTGCTTCCGCTCACACTGGGCCGCTGTGCACAGGCAGAGCTGTGGCAATAAGCCGCAGCAGTGTGCACAGTCTGAGCACTGGGCCAGAGTCTGAGGTCCTGAACTTTAGGTTTTATCTCTGTGACTATCTTGTATCTGACCAAAAGTGGTTCAAGAAGTTCAGTTCTGCGTAGCTATGCTGCTGTATAAGCTGTTATGAGTGCTGAGCACACTGGTGTCTATAATCTAGCTTAGATGGCAGAGTCTTAATAACTATATTTAGAAGACTTTTAGCCTGTCAGTTAATAGATAGATTATTACATATAACATATTATTTTCCGGTTGCTGCGTAACAGATTATATCAAAACCTAGCAACTTCAGGCAAAAATACACTATCTCACGAAGCCTCTGAGGGACTCAAGTCTGGGGGCAGTGTGGCTGGGTGGTTGCGGGCCAGGCTCCCTCAGGTTGCAGGCCAACTGCTGGCCAGGGTTGTAAACTCTCCTTCCAAGTATGGGAAAAATTATCCTCTCCAATGGAAGCGAGGCAGCCAGCATAATTACCTGCCCTTTTGCTGAGATGAAAAGTGACAGTCATTTGGTGACATCCCTGTAGCTGGGAAAAGTTGTGGTTTTGACTTGTTCTGACCTGTTCCTGACTGCTAAGGCCATGACTCTTTGACTTAGCATCCTAGTTACTGCTCTCCATGCTGTGTGACAGTGACAGATGGATCACGGGGCTTCTCTTCCCCAGTCCCCCAGTCTTTCTCCCCTCAGGGGGTCATGTCTTCTGTGGCCTCCATTCTAGGTGCTAGCCATGGCCCACGGGATTTATTAACTGTGCATACAGGCTGAGTATGTATGAAGTGTTTATGACCAAAAGCATTTTACAGTTTGAAATGTTTAGAATTGCATAAATATATATAGTATGTATATATGTATGTATAGAGGCAAATATACATTTCACACACACATATATATGTATATATGTGTATATATGTAATGTGTATATATCTGTATATACATATATGTATATATGTGTGTATATATATTCATATATATACATATGTAATTACCTTGGTAGTGATACCCAGTCTAAAGAAAAAGCCTATTTGTTTCATGTGTGCTTTGCTTGCCTGAGAGTGACCTTATGCAGTATTTTTAGCATGCTGTTTTGACTGCAGCTCCTCATCTTCTGTCAGATGTGGAATTTTCCACTTGTGATGTCATGTTCATGCTCAGGGAGGCTTAGGGTTTTGAGCCTTTCGGATCCACATTTAGAAGGAGAGACACACAGCCTGTATTAGCTTTCCATGTAGCGTGTAAGAGCAATAACTTCGGCTGTAATTCTCACTTGAGACTATAGTCATAAGTCATTTTATACATCAAGGATTGTGTGTGTGTGTGTGTGTGTGTGTGTGTGTGTGTGTCTGTGTGCCTATTCCTGATATTTTTCTCCTTTTCATTAATATTTTGAATTCTAGTTACATTAATCACATACTGTGTAGAACCTTTGATTGCCTTTCAAATCAAACATTTAACTAGAGAAATTTGATATTAATTTTAACTTTATTATGCCTTTGCGTGTGTGTGCATGTGTGTGTGTTAATTTAGGGGGCCTCATTTCCATGGCCCTCCATCCCCTCTGACTCTTAGACTCTACCTCGCCTTCCACAGGGTTCCCTGAGCCCTGAGGGAGGGATTGGATTTGATAGAGTTGCTCAGTTAGGGCTTGAGTGGTCTGAGGCCTCTCACTGTCTGCATCATGCCTGGCTCTGGGTCTCCGTGTTTGTCCTCCTCTGCTGCAGAAGGAAGCTTCTGCGATGGCTGAGCCGGCACTGATGCTATGTTTGGTAAAGGATGATATGTTTAGGTTACTTCGCTCAGATGATATTTCTAGTTCCATTCATTTACTTGCCAATTTCATTTTTTTTACTAGCTAAATAATACTCCATTGTATGAATGTATCACTTTTTTTTTATCCATTCATCTATTGAGGAACATCTAGGTTTTTTTTTTTTTTTCAAATTCTTCTTCTGTTTGTATTTTGTGGAATAGTTTGAGGAGTATTGTCATTAATTCTTCTTTGAAAGTCTGGTAGAATCCTGTACTAAAACCATCATGCTCTGGGCTTCTGTTGTTGTTGTTGTTGATAGACTTTCGATGCCTGCCTCTATCTCACTGGGGGTTATATAGGTCTGTTTAAATTGTTTATCTGAACTTGATTTAACTTTGATAAGGTCACCTATCAAGAACATTGCCCATTTCTTTTAGATTTTTCTGATTTGGCGGAGTATGGGTTTTTAAAGTATGTCTTTTTGAGTCTGTGGATTTCCTCAGTGTCTGTTGTTATGTTTCCCTTTTCATTTCTAGTTTTGTCAATTCAGGTACTGTCTTTCTGCCTTTTAATTATTTTAGATAAAGGTTGGTCAATCTCCTGATTTTCTCAAACAACAATAACCACAACAAACCTTTGATTCATTGATTCTTTGGTCTTTGTTTTTATTTGATTGATTTTAGCCCTGAGATTGATTATTTTCTGCCATCTACTCGTTTTGGGTGTGGTTTCTCATTTTTGTTTTAAAGCTTTTAGGTTACTCTAGTGAGTTCCAGGTCAGCCAAAAGCACATAGTAAGATCCTGTATAGTATAATAAAGTATACTGCAATACTGACTGCAGTGTTCATATAGCAAGAAAACTTATTTTCTCTGCTTTTTTTTTTTTTTACTTTAAACGTAGCCATCAATAGTAGGGCCACCTCATCCTAGAGCAGGTTGGAGGCCAGCCTTGGCTATAAAAGACCCTAGTTTAAAAAAATGAAAGTGAGAGCTGGGCAGTGGTGGGACACGCCTTCAATCCCAGCGCTTGGGAGTCAGAGGCAGGCAAATCACTAAGTTTGAAGCCAGCCTGGACTACAGAGTGAGTTCCAGGACAACCATAGCTACATAGAGAAACCCTGCCTTGAAAAACCATAAATGAATGAATGAATGTGGGAGAACGGAATAATTAACAACAGCTTTTTACTTAGTTGATATAGCTAAAAGTTACTAAAGGAAGTTGTAGTGACATTTTGGGAATTCTGTTCCCTGCAGTTTTCCTCGATAGCATTTGAAATCTAACTTCCCATGTTTTCCTCCTCAGGCCCTCATGCTGGGCCCCACTTGTAGCCAGCCTTTGCTACTTTGCCTGTTCTTCATTTCCCCACCCCCAGTTTCACTCCCTAACACTGGACTGGAGAGAAACAAAGACAGGGGAAGAGATCCCTGATTCTTAATTTCTTTCCTTTTGTGATCACAGCTACAAACAAACCACAAACAACCTCCCTAAATAGCCAACACCCACCCCACCTCTTAGGGCTCTAGCAATGTCAGAGTCAGTACCTGTGTCTGCTAGAGCTGGAGCAAGTCTGGTCATGTGTGGTCATGTTGCCAGCATCCCAGCATCCCCACACCTGGGATTAAAGTGAAAGCACATTCTTACAATACTTCTGTGGGTTTGTTTGTTTGTTTGTTTGTTTTAAAGAAACCAAGATTCCAAACTCAGTTCCCAGAACTGAAAAACAGAAGCATCCCTGAGCTAGTCACTATTTTTTAGATCCCCAGTTTTGTCATTTAAAAAAAAAATGTATTCCTTCATTTTTGTAATGTACCTTTGAGTCCTCGGATTGACTGTAACCTTCTGAGTCCTGTATTCCTGAAAATGGACTTTTTCTGGTTATATGCCTGGATGACAAATGTCTGGGTACAGTATAGATTTTAAAGCCATCACATTATTATCTACTAGAATCCCACCATACATAGAAGTTTGATGCCAGTTTATTTCTTATTCCATACCATGAGTGACTGTTTATTTGCTTTTGGAACTTTTAGTATAGCATGTCTTAGTGTTCAGTTGCTGTGAAGAGACACCATGAAAAAGGCAGCGTTTAGAAAGCATTTATTTGGGGCTTGCTGACACACACTGCGGAGGGGGAGTCCATGACCACTGTGGCTGGGAACGCGGCAGCAAACATGCAGGTGTGGCCTTGCAGCAGTGACTGGGAGCTTTCCATCCTGACCTGCAGGCAGCAAGCAGAGACAGATTACCGCTGGGCCTACACAGCCTTGTGAAACCTCATCCCCCAGGGTTTGTCACACCTCCTCCACTAATAGCACACCTAGTAATTCTAAGTACTCCAACTGGGAACCAAGCATGCAAATGCATGTCCTGTGGGGGCCATTTTTGTTCTGCCCACCACAGCATCCTTGCCCTGACATTTTGAAATGTAAACAGTTGAGTCTAGATACTTGGATACCTTGGGAATCCTTTGAAGGGAAATCAATTTCGAGCATGTATATTTACTTTGGTTGCTATAGATATGTAGTATAGTCTAATTTTGCTCTTTTTAAGACTTTATTCATGGGGCTGAAGAGATGACTCAGCAGTCAAGAGCACTGGCTGCTCTTCCGAAGGTTCTGAGTTCAACTCCCAGCAACCACATGGTGGCTCACATGAGATCTGACACCCTCTTCTGGTGTGTCTGAAGACAGCTACAGTGTACTTACATATAATAAATAAATCTTTAAAAAGATTTTCAAATGGCTTTTAAAAAAAAAAGACTTTATTCCTGATTCTGGATCCTTTGAATTTGTACATGAATTTTTCAGTCATCTTATTAATTTCTGTAATAAAACTTGCTAGGAATTGATTTAACATGTTAGGCTTCAGTTTTTGGAAATGTTTTTAGTCTTCAGAAAAGAATGAATACAGAGTTCCCTGATACTTCTTTGTCTAGCTTTATTCTTTTTCAATTTTTTTTTCTTACTGAGACTGTCTTACTATTTTATTTATGCTAGTCTTAAACTTAGAATCTTCCCACCTCAATGCCTAGTGAATACCTGGCATAACAGATGTGTAGCACCACACCCAGCAGTTTCTGCCTATTATTACTTTTCTTTACTGTGGTATACTTTTTACTACAGATGAACCAATATTGATACCCTGTGTTATTAACTAAAACCCATTGTTTAAGTTTGTTCATATAGTTTTTCTGTGGGTTTTGAAAGATACATGTAGACTGTGCATTTATGATGGTACTCGTTTGAGGATGGTTTGATTGCCTTAAGTCTCTCCGGTATTCTCAATATAATCATGCCTCCCTACCTCTCTCCAGCCTTTTAACAACCACGTCCTTTGATTATCTGTCTTTTGGCCATTGCCAGAGTGCTGTAGAGTTGGAATCATAATAAATGTGTCTTCTTTCATTCACCAAAGTGTTTCTGCCACAGTTTTTCATGGCTACTGTATTAGTCAGAGTTGTCTGGAGGAATAGAACTGATTGAATTAATCTGTTTGTCTGTCTATGTATCTTATCTGTCTGTAGAAAGGGGCTTTATTAGAACGGAGTACAGGCTTTGGTCTAGTTAGTCTAATAATTGCTGTCTACCAGTGGAAGGTGCAGAATCCAGGAGTTGTTCTGTCCATGAGGCCGATGTCTCAGCTGGTCTTCAGTGTGCCTCAGAACCCTGAAGAAGTCAGCTCTAGTGCAGTTAAGGCTGACTTAGCAGTGAGAGTGAGAGGACTCAGGCAGAAAGCAAGCCTCCTTCTTCCATGCCTGTCATGGGGCAGCCAGCCAGTGTGACCCAGATTGTAGGTGGATCTTCCCACTCAAAATGGCTTAATTAAGAAAAATCCCAGACGGGCGGTGGTGGCGCATGCCTGTTATCCCAGCACTTGGGAGGCAGTGGCAGGCGGATTTCTGAGTTCGAGTCCAGCCTGGTCTACAGAGTGAGTTCTAGGACAGCCAGGGCTACACAGAGAAACCCTGTCTTGAAAAAAAAAAAAAAAGGAAAGAAAAAAAAATCCCTCAAAGGTGTACCCAGCCTCTTGGGTTTTAGTTAATTCCAGATGTAGTCAAGTTGACAACCAAGACTCGTAGCTACCATTCTTGTTTCTTTTTGTTGTTGATTGATGTCTCTGGTGTGGCTGTGTATTCCTAAAAGTGTTAAGTGAGAGTTCCTGCGGCTTCCCCAGCATTGTCTGTCTGTGTAAGGTGCTCGCTGTGGAGTGAGTCGAGGTAGAAATTCATGATCATTTTCGTTGGCAGTACCCTGGCTGGTGCACAGCTCAGCAGAAGTACACATGCCTCGCATGA
The DNA here is from genome assembly GCF_947179515.1 of Apodemus sylvaticus. Classification (NCBI taxonomy): domain Eukaryota; kingdom Metazoa; phylum Chordata; class Mammalia; order Rodentia; family Muridae; genus Apodemus; species Apodemus sylvaticus. Next base: position 7,894,394 of record NC_067480.1, read on the forward strand.
TATGAGGCCCTGGGTTCCCCAGCATTGAAAACACACACGCGCACACACAAACACACACACACACACACACACACACACACACACGCACACCTTTTCACATTTTTTAAACTACATGTACACCTTCTTTAGAAATTGTCCTAAGGGCTTTTGTTCCTTATCCGATCCAGTTGTTTTGTCTGGTTGTTTGGTTGGTTTGATTAGGTGGTTTGTTTTGTTTTAAAAAGGGCTCTCTGTATACCCTGACTGTCCTGGAGCTCTCTGGTTAGCCAGGGTGCTTTGAACTCAGCCATCCACCTCCTCTGCCTCCTGAGTGCGGAATTTAAGGCCTGTGCCACCATGCCTGGCTTTTAATCCAGTTGTTTTATTATTGAGTTTGAGTTTTTCTTATGTCTTGGGTATCAATCATTATTAGGTAGATGTTTATATGTGTTTTCTCTTAGTCTGGTTTGCCATTTATTGTTGGAGTGTCTTCTGTACGGCAGAAGTTTCATATTCCAGTGAAGTTGAGTTTATGAATTATTTCTTTGGGGTTGTCCACATCTATTTTTACAAGAGGTATATTAAATTTGTAGATCAGCTTGTGAAATTATGACATTTAACAATATTGATATTAATTCATGAAATTGCATAACTTAGCTCTTATTTAGATTTTCTTGCATTTGTTTTAACTGTATTTGTAGCCTAGTTATACCAGTCATTCAGTCTTTAAGAAATCACTTTTCTGTGTATAGGTGCTTTGCCTGCATGTATGTGTGTGTTGTACAGGCATTTCTGGTGCCCACCGAGGCCTGAGGAGGGAGTCAGCTCCCCTGGGATTGGAGTTACAGGTGGTTGTGAGCTACCAGGTAGATCTAGGATTGACACCAGGTCCTCAGGACCAGCTTGTCCTCGGGACCAGCTTGATTTCCAGTCCCCTTAACTGCCAAGCTCTCCTTCAGCCCGGCAAGATAGTCTGCAAGTGGCTAATCACAGTGATCAGGGAAGCACCTGCTGATCACAGTGCACGGAGGAAGCACCTGCTGATCACAGTGCACAGGGAAGCACCTGCTGATCACAGTGATCAGGGAAGCACCTGCTGATCACAGTGCACAGGGAAGCACCGGCTGATCACAGTGATCAGGGAAGCACCTGCTGATCACAGTGCACAGGGAAGCACCTGCTGATCACAGTGCACAGGGAAGCACCTGCTGATCACAGTGCACAGGGAAGCACCTGCTGATCACAGTGCACGGGGAAGCACCTGCTGATCACAGTGCAGGGGGAAGCACCTGCTGATCACAGTGCAGGGGGAAGCACCTGCTGATCACAGTGCACAGGGAAGCACCTGCTGATCACAGTGCACAGGGAAGCACCTGCTGATCACAGTGATCAGGGAAGCACCTGCTGATCACAGTGCACAGGGAAGCACCTGCTGATCACAGTGCACAGGGAAGCACCTGCTGATCACAGTGCAGGGGGAAGCACCTGCTGATCACAGTGCACAGGGAAGCACCTGCTGATCACAGTGCAGGGGGAAGCACCTGCTGATCACAGTGCACAGGGAAGCACCTGCTTATCACAGTGCACGGGGGAAGCACCTGCTGATCACAGTGCACAGGGAAGCACCTGCTGATCACAGTGCAGGGGGAAGCACCTGCTGATCACAGTGCACCGGGGAAGCACCTGCTGATCACAGTGCATGGGGGAAGCACCGGCTGATCACAGTGCACGGGGAAGCACCGGCTGATCACAGTGCACGGGGAAGCACCTGCTGATCACAGTGCATGGGGGAAGCACCTACTGATCACAGTGCAGGGGGAAGCACCTGCTGATCACAGTGCACGGGGAAGCACCTGCTGATCACAGTGCACGGGGGAAGCACCTGCTGATCACAGTGCACAGGGAAGCACCTGCTGATCACAGTGATCAGGGAAGCACCTGCTGATCACAGTGAACAGGGAAGCACCTGCTGATCACAGTGCATGGGGAAGCAGTGCTACAGCTTTGCTTCTCTCTGCAGCCCACTGAGCTGTCATTACAGAACCACTTTGTGTCATCTGCAGAGTACAAGGTGTGTTGCCATTTTAGGTGGTGATCATAGCTTTCCTCTTAAGTATTGTGCACAGAAATGATTAACATACGATGAGGTGGGAGGGGCTGGAGAGATGGCTCAGTGTTTAAGAGCACTGACTGTTCTTCCAGAGGACCTGAGTTCAATTCCCAGCAACTACATGGTCGCTCACAAACATCTGTAATGGGATCTGATGCCCTCTTCTGAAGACAGAGACAGTGTACTCCCATACATTAAATAAATAAATAAATCTAAAAAGGAAGGAAGGAAGAAGGAAAGAAAGAAAGAAACAAACAAACAAGATGGATGGATGGATGGATGGACGGACGGACTGATGGACGGACAGATGAGGTAGGAGGGTGAGTACTTTAGGAAAGAGCTATGGGGCTGGAGAGGCAGCTTAGCAACCAGAAGGACTCGCCGCTCTTTCAGAGGAGCTGGGTGTGATTTCTAGCACCCACATGGCAGAGCACATCTGAAATACCAATTCTAGAAGCCTGAGGCTCTCTTACTTTCATGAGCACTAGGTGCACACACACACACACACACACACACACACACACACAGATCATCATCATCATCATCATCCTCCTCCTCATCATCATCTTAATACCAAGATATGGTCCAGTAATGTGACAGAGAACTTACCTATTTTGGAAAGCTTTGGGTTTGATTTCCAGCAGTTAAAGTAATGCCATAGTTTCTAACAGGATGTTTCTTAGGGAACTTAGATTTTCCTTTGTTAGTTTGGTTTGGACAACATCTGTCGTGCTGAAATGACACACAGTGAGGATATGAGAGCATTTGCTTATGTTTAGTCAGAGCATTCATGAAATAACTAAAAATAACGTTTCCCTGAAAGGCCATAGAGACCACGGTCTGTTGGTCATGTAAACGTTTTACCAGGATGGCGGCAGGCGGTCAAGGCAGTCTGGCCATTCCAGCCTCTCCTACGAGATGCTGTGCACAAGGGTGGTCCCTGTGTAAATATTTATTTTGTGCTTTGAACGGAGAAGAAATCTTGCTTTAAACATCAACAAGCCAGTGGTTGCCTTGGCGCATATGTGCACCCTCCCTGTTTGAGGTGGGAAGCTGTAACGTAGGTCACAGCTTTTGACTGGATTTTACTGCTTTGCTGCTTTTATAAAATGAAGTTTTAGAGTTGGTAAGGTAATTGATGGGGTAAAAACACCTGCTGCCCAGTCTGGTAACTTGACTTCAATGCTTGAGACCCACAGGGAAGAAGAGGAGAACCAACATCTACATGTTGTCCTCTGACCTCCACATACATGGTGTGGGGCAGCGTGCACAGGCATGTACACACACACACACACCCAGAATGAATGAATGAATGAATGAATGAATGAATGAATGATATGTAATTTAAAATAACAAACTTTAACACTTAAAATTCAGATGGATAGGTGCTGGAGAGATAGCTCAGTGGTTAAGAGCACTGTTTGCTCTTCTTAAAGTCCTGAGTTCAATTCCCAGCAACCACATGGTGGCTACAACCATCTGTAATGTGGTCCGATGCACTCTTCTGGTGTGTGTGAAGACTACTACAGTGTACTCATATACATAAAAATAAATAAATCTTAAAAAGAAATTCAGATGGATAAAAATAAAGAACAGTTTGATCAACCATCTGCCTGCCGTCATGTGTCAGCTTTCTGTCACATGACAATACTTCAGACAGTCAGGTAGTATGATGGTCACCCGTGACAGTTACATCACTGTCATCTTGGCTAGGTTTACATAGAAGCACTTACTAGGGGACATGGGCATGTCTTTGAGGCCTTTGCAGAAAGGATTCGCTGAAGAAGGACCCTCCATGGAGGTTAGTAGCACAGCACCCAGTAGACTGGGGCCAGACACAATGAAAGGAGGCAAAGGAGCAATCGGGGTGCCATTCCCGCCTCTGCGCCTTTCCCCCAGGGATATAGAAGCTAAGTTGTAGCCACATGCTCCTGCTGCCTCAGAGTCACCTGTCACCAGGCACCTACCATGGACTGAGAGCCGAGATGAAGCCCTCTTATGCTGTTTTTCTTAGGTATTGGGCAGAGTATCTTAGTGTGGTATCGCCGTGAGGAGACACCATGACCAGGCAATGTCTAAAAGAAAGCATTTCATGTCAGAGTTTCAGAGGGTGAGCCCATGGCCTCCATGGTGGGCATTGAGGCAGCAGGGACAGGCATGGCCTGGAGCAGTAGCTGAGACCTCACATCTGACCCACACTGGGCCTAGCGTGGGTTCTCGATCAAAACCTCAGAGCCCACCCCACACTTCCTCCATCAAGGCCACACCCATCCAACAATCTTTCAAATGATGCCACTCCTGGCGAGCCTGTGGGGACCATTTTCAGTTAGACCTCCACAGCACACAAGTAACTTTCCCGGTTTCCTTAGCACAGTGAAATTCTCTATTAATCTCTTGCTTCCTTTACCCTGACCTGTTGTTACACAGGAAGATTTTGGTTTACACTAAAGTCTTCTCTCTTAACATCTTCTACATTGGTTTTCTCCTGCCCGCCCCTTTTCCTGCTTTTTGTTTGGCTCTGCATTTTTATTTTATTTTATTTTATTTTATTTTATTTTTATTTTATTTTATTTTATTTGGATTTGGTTTTTCTGAGACAGGGTTTCTCTGTGTAGTCTTGGCTGTCCTGGAACTCACTCTGTAGACCAGTCTGGCCTCTAACTCAGAAATCTGCCTGCCTCTGCCTCCCAGAGTGCTGGGATTACAGGCGTGCGCCACCACCGCCCAGCGCATTTTGATTTTTAAGAAAGGATTTATGTGATTCAGGCTGGTCTTTAGTTTGCTGCATAGCAAAGGCTAGCCTTTAACTCAGGATCCTCCTGGGTCTTCCTTTCGGAGTGCTGGGATTAAAGATTTGTGCTCTCAGGCCTGGCTTTGTGCTTGCTGGAATGTCTTATAAATAAACCGTGCACTGGGAGCCCATTGCCCACCCTGCCCTCTCTCAGGTGACGTCTGTAGATGATGAGAAGCTCTGGCGAATGGCTCAGCAGGAAGGGAAGGGCGTTGGCCCGTGGCCTGACCTGAGGTGATGACGGTGCTTGTCCCAGGGCTTCCAGGCACGCCATTCCCCACATGCCGTGCACATGGAAAGACTCATAATTCATTTTCAACATTAAATAATTAGACTCAAATTTTACTTTAGTTTCCCTTCATTTAAACTTTTTAGGAAGTGTCCATATTCTCCTCAACCCTCCTGCTACTTTATGAGCGTATGGGGGTAACCTGAGAGCATGTTTAGTTTTTGGGCATAGTGTCTTAGTGTGGTATCGCCATGAGTTTTTCCATTTAGTATAATTTTCTGTTTGTGTTATAAAGTTATTGAACAATGTAGTCAAATTTAAGAGCACCTAGTGGAATCCTTCACACAGGGAGCAAGCATTGCGTTCCCTGCTCTGACGTGTGAGGCTAAGGCCAAAGAGCTGGTGTCACTGTGAACTTGGGGTCATCTGCACCGTGAAGGAGTTGGACAACAGATGGTGTTGCCGGTAACAGTAACCGGCTGGAGCAATTAAGGCCTGGGTTAGAGCCTGCTGAGTGCTCGGCCAGTCCTCCTTTACCTCTACAAACAGCAACGGCTCCTGCATCCGCAGTGAGAGCGTAAGCCGCTTACAGGGCCTCACCTAAGGAGTGTTTGGTTTTTCTCTAAGAAAGACTAACAGGTATTGAAATGCTAGGCATAAGCATGCTTTATGTTTCTCGTTCCAAACTGTCTGAAACAGTGATGTCTAACTCAGACCAGAGTCAAATCCTAGCCACTTACCAATCGAATGTTTTGTGAATTTTATACCTTCATTTAAAAAATGAGAATAATCTACCCTGATGGAGCCTTTGGAAGGTAGAAAGCGTGAACTGAAGAGAGAGCGCTCGTGTGTAAGCAGAACAACTGCAGAGCTGTGGGGGAGTGTGGCCACAGAAGGGACTGGAACCTTTGACTCACTTTCTGTTTCAGACTTCTGTGAATGTTGTGCTTGGTCTGATTACATGTTCCATTTGACTAAGCGGCACTAAAGTTTATTCATAGTGAGGCTGGTAAAACATATAAATAACCCAGTTCAAAGGAAATGTCCCATTTTGCCTCTGTCATTTTTTTCTGTTTAAGAAGTAGAGAGTTTTCAAATACATTTGGGTTTTAAAAGTGGAAGGGAAAGCTAAGGAGTTTTTTTACATCAGTTTTTGTTGTTGTTTTTTGTTTTTTTAAAGATTTATTTATTATATATGAGTACACTGTAGCTGTCTTCAGACACCAGAGGAGGGCGTTAGATCTCATTACAGATCGTATGAGCCACCATGTGGTTGCCAGGATTTAAACTCAGGGCCTTTGGAAGAGCAGTCAGCTCTTACCCACTGAGCCATCTTACCAGCCCCTTGACATCAGTTTTAAAGAACAAGGCATCATGGTACACATCTGTAATCGTGTCTCTCAGGAGACCAAGGAGGACTTCAGGGTCAGGGCCACTGTGCAGTCAGACCTATCAACAGCAGCAAGGACAGCAGGACAGCAAGGACCTTACACGGTGCAGAGATTGAGACTCGGGGCACTAAGGATGGGCTGCGGAGATTTAAGCAGTTTTGTATCAGGGTATTATATAAAATCATTATTTTATTAGACAGGCATCGGAGGTATGGGACGATAGATCATTGAGTTAAGCCCTTACCCTCTAAGCATGAGGACTGGTGTTCAGATCCCCAGTGGTGTGGTGGCCTGCCCACAGCCCCACTTCATAGGAGGTGGACGCTGGAGCAGGCTGGTTCGTCAGACTAGCAGAGACCAAGAACTGTGACCTGGCAAGAGATTCTGCCGCCATATATAACATGGAGGGCAATGGAGGAAGACACTTGAAGTCACCCTCAGGAGTCACATGGTACACCTACTCTCTCTCTCTCTCTCTCTCTCTCTCTCACGGTGCCCATGTGAAGCCAGAGGACAACTTATTAGAGTTGGTTTTCTCTTCCCCTGTGGGCCCAGAGACTGAGCGCATGTCTTCAGCTTGTTGGCAAGTACGTTTATTTTCTATGCCATCTCACCAGCCCCTAAGTGATGCTTTAACCTCTGCGTGTGTTAGGTCCCCACCAAGGGTGGGGCTGCTGGCCATGCTGTACCCTCTGGGACCCAGGCCTGCCCTCTGTACTCCTCAGGTGCCCATTGGCCCTGTCATCTGCAACAGCTTCCTGTAGCTGTCGTTCTCCCTTCGGGCAGGTCAATCCTTGGTTTCCTGACATGACTGACCTTGGGATAGCTCAGTCTTAACCATTGTCAAGATGGTTCTGGCTATAGTTCCTGAGGCTTGGAGGGCGAGAGAGGAGAGAGGCTTGGAGAGGTAGAGGAGTCTTAGTCTCACGAAAACACCCAAGTGGATTCGAGGCTTGTCCTTGGGTTGAGTCTTTATCAGGATGGCTGGCTTGCCCCCTGAAGGTGTCTGTGTCCAGTCCTTATCAGGAGGCCGTGGCTGGGCTATGGCGCCTCTCCTCTGAGTTCTCCTCAGTTGTCCACTCTCGTCCCCTTATTTCTGGTGTTTTCCGTCTTTGTTTGAAGTTGTCCGTCCTGTTACCCTGACTTTTCTCATTCACTGCATCACACGCAGCGGCTTCTCGTCCTGTCCTTGCCCAGGTCTCTTCACTGTGAAGCCTCTGCCCCACAATGGAGCGATCATAAGTTACAGTCCAAGAGGGAAGACATGTGTTACTGTGCCTGTAAATAACTGAAAGCACACCGCTTCAGTGTGTGCTAGAGTGCAATCCCACCTACACCTCCATCTTAATAATTCCTAAAAATCGGAACTAGAGAGGGAAGCTGAGCTCGCTCTAGAGCCGTGGTGTCGTCCATGACAGCACATAGATTAACAAATAAAATTGTGTATGTGTATGTGAATGTGGGACCACGGATGGAATGCCACACCTTGCATGACCTGGCAAACACTCCCCTATTGGGCTGTAGTGCCAGTAGCCCTCACATTGTATTTTTGGGTTTGGAGTGTTGGTCAGTGAACCCAAAACGTGCTCATGCTAGGTAAGTGCTTTTCTTTCAAAGCAGCATCACTGGCCCTTGCTATTAGATGTATTTTTATTTGTTTTAGACAAAGTCTTGCTGTGTAGCCCAGGCTGGCCCTGAAATTGTAATTCGCTTAGATCAGCCTCTGAGGCACTGGGACTATTTATACAATTATACTAGAATCCAAATTAACAATTTAAAAAAGATATTGGTGCTTTGTTTTGAAAAAATATGTTTATGGTTATATTTTTACATGTATGTATGTATGTGTACTGTATGTGTGTATGTTTGTGTGAGTGTATGTGTGTGTATGAGAGAGAGAGAGAGAGAGAGAAAGAGAGAGAGAACACATGAGTGTGTGTGTTCCCTTTGGAGACCAGAAGAGCGTGTCAGGTCCTTTAACTCCTTTAGCTGGAGTTGCATGCAGATGGGTGTGAGCTGCCTGCTGGGTGGATGCTGGGAACCTCTCAGTCCTCTGGATCAACCAGTGCTCTTAACCCCAGTCCCTCCCCACAGCCCCTAGAGAATGTTCTTATTGACACTTTATCGACAAACCACAGCTCTCGTTAGAAGTCGGCTTTCCTTTATACAACTTAGCCAGGGAGTGCAGTAGCTGGGAACGTTCAACAGAGTTACATATGGGGTATGATGAAGCAAAATATTTTCTTCATTTCAAAATAAGGTAAAAACATCTTTGTTAGATTGCATACATCCAAAGGAAATAAAAGCCTATTTGTCATTATAGTTATGTTCCTGGAAATGATGTTGTTGAATAAAAAGTATATCAGGAAAAATATTATAAATGAAAATGCTGCAGGTTATTTCTGCTCAGAGTTAGGGTCATTTGGGATTTGGCTTTAAAGTCTATCCTGTTCTTAGGAGCTCTGCCAGTGCCGGCCTGGAGAAGGGAACTGTCCCTGCTGTAAGGAGTGCATGCTGTGCCTCGGGGCCCTGTGGGACGAGTGCTGCGACTGCGTCGGTGAGTCCACAAGCCAGGGCAGCCTTCCGACTGCCTCTTCTAATAGAATCCTTGACTAAGTGACGTAAGCGCGCACGCAAGCACGCACTTGTGCACACACACACACACTCCTTGCAGTCCTGTGGCTGCCCTTCCTTTAGGTTGAAACTGTCCCCACACTTTTCACCGGTGGGGTACATCCTCTGAGAGGACTCCAGTTAGGAGACAGCCTTGTCTTCTGCCTCAGGTATATGTGCCTTCGTACATACTTTATCTAACAAGCTTTCTTCCCAACTCCCTACAATAAGAGTTTCTCAGCTGCTAGGCTGGATGGCAGAGGCCTATAATCCCAGATATTCATTAGGCTGAGGCAGGAGGATCACAAATTCAAGGCATGCATGTGCTTACAGAATGAGTTCAATGCCTACCTGACTCAAAATAAAACAAATAATTAAATTAACAAGAGAAAGAGAGAGAGAGAGACAGAAAGAAAGAAAGAAAGAAAGAAAGAAAGAAAGAAAGAAAGAAAGAAAGAAAGAAAGAAAGAAAGAAAGAAAGAAAAGCAGGACAGAAGGGTTCTGGGTGGGGGAGCACATACGTGCCGTGTCTGAGGCCCTACTGAGATTACACTATCTATGGAGCCGGGAGCCGAGAGGGGGAGGGAGGGGGAGGAAGAGGGGAAAGGAGGGGGAGGGAGGGACAGGGCTGCTCTCTCCTTTCCTCTTGATGTTTCTAACATTTTTTAAAGATTTATTTATTTATTATATGTAAGTATACTGTAGCTGTCTTCAGACACCAGAAGAGGGCATCAGATCTCTTTATGGATGGTTGTAAGCCACCATGTGGGTGCTGGGATTTGAACTCATGACCTTTGGAAGAGCAGTCAGTGCTCTTACCTGCTGAGCCATCTCTCCAGCCCCCTAACATTTGTTTTTGTTTTACGTGTATGGGTATGGTTGGTACGTGTGTGTGTGTGTGTGTGTGTGTGTGTGTGTGTGTGTGTGTATGGTTGCACATTGGGTGCAAGGCCCATGGAGGCCAGCAGGGGCCGCTGGATCCCTGCAGTTGGAGACAGTTGGAAGCTGCCCATGGTGCTGGGAATGGAGTCTATCCTCTGCACTGCTGACCCGTCCCCCACACTAACTTACCTCTTTGTGATTTTTACTAGAGCCTTTGCCTGTTTTCATCTTACAGTCCAACATGCTCTTTCCCTGGAGACTGCAGGTCTTATTGGTCAAAGATTCTCAACCATGTCTGCCCTCTGAAATCTGATTATCCAAAGGTTACTAATAGACAATTGAAAACAGATAACTAGTGTTATATTAATTAGGCTACTTTGTTGCTGAAATCATCTGTTTCTAGGTCAGAAACAAAGCCATACATACAGAGTTTTGTGTAATTGGAATGCTTCCCCCCCCTCTTTGGTGTGGGTGTGTGCAAATGGAGGTCAGAGGGCAACCTCAGAAGTTGGTTTTCTTCTGCCACCTTGTGGAGTTGATGGGATCAGGCTGAGGTTCCCAGGCCTGTGACCAAGAGCCTCTATCTGCTGGGCCATTATGGCAGCCATGCAGGCTTGCCATCGAATCTAAATAGGATTCCCAGAACCCTGAATGTGTGTTAGCTGTGTGAACATGTGTTAGTTGTGTGAACGTGTGTTAGCTGTGTGAACGTGTGTTAGCTGTGTGAACATGTGTTAGCTGTGTGTGTCAGACTCAGTGGCCTGTGCCGTCTCACCGGCCTTGTACTGCTCTTTTAAGCTAATAGGCAACAGAACTATTTGGGCCTGAAGCGGCGCATATCACATAGCTGCAATCACAGCTGTTGGGAGGCAGAGCTGGGCTGCAGTAAACCTGACCCCTAGAGACCAAATATATAAACCAACCATTCAAAGAGATATGGAGGGGTTGGAGAGATGTTCCAGTAGTTAAGAGCACTGACTGCTTTTCCAGAAGATCCTGGTTCAGTTTCCAGCACTCACATGAAAGCTTACAACTGTCTGTATTCCAGTTCCAAGTGATTTGGCACCCCCACACAGACATGCATGCAGGTAAAACACCAATGTACATACAATAAAATATTAAGCATTAAAAAAGGATATAATGAGTTTGACTTTTAGAAAGAGCTACTAAAACCAGGCATGGTTATAAGTGTGCATGAGTGTGGATGCTTGTGGATGCTTGTGGATGAAGAAGTCAGAAGCAGAATTGGGAGAGAAGGAAGACCTTAAAGGACGTGAGAAATGGAGCCGGTACTGGAGAGTATGAATAGAGAAGCCAAGAGGCTGTCTGAGGGAAGACAGAGAATGTGTTGGAGCAGGGGCTGCTGGGAGAGGCATGGGAAGAGGAATAGATGAGAACAGCATGTGATTCTCCTCTCTCTCTCTTTCTCCCCCTCTCTCTTCCCACCTCTACCCCCCCTCAAACACACACACACACAGAGTCTTAGCTATTTTTTTATTGCTGTGACAAAACACCATTATCAAGTCAATTTATAAAAGGAAGCGTTTAATTTGGAGGCTCACAGTTCCAGAGGGTTAAAGGTCAGAGCCATCATGGTGGAGGAGCATGGCGGCACTGTGACCATAGCCAAGAACTTACGTCTTATCTGAATGAAAGATAAAAAGAGGATATAACTACTCCTAAAATATGAAACCGTTTACTGTAGCTATAAGGAAGAAAGCAGGCAGCGGGGAGAATCTAGGCGGAACATGACCAGCTGACTAAACAGGCCCATGAGGGGAAGGAAGAACAAGAAAGCCACCAACCAGAAGAGGTGGCCGGAGCCAAGAGGCTAAGAGCCCTGTATTGCCAAGATGGCTGAGTCACATAGGATCAGGCTGGGGGAAGGGAAGAGGAAGCTCAGCCCCTGAGAGGGAAAGGTTTAAGTAAGGTGAGGAGTTCTGGGAGGAGTCAACAGGGGCTGAGGGATGCTGGGAGAACTGGCCCGTGTCTGTCTTGATATGTTAATAGGCACCTCAGTTAGCCATTTGTCCCAAGTTTCTGAGACATAACCTTCTAGCCTTTTGTTGATGTTAAAGGAATGATGTAATCTCTTCTAGAACTACTTCCTGCTAAAACTGGGGTGATCTGGGAAGGCTGGAATGTCGCACAAAGCTGAGAAGGGAGACAGGTGTATTGTAGACTGGGTGGTAGCTGTTTTGCTCTCTGCCCAGGTTCTGTGGAACCACTTGGGACTAGTGAGATGCTGACAGCTCTGGAGGCCTCTGGGATATAGGCTTCAGGGAACACCAGCAGTGGCCGTTGAAGGCGGTTTGGGAGCATACATGCAGTTGATTGGCAATCTGCTGGGACAGATACAAACTAACAACAGAAGGTAAAGTTAGGGTAAAACTTCTGTCTTGGGTGTACATTTGGCACATCCCAAGACCAGGGGAAGGGGTTGCCCACCTTAGCTTGGTTGACAAGAGTACTTATCTCGAGTCCATTTGACCTGTAATAGGTGGATCCAAGTCTCATGACTCCCTGACAAGAATTTTATAAGTTTAGAAAAAGATAAAAGTTTTAGGTATATTAACATTAGCACCATTTGCATCTATACTGAATCCACTCTGTAGAGAAAGCAGTCCACTCCTGCCTCTGAGTCACAGTAAAGCCTTAGGGACCCAAAAATGAGTGGAGTTTAAGTGACATCCAGAGGGCCGGATGTGTAGATCGGACAGAGCTGATTTCCAAAGGAGAAGCACTCTTTCTCTATACTTAGAAGACTACCAGGGCTAGATTAAAAGTTTATCAGAACTCCATTGATTAATGTTAAAACCCTGATCTCTCCAAGTCTAACAATGGCATAGAGAGAGAATGAAATCTGACTTTATCTCTTTCAGAGTGAGGTCTGCCAGCAAAGTAGCTAGTGTCAGCCTCTCTCCGCAGGAGACCTAGCAGCTCTAGGACAAGAGTCCTGAGGCCTGATTTCAATGAACTGACCAGGCAGCTGCAGTCTTGGGTAAAGAGCTGGTCTGACTGCTGCTGTTTAACCAGCAAACCTACTCAGCCTAGCCAGCAGCGTCCTTGGAGAGCAGAGGCTAAGCCTCGGCAGGTGGTATAATCCAGATGACCTGTGCATCAGTTAAAGCACCAGGCTGACTGCTACCTGGGCAGTTACCGTAGGCTCCCATGGTCTGGGTGGCTTCACTGGGGGCAGTGGTCTGTCTTTGGCTATCAAACATGGCAGCATTAAATCATTAGCTGCAGCACTGAGCAGCACCAGTCTTTGGCTGCCAGGCCCAGAGTGTCTGAGAGGTTTTCCTGTGGATGAGGATTTAGGGGAACTACCTCACTCTGACCAGGCAGAGGACAGCAGACAGTCAACCCTCAGGGCTGAGCCCTGGCGGCAGGTGAGGCATGGGAACTTTTCCCAATGCTTACTTAGCCTTTCCACCATCTAGGTGGATTTGTTGGCTCCCATCTGTCTTCCTCCGAGACCTCACAGGCGCTGCTGCTTGGAGCTCGCAGTCCATTAAACATCTTAGATGCCGTATCCACCAGATCTCTCAAGAGTTTGAGGAAGGTGATCTATTAAGTATACCAGAGTTAAATAAACTTTACTTGTCTTTAGTTACTTCTTAAAGCAAGTAACTTTTTTCAAGGCTTAACTTGAAAGCACATACAGGGGACTAGAGAGGACTCGTCCTTGTGAATGACTCACAGTTGTACTTAGCATGGGGTCTTACTGCTGTGAACACACACCATGGCCAAGGCTGGCTCCCACAGGGTTAGGAGGAAGGTCGGTCTCATTGCCCATCCCCCCCAGTGACACACTTTCTCCAACAAGCCCACGCCTGCCTATTCCAACAAGGCCACACCTCCTAATCATGCCAGTCCCTGCGCCAAGCATATGGAAGCCACCACACGTGGCTGGCTATGCACATAGCTCTGAGAGTATTGAAGAGCATGGGTCCTTTACGAGGTCGGTAAGTTAACTGGTCATTAACTTACATGTCATAATTATCTTTAACAGTTTACAAGTTAGTGGCTTTTATAAGATTAGGATTTTACAGCTTTATCCCTACTAAGTTTAAGCCTTAAAAATTGCATGAAAGATTTAATTGAAGATCCTTTAGAACCAAAATAAGACTTTAAACTATAAATTCAGTTCATAAAGATTGGGGACTTAATTCCTTTATAGTGAGCACATCATTATAGGATATCAGAACTTTTTATATGACTCAGTTTAAACAAGAGTTGAATCCAAGTCTTATGGTTTGTATATGCTCAGCCCAGGGAGTGGTACTATTAGAAGGCGTGTCACTGTGGGTGTGAGCTATAAGACCCTCATCCTAGCTGCCTGGAAGTCAGTCTTCCACAAGCAGCCTTCGCATGAAGATGTAGAGCTCTCAGCCTGTACCATGCCTGCCTGGACGCTGCCACCTTGATGATAATGGACTGGACATCTGGACCTGTAAGCCAGCCCCAAGTAAATGTTGTTCTTTATAAGACTTGCCTTGGTCTGTTCACAGCAGTAAAACCCTAAGACACCAATTTAAATTCACAATATATCCTAAACAAAAGTTATATCACATATATAGTTATGTTGTAGAAATTAAAATTATCCATGTATAGGTTAACTATAAGCCTTTTGTTAAAAGGTTTAAGCCAAATTTTGCTACAGATTTTTTATTAAACCCAATAAATTTTCAAATCCTGAGATTAAAGACTGTTTACACAATAGTCTTTTTTTCCTTTAAAGATTTATTTATTTATTTATTATATATAAGTACACTGTAGCTGTCTTCAGACGCCCCAGAAGAGGGCATCAGATCCCAGGAACCACAAGGTTGTGAGCCACTATGTGGTTGCTGGGATTTGAACTCAAGACCTTTAGAAGAGCAACCAGTGCTCTTAACCGCTGAGCCAGCTCCCTAGCCCCTACACAATAGTCTTAAAAGATTTCTTGAGAACAAAGTGTAGAGAAATCATACTGTAACTTTAATTTTTTTAAACTTTATTTTTAATGATGGTTCTTAAATGCTTTAACCTCCCTGTTAACCCAAGGAGTAGTGGAAAAAAAGGATACTGGGAAGTGGGCCTGTTTAGAAAGGTGTTTTGGAGCAATTCCCACTTGTGTTGTCTAGAAATCAACAGTTTAGTTCACAGGTGAGCAGGCAGAAACAGCTTGATCCACACACAAACACCTCACGAATACACCAGCAGTCCAGCTTGATAGTCAGGATAGCAACAGCAGTGACACAGCCTAACTGACAGCCAGGCTTCAGACATGGTGCATCTCCACAGGGGGACCCGAAGGGACACCAGGAGTTCTTGGCTGGGCCTCTCTCAGGAAAGCGAAGATGTGAGACCCACAAGCGTTGCACAGCTGGCTGTACCAGCAAGCTAAACTCTGTCTCCATGAGTCCTATTTACACCCTCCAGACATCACATGTCCTTTTCCATGCTTGCTTTAGCAGAGCTTCCTCTCTCCTGTGTCCATTCCTTCACATGTCTGCCTCACAAACACCATCCAACTGACCTTCCAAAGAACCCTCAAGTTTCCACTTCATCATAGAGATAAAAGATTTTCAAGAATGGAAACTTGAAAAACCTTAGAGATAAGAGACTTTGGGATCATTTGCTTGTGTGGTGGCAGAAGTTGTTACAGTCTTTGAGAATTTGGAACTCAAGTGTGCATTAGCCATTGTGCTGTGTACTGGGGCAAAGCTGTTACAGTAAGACTAGTAAGATCTCTGGGTCCGTGGAAGAAATGGAATCTAAGGAGGAAAGGAGAAAGGGTCTCAAGACGCACTTCATGCCACAGGGAAGGTTCCAGTAAGCTCCAGGAGAGCTGAGACAGCAGTGCAGCCATGAAGGACAAGAAGAAACCTACAGGAGCCCCACGCGAGGCAGGGATCCAGTGTCTTAGAGACTGGAGGAGGGCACAGAGAAGCTGCAGGCTTAGTAAACAGAGAGTTGCCTGTGGTGGGGCCCCAGAGTGCATAGTAGGGAGATTCCCTCAGGGCAGGAGGCCTGGAAGGTGTGGCAGACTCCAGGAGGCCACAGAGAAGACACAAGTAACCAAGGAGAGATGGTTGGTTAAGAGCTGATGGGGGAAAAGCAGTGAAGAGGTGAACTCTAGATTTAGAATCAAGTATGATGGGAGCAGCAGGGACAAGTGTCCCACACAGACCTCAGGAGAGTCAGGTTGGCAGCTTGGTTGGAGAGGCCTAGTCCCAGTCTGTGGCTTTGGTACCAGATGAATGGGGAAAAAAAAAAAAAGAGGGAGCTCCTCCCAAAGTGTGAAGGAGATTCTTATTGTGGATGGAAGGGGGAAGCAAGCAGAGGGAGAGTCCAGCCTCAACATGGCCAGCTGACTAAACTAGATCAGGAAAGAAGAGGGGGGGCCCAGGCCAAGAGGCCAGCATAACCAAAATGGCTGCCTTAAAATGGGGGGGGGGGGGGAAGGAAGGGAAGCCCAGTCCCTGGGAGGAGCTGCAGGTCCTGAGGGATGCTGGGAGACCCAACAGGCATCCATTTTGATGTTAATAGGCACCTCTGCGACTTTCTGAGTTCTTGAGACTTAATATTATCCACAAATAGGAGGCAGAGCACGAGGTGGTGATGGTGTGAGAGTTTTGAACCTCAAAGCCCACTCGCTCCCAGTGACACCTCCTCCAGCAAGGTCACAGCTCCTAATCCTTCCCATCTTACTGAGGGTTTCTGTTGCTGTGAAGAGACCAAGACCACAGCAGCATTTGTAAAGAAAGCCATTTTCTTGGGGCTGGCTTATAGTTGCCAAGGGTTAGTCCTTGGGACTAGTTAGTTGCCAAGGGTTACTGTCATGGCAGGAAACATGGTGGCATGCCGGCAGGCGTGCTGCTGGAGAAGAAGTAGAAAGTTCTACATCTTTATCCACACCAGTAGCAGAAGTGAAAGTGACACTAGGTAGAGCTTAAGCAACTGAGACCTCAAAGCCCACCTCAAAGTGATATACTCTTCCTCTAGCAAGGCCACACCTCCTAATAGTGCCACTCCCTATGTGTCAAACATTCAAACACATGAGTCTTCAAAAGCCAATCCCATTAAAACCAACACACATACACACACACACACACACACCACACACACACACACACAAACCACACACACGGAGAATGGGAGGGGGGAGAGAGAGATGATACTGTGATGACAGGTATTATTTTGTATGCTGACTAAAAAAGTTAATTTCTGACGCCAAGCCCTTGTCATGAATTCTTTCCTTTACTTTTCAGGAACCCTGTGCAGTGTTACTGTACAGGCATGTTAGTAACTGGTTTTCTTGACTGGATTGACTGTGACAGAGTGAGAAAGAGAGTGTTAACCACAGACTCAGGTGTACATCTGTGCCACACATATGCCCAGTGCCCACACAAGTCGGAAGAGGATGTTGCATACCTGGGACAGGAGTTGCAGATGGTTATGAGCTACCACGTGGGTGCTAGGAGTCAAACCCAGGTCCATTGGAAAAGCAGCCAATGCTCCTAGCCACAGAGCCATCTCTCCAGGACACTGTAATGTTCTTAGATGTATCGCTATGCTATATAAGAAACTACAACCAAATATCTAGAAAAGATAGAAGGAGTGTTTAATGAAATGTTCATCTCTTAAGTAAATATGTCTTCCAGCTCATTGTGATAGCTTACATTTACCTATCATCTACCCTTGCACGAAAGATACTAGTAAAATCAAATGAAAAGATGTAATGGAAACGCTGAAACAATAAAGAGAAATAAAAGATGGAAGCTTAATTGGGTTTTTGTTAGCTATCTAAAGGGAAAGAGAGATTATCACTAACTATTTTATAAACAGATTGGAACAAATTCTAATAGTTTCCATTAAAAGCGATTATGTTGGAATAGTCCCATGTAAACCCTTAGAGGCTCTATAGAGTCAGTGTAATCGGTGCCTCGGAGAAACTCTAGACGAGGGTCAAAATTAGGCCTTCATCATGCAGGCACTACAGAGAGTGAAGACTGTCCCCAGTCTAAGGACTGCACACAAAGGAATACAGTGGGCCAGCAACCTGGAGGGTGAGTATCTGTACTATAGAAAACAGTTACAGAAAATGTTCATTTCAATATGAGTAGATAAATATTAATTAAAAGGGATCTATATTGAATATTGAAATTAATACCAATTTGGGGGACTGGAGACATGGCTCAGTGGTTAAGAGTACTGGCTTCACTTTGAGGACCCAGGGTCAGTTCTTACACCCACATGGTGGCTCACACTGCTGTCTCTAACTCTAGTTGCAGGGGATCCAGTGCCCTCTTCAGGCCTCCACAGGCACTGCATGCACACAGTACATAGATGTCACAGATATGAATGCAGGTAAAACACCCAGACACATACAATGACAAAATAAATATGAATTAGAATGTTTTGCACTATAGAACAAACAGATGGAAAACACAGGATACTCAAGAAGAGAAAGATTTAAAATAGAGGAGGGGGGAAGTCAGCCAGGTGTGGTTGAAGCACACCTTTAATCCCAGCACTCAGGAGGCAATTAGGCAGATCTGTCTGGGTTCAAGGCTAGCGTGGTCTACAAAGCCAGGTCCAGGACACCCAGGACTGTTATACAGAGAAAACTGTCTCTAAATATAAATAAATAAATAAATAAATAAATAAATAAATAAATAAATAAATAAATAATAAAATTTAAAAGTCAAAAAATAATAGAAGAAAATGTCCCAGTTTTGGAGTGAGAGGTTCTTCAAGTTGAAAGACTCCACAGAGTACTAAGCGATTTTTAAGAAAGACTTACCTATAGATAATCCTTTATAAACATGTATAAAAAAGTTATGATTCTAGAAGATTTTAGAAAAAAATAATACCTGGGTGTGATGATGTAGTCAGCCTGGAAGGCTGAGGCGGGAACCTGTGCTTTCACAGTCAGAAACTAGTGTTCGGGGAGGGCATGCAGGCGGGTAGAGAAGGCAGGCAGTGCAGGGCCCAGGGACACAGCTCACCCCGCCCTCAGCAGCCACTGGCTCACTTAGCTCTTGTTTGTAGCTGGGTAAGAACTAAGCTTTCTTCTCACCATATAGTAAGTGGGCAAAGAGTGGAGTTCCACCATGAGATTTTCATAGATGGTTGCAGAGTGCTATTACCATAGTTACCACCTCTGCATGCTGTCCTGCCCTCCCCACTTATACTGGTCCTCTCCTGACTGTGCCCCTTAATAGACAGGATCTCACTGTGTAGCCCACAATGACCTGGAAGTCGCCGTGTAGATCAGGCTGCCTTGGAATTCACAGAGATCCACCTGCCTCTGCCTCTGGATGCTGAGATCAAAGGTGTGCATTAGCACACCCAGCCTTTATGTCTTTTTAAAAAGAAAATCTGCATTCTTCATGGGAGAGAGAAATAAAAGTTATAATAGAAGACCAATGGAACATAAATAGAACAGAAAAACAAAGAGAAAAACACTCAGTGAAGAAAAACAGCAGGCTTAACTGAGTTAAGAACCATTGGAAAACAGCCACACAGGAGAGGCGGGAGACAGACAGCCCTGGCTGAGGCTGTGAGGAAGGGCTCTGAGCTCTCCTGTGAGGAGAAACTAGGCCTTCAGACTCTCAAGCATGCGGCTGAGAGTATATTTTCCTCAAGACTTATTGAAGCTTTATTCTGTGTCCAACAATCCTAAGCTTAGTAGTACAGAAGTACAAGTATCAGGCTGCTCACGTGTGGACAGAGCGTAGGTGTCTGTCACAGATGAGTGGGTGGCGCTACCCATGTAAAGTGGATGTAGAATTCCTTTAACAACAGCGTAGTGGTCATGAGCCATTTTAGTGCGTCCTTATCCTACACTGTGTTATTTCTTCACCATTTTAAAAGACAAGCTTGCTGGATTTAGCAGTTGGACTCTCGGGACTTGAAATATGCCATTCCACCTGATCATGGTATATGCTGTAATCCTAGCACTTGGGAGACTGAGACAGGAGGATAGCCATAAATTTGAGGCCAGCTTGGGCTACATGGTGAATTCAAGGCAAGTCTGCACTGTATAGAGACCCTGTCTTAGAGCATGTGCGCGCATGCGCGCGTACGTACACACACACATACACACACACACACACACACACACACACACACACACACGGAGCAGTAAACAATATTTTTTCCTTTAGTGACACTTTGATGCCAACATTTTGCCGTCCTTGACCTCCACCCCTAACGTTTATTCTCTTGTCTGACTTAGTGGTTTGTTGGCGATGCTTTCCCCTGTATCTGTGTTGGACTTGTATGGGGTTCAGATGTTGAAACTCCCCATTCTCGAGCCCCTCTCCTCACCAGGACACTGGTGCTCCTCACCAGGTCACTGGTGCTCCTCACCAGGTCACTGGTACTCCTCCCTCACACTACTGCCTTTCATCCAGGCCTGTGGAGCAGATGTTCAGTTCTTTGTCATCTCATCTGCTTGTGTCAGTCCTTGTGTTGAGCAGCTGTGACCCCGTGGCAGAAACTGTCTTTCCTTTTCAGGACCCTGTGCCTCTGAGTGGGGACCGGCATCCTTCCTGTAGGCTGCTTCTGGAGAGCAGAGCAGCCGGCTCTCGGGCCCATCTCCAGCCCCCTCAGACTGGAGGAAGCTAGCTGCCCTAAGGAGTGTGACAGGCCTTCCGAAGCTCCACTCCTTCCCGCCCTAGGTGCCAGATATGCAGTTGCCCACTGTCCCTTACTGTCCGGTGTCAGATCTGTCTGTCTGTGCCTTTTAGTTGTCTTGTCACCTTTGTGGGTCCTGACTGTTTCCATTCTTTCTCTTCCCAGAATGAAATCCATCCTTTGCCTACCCGGTCCCCTCATGCCCTCACCTACACGGTCCCCTTATGTCCTGGCTTTGATGGTTAATATGTAAATTACAAGCCTTTTCCCTAAGTTTATAAATGTAGGACACTGAATTTTCTGTAATCTAATGATCCTTCTGATGATAAGCACTGGAGTTTAAGTCCAACCTTTGAACTCAGACGTTCACCCTTTCTTCTCTGGTTACTGGTTCTTTTTACCATAGAGTCTGGCAGAGGACTTGTGTGTGTGAAACAGCAGTCTGCTTAGCAGCGCTGGCTGTGCGCTGCACTTGAGGGTTACTTGTAGCATGTGGTAATTGCAACAGTGATCATGAGAGCAGTTGAGTCATGACTCTGGCCCTGTTCCTAGATTATGTAATAGCAGACAAGACATTTGCTTTATTTGAGCCTGTCTCCTCACTGAGTAAAGTGCTATGCTGCCACATGATCTAAATTGTTAAGTTCAGATATCTTACATTTTATGAGAGAGCTACACATTATTCTACAGACAGACAGACAGATTTCTCATCCCTAAATTTATAAAATTTAAAGAGTTTATAAATTTTGCCTTAACTTTTCAAACTTGTACTCCAGGGAAGACCCAAAACTCCATATTAGAGAGTTGCTATTAAAGCGTGAAGTGTGATTTTGTTTTTAAAGTGTAACAGACAAGGAGTGCCTGTCTGAATACACAAGGTCATGGGCTTGCTCCCCAGCACCACATGAACCCAGATGTTGTCTTACACATCTGTAACCTCAGCACACAAAGGTTACGGATAGGAGGGTTGGGAGTTGAAGATCATCCTTGGGCTATGGTTTGGTTTGGATATGATGAACTGTCCCCCACTACGTGTGTTTAAACACCTGGTCCCAGCTGATGGTGCTGTTAGGAGTGCTGTGGAACCTTTAGGAGGTGGAGCCTCCCTGGAGAAGTAGGACACCAGGCGAGCCCTGAGGTTTTATAGCCTGGCCCCACTTCTGTTCATTCTGTGCACCCTGACCTAGGAGGTGAACTCCAGCCTGGGATTGCAGGTGTGCAGTTCCACACAGCTTTACAGTGCTGGGGTTTGAACTGGGAGCTTGCAGAGCGCTCTAGCAGTCCCGAGCCCTAGGCCCAGCTTTCATGCTCACACTGTTGATTGAGTCAGTAAAAGCTGACATTCCATGTCTTACACACACACACACATTCCTACATATCTGTGCTAATCACAGTGTTAAGATACAGAGCTTTCATTCCAGGGAATTAGCAGAATTCTGCAATGTTATAATCCGTAAGGAGACTGAACTTGTGGCCTCTGTTTCCCCAGGTATGTGTAACCCTCGGAATTACAGCGACACGCCCCCCACATCAAAGAGCACGGTGGAGGAGCTGCACGAGCCCATCCCCTCCCTGTTCCGGGCCCTGACAGAGGGCGACACCCAGCTGAACTGGAACATTGTCTCCTTCCCAGTGGCAGAGGAGTTGTCACACCACGAAAACCTGGTCTCCTTCTTAGAGACTGTGAACCAGCCGCACCACCAAAATGTGTCTGTGCCCAGTGGCAGCGACAAAGGTACCCATTCCACTCTGGTGTCCCTGTGGTTAGAACCTCACCAAACCTCCTAGGTCTGGTGTTTGAGTCAAACTTTAGCTATTCTTTATACACAGCATCTGTGTTTGCTCTCAGGTGTCTGCTGTGCTGCCCCATTGAATAACAAGGATTTTGTTATTGTGCCTGTGTGTGTTTGAGTGTGGGCACACACTATCACACTTGTGGAGGTCACAGGACAACTTTGCGGAGTCTGTCCTGCCCCTCCACTGTTGATTCCGGGACTAAACTCAGGCTGGGTGTGTGCAGCGAAAGCTCTGCCTTCTCGGCCAGCCTGCTGCCCATCAGCTAAGAAACAGTCTTCTAAGACAGCTCATCTCTAGGTGTAGACCATGCAGGCAGCTGTCAGTGCACGCGACTGTGATCACAGAAGAGACAAGAGAATGATCTCTGCTCATCTGAGAATCCTGTCAAAGAGCTTTTACTAGTGACAATAGATCATGTCATAATTTTGGAGTATTATAAACAGAATATAGTTTTGATATAAAGTTGTCCATGTTTTTCAATACAGGTTTATAGTAGAAGAATAATGTATTTATGAAAATACACTTGATGTGGCTGTTGTTTTAGGTTTGTGAGATAAGATCCCAAACGCAGCCCAGGCTGGCCTAGAACTTGCGGCAGTCCCCCATATAGGGCCACACTGGACTGCAGCTGCGTCCTACCCTGGCTCGCAGCTGTGCCTTACAGTGTTAGAGGAATTACGCACACACAGACGCTAGCATCTGAACTTCTTTCTTAATCTCACTATTGTGCCCTTCATTATAATCTGACCAGTATAAAATAGAACTTTGCACATTAACAATACAATCAGGACAGCCTTTGTTACAAGGCAGCCTGACCTTTGTCACGTGGTGGTGTGACCCTTGACTTGCTTCAGGCTTTGGGGATCCTGGGAATGTGCATTGTGACACAAATGCTCTGCTGCTGTTTTTTCATGCTGAAGTGTAATGAGTGTCACAGATACCTATTGATTCCGAAGTTTCTTCAACTCATGACGGTTTCAAACCAGATTTTGGAAACACAGAGCTAAGGGTTTCTTTGGTGCCTCTTCTTCCTCTTAGCATTTACACAGCTCAATTTGCAGTTTGTTTTGAACTGATAGGCTTACTTTTTTTACCTAGCTCTTTGGACTCTGATTACTCTTTGAGTCTGTAATGACTAGCCCATGGTAGGTTTTCAGTAAATATATATGGGATAAAGTTAGATGAAATGTATTTAGTGGGTTCTAGTTGTCAGTGATTGCTTGTTGCCAGCCCTTCTGGCCCCACTGCTCTGGTTTCCTCATTTCTAAAACACAAGCAGTGGGTAAGGGGCAGTGGGTAAGTTGCTCATTAGGGTGTGTGTGTGTGGTAAGGGGCAGACATTGCTGCAGTGTGTCGGCGAAGCCCTTTGCAGTGCACACAGCACACCGTGTGCAGTGCACACAGCACACCGTGTGCAGTGCACACAGCACACCGTGTGCAGTGCACACAGCACACCGTGTGCAGTGCACACAGCACACCGTGTGCAGTGCACACAGCACACCGTGTGCAGTGCACACAGCACGTCAGCAGAGCCCCGGGAAGTGCATCTCAGGTCAAACTCGGGAGAAGCTTGTATGGCGAGGACTTTGTGCACTGAGCCATCCCAGTAGCCTTTTTTCTTTCTTTGAAACTATTTTGATATGTATTTGAATTCATTGTGTAGCCCAGGTTAGCTTTGAACTCATGATCCTTCTGCCCCATCTGAGTGTTGGGAAGACATCTCTGTGTCACTGTGCCTGGCCTTCGCCCCACTCCCATGGACACTGTCGTCATCTCCAGGGTTCCATCCTCCAGTGCTGGGAAGCTTCGCTTGTTATCGCCATAGCACAGCCTTTTCTCCTCGGCCTCCCTCTGTTCATTCGTTCTCTGTGTGGCCCTATAAACAACTTAGTCCGAGCCAGATGAGGTGCCACATGCATGTATGCAATCCCAGGTCAGATGGCTGAGGCAAGGACATCTCGGCTGCAAGAGCAAGAGACCCCGTGTCCACAACAGCAGCGCATGTTCCTCCATCCTCAAGAGACCCCAACTGTCACCATGCGCTCTCTGTGAATGACTTACCCTCTTTAGCTTATTTCTGTTATATTTTACCATAGCTAGGCAGCTGCATGGGATTCACAACTTGCAAAGTTAAAAATGTGACTCTCCTGTTGGAGAGCAGGCCTAGAAAGTCTTTTTAGTCTACTTGCTGATGGGCATTGGTAATCACTGTGCAGCATTGGACTACTTGCTTGAGTACAAAGTCTCAGTACCTCTTTAGGACAGTGTTTTTCAAACATCTTTGGACTAGGGACATGTGTGTTTGGAGAAATGTCAGTAGGAAACAACTATGTTGCTTCACGGACCCTTGTTACACCAGACAGTCCAACCTCAGCTCGTGTCTTTGCTGCTTTCGTCTAAACTGAGCATCTGTCCCCAAATGAAGATCTTCTGTCGCTCATTTTTGTCCTGTGCTGATGGGCAGTGAGAGAACTGGACAGTGCAGTGGTTCTCTCTGAGTGAGCAGGAGCTCTTCCTGTCTGTACTGACACGTTCGTTTTCATTTCAGAGCACATGTGCACTGTGGTGTACTTTGATGACTGCATGTCTATACACCAGTGTAAGATATCCTGCGAGTCCATGGGGGCCTCCAAGTACCGCTGGTTTCATAACGCCTGCTGCGAGTGCGTGGGCCCAGAGTGCATCGACTATGGGAGCAAGACTGTCAAGTGTATGAACTGCATGTTTTAACGAGGGAGAAGAAGTGCAAACCAAAGCAGTAAGTCATGAAGTGTGCAGAAATCATGAGTGTAGTATGCTAGGAGTGTGTTAAATGATATTATTGTAACCGTGCTTTATGTTTGATGCCTGTTAGCATATGCCTTCCATTGGATTCAGTAGAACCTTAGTCACTTGAGAATCAGGTTCAGAGGAGTCCAGAAAAGGCCTGACCTTCTGACAGAAGGTGCTGTCTTCTTGCAGCTTCCCAAACGCTTTTTGTTTTAAACGTGATAGCACAGCCTGGTAGACACGTGGTTCTCACCTGCCGGTTCTAGAATTCCAGGCCCTGTAGTCACACCTCTCTCGATTGTGCCTTGGCTGGCTTATCTGCTTTATATGCAATTTATAATTCTAACAGCTCACATTCAAGCCACACCAAAACTTAATTTCATTTACATTGGTTTTAGAAAGTAGATGTTTACTATATTTTACAACAGAAAGATTTTACCTAGGGCCAGCGAGCCAGCTCAGTGGATAAAGGGGCTTGCTACCAAGCCTGATGACCTGAGTTTGATCCCCAGAGCCCATGTAGTGGAAGGAAAGCGCCAGCTCCTCTAAGATGTCCTCTGACCTTCGTATACATACAGTGACATGCATGCAGGTGTGCATGTGCGTGAACACACAAAAATAACTGTTTTAAAAAATGTAAACCTCCTACATGGTGAAATCTAAATCTGTCGTGTAGCGCTCTCAATGCTCACCCGCAGTGCTGGTGCAGCGATGTAGAGTTATCTCTGTTCATTGGTATAGCAGAGTTGCCTCTGCCAAGAGTCTCATGGCATACCTGTGAAACGTCAACAAATGCGCCATGAGGATCTGGGTCGAGAACAGCGAGGTGAAAGCAGCAGGGCTGTGACGACGCCCCCTGCGGCTCCGTGCAGAGCGCCAGGTGGCAACTGTCCCTTTCCAGGGCCACAGCACAGCTGAACATGAGGCTGCCAGGAGAGGGTCTGGCTCAGCACCAGCAAAGCAGCTGGGTCTCCAGCACATGTGAGAAGGACGAGGGCTGAAGAAGGGCGTGCAGGTGTGGGCGGAGAAGGGGAACTCCGAGGAGGGCCCACCTTAAAACCATTTGTGGTCACTTGTTTCTGAATATCTGAATCTAAATAAGTATCATTTTAAGAAGCTATATTTCTGAAATTACAGGGGGGAATCTGTTCACTATGTTTACTCCTAGCATACTACAGAATTATCTAGTTAGCTTCTTATACAGTATTTCAATAGTGATGAGCCTCAGTACTACATGCCCTTCACAGTAACAAAATTCTCACCTCAAGCATCAATCCAAGACAAATATTTATAATGCACAGGCTCGATTTTATAGAACTGTTTTTCTCTAGTGCATATCTGAATTAAGAGTAACTTTTTAGGAATAATCTTTATATGGCTACATATTTTAGTACATGAGAAATGTTCTTAAACACACTTTGTATTCTTATTTGAATAGTTACAAGATCATTTGTGGTATCGTGGCTATTCATTATGAACCATACTATTCCCAGTAGCTGACGAATATTCAAGAAATTCCAGCCTTCTAAGAAGCCGACGTAGAACGTGGATGTATGTGATTATTAAACATCAAGGTGTCCTCTCACTTTTACCTAGAGTGCCTCTCTTTAAAGGTGCCTTGGAGACATGTCAGCCCTTTCCTTCTGAGCTCCCGCAGGGCTGTGGGTTTTCTTGAAATCAGGAGTTGTGAAGGACCACAGCGAGCTGTTCCATCTCAGCTGCTGATTCTCAAGAAAGTTTACACTCTGACGGAAGAATGCTCAGATGGCCTCTAGCAGTATGTCTTGTGTTTTCTTTGTTTTTGTTGTTGCTGTCATGGTTTGGTTTGGTTTGTTTTGAGATCTCTGCGGCCCTGGATGGCCTGGAATTTGCTATGTAGACCAGGCGGCCATCCTCACATTTTCTTAATGATGGCCATAAACATTGTTAAAATATGTCGCCTTCTTTTTAAAACTTTTCATTATTAAAATTTAAAATACAGTGTGTCTTTTTTACCCTGTACATTTTCTATGAACAATTTTTTAAATCACTTGCTTTAAATTTTTTACTGCCTTGTTTTTCCCATTAGAAGTGATCCCCACTGAGATAAATTTTATAATCAAATTTTGTGTATTTCTCCTGGTTTGCCAAGACCTTGAAGAAATAGCAGCCATTCCCTGACAGGTTTGCACTCCCACCACAGAGAGGCTGACCAAGATGATCCAAGGATCGGGGCCAGCCCGGGTCCACAGAGATACTGCTCCGAAAGCACAACTCCCGTGCTCGGCATTTGGAGTAGTGCTTTGTTCCTAGATTGAAATTAAATATTCAGGAACTAGCTGCCTCCCAGAAGCTAGCGCAGTCTCGCCCTTCCACACCATTCCAGCAGCTACGCTCCCTTACTGAAGAGTACGTAATAGTTTATGGTTCTTTTTCAATAAAAAACGATGTTTTTCTTATAGCCAGATGCAAAGACACTGGACTTTACGGGCTGAGGTTGAACCCTGATGCCCGGGCTCTCCCTGTCGCGGTGCAGCCCCAGTTCCACCCCAGTACTAACAAGAGACAAACACTAGCTTGTGAATCTAAATTCATTTGTTGTTACTAAATTCATTTGTACTTACTTCCCTATAGCAAGAGAAGGGCAGGTTTTTTTTTTTTTTTATAACATTTATGATAAAACAATGTTTTCCCTATACATTTAGTTAGGACTGCAGCTTATTCATAATTAAGGTACAAAAGCAAAACATATTCAAGTAAAATGTACTATTTTTTTACGCAGGATGCTGTGAAAGAGGCCTTCACACCACAGTATAACTTGTAAAGTTTCAGAAAATAACGTTGTTAGCATATTTGAACAAATATTTGGAATTTTTAAAAAGCATCAATTTAGAAAAAAAGAAAGTGAAACTCTGGAAAATGAGATGCTGAGACTGGGTTATGGTTTAAAGGTCTGTACTTAGGAAGCATCTTTAAGGACTTTAAAGACTTTGTTCATTCCCAAGAGTCTATGCTGATTGCATTTAACATGACTGACAATTTAAATATGTAATTGTGTACATTTTCATTGGTTGTCTCTGTAGTCAAAAAGGTATTTTAATAAAAAATAGAAATGACTGTGAGTTGAGTCATGTTTTTTATTAATTTCTGCAGAGAACGCTGACTGTGGTGTTAACACTCCTACCTTGCAGGATGTCCCCACAGAGTCCGCTGGGCCAGCTCGTACTAGTGTGAAGCAAATGCGTCACCTTTCTGCTCCTGCAGGCCATGACTGCAGCTGCCTTACAGAGTGATTTAGCAGACAGACCTGACAGGCGTGTCATGTGACAGGCAGCCATGAGTGTGGCCCAGCACATTTGGGTCTCACTGTGGTATTGCTGTGAAGAGACACCACAATCAAGGCAGCTTATGAAGAAAGCGCTTAACTGACAGCTTGCTTTATGGTTCTGAGGTTGGTCCCTGGTCGTCATGGCGGGGATCAGGCAGCAGATAGGTAGGCACAGTGCTGGAGCAGTGACGGAGTGCTGATTCACAAACTTAGTACATCGGATGCCATGACAGAACCACCATTCAGGCCTTGAAGCCCAACACATAGCAACACCACCCACCAAGGCAGGAGCGAAGACCTAGCCCGCCTGCCAAAGCAGGAGACCCAGCCAAAGCAGCAGCCCAGGGTGTGGCTGGGCCAATCCTCGAGGGAAATTCCTATTTGTACTAACCCTGCAGTTCTGCTTCTTGCTAACTGAAATGTGCCAACCAGGGTATGGGTTTTTGTGAATAAAAAATAAAATAAAAAGGCCTGGGCTGCATGGTTTGGGCAAGTTCCCTGTGCGGCCAACAGGGAAGACTTTCTATTTGGCTTTAGGGCTGTCCAAGGGGTAGTCTCTGGGGAGCTTACCTGGCAACAGCAGCAGGCAGAGTGATGGAGGCTGGCCTGCTGTGGGCTTCTGAAACCTTAAAGTCCACCCCCAGTGACACACCTACACACCTCCTACCCCTTGCTAAGTAGTCCCTCTACTGGGAGCCAAACCTTCAGATATGTGAGCCCACGAAGGCCGTTCTCATTCAAACCACCGCACGGAGTAAAATGTATGCCATGTCAGAGAACACGTAAGTGCTGTGATTGGTGTGTAGAGGATGTTGTACCGAAGAGAGAAGATGAGGAGATGGAGATTGAGGAGAGGCAGGAAAGCTGTTCCAGTGGCACACAGTGCTGCGGAGGCTGGAGCTGAGGTGCACATGGGAGGCCACACCCGAAGCTTCGGTGCTCAGACATCCAGGAGGCAGAACAGTGCCAGGCGCACCTGTCCCTTCAAGGCGCTGGCAGGAGCCATGGTGCACACCTATAATCCCAGCACTGGTGAGGCAAGAGGATCTCTGCTCTCTCTGAGTTCAAGGTCAGCATGGTCCACATAGCAAGCTCCATATAAGACAATGTAGAGAGATTCTATTTTTTTTAAATTGGTACATATTAATTAGACATACTTGTGGGATACAGTGTGTAATGATCACACACACACACACACATCTGTCACCTCAAACATTGACTTTTTGTGTTACGATTATTTGAAAATGTACTGGTTCGTTAAATTCTATTAGTTCCTGCCAGCAGTGGTTCTCCTGTCCTGCTGTGGAACACCCCAGTGAGCCCCGCCCATCTGTACTGTTTCCAGTGGTCCGACCCCTTGCTTCCCAGCCTCTGGTGACCACGGCTCCTGCTCTACTCTGCTGCCCCCACGTGACATACAGAGCTTTGTTGTCTAAGTCCAGCTCACATAACATCCCCTTGCACCCGTGGAGATGCAGAATCCAGTTTCCCATGTGGTTATATAGCCCTGAGAATGTCTACTCTTCCTGTATCCAAACAACCTGGCAGTCCCCTCGACCAAGGGGATGGGGGGAAGGCTGCAGTGCAGAGTTGGGGAGATGTTTTAGGAATCGTGGGTCTTTAATATTTTGATTTTGATTATTTTCTTTTTTATCCAATAAAAAGCAAATTTATTTTACCCAATGTTGGCCAAAAATGATTGGAGGTCATTGTTTTGGCCAAAGCTTTTGCAGCAACAAGCAGGACAAACTAGCCTCTTCCCCGCCCACCCCCACCCCCCAGACCCAGACCTTAGGAAAGCTGGCCAGTCCTCCAAGAGGCCAGTTTTCCCTGCAAGCGCAGACTCCAGTCTATCTGAGCAAAAGAAAGGCCGCCTGCTTTAATTGTTACCAAAAATAGCTAGATGCAGGAGATTGTAACCAGTCAAGTCGTTTTTTCTATGCCATTCCCTTAATCTAAATTTGTGACACCCGCTGTTTTGGTGAGAGTCCTCAATGTTTTGTAGAGGACACACCCTGATCGATAAATATCTAGTAGAAGTCAATTAGATGTGTGACTCAAACTATTACAGTGTCATCTTTGACTCAATTTAATTTTCAAGGCAATCTGATTTTATTGTCTAGGCTGGCCTTAAACTCCTGGGCTCAAGTGACCTGGCCCAAGCCTGAGTCACTAAGCCTAGAGACTTAAGTCACGCTCTCCTTTTAACCTGCAGCTTCAGCATTGAAAAGGTACACGGAGAAAGCCTCCTTCCCCCCCACCTCCTGCTGGCACTGGGGCCTGGGGAGTTCTCAGCTGGATCTTGGGAAACTCGAGACCCCTATCTGCTGGCCAGAGAGACAAAACTTCCCCTTACTGGATTTTTTTTTTTTTTTTTTTTTTTTTGATTTGGTGTTTTCAAGACAGGGTTTCTCTGTGTAGCCCTGGCTGTCCTGAAACTCACTCTGTAGACCAGTCTGGACTCGAACTCAGAAATCCGCCTGCCTCTGCCTCCCAGAGTGCTGGGATTACAGGCGTGCTCCACCACCGCCCGGCCTCCCTTACTGGATTTTGAGAAGCCACTGAGGCTAGTCACAGCCACCGCACAATATGGCAAGATGATTGTGTGGCATGTGACCTCTATCCTCCTGGTGTAGCCAGCTCATCTCACATACCTGTGAAGGTAGTGCCTGCTCCCTTCTCCAGTAAATAAGGCCTTTGTGCCCCTGGGCCTCAAAGCCCAGAGTTACCCGGCAGGGAGTCAGAGCAATAGTGAACAGCCAGGCTTTTGTTTTTCAGAAACATCTCCTGCTTCAGGTACTCTGCTGTTTTGCCAGAAAGATGTAATAAAGTCAGAATCAAGAAAGGTGTGAGGGGTTAGAGAGATGGCTCAGTGGTTAGGAGCACTGACTGTTCTTCCGAAGGTCCCAGGTTCAAACCCCAGCAACCATGTGGGGGCTCACAACCATCTGTAATGAGATCTGATGCCCTCTTCTGTGTGTCTGAAGACAGCTACAATGTACATATAACAATAAATACATCTTTGGGCCAGAGTGAGCAGAGGTTCTGAGTTCAATTCCCAGCAACCACATGATGGCTCACAACCATCTGTACAGCTGCAGTGTACTCATATACATAAAATAAACCTTTAAAAAGAGAGAGAGATTTGTTTCTTACGATTTATTTTTAAGAGAGAGAGAGAGAGAGAGAATAGAATGTGCCGACTCCTCACAGAAGAGCAAGTTCAGGCCGCATAATAAGGATACACTGAGCTTTCACAATTACTCTAAAAAGAGAAATAGGCTTGGGACAAATTTATGATCAAGTAAAAACCTTCATTCCAGGTCAGGTCCAAGGATGAGGCCACTAGAGTGCACTATGATAAAGCCAGGCCACACGCAAATGTTGCTCTGAACTTATGATAAGCTTACAGAGTGAAACACTGGTTTGAACTTGCTTTGGACATCCTTCTGTCATTCCCCTTTTGTGCAACATTTGATCTGCAAGGTAATTTTCTGAAGAACTTTTGTCTCAGAAGGTATAAGAAGGCCAGAAAGAAGGAAAAAAGTGGTAACAACCAAATGTGTGTGGGGGCCTCTGCCCTATCCATCCAAATGCATATATGTATATATGTTTGTCTCTACATACAGTATGTTGGAATATGTGTATGTACATAAATATGCATAAATACTCGTGCAGCTGATAAGACAGACTGTCAGACCTGACCAGAGTGTATGTCTGTACATATTGCCTGCATAAAAGATTTTTTTTCTGCATGCATGACTTTCTTTTCCATCTTTTTCTGGCTCTCAGGGAGTTAACGCCTCTCACTAATCAGTGAGGGGCTCATGAGTAAAGGAACAACTCCCCCAGCCCCACTGTTAAACAGCAAGTGTTTCTCACCAGAAGCCAGTGGTTTCTGGCCCCAGAAAAGCAAGAGTTAGGAAAGAAAAGATTTACTAGAAAAGAGTAAGCTACTTTTGCCCCTAACCATCACTACTTTTGCAATACTTGCCCTTGCAATCGCCAATGCATCGTCCCCATTTCTGCCTTCCCCAAGAAACCTCTTGCTACCGGGAAGCCCTGCCCCCACCCACCCCCACTCTGCAATCACCCTGTCTAACACACTTCGGCCAGTCCTGCTTCTGTTGCCCCCACCCCTACCCCAAGTTCTGCATAAGTCATTCCTTCTGCTGGCCCGGACGTTCTCATAGACTGTGGTTCTGGACTGATGGGGTCTCAAATGCTGTCTGTTTGCACAGGTCTTCTTTGCCCCTCTTCCTTCCGATGGCCCATTACCCTGCTTTAATTAATCCTTCATACCAGACATACCCCCTAAAGGTAGCCTTAATGACTGCTTACTATCTGTTCTTGGGGCCCAAACAGGCAGAGCCTCTGCGACTGTGGGAGGATAACTGTACCCTCCATGTTTGTTTTGGAAGGTGGGTCCCAGTGTGGCATGATTGGGAGGGTCTCTGCATCTGTCTCCATCAGCTGCTGGGGGAAGCCTCTTAGAGGACAGCTATGTCAGCTTCCTGTCTACAAGTACAGGACTTTAGCCCCAGCACTGGGGAGGCAGAGGCAGGCAGATCTCTGTGAGTTCCAGGACAGCCAGGGCTACATAGAAGAACCCTGTCTTAAAAAACCAAAGGGAGCCAGGCAGTGGTGGCGCACACCTGTAATCCCAGCACTTGGGAGGCAGAGGCAGGTGGATTTCTGAGTTCAAGGCCAGCCTGGTCTACAGAGTGAGCTCCAGGACAGCCAGGGCTGCACAGAGAAACCCTGTCTCAAAAAAACCAAAAAAGAGAAGAAAGAGAAAGAAAGAAAGAAAGAAAGAAAGAAAGAAAGAAAGAAAGAAAGAAAGAAAGAAAGAAAGAAAGAAAGAAAGAAAGAAAGAAAGAAAGAAAGAAAGAAAGAAAGAAAAGAAAGAAAAACTGAAGGGAGGGAGAGGGAGGGATGTATTTTTAAAGACTATTTTTAATCACATAAAACACTAGCCCAGGTTTGCATCTGTTAGCAAGGCTTGTAATGTATGAAACTACTGTTTCCCTCAGCCTTTCTGTGGCTCCATCCTCCTGCCCAGATCTCAACTCAGAATGCCCTCATCATTGCCGCCATACAAAAAGACTTTACTTCCTGGTGGGGCCAGGGCTTCCAGCATGGAAGGAAGCACCGGAGGTACTCGTGCTAAGGTAACTGATCCTGTATTAGGGCAAACCTTCCCTGCAAGAGTAGCAGCTCTCATGTGTGAGCAGTTTTGAATAGACTTTCCAGATTTCCTCCCAGGGATCTTTTAGCAGAAGAGCACGCACGCACAAAGCTCCTCCTCCGGGCTGCAGTGCACGTCCTGGCTCCGCTCCTGCAGCCGGGGCAGGGGGCCAGACATGTTCATGCTCTAAGGCTCCAAAACAATGACAGAGACGACAAAACGAAGCTGATGTGACTCCTTGAAGGAGGTGGCCTCCAGCGGGCGAGGGCCGCTCACCGCAGTCCAAGAGCGCAGCTATTCAGGGATCCTGGTGACCTTTGAACAGCAGGGCAGCCGCCCTCCTGGGCTGTGCAGAGAGGGGTCGTCCCCAGCATGCCAAACAGCTGTGTCCCGTTCAGCTGCCAGTCTCCTCCTGCTGTCCTTGATTTCTGAATAAACAGCAGAACATCCACGAACGTGGCAGAAGAGGAGAAATTATTTCTTATTCAACACTTGATTCTTCTGATGCTAATGAGTTAGGCAGATGGACTGGAAAAAAATCCATCATTTCAGATGCTTTCAAATGCTGATCTTCCCACTGGAGCTATAGACAGCCAGGCTTGCAATTGGGACCCTTCTCCAGGGGAGCAGAGACAGCACCTGCAGAGCATGGTACATATCCAACAGGCCCAGGCACGGAAGGAGAGCGCCTCTCCTGGAACTCAGAGCTTATCCAGGCCAACTGCATCCAGGGTAGGACACCTCTCCCATCATTCCCAAGTCAGCAATGGTATGGCCTGTGTGTGTATTGTCTCCATACCTGTGCTGGCTCGTTTTACGTCAGCTAGACACAGCTGGAGTCATCTGAGAAATGGGACCCTCAATTGAGAAAAAACATGCTTTCCTAAGATTGAGCTTGTAGGCAAGCCTGTAACGCATTTTCTTAATTAGTGATTAATGGGGAGAACTCACTCTGTTGTGGGTGGTTCCATCCCTGGGCTGGTGGTCCTGGGTTCTATAAGAAAGCAGGCTGTACAAACCAGTAAGCAGCACCCCTCTGTGGCCTCTGCATCGACTCCTGCGTCCAGGTTCCTGCCCTGCTCCAGTTCCTCTCCTGACTTCCTTTGGTGATGAACAGTGCTGTGGAAGTATAAGCCAAGTAAACCTTTCCTCCTAACTTGCTTTTGGCCATGGTGTTGGTGATCACACCTACATGCTTCTTTTCTTTCCTTTCCTTTGTATGTTTGTGTGTGTGATGTGTGCATATATGTGTGCATATGTATGTGTACTGTGTGTGCATATATGTGTGTGCTGTGTATATATGTATGCATATGTGTGCATATATGTGCATGTTGTGTGTGCATATATGTGTATGCATATGTGTATGTGCATATGTGTGTGCATATATGTATGTGCATATATGTATGTGTTGTGTGTGCATATATGTGTGTGCTGTGTGTGTGCATGTGAATGTACATATGTGTGTGTACTGGGTGTATGTGTGTACATATGTGTGGTGGCCAAAAGACACCTTTGGTGTCATTCTTTGGAAGCCATATAGGTTGTTTTTTGAGACAAAGTTTCCAGGTGGCCAGCGAGCCTCGGAAACCATCTCTGCCTCCTCGGTGACAAGTTGACTGGACCACCACACCCAGGTTTGTTTGGTTGGTTGGTTTTGGATTTCGTTTTCTTTTCCGTGGGTCCTAGGGATGGAACCCAAGCACTTCACTGACAGGGCAGTCTCCGCCCTGCTCTTTAGGAAGCATGCCCACTGACTCCTGGCACAGAGGGGCCAAGAAATCAGCAGGGAGGAGCGGTGCTGGGAGCGGGCACCAGAGGCTGCGCTGCTGACAAGGCTGGGCACAAACAAGTCAGGTCAAAACCATCCTAATTACACAGGGCTGGGGAGGGCGGGGTTGCTGGGCTGCCCGAGTCACAGCTGTGACAGGGAAGAAAGGCTGAAGAGTGTGAGAAACAGAGGGCACAGCCCAGGTGCATACAAGGCGGGGCCACTTCTCGGGCTCCTTCGCTGAGGCACGCAGACCCACCTGGATTCCAGAATTCTCCTCAGCCCCAGTGTGCATGCCTGTGCCTGCATGGGCCAGCAGGGACTTTCTTACCACAATCCTATTGGTTCTTGATAAATTTCAGTTGATGTTGACAGTCCAAACCCTAAGAGATAAAATATTCTAGACGTTTTTGTCTCTACACAAATCTAACTATAGCTATAAGATGAAAAGATTACCTCAGTGTTATAGGATTGCATAGGCTTGTGATAGTCTCTAAACAGCTGTTACCTGCATGGTGAAATCCAGTCCGGTGCTATCCTTACTAGACCTATGTCCCTGACACCTTCAACAGACCTGCCACTGAGTTGTGGGCATTCTTCCCGGTCAGGCTACCTTCCAGGAGCCTGGATATCTCACACCCATCTGCCTGGGTTCCATTAACAGGAAACACACAGTGCTTAGCACTTCTGGGAGTTCCTGGGTCATTTTTCCATAACAGAGACATAATTTTCATTAAAACTCCATCCGTAAAATGCTCACAGCACAGAAGAACAGAGAGTTCAATCCCAGCACTCACATAAAAAGTATGCAAGTAGGCCTCCCTCGTCATCCCAGAGATGGGGGGTGGAGGCAGATGGATCCCTGAAGCGAACTGGACAGCCAGCCTCCCTTAATGACTCCATCGAACACCGAGGTGGGGCCAGGTAGATGACTCAGCAGGTAGAGAGAGGTGCTTGTTACAGAGCCTGGCAACTTCAGCTCAATCCCCAGGTCCCACGGTGAAGCTGAGAGCCTGCTCCTGAAAGCTGTCCTCTGACCTAGACATGCCCATAATCCATCTGCCCATCAACAAGGGTAAAAAGTTGTTGGAAAAGCAAGGTGATCCTGAAGAAAGATGTCTGAGTTGACCTCTGACCTCCATATACAGCACGTATGTAAACAGGTACCTGCACACATCAAGCAGGAAGCATGACATCTGATTCTGTTTGTTTTAAGGTATTTACATGTATGTGTGTGTGTTTGTGTATGTGATATTAGTGTGAGATATCTATGTTGACCTGTACATTATGAACTTCCTGTAGGTCAGAGGAATATGTTTCTGACTTCCTCTATAACTTTCCTACTTTATTTTCTGAGTCTGTCCTTCACTGATTGACAAGACTGGCTAGCCAATGAACTCCTGGGATCTTCCTGTCTCCACTCTCCAGACCTGGGATTACAGGTATGTGCAGCCCTGCCTGGCTTCTATGTGGGTGCTGGGGATCTGAACTCAGGTCCCCATGCAACTACAAAGAACTTGTAGTAGTCTCTTTCCTTACTGAGGCATCTCCCCAATCCCTGAGCCAGCAGTTTGGGGCCACCTTGGGCATGTGTCCTATTTAGCATTAACTGTCAGCTTGGCACGGTCTAGTTCATCTGAGAAGACACCATGAAGGAACCGCCTCCATCAGGTTGGCCTCTGAGCACTTCTGTTGGGGATTTTCTTGATCATTAGTTGATGCAGGAGGGTGTAGCCCATTGTGGACAGCGCCATATCTGGAGAGATGGTTCTGGGTCTGGGCTATGTAAGAAAGCTAGTTAAACACAAGCCTGTGAGTGAGACAGAAAGCAGTGTTCCTTTGTGGTTCCTGCCTCTGAGTTTTTGCCTTGAGTTACCTCAATGATGACATTGAAGTGTAAGCTAAATAAACCCTTTCCTATCCAACTTACTTTTGGTCTGAGTGTTTTTATCACATCAACAGAAAAACTAGGAGAACAACATAGACACACACACACACACACACACACACACACGCACACGCACACGCACACGCACACGCACCACTTCCCACTTTCTTCTCAGAGGATCAAACTCAGAGCCCACAAAGCCCTCAGCGGCTGCCTCTTCACCTCCAGGGCTCCCTTTCTGGAGTCCTGCCTGGTGCTCTGGAGATAAGAGGTGTTTCTGGTCCCCATGCATCCAGGGACTCCCTGTGCCTGAAATGCCGTCTAAATGACCACATCGAAGCTGGCACCAAGTTCAGCACATATTGTGCTATGGTCTAACAGGACAGCAGTCTCAAAGCTGAGGTGTGGCTCAGAAGCACAGCATTTGGGTCCCCCAGAAACATAAAGAGAAGAGGACAAGAGGAGATGGCCATCTGTCAGCACCACACCACGTCAGCACCACTCATTCAATGATGACCTCCCCCAGGGCTCTACCTGTCCAGACCTGCTGTGAAGAGGCCCTTGGGCTCCTGATAAGGCCTTTACTAAAAGTCTCTGGTTTGCTCCTTAATTGCTGCAGGGACCAGGGCTGTTCACGTAGTGTCTGAGTCTCATGCAAACCAAAGGTTAGAAATGTTTCCCTTGAAGGGGGAGGGATGCGTGAGCTGGCTGACTGGAAATGTATTCCATAGCTGCCTGCAGCTATTACGAACTGTGTTGCTGGAACAGAAGCTGAGGGATGGATGGAGAAGGGGCGAAAAGAAAGAAGGGCCAGGACAATATTTTACTGATAGAGGCCGAAACTTTAATGGCGGTCAGACCTTTTAACAGTTTGGGCAAACCCTTCCCCTCAGACTCGGGGTGGAGTTCTGACGGAAGTTGTCTAGCTTCTCCTGGAGGTCCTTGTCTCACTGCTCAGCAGCTGGGTGGGTCACCTGCTTAATTCAGGAATTCGTAGACCTGAGGAACACTGAGCTTACCCTTCACTCTAAGCTTCTCCACCCTAGGATAAAAACTCCTGCTGTGCGTGTGGAATGACTCCCCATTATGGCTCTGTACAGGAAAGGAGCCTCGTGTTCCTCTTATGTGTGCTGAGTCCCCTGCTACACCATAGCAATGTCCTCCTGGATGGCTTCTATCTGAAATTGTCTTAAATCTTGGGACATTTTCTCTCTGGCCAGCTCTGGCAGGGAAAACATACCGTTGGCTGTCCCATCAAAGGGCGCACGGATTCCTTCTCTGAGGGCATATGGAAACACAAGCAACATGTGGCCTCAATTATGGTCATGACAATGCATCTGACAGGGCACACATGTTCCATTGTAGACACAGTGCTGGGGAGTGCAGTGGAGACAGTCATGGGGCTGAGTGACAAGAGGGACGCTGTGAGCTGCTCTGTGCCCAAGCCAAGAGTTGGGAATGAACATTTGGATGAAGCATCTAAACGGCTTGGAGGGGCTTGGTGGTGTGGTACCGGCCGCGTATCAATCCCCCCCCCCCCATCCGTATGCCACGAACCACCCAAACTTTCACGGACTTTCTTCTCTGCCCCATTTTGCTGGTGGCTGGTTGCTTTGCTTGTTTTGCTTTTAGATGAGGTCATCTGTGTAGCCGGGACTAGCTTTGAACTCAGTGTAGCCAGACAGGGTTCACATTAGCAACCTTCCTGTTTAGCCACCAAGTGCTTGGACTGCCGGTGTGGGCCACTAGGCCCTAGGCTAACCAGTGATCAGCTGTAACATAAGACCTCTTCTTTGGTGGGCTGGAGAGATGGCTCAGTGGTTGAGAGCACTGACTGCTCTTCTGACGGTCCTGAGTTCAAATCCCAGCAACCACATGGTGGCTCACAACCATCCATAATGAGTTCTCACACCCTCTTCTGGAGTGTCTGGAGACAGCTACAGTGTACTTACATATAATAAATAAATTTAAAAGAAATACATTTTTTTTAGATCCACAAAATCCATTAAAAGATAAACTGGGGTATGTTAAACTTTTTTTGGGTGGTGGCACACGCTTTTAATCCCAGCAGTTGGGAGGCAGAAGCAGACACATCTCTGAGTTGAAGACCAGCCTGGTCTACAGAGTGAGTTCCAGAACAGCCAGGGCTACACAGAGAAACCCTGTTTCTAAAATCAAACAAAATCAAAAACAAAAGAACCCCCTCAAGAAAAACCTTTTTTGTTGTTGTTTAAACAATAAGAGTTACTTTTCTCACTATTCTGGAGATAATAAACCTAAGACATGATATCAGTGGGGTGGGCTTCCTCTGATGGCAATCTCCTTAGTTTGTGGATTACATTCTTCTCAGACTTCTCAGACTTCTCAGAGGGAAGAACATACAACCTTCCCTCTCTGTGGGATGTAATTGCCTCTTCATAGATATTGATTGATTGATTGATTATAGTGCTGGAAACAGAACACAGGGCTCACATTCTACCACTGAACTATTTTTCTTGGTTCAGCCCTATTTTTTAAAAGATTTATTTATTTTATGTATATGAGCACACCACCATTGCTCTCTTCAGAAGAGGGCGTCAGATCTCATTACAGATGGTTGTGAGCCACCATGTGGTTGCTGGGAATTGAACTCAAAGACCTCTGGAAGAGCAGCCAATGATCTTAACTGCTGAGCCATCTCTCTAGCTCAGCCCTATTATTTTCAGTTGATACATAATTGCCCATATCTATGGGGTACAGCCTAACATTGCATCATATGTGTACACTGTATAATAGGATTAGATTAAATTAATTGGCATGCTCATCACCACAGACATTTACCGTTTCTCTGGGTTGGGGATCATTCAGAACCCATTTGACACTGTGATGGGTAGTCTCAGTTATTAACCTGGTAAGTCCAGAGCTTCCCAGGACATGACCTCATTCTTGCAGGGGAGTCATAGCCAGAAAGTCTGCCTTCGCCTTGAAAACAGTCTGGATTTATAGGGACTTTGGATCAGAAAGATGTACGTGTTGCTTACTGATGATATAGGTTTTTTAAAACTTTTAAAGAAAGTTTTGGGCTGGAGAGATGGCTCAGAGGTTAAGAGCACTGACTGCTCTTCCGAAGGTCCTGAGTTCAATTCCCAGGAACCTCATGGTGGCTCACAATCATCTGTAATGGGATCTGATGCCCTCTTCTGGGGTGTCTGAAGACAGCTACAGTGTACTGTCTTAGATATAATAATAAATAAATCTTTGGGCCGGAGTGAGCAGAGGTCCTGAATTCAATTCCCAGCCACCACACAATGGCTCACAACCATCTGGACAGCTACAGTGTACTCATATATACAAACCTTAAAAAAGATGAAGTTTAAATTACTGAGTTTCTTAAATGAAAAGGCTTCAAAACTGAGACACACTGACCTGCCAGCCTAAATAGATCTCATTTGTAAAATGCAGGCCTTGCTTTTCCCAGGCCCACCAGGTTGCCTGCTGAGAAGGCAGACTAGAGGACAGCTTTACCCTGCTGACAGGTTTCACAAGAAAGCAAACTCACAAAACAGGTTCCGGTGAAGGACAAGCACGAGCCA
This sequence comes from Apodemus sylvaticus, assembly GCF_947179515.1. Classification (NCBI taxonomy): domain Eukaryota; kingdom Metazoa; phylum Chordata; class Mammalia; order Rodentia; family Muridae; genus Apodemus; species Apodemus sylvaticus. Next base: position 7,935,310 of record NC_067480.1, read on the forward strand.
CCATGCTGTTGTTATTGACTAAAAGTTTACTTTTTACTGCTCCTTTATTAAAAAAAAATAGTTATTAGGGGCTGAAGAGATAGCTCCGAGGCTATGAGCATGCACTGCTCTTCCGAAGGTCCTGAGTTCGATTCCCAGCACCCACATGGCAGCTTACAACTGTCTGGTGCTGTCTTCTGGTGTGCAGATGTACATGCAGACAAAGTACCCATACACATAAAACACATAAACAATAAATATTTTAAAATATTAAAATAAAAAGCTGCTTTTCAGCGACTGCTCTCAGTGGCCAAACATATCCCATGGTAAACAATTGGATCTTTCCAGATGAAAAGAAAGAGTTTAAAGTCTATGTAGGTTTGTTTCTATGGGAGGATTTCAGTGTAGACTGTAAACCGTGATCACACGAACACCTTCTGTCCCAGGCTATGCCTGCCACAGCAGGTTCCCGTTCCGCCAACAGACTCCATCCAGGAATCAACTGAGGCACTTTGGGGCGAACTGCTCTAAAACGGCCTGAACTTCCCTAGCTCTTGTGGTCCTACAAAGCCAGTGAGCCTTGGTTTTACTGAACGCTGATGCTGACCCAGCCAGTCAGTGTGAGCGTTCCCTGTCTGGTCAGGTTTGGTCAGTGAGCCAGATGTTTCCAATGGAATGTCCCAGATCTCTGACATCCCCCTCCCGGCCTTTAACTACCATTCCAGCCTCTAGGCCCAGCCTTGACTAAGCGACTAAAACACACCTTGTCGTCAACAAAAGGCTGGAATGTGTGCTCTCGGGCACTCCAGATGTCTAGGTGTCTAGAAATGAGCTCAAGCTGAACTATAGATTTCTGGCAGTTGGATAAAATCCAGCATTCCTCAGGATCTTGAGAAACAGACTCCCTTCCCTCAAAAGCAGTCATTTCCCTTGCTCTGACAGAAGCAACATGGCTGCTCATCAGTCCCACGCTGGCCTACAGGCCTTCTCGGCTGCTGCAGCCCAAAGCATCCCCACTAGCATTCTTACCTCCCCAGGCTTCCCTCTTCCCTGTATTATGTCCTCTCTGTATAATTCAAGGTCCCCCACCCCACACCCCCAACCCCACACTGGCACTGCTATCTCTTGCTATTCTTAATATTCTCTCTCTCTCTCTCTGCCCCATGTCCCCTCTTTCCCTGCCCTTCCTCCTGCTCTCCTGCTCTCTCTTGCTGGTCTCTATCTCGTGCTGTCTCTACTATCCTCTCCCACTTTTTTGCTTTCCTTGCAGGTAGACCTAGCCGTACCCAGCCCGCTTTTGCTGTGTCTCTGCTCTGGACTCTTCCAGATGCCCCTGGATGTTCTCTGTCTTACCCACAATAAAAACTTCCCTCCCTAACAGAATAGTAATTGAGGCAGTTTCTTTGCTGCGCATACCTCACATACAGTTGAGGAAATCGAGGTTGGAAAACCTGTCCATTGTGGGTGGAACCATTCCCTAGGGCAGGATCCTGGATTGAATGCAAGGGAGAAATTAAGTGATGCTAGTGTTTGTGTTTACTGACTGTGAACACAATGTGACTAACTGTTCCAGATCCCGAAGCCTTGATTTCATCTACCAGATAAACTGTTGCTCTTGTCAGATATTTTATTGCAGCCACAGTAAAGCAACCAAGGCAAAAATACAACTAGTTGGAAACAATTTAGCTTTTTAAAGCTGTGACTCAGCAAATCTTTACTGGAAACTCTCTAGGTACAGGTTAGTTGGTGGTTAATTAGATTAATCTGAAAGGCTAAGCCTGAGTCCTTAGTTAGGCATTAGTTAAGGGTTATGCAGTAGCCTGGAATACAACCATTAACACTGAGTTGAGTTTTGGTTTACCTACATAGGAACACAGAACTCTGTAGGCTAATGTCTCCCAGAGCAATTATTATTACAATCTTTAAATATAAAAAAGCTGATTGTCACTTCATACTCCAGTCTCATTTTTGGAAGTGCTTTCGTCAGATTGTCTTGGTTTGTTCTGGGTTAGGCTGGACTCAGAGATCACTTCATCTGCCACTAAAGACATGCACCATCACACCTGGTTCATTGCTACTTTAATTTTTAAAAAATTATTTTATCCATGTGGGCATTTTGCCTACATGTTTATCTGCATGCCATGTGTATGCCTGGTACCTAAGGGGACCAGGAAAGGGTACAGGATCCCTTAGAACTCGAATTACGAAGGATTGTGAGCCACCACGTAGGTCATGGGATCAAATCTGGGTCCTCTGGAAGCGCAGCCAGTGCTCTTAAGATGACCGAGTCATCTCTCCAGCCCTTATAAGTGTATTTCTTTTTAATCCAACTATAACTCTACCTTAGGTTGTAGAGAGTCTTCCTGTGTGATCCTCCCTCTCTGAGGCCGAGGCCAGCTGACTCCGGTTTTCACCCGATCTTGTTTGTACTCAGAGGGCTCTACTCCAGCCACCTCGGAGCTTTGAAGTCCTCTACAGCCAGCAAGGTTAAATTGCTTTGGGCAGGCTGCAGGCAGCTGTGCGTTTGAAGTGGTTAAAAGCCAGTGTAGATCTACGGAGCAGAAAGGAAAGTTTGGAGCATACCTGGTTCCGGGCAGTTCGCACTGTTGTCTATCCCTGTTCCCAGAACGGGGCTGGGGGTGGGGAGGTTGGAGGGGGGAGTACACAAAACCTTCTATTGCTCATTGTAGCCCACTGAGAGTCTGTCAGTCAGCTTCCTGTCACGTGACAAAAGACTCCCGAAAATCAATTTTTGAGAAGACTTGAGATTTCTTGGGGGCAGTTTGAGAGGCCTCATCCAGGCTGCTTAGCCGCATCACACCACGCTGCCAGTAGTGGGTGAAAGTTCGTGGCTAGGGGGCCTGCCACTCAGTGTCCAGGAGGAAAGACAGGAATGGACCAGAATTCCAGTGTTGCCCGCGACCTAACTCCTCCTGGCCAGGCCCCTCTTCCAAATAGTTCTATGGCTTCCCTGTCAAGCCACAGGCGGGAAGCTAAACCCGTCAGCATCCCTGCCTTTGCAGAACATTCCAGAGCTAACTATATCAGCCTCTGTTTTATATTGTGCACACGGGGAAATGAATTCATACTTCTTGTACATATGCACGAAACTGTGAAGCCCGGCTCCGGTCTCTTCCCGCTTCTCCCACCGAGTGTCCTCCTCCCCACCCCCCGCAGGGTTCTTAAAGTCTGCCCTGCTGTGTTCAGCTCGGTCGGTCCGGAGATTGCTTCCTCTCCTTCCCCGGTCCTTGAGGCCACAGGTTTTAATGCTTTTCCAAGAATGGAAAGGAGTTGTAACTTTACAGAGCAGTGAGGTCCTGTGAGCCCTTGGGGAGAGAGGGAAATGGGAACTCTGCTCCTATGGGGTAGCCGGAAGTGCTAGGGAGGCAGGCAGCTGGGAGTACCCACTGACAGCTCCCCGGACCCTACAAGGGGCGAGCCACGTGGACGCGAAGATCGAAGATCAGGCACCCATCGGATCCATCTTTTGAAGTTTAGATGGTCTGAGCTTTCATTTTACTTGAGTCTCCTTCCTTAAGGTAGTCTCTTGCCTCCATGCACCCCCGGGCTACAGTGGGAAGCCTGGGAATCCAAAGGAGGCCAGGAAGGAAGGAAGGAGGGGCCTGGCTCCTCGGTTGGTCCTCCTCAGTCTCCAAGGGGAACTCCAGGAAAGGGACACGGGGAGACATGCCCCAACTCCCCCCAGCCTCGCCCGGGCAGAGCGGAGGTGAGTACCCTTTGAAGACTCACGCTCATGGGCACCAGAACATGCCCCTGAAATCCCAGAGAGAACTTTTTAAAATTAAAAAAAGGGAGTCTGGGTAGATGGTTGCCTAACAGACATAAGTGAGGCCTTAGGTTTGCACGCGCGCGCGCACACACACACACACACACACCAGTCAAAACCACACGTGCACAATGTATGTGTGGAGGGATCGTTTTTATGGATTCAAAGGATGAGATTCTAGTTATTCACTTTTAAAAGATGTACACACAAGTACAATCTTAGAAGACATAAATGTATCCGCGGCGGTGCACGCCTATACTGCCTGAGCTCCTATGGCTGGGGAGAGTGTTAAATGGAGGCCAGCCGGGGCCTTTGGAGCAAGATCGTGTCTCATCGCCTTCCTCAAAATGGAAAGTACATCGAGTCTATTTCACTGCGACTTGCAGTTTTCCTTAATATGCTACAGATTTCCATACATATACACACAGATCTGTCTTGATCTTTCAGATGCATGCCATATCATCACAATGTTGTGTAACTGGCTGCTTTAGGGACAGGTCCAGGGACCAAGCGGACAGCTGGAGGAGCTAGCCGGCAGCAGGGACTTGTGAGTATCTGCCCTCTGGAAGCCCCTTTCCTGCTAACTGCCCTGCCCCGGGAGCAACCTCTAATCTCCATAAAAGGGGCCGGTGAGATGCGTGGGAAAGCCCCAGATTCCATCACTTTGAAAAGGCCGGTTTAAGCCCACATGGCACACGCCCATCTAACCTTCAAAGGCGTTTGAAATCACATTAAGTCCCATTCCTCTGCTGGCCATGGGGGCTCATGCCTGCAAGCCCAGTGCACTGGGGGATTTCCAGTAGTGGGAGTATTGCCGGGAATTCTGGGCCAATCTAGGCTCCAGAGGCCAGCGGGAGCTATGGTGTAAGGCCCGATGCCCCTGCCCCTCAGGAAGTGAATCCACCAGTTCTCTTCTGCTCCCTTTTATTTCTTTTACTTATATGGACTCAAAGGAAAACTTAAAATGCGTAGACGGTCAACTCCACCGGTTCAATTCTTTTCTATGTGGTACCAAGAAAGAAATTTCCTGGACCAAATCTGTAGAGATGATCTGCGTGGAAGGGACAGGAAGTATCATTTCAAGTGCCACTGCTTACAATACTTCAGCTTCTTTGTGTTTGATACAGTCTCATTAGTTAGCTCTGCTTTCCTGTAACTTACTATGTAGACTAGGATAGCCTCGAACTTACAGGGATCTGCCTGCCTCTGTCTCTTGAGTGCTGGAATTAAAGTCATGTGCCACTGTGCCCAGCCAGGATTCTTTTCTGAATTAATGTTATATAGATTGCACAAAATAGTTTCATTTATGACATTTTCACAATATATAAAGTAATATATTTTGATAGCATACACCCACTATTATTCTTTCTTTGTTATTTGTTTGTTTGTTTGAGAGGGCATTTCCCTGTGTAACCCTGGCTGTCCTAGAACTCCATCTGTAGAGGAGGCTGGCCCTGAACTCAAGAGATCCACCTGCCTCTGCCCCTTGAATGCCGGCATGAAAGATGAGCTCCACCAGGCCCAACAACCCAACTTAACAGTGAATTAGTAAGGGCCTGCCTTGGGTAGATAGTTTTTAAAGGAGAATAAACAAAGTCCAGTAGCCAATAAGAACATAAAACTATGTTAAACTTCACTAACTGTCCTGAAAATGCAAATGAAAACCACAGTGAAATACACTTTACAGTAATCAGGACTTGGATATAAAGGCAAAGATAAATCACGGGTGAGCATGTGAATCACTGTGGGCTGTAGGTAATACATCCATACAGATGTAGGACGATCTCTTTAAACGAAATCGAACACAGAGTTATCATACGACCCAGAAATTGTGCCTCTGGGATCTAATAAATTGAAATTAAGGACTGGCACAGACCTTTGGTTGGCTTGTTTGCTCTATTGAGACAGGGCCTCATGTATGAAAGGCTGTCATTGCACTTGCCATGTGGTCAGGGGTGATCTCGAAGCTCTGGGACTGTAGCACGTGCCACCACGCCTGGCTCTGAACAGATATTCATATCCCCGAGCTGGTAGCAGCGTGAGGTATGACAGAAGAAAGGTGATTGACAGATGGATTAATGAAACATGCAGTCGAATGCAGTTTAGTGTTTACAAAGCTGGGTCTGGGTGTGATGGCTCTACACATGTGACTTTGGTGGCTGAGGCAGGAGAGTCACTGTTCTGAGGCCAGCCTGAACAATGCAGTAAGAATTTATTTCAACACCGACATTTGAAAAAGTGGGCTCCCTCTCAATAGTCCCTCACTTGCTTACCTACCATCTGTGAGGCCATGGGTTGATACTCAGTGCCTTCCGCAGAAGGACTGGAATTCTGCCAGGTTGTATCACATGGCTGAATATTTGTTTTGTTTGTTTTGTTTTGTTTTTTGTTTGTTTGTTTGTTTTTCGAGACAGAGTTTCTCTGTGTAGCCCTGGCTGTCCTGGAAATCACTCTGTAGACCAGGTTGGCCTCAAACTCATAAATCCACCTGCCTCTGCCTCCCAAGTGCTGGGACTAAAGGTGTGTGCCCCCACTGCCTGCCTGGCATGACGTCTCTTATAGAAGGCATGCAGCCAGTGAGACCTTCCGCTGCCCCTGCCATGGGGAGCCACTGTCTGAGCGGGCATGACCACGGTTCAGGTCAGAGGAGCTGGTGCACTTCCAAGAGTGCAGCTGGTGATGCCTGCTATAACACGGGTATGATTAGCTTCATCAGCTGTCACCACTAAGCTGGGTTTTCCAGACAGGGTTTCTCCGTAATCTAGGCTGGCCTGGAACTTACTCTGTAGCCCAGGCTAACTTCAAACTCATAGAGATCTACTTGCCTCTCTCTCCTGAGTGCTGGCACTAAAATCATTCCTGGCCTGTGTTATTGTATGGTTTAACGTAATAAGAAAGCAGGGAAGCAACAGGAGCACCTACACAATTATAAACAAGTTAACAAGGGGCATACAATTTGTACTTTTCCAAATTTTCACTGTGATTTTATCCACTAGACTTATACCCTGTTTGTATGATTATAATTCTTATTAGTACCTCAGATATCACTGCTTCTTCAAAAGTCAATGCGCAAAGGGGCTGGAGAGAGGATGGAGCAGATAAAAATATGAGCACTGGCCGGGCAGTGGTGGCGCATGCCTGTAATCCCAGCACTCTGGGAGGCAGAGGCAGGCAAATTTCTGAGTTCGAGGCCAGCCTGGTCTACAGCAGAGTGAGTTCCAGGACAGCCAGGGCTATACAGAGAAGCCCTGTCTCAAAAAAACCAAATCCAAAAAAAAAAAAAAAACCAAAAAAACCAAATAAACCCCCAAATACACACACACACACACACACACACACACATGCACTGGATGCTCTTCCAGAAGATTAGGGTTTGAGTCCCAGCACCCACAGGGATGCTTGCAATCATATGTAACTACAGGTCTGGAGGGTCCATTGCCCTCTTCTGGCCTCCTCTGGTACTGCATGTATACCTTACACATACATTCATGTAGACACCCATTCTTATAAAAATAAGTAAAAAACAGACAGAAACAAACAAAAGACAAATCCCACAATGCTGATAGAAAAAATACAGTGAAAGATAAAGTTTGGTTTCTCACCTATGGAGAAAACAGGGCTATAGTCACAATGTGTGATTTCTGAACAACCAAATAGCAATTTGAAGTCTCCTGTTGACCTAACACTGATGCGATAATGCAAATACATTTCAGTCTAACCTTTTCTTGTTTAAGGAAATTTTTAGCAATATTATACATGTAAATTTTTTGGATAATTTTTAAAAGATTTATTTATTATTTATTATTATATCTAAGTACACTGTAGCTTTCTTCAGATGCACCAGAAGAGGGTATCAGATCTCATCACAGATGGCTGTGAGCCATCATGTGATTGCTGGGATTTGAACTCAGGACCTTGGGAAGATAGGTCAGTGTGCTTAACCGCTGAACCATCTTTCCAGCCTGATCATTTTTTTGAGATTATAATGCAGTTTTATCATTTCACCTTATCTTTCCTCCCTCCAAATCTTTCCATGTACACCCCCCATAAATTATTTAAAACTGAAGTATAGCTGAATTTTTGATTAAAAAAAGCATACCTCCTGAATCCTGTTTATCCTAAACCTCTCCTGAAAGATCAAAGCTTCTGTTTCTATCCCCTGGCAGATAACTCATAAATCAAATACCACATCATTATTTTTAGATTAGGCAGACATTATAATTTTTTTTTTGCTCTAAAATATGGTTTAGCTCACACAATTGCCATTTCCTTCTTTTTTCCTTCTTTTTGGAAGTTATTTTTAGCTCTTTTTCAGTGGTTTGAAATAACACTTCTATTTCAGACTTCTGTCTTATGATTCATTAACTTTAACTCCACTCCCTGACTCTGTAGCATGTAAAGGCTTCTTCAGCTCTAGACGCCACTGGACATATAAAGAATTTTTATTTTGTTTTATTTTATTTTATTTTTTAAGACAGGTCAAAGAGGAGGAGGAAGGGGAGGAAGAGGAGGAGGAAGAGGAAGAAGACGAAGAAAAAGAAGACGACAGGGTCTCACTATTTAGCTCTGACTGGCCAGAGTGTCAACTCACTAAGTAGACCAGACTGACCTTGAACTCACAGAAATTTCCCTCCTCTGCCTCTGCCTCTCAAGTGCTGGCATTCAGTCTCAAAAGATCAATCATGGTATGCACTCACTGATAAGCGGATATTAGCCTAGAAACTTGGAATACCCAAGTCATAATCCACATATCAAATGATGTCCAAGAAGAATGGAGGAGTGGCCCCTGGTTCTGGAAAGACTCAATGCAGCAGTATAGGGGAATGCCAGAACAGGGAAGTGGGAAGGGGTGGATGGGGGAACAGGGGGAGGGAAGAGAGCTTATGGGACTTTCAGGAAGTGGGGAGCCAGGAAAGGGGAAATCATTTGAAATGTAAATAAAAAATATATTGAATAAAAAAAAAATTCCCTTTGCTCAAAAAAAAACAAAAACAAAAACAAAAACAAAAAACGGTGTACTCCACCATTTCTGGCCCCATAGGATAAGTTTTAAACTTGAAAACTCTTCAATGGTGTATATATTATTATAATTTGTACTACAGAAAAATTTTAAACTATGCTTAGATTCTGTTTCTTTTATTTTTTGTTTTAAATTTTGTCGTGTGTGAGTGTGTGTATGTGTGTGTTCAATAGCATGCTTTTGAAGGTCAGAGGACAGCTTTTAGATCTGATTCTCTCCTGTCATGTGGGTGGGTTTGGGGACCAAACTCAGATCATCAGGCTGTAGTGGCAGCACCTTTACCTGTTGGTACTTCACCTTATTTTTTGGGATTTTTTTGGTTCTCTGAACCCAGAGCTCACTAGTTTGGCTACACTGGCTAACATAGCCTGGCCAGAAAGCTCCAGAGACCCTCCTGTCTCTGCCTAGCCAACACTGGGACCAGAGATGCACACCTCTGCGGCATCTGGATGTTAACGTTTTCAGGTATCTGAGTATCTCCTGGCTCCTAGCTCCTCTAACTTCTTACTTGTATGCAAATGTCTTTGTTTTACTTCCTGGTTCCATCAAAACCTGGCTGTGATGGGCATTTTAAGTGGAAAGCATTTTGAATGCCTAAGCCAGGACCCTCATTTTATCTAGTTTTTGCTCCCAGATCAGGTTGTGACCTAAGCGCTTCCCGCTTTCTGATTGTCTTTTTGCATACCGTGGATCCTCGGTTGCTCTGAGCGACTGGGAGTCTACCCTGCATTCAGAAAGGATGTGAGCTACAAGATGGCGGCAGAGACAGTTGGGTTGCTGAGTCAACAACTTTCCAGTAAGAAGGTTCTCTGAAGAAAAGAAAGTCTCAAGGCGAGTAGCTGGAAGCCTTGGGGTCTGGGGGCCATGACTTATCTCCATATGCCACTGGGTTCTAGTGATGGGCTCACTGGTGCATGGAGAGCAGTCCCCAGAAGCTGTTAGGTTCCAGGGGACTAGCTGGGGGTGTTGTTCAGTAGTCATATGTGGTAAACGTATGTGGCACCATGTGTCTAGTGTGCATAGATCCGCGGTTTGATATCCAACATGAGGAAATAATGTCTAACTACTATGTTTCGAGTTTCATGGGGAGGGAAATTTTATTTGCTAGCAAGATAAATGGGACGGAGCTGGATGTGGTGGGACACACCTTTTAATTCCAGCACCTGGGAGGCAGAGGCAGGAGGATCTCTATGAGTGAGGCCAGCTTGGTCTACAAAGGCAGTTCCAGGACAGCCAGGGCTTTACAGGGCAACCCTGTACAGGAAAAAAAAAGAGAGAGAGATAATAATGTATACTAAGAAATTTTAGGAGAATAATAAAGTATAAAAAGGAAACTTATGGGCTGGAGAGGTGGCTCAGGAGTTAAGAGCACTGACTGCTCTTCCAAAGGTCCTGAGTTCAAATCCCAGCAACCACATGGTGGCTCACAACCATCTGTGATAAGACTCCCTTTCTGGGATGTCTGAAGACAGTTACAGGGCACTTACAGATAATAAATAAATAAATAAATAAATAAATCTTTTTTTTAAAAAAGGGACATTATGTTGGTATTGTATACTAACTACAGGTTCACAATGTGTATCCATGGCTGTCTTGGAACTTGCTCTTTAGACCAGGCTGGCCTTGAACTCACAGAGATCTACCCACCTCTGCCCCTCCCCCTCTCTCTAATCTTCTGGCTCCTCCTTCTCTGGCTTCATCTGCCTCTGCTGACCTGCACTGAACTGGATCAACTCCACCGTGCTGCACTCAATGCACTGACTCTCAACTGACTCAGCTCAACTCTTCTGAACTGACCGACGCCCTGCACTGCTCTCTTTCCTGTCCTCATGAAAGTTGGGTGTATTCCATCTCTGACCCATCCTGTCAAACCTTTCTCTGATTCGTCACTTTGCCCCTCAATGAGACATCACTTTCAAATGTGTCTGTTTCCTTCTACAAACTAAATTGACCTACTTTGTTTGGGATGAAAGGTGTGTGCTAAGAGTGTGCCTCTATTCCAGATACAGCCGCAACTGTGATGCTGGGTTAAAATTTCTCTACATCCCACGATAGTTGTAGCACTATTGTGTCAGTGAGCATAACTTGCCTGACTGGTTGCATAGAATGCAGGGTTCACTGCTGTGTAAGACTTTGCTTCCCCAGTGACCTGCAGAATTCCTTCTGGTACCATGAAAGCTAGACATAAGAAACGAAGCTCCCAGGTCAGTTCTAGCTTTATTTCTGTCATGAAGCCAAAGTGTGTGGTGTCTTCAGTAATAGGGTCTTGCTCTCTAGCATTGTGTGCAACCAAGAGCAACTGCAATACTCTGTGGTTTTGGGGGGCCATCTGGGGCCTCCCTGACCAACAGCTCATAGGGAGGTACCTGGCACTTAACCCATGTTCTCTGGGAAAAGCATTGCTTCACCTATGTAGGTTCTCTCTGCTCAAAAGTCTTCTTTACATGTATGTATATGTATGTACATGTATGTCTATGTATATATGTATATGTAGTAGTTGCTTTCTTTTTTTTTAAAGATATATTTATTTATTATATGTGAGTCTTCAGACACTCCAGAAGAGGGCATCAGATCTTATTACGGATGGTTGTGAGCCACCATGTAGTTGTTGGGATTTGAACTCCAGACCTTTGGAAGAGCAGTCAGTGCTCTTTTAACTGCTGAGCCACCTCTCCAGCCCCAGCAGTTGCTTTCATAAGGTGTTCCAATATGTCCTTTCTCTTTCCCATCAATTGTAAATATTCTTTCTTTTTTCTTTCTTTCTTTCTTTCTTTCTTTCTTTCTTTCTTTTTTTTTTTAAAGCCGTTTCTAGGCTAGAGAGATGGCTCAGTGGTTAAGAGAACTTGTGGTTTTTCCAAAGGACCCAGGTGATTTCCAGCACCTACATGGTGACTCACAATTATCCATAACTCTAGTTTTAGGGGATCTGATGTCTTCCTCAGACCCTCACAGGCACCCCACATGCTGCACAGACATATATATGTGCAAAACACATAAAATACATAAATCTAAAAAGTTATTTAAAATAGTTTCCTTCCTCCATTACACTCTTTAGTATGAATTTGTATGAGTGTGTGTGTGTCACTGTGAGGGGGTGGAGGTCAGAAGGCAACTTCCATGAAAATCATAGTGATTTTTACTTTTTAAATTGATGGTTGAATTTAGAATTTTATAGTGACAATTTTGGAATTTTGTTTAAAAAGATAACATAGAAATATAGGAACATGTTTTGTTTTAATCCCAGGTGTAGCGATGTGGGGCTGCTTCAGACTGTCTGCAGCAGCTGGCTAAAATTTGCCTTGCGCTTTACCCAGGGCATGGTTTTGCCAGCTGCAGATGGTTTCTGTGATTGTGTGATGGTTGGAATTCTGGAAACTTTTCAGAGGTTACATAAATGCTAGAAGCACAAGATGAGGCTGTTGGTTGTTCAGGGAGGATGGCTGCAGTTTGTTAGTAGCCATGATCCAAAAGGAAACAAAGGAAAAGACATTAGAGTCAGGAAACACTCTCACTCCCTTCTATCCTTTCTCTCCTATCTAGTGATAGGGAGCAAAATTGGGGGGGGGGTAAAGAGTGGGAAAAAGAAGAACCCACAAAGTAGCAAAGTCAAGCTACAAGTGGCAGCCCAACATTGGGCTGGAAAGGTAAGGATAAAAGTGGGAAATTTGGTTTCAAATGCCTTGAAGGAATGGACATTTCAAGAGGCCAGAAAAAAATTATTGTGGCTGCTATTTCTGGGTTATGGGTTATCCCCTGCTTTGTTCCCAGAAGGGATTTCTTCTTCTTCTTCTTCTTCTTCTTCTTCTTCTTCTTCTTCTTCTTCTTCTTCTTCTTCTTCTTCTTCTTCTTCTTCCTTTTCCTTTTCCTCTTCCTCCTCTTCCTCTTCTACTCTTCCTCCTCTTCTTTTTTCTTCATATATTCTGTTTTTAAGAAGGTTGAAGACTGGTTGAGCAGTTAAAAAAATTGCAGGGGAAAATGTATGGGCCTGAGACGCAAAAACTGGCTGAAATGGAAACCAAAGGGGATCACTCTGATTTTTTTCCTGGTTCCATTGGAGAGGATGTAGGTGGAGGTGGGAGCATTTGAGGAGCTAGGAGCACCAGAGATAAAAACAAAAAGCCTCAGTCTCCGTGAGCAAGAGAGCAGGAGTTTTCCACAGGAGGGAAAGAAACTTTGCCAGAGGGCAGTATAGTCAGAGAAAGGCTGAAAAAGCATGGGAACAATCTGATAAGACTGCCCATTTCAAGATAACGGGTTAATCTCAAACAAACCATGGACCTGTAGAGGGAGGTTGGGCAATATGGGGTTATGAGATCACCATCAGCTTTCCCAGTAGTTGTACAGCATATGCCTGCTAATGGCATAGAATAAGCTTGTGACAAAATACGATAGTGCCCTATAGAAATGATAGATCTAAGGCATTTTAAAGAGGTCATGATTGCATATGGGATGCACTTGCCTTATGTGGAACAAATTCTAAATAACTGGACTACTCAAAATAGAATTATTCCCCAAGACTATGGAAGGTATTGGTAATGGCTGTACTAGAGTCTGGTCCTCAGTTTCAATGTTAACATGGTGGAGTGAAGAAGCTGCAAATATTGAACAGTGAGATAGAGTAAGGGGAATCAATATGGAATTAAAGACCAGTTATTAGGTGAAGGACAGTGCTCTGATATTTGAGAACAGATTCAATTTAATGACTCTACTATAGACAATGTTTCTTAGTGGCTTTAAGAGCTTGGGACAAAGTTCAGGAGCCTCATTTACAAAGATGATACAAGGCTCTGAAGAAACCTCCCTATTTTCCGAAGCCTAGTCTCAGCTATGAACAAAGCTATATCAGACCCTAATGTAGGGAAGGTGTTGATAGAGACCTTGGTGTTTGAAAGTGCAAATGCTGAATGTAAAAAAGTTATTAGAACATTAGTGATACAGGCAGTGTTTATGGATGAGTGGACAAGGGATATGACTAATATTGGTTATAATGTGTACCATGCTAATATAATGGGTCAAGCTATAGCTAGAGGTCTCTAATACCAAAATGCCTTCAATTGTGGGAAATGTGGACATTTGCAAAGAGACCATGACCAAACCAAAGGCCCCAGATTTCAAAATACCTGGTACATTAACTGAGAAAAATACAGTACTTTGCACCAGAAAAGAGCCCTTTGTAGGGGTGATGATTTTCCTAAATCTCAAGCAGAAAGAATACCTAGGCTTATTAGAGTGTGTATGTGATGTGATTGGGTTCAGAAGTGTAGGTCCAAATATCCAAGGCAATTTCTTGCCATCCAGAAACAAAATGGGGGGCCTAGTTCAAGGCTCCACAGCAGAAAGTATGAGACATTTGCCTCTTGTCAGCCAGGAAATAACAAGCAGGTGGGAAAACCTCAACTAAGTATTGTAGCTACTGCAGTCCATGCTGATCTAGACATGGCCACAGATAAACACTTACTTTATCCCCAAAACTCAATGTTATAAAACAATCACTACAGTTTATAGTCCATTGCTCTCAGAGACAGTAGGGTTGATCTTGGGAAGGAGCAGATTGACCTCCCAAGGATGTGTTATGCATTCAGGAATCATAGATGAAGATTTCAAAGGAGAAAGTATGACCTGTGTAAAAAGAGAGACGCGAGTTAACACAGGTGATAGGAATGCTCAGTGGCCACTGTTTCCCTAGATGCTCCAGTAGAAAGAACAGGAGGATTTGGAAGTCCTGGAAAACGTGTGTTTTGCAAACAGCTGTTAATGATCAGAAGCCAAAATCAAAGTTGCAATGAAGTGGTACTGAAAATTGGTTTGGTTGAAAGAGGAGCTGATGTAACTGTCACTTCACAAAGATCTTGGAATTCAGAATGTCCACTCCAAAAGGTTTACACAGTTTCTAGGAATTGAAAGTTACCTTAGATAAAACAAAGTGTGCTATGGGTTAAATGTGTGGGACCAGAGGTCAAATAGGAAAGTTAAGGCCTTATGTGGCTGACATACACATGAATTTATGGAGAAGCCATCTTTTACAAGAGTGGGGTACTCAGATTAATATTCCTGTAATCCAAAAGACAGATCAAGATGAAATAATTTCTTCTCTGGATCCAGCACCGATTTCCTAACTGTATTTGCTCACTTGCTCAATCCTCTTAGAGTCATTGTTAACTTTTCCAAGTAGACTTTTGAGTTCTTTATCTAGCACTTCTTCAGATTCAGTAACAGAAGACTCATGATCTTTGGAGGGCCCAAATTATCTTGATATTGTGTGTTTCTGTGTTGTGATTTGCGCATCTTCAGGTGTAACTATCTGTTGGTTTTGTCTGGAGATCTTCTCTTGAGGGCACAGTTCCCACTACTCCTAAGTGAGCAGAAGTCACTGTAAAGTCTACAACACAACACATTACCAGATGCAGTAATATACTCTGAGCAGTGCTAACTGCTATCCTACCAGTGATGTGGGGGAAATGGCGACCATATGGAGAAGCTATGAGCTTAAATATTATGTGTATAAATTATAACAGTAATTGATCGATGCGGAGGAATATGGTAGGTAACATATAAAAGGAAAGGGAACGAAAACCGGAGAGTGACAGAGAGGAACAGAGAAAACGTTATAAAGAACAAAAAGCATGAGGTAGAAAACATGGGATTTCACAACAAAGAAAAAAAGGAAAACAAAATCAGGCACATGTAAGAGAGTAGAAAACAAAAAGTGAAATTTTTTTTATTTAAAAAAAGTCAAAATATCACTATGAAAAGAAGGAATTGGGAAAAGGCAAAGGGCAGAACTAACAAACAAACGCAAATTATCAGAAAAATAACAAAGTTTCCCAGCAGGTTTTCCCTGGACCCTTTAATATTACAGTCTGGTAGATGGGCAGGTTGGTCTGTAGGCATACATTTTTTTGCAACCTCCTTTTAATAAGGGTTCAACCTCTCCTCTAGCCTACCACTCAGAGGTAGTGGAAGAGAAACGTTATTTAGGATAGGGGGAAAGTGGACCTGATCAGCAATAGTTCTTTGGGAGTGAGCTTGATCTTCTTTGGCAACACATCAGTCCTGTAGGAAACACCAAATAGCACTCAGCAGCTGCAGACCAGTCCTCTAGGCAGGCAGGCAGCACACATGAACTGGCAGCTGCTGTCCCATCCTCTCAGCAGGCAGACACCAGACATGAACCAGCAGCTGTAGTTCAATCCTGAAGGAACCTCAAGGCTCGCCAACCAGCCTGAGGTGAGGTTGCAGAAGCAGCAAGCTGTCGCAGGAACCTCACGAGCAGTTCTTGGGTAAGTTTTTCTCAATGGCAGCGTTACCACAAGTTGAGCTCAACAGCGCTACTTAAGGCGAACCAATACGTGTGTGTGTGTGTGTGTGTGTGTGTGTGTGTGTGTGTGTGTGTGTGTGTGTTGTCAGTGAAGAACAGCGAGGCAGAGCAAACAAGCCAATGCTCAGTACTGTCTCCTGCTGTCTGTGGGCCGTATTTGTACTCCTTCATCCTGGGTCCTTTCACATGTTTGCTGTATCAAAACATTCTTTCACCTATGTCTGCTTCAGGAAAACTTTCGCCTGTGTGCCGCAGGAAAACATATAACTTTCCAAAGACACTAGAAGTTTCCACTTCATATTGCCCTTTCTGTTTTTGTCCTTTTCTTTATCATTGGCAATCTACGCACAATAGAAATAATTGTAGGAACCATCCCATTTTCAATAAATGGCACATGCACAATATAATCAACTAATCTAACAAAATGACCTAAAATTTCTATCATATACAATAATTCAATCAAAGCACTTCTAATTTCTATCAATCCCTGCTTGTAACCAGTAACAACCTTCCATCCTAGATGATAACAATTAATAATACAACAAATGATTAAACTTATCCACCCCAATTTAAGGGACTAGGGTGATGATCTTCATAAAATTGCTTCTGCTGAATAGGGGTGAAGAAGTCCTATAGTGGCCCCAGGGAAGAAAATGGTTACTTGGAAAAAGGTTGCCATAGTATTTATTGCCCATTTTCTGTGTTTTCTCGCTCTCCGTGGGATCTATCATTAAAGCTAGCCCCTTTGGAGTTTATTTGCATGCATTCTGGGGAGAAGTCAGTAACTGAGATGGTCTGTGAATCACCTGGGCCATTTGTTTTGTGAAGACATTCATGTCTCGGCTGATAAGAGGTTTTCCCTGGTCAGATATAATCTTTATAAGTTCTGTTGGTAACCATATTTTCTCACTCCCTGTAGATACATAAACATAACCACTCCCCATCTTAAAACTATTGCAGGTTTCCATTCTAATGTCAACACTCCTTATAGTGTATTGGTTGGCCCAGTTCCTCAGTGTTTTTGATAACCCAGTGGCTCTCAGCTGCTCTTGTTCCCTTTTCACCAACATTAAGAAAATTGAGAGTTGCCAGCCTGGTCTACAGAGTGAGTTCCAGGACAGCCAAGGCTACACTACACAGAGAAATCCTGTCTTGAAAAACCAAAAAAATAAAAATAAAAATAAAATAAAATAAAATTGAGAGTTAGCAACACATTGTTTAGTCTGTCCTTGGGGATTTTTGATCTCCCTTTTTGTTTAATAAGAATCTCTTTTTTTGTTTTGTTTTTCTGAGACAGGGTTTCTCTGTGTAGCTCTGTGTACTCACTCTGTAGACCAGGCTGGCCTCAACTCAGAAATCTGTCTGCCTCTGCCTCCCAAGTGCTGGGATTAAATGCATATGCCACCACTGCCTGGCAAGAATCTCTTTTAAGGTATAATTGCCTCTTTCTATAACTGCTTGTCCTGTGGGATTATGTGGTGTAGGTTAACATGTTTTATAATGTAATGTGCAAAGAATTGTTGCATATTATATACATATGAGGGAACATTATCAGTTTTAATTTGTGCAGCTATACACATACACACACACACACACACACAACTGAGTTGGGGTGGAAGGGTTGGCATATGGAAAGGAAGTGTCTTACATATTTCATGTGGCTAAATCAATTATTAGATAAAAAGTGTCATTACACAGGAAGGAGCTAAGCTTTGATCATACTTAAAGTGCTCATACATTAGCCTGCCAAAGATCATGGATGTTAATGAAAGTTATAAGACTTTCGGACAGGATTAAGCACCGCTTCCCTTGTAGAACAGTGGTTGTCAACCTGTAGGCCAAACGACCTTCTCACAGGGGTCACCCAAAACACAGATATTACATTACAATTCACAACAGTAGCAAAATTACAGTTATGAAGTAGCAATGAAAATAATGTTATGGTTGGGGTCACCACGCCGTGAGGGGCTGAATTCAAGGGTCACACAGCATTAGGAAGGTTGAAAGCTGTAGTGCAACAAGGTTTATGTTCTCATTGGCTCTCCTTATCCTCAGTCCCGCGAGTCAGTTCAGAGGGATGTTACACAGGCAAAAGGTCTGCATCATAGCCGGAAGAATGTTTGGATTAGAAAACCCTGGTCTTGTGCTAGAGTTACATGTAGCTCAGGGTTTGCCTAGCGTCCCTGAGGCCCTAGGTTCAATCTATAGAACTGCAAAAAAACAAAAAACAAAAAAAGCAAGCAAGCAAACAAACAAACAAACAAAAAACCGAAACCCCCAAAACCTAACAAAAACCAATCGTTTTATAATGGGCAGCAAATAAACCTGCCTATCTTTTGTCCCAGAACACACTGTATTTGTTTGACATTACTAACTTTATCCTCTCCCTGAGTTCTCTTCTGTATAGCTTTTCCCTGGTAGGAGACAAAAATGGTTCCTACTTTTGAAGACCTCAAATACTTCACTGAACCAGAAAAGAAAGGAAGCTTCAGTTTAGTGGAAGCCTCAGTCTGTCTCTGTGGTTCATTGGTTCTGGTTGGACATGATGCCTATTTCTAAAACAAGTTACCAGTGGAGATGGTTATATGTTGCTCCTTAAGGGGGAGGAAAAAATGCTGAGAAACAGCCAATAAATATGCTTTATATTTGTACCTCCGTTAGCACAAATAAATAATAAGAAGTGTGCCTAGATTATTCCTGGATTGGCTCCCCCATTTAGGCTCACATAAACGCAGTACTTAAGGATCTACACAAACTACAGCTCAGAAAGGGAGTCAGTCTTCACTCTGACTGACCACTCTTGCTTTTCCCTCTACTTTGCTGTGTTCCCTTCCTCTCTGCTTTCACAGTGGACGGATCACGGATGTTACAGGTAAATTGCTCAGTGGGGGGGGGGGGGGGGGCGGCGGCGGCGGCGGCGGCGGCGGCGGCGGCGGAGAAAGCCTTTTTATTCCTCATTATTCCATATGTCAATTTCAGGAGAGCTCCATAAACCCCTGCTCAGGTCAGTGCCTATCCCTTGGCCAAATCAGAACTGCCAGCGGGAAGGAGTGTTTTAACTGGCATACTCACAGGAGGCTGTTTTATTGCTACAGGGATTCTGGAAAGGTCCCTCTAGGACCTCAGTGTTTTACTGTGGGTGACTCCTTTGCACAACGGGATGGATTTGTCATATTCGAGCACAGTACACAACGGATCAGTGAAGAGGCATACACTAGAAATCTCATCTCTCTTCTGACTGCCAATGTTATAAGCCCAGAATACTTTGAAGGACTGCTGTTTATTACGGTATGCGCCAGCGAACAGTCTTTCCGTCCTTCGTGGGGGACTTCTGCAGGGTATTCAGCTGTTTCTATTTACGAGCTGAACGTGATGCTGTGCGGCTTTAACTCGGGTGTAGATTGCTCACTGCTGAGGCAATTGGGTGGGAGTCAGCAGTTCTCTGGCAAGTCAACACACTTCAGGGGGCCTGCGGACTGCCCGGCGCAGGCACTAGAAGCTTCCATTCTCCAAACCCCTAGGCAAGAATTCTCCAAAAGAAGGTCTCCGCCCAAAGAAGGCCAGCAAGGTGCTCCGCCCAGAGGCGGGGTGGGCCAGCAGCCCAGGCTGGTTTAACTGGTTGGAACCACTAAAGTACATAGACGCTGAGGGAAAAGTGTCACTTTCGGTAGCTGCAGACACCAGGCCAGAGCCTGGGGAGGAACGCGCTTTCTTTCCTGCAGAGCTCCGCAGGTCTCCTACAGTTTTCACTGGGATTCGCTCCGGTAGGTGTGTGTTCCACTGGTCCCCAGGACACTGCGCAGGCGCCTGCAGAGCCTTAGCGTTTGGCGCATCCTCTCGCGGGTTCCTTGTTTCCCCCAACGAGTACCAACTCCGGGGGCGCGGTGCTTTCTGGGTGTTGTGGTTTATGTTCCAGACAAGGGCCTACATCAGCGGGGTAGCGGGTTTACTAGAACTACAACTCCCGGAGTGCCCCACGCGAGGACACGGGGCGTTTGCGCTAGCCGGGCCGAGCCGTCACGGCCAAGGATCCGAGGACCCGGGAAGCCGGCTGCGGCGGGAGGAGGGCGTGCGCGTGCGCGCTGGGCCGGCTCGTCCTGTTCTGTCCCAATCATTGTAAACAGGCGGAGGCTGGGCGGGGTGGGAATGGGGCTCCCGCGGCAGGCCAGGGGGGCAGCGCAGGAGGCGGCGGTTGTGGCGGAAGCGTGAGTGCGAGGAGGCGGCGGCTGCAGCGGAGCGGACGGTCGCTCGGCGGCAGGCACTGGTCAGTGGCGGGGAGCGGTCGCTCGCGGGGGTCGCAGCGCTGCGGCGGTGTCCGTGGGAGCCGTCTGGCGCCCGGCCTCGCGCCCGCGCCTGTCACGCAGCGTGCTGGGCTTGGGATCCCGGACTCGGAATGGGAGTTGGGGGTGGGGGGCGTGGCTGCCCCGCCTTACGTTGTCCGCGAAGGCTTCACTCGAGCTTGCTCCTTTGGGGTGGGTCACGCCGCCTGCGGGACAGGCCTCTCTGGGAACACCCGGGTGTATCCTGAGCTGCTCTGGGACCCAGGGGCTAGTTGGGAGTCCAGCTGCTTCCTCGGAGCTTCCAGGCCTCGGGGCATCCCTGCGGGCCACACCTGGCCGGAGCTGAGGCCGGAGACTGGCCTGACGCTGCCTTCCGGTTTATGGGTCGCATCTGGCTCGTCCACCTGTCTCCTTGCATGCCGGCCGGGTGGAGTCGGGGTACAGCTCCTGCTGTCGCCCGTGCCAGGCGTTGGGCAGGGTCGATCCTGATTGCACTGGTACTTGTTTCAGGGTTCAGTAGAAGTGCTCAGCCAGATCCGGGGTTGAGAATTCCATTCTCAACGCCTTTTCAAGCGTTTTCGTGCCATATGTCCTTAGTCGAGGCCAGCTTTCTTTTTTTAAATATGTCGTTGTGAAACAGGTTTGACAAAATATCCCACTTCCAGTCCCCTGAAGTAGCGCTGGTTCAAGTTTGGAGATTGTTACAAGGCTTCTTCCGAAGACAGCAGCTTGTGTACCTTAAGGTTCTTAGAGATCACAGCTGTTTCCATTGGAGGACTGTGCTTGTGACAGAAGTGCTACAGTGTGTGCATTGAGCTGTTGTATTGCCCAACCTCAGTGATGTTGGTGGAACCGGTGTGGCCTAACACTGGTGCTTTGGGTACCATTACCCCATACTTGGCAGTTATTGACAAAGTACTTAGTGATGAGTTAGAGGCCTACTTTTGGTTTAGTGTTAAGACAGCACGTGGAAAGGAAAGGTCCTCTCACTTTCTGTAGTAGGAATTATCTCAGTGATTTCAGGGTCCTGGGTATCTTCCTTGAAACGACTAACTCCTGTTAGTGGTGTTGGCATTTACAGGGGTCTGGGGTCAGTAGAGTGCTTCTCATTTTTCAGTGTGTCCCATAGATCTAAGAGAGATAGGTTAATTTAATGGTAGATGCTGTTAAATAATTTTTTAAAAAATATCTAGAAGCCAGCTGGTGGTGGCACACACATTTATTCCCAGATGGAGGCGGAGGCAGGCAGAACTCTGTGAGTTCGAGGTCAGCCTTGTCTAACAGAGGGTGTTCCAGGATAGCCAGGGCTAAACAGAAATCCTGTCTCAAAAAACAAACAAATCAGAGAGAATCTAGAAACAAGCTAAGATAACTGAATTTGCTGTCTTTTCAAAAGGTGGTTTCTCATAATTTTACAGGGACCATTTTCCTCGTAATTGAGAGACTGAAGTGGCGTTTTTAAAAGTATGTACTGGGGCTGGAGACAGGGCTCACTGGTTAAGACATTTGCAGTGTGACTCTTGGAGAGTTACAGGGTTTGGTCCCCAGTAACTGTTCCCAACTGCCTGTAAATCCAGCTCCCAGGAAACCCAACATCTCTGGTCTCCACAGGCAATTGCTCACTTCCCCCATAATTAAAAATAATAAAAATCTAAAATAGCAAATATTAACTTTGTTTTGTACAGTTACATTTGCATAGTCACAGCTTGGGAAGAAAAGATTAGGTCCACAACAGCATCCCAAAGTATGTTCTGTTATTTTCTTGTTTTGTGGTGGGGATGGGGGTGGGCAGGGTGGGTGGGGTCTCATTGTGAAGTCCTGGCTGGCCTGGAGCCTCCCTGTGTGGATGCTTGAACCGAGATCACAGAGATCTCCCTGCTTCCTGTTCCTAAGTACCAGGATTAGATGTATGTCCAGCTCTTCTTTTCTTTTAAAAAGAAAGTTCCTGATAGACGTTATGCTATGTAAGACAACTTGGGGAAAATGCAGATGGTTTAGAATACAGAAGTATATAAAATATATCGTTTTGAACATACACCCACACACACCCACACACACACGGACATGTCCTGGGTTTGAACCCGAGGTCTAGGACATGTCAGAAGAGCACTCAACCACTGCTCTACAACACTCATCTTGCAAACTACAGTATGTTCCTAAGGTTGGGTAGAAAAGGGGGCGGGTTCTGTGAATATATGCAAGACGTAATACTTGAGAGGGACTGTGGGAGAGGGCAGTAGATAGGAAAGGACATACGTGTTAATAGTGATGAAGATACATGTTGGGACTGTTCGGCGGAAGATATCTAACACTGTATAATCAATCAATGAGGCAGCTGTAGAAGTGGTGGGCTGTCATGTCGGGCACAGTGTAAGCAGAAGTGTGTGAAACAAGCTACGTAGACCACACAGTTGGGTCTGCAGGGACTATCTCTTTCAGGCAGAGCTGCATGTGGTGCTGGAGAGACAGGAAACTGGGCGATAGTCTGTATACCATCAAAGCAGTTTCAGCTTTGCCCTGCCAGCAAATGGGAGCCATTGAGACACACTGGAGAGGGTGGGGGTGGGAGCAACAGCCTGGCTAACCTTGCCAGCCCGACCGGCAGTCAGCCCTCTGCTGTAGATTTTATGTCCTTAAGGGTCAAGCAGAATTAATTGGAAAAGGTGTGTAAGGCTGCAGGAGTCAGGCAGAGCCACATCGGAAGCGTTCCAATCAGGTGCGCCATGTCTGTGGCTGTAGTGTTGACCGTGCCTTTTGCTGAAGATGAGGCTGGGGGGCGGGGCATGCTGAGGACTTTAGCCACCCTTGGCGCCAGGTCAGAAAACAGTTTGTGGGATGAATTGTGGAGTGTAGACTGCAGAGCACATAGGCGGTAGACTGAATATGGAAAGGGTTTAGAAGTCTTCGTTATTCTCAATAACTGAGGTGAGAAGTGGGGTCTAAAAAGAACAGCGTCAGGATACAGATGGCAGAAATACTTAGAGAGCACACTGAATAGAATTCAGCGAAAGTTGGTTATGGAAAGCGAGGGTGACTTGGATCCCATTCTGGTTGCTTCGCAAGTGACGGTAAGATAGCCTGAGACAGAGGCTAGAGGAAGTGGAGTGAATTTGAGGAGGAATCCCGTGCTAGCCTCTGTCACGTTGAGTGGATGTATCTGTGACTGTCCAGGCAGTCTGCGTGCTCTGTCATCCTTTTAGCTGTATTAGGCTTTAGCGGCCGAGCTATGTCTCCAGTCCTGTCACAGTTTATTGTAAGTGGTGGCTGAAGCCTCTGGGTTAGGAACTACCACCCAGGAAGAGTTTGCCAACAGCGAACTGCTCCAGGAATGGGCCGCAGAGATCAACAGAGGAGGGTATGTAGGAAGGTGACCTTCAAAAAGTTTGGTAATGTCGAGGCATCCATTAGGAAATCCTGTCATGGAAGCCAAAATAGGATCTTTTTTGTGATTTTGAGATACAGTCTCATTCTGTAGACCATGTTAGCCTTGACCTCAGAAGGAATGCCCCTTTCTCCCTCAGCCTTCTAAACGCTGGGGTTAAAGGTATGAGTCATTGGTATAGCTGATAAGGTCAGTTTTTAAAAAGACTGCTATTCTTCACCCTCCAGGAAACAATATGTAAGAGGAAAACACTGACAGGTGTGGGGTCAGCTGGCTAAAATCCCAGCACTCAGGACTATCACAGAAAGGTTGAGGCCAGAGAGCAAGGGGCCTATCTCAAAATACAAAATGAAATATCAGTGCTAAAGCCAGCTGGAAGATGTACTTGAGATTTTCAGAGTAGGGGCTGGAAAGATGGCTCAGAATCTGATAGTCCTTATGCTTTCCAGGGACCTAGGCCGGGTCTCAGTCCCCATGTTGGTGCTTTATAACTGCCTGTGCCTAGCTCCTGAGGGATGGGACACCTTCGGCCTCTAGGAGCACCCACACTATCCTGTACTTTGTTTTTTTCTGGGAGCCAGGGTCTCTTTGTATAGTCTTGACTGACTTGGAACTCACTGTAGAGCAGGCTGGTCTTGAACCCCTGCCTCTGCCTCCTAAGTGCTAGGATTAGGGTTGTGCATCATTATACCCAGCTGTGCAATTAAAAAATAAAAAATAAATATTTCAATGCTCTAAAGAGTTGGCCAGAATAAGAATGATGAATCTTTTGACTGTGATAAAGATGCTTAGCGACAGGTTGAATTAAATTTATGGTAGTTTAGTAGGGGGAGAAACTTCATATTCACTGAGTTAAGAGGTCAGAGGGCAGAGATAGCAGACTGAGACCCCACACCCCCGACCCTTGGTTTTCCACTTTCAGTTCTGTGAAAGGGTTACTCTAGCTCACGCTTGTCTGGCGCTCAGCCCTGCCTTGGTCTCCCGGTCGCTGGATAGCAGGCATGTGCCAGCTGTGGGGGGAGGGTGGAAAGTGGGGGGTGGCAAAACATCTGGCAGGTGGGATTTTTAACATGCCAAACCTGCTAGAAAAATAGCATTTCCTGAGATACAGTCCTGAACCCATAAAATAACCCTTGTGTGTGTGCTCACTCATGTGCACATGGAGGCCAGAAGTGGGGATTGGGTACCTCCCTCAGGAGCTGCCCACCTTACTTTTTGAGGTACAGACTCTCATTGAACCTGGAGTTCACTGGTACAGCCGATGGTTAGCCTTCTGAAGAGATTCCTGCCACTCCCTCCCGAGCCCTGGCATCATAGGGACTGAGAGTTTGTGCTCCACCCAGCCGGAAGTGGTGCAGCGGGATTGAACTCCGATTCTTATGCTTGCATGACAAGGAACTTGGAGAACGAGCTATTTTTCCAGCTCAAATGTAGCCTTTTCAAAAGTTACAGGTCAGTGTGAGCATGGTAACTGGCTTACATTCTAGTTCATTTTCTTTCTTTTTCTTTTTCTTTTTGGGGGCGCATTGAGACAGGGTTTCTCTGTGTAGCCCTGGCTGTCCTGGAACTCACTCTGTAGACCAGGCTGGCCTTGAACTCAGAAATCCGCCTGCCTCTGCCTCCCAAGTGTTGGGACTAAAGGTGTGTGCCACCACTGCCCGGCTTCTAGTTCATTTTCATCCCCCCCAAGCCCTGTCACCTCCGCAGTCACTCACTGGTCTTCCTGTCATTAGTGCACTTTCTGTGCCTGCTCACTGCCTGTTTTGGAAACTTAATGTGAGCGTACTCATGGTCGCTCATTACTGACTTTTCCTGTCAGTATCAGGGGAAGGACTGTCTCTGTATTGTGGCCAATATCAACACTGTAGTATGTTCTGAATACTCCTCCACTGTCCAGATACACAGGTTGAACACCACCAACCCCAGAGTCCAAAGGTTTGGATGTCCGGTTCTCATCAGAGAGCTGCCTGGGATGAGACCCCCCTGGCCAGTGTGTGCCTGTAGAGCACACCTGTAGCTACATTAGTTGCTTTTCATTGCCACAATAAAACACCATGACTAAAAGCAGCTATGGAGAAAAAAGGGTCTGTTGTGGCTCACAGTGCCGAGGGATCAGAGTCCACCATGGCAGGGAGGCGTGGCAGCCAGAGCAGGAATGGTGGTTGGAGCAGGAAGCTGAGACATCACATCTCCATCCTTACACAGGTAGCAAAGAACAAACTGAAGCCTCGCTCACTTTCTGTTTAATTCAAAGTTAATTTTAAGGGTTGAGGAGATAGCTCAGTCAGTAAAGTACTTGCTGGGTGCTTTACTTAGGGTTCCCATTGCTGTGAGGAGACACCATGACCAAGGCAACTCCTATAAAGAAAACATGTAATTAGGGCTGGCTTACAGTTCAGAGGTTCAGTCCTTTACCATCATGGCGGGAAGCGTGGCATCGTCCAGGCAGATGTGCTGAAAAGCAACTGAGAGTTCTACATCTTGACCTGAAGGCAGGAAGAAGACCAGGGAGAGACTTTCTTCCCAAGGTGGCGGAGCTTGAGCCCTAAGAGCCCTCAAAGCCCACCCAGACCCCCACAGTGGTGCACTTCCTCTAAGAAGGCCACACCTATTGCTGGAGGCCACACTTTTTTTTTTGGATTTGTTTTTTTTTTCGAGACAGGGTTTTGTTTTTTTTTTAAAGATTTATTTATTTATTATATATAAGTACACTGTAGCTGTCTTCTGACTCCATAAGAGGGAGTCAGATCTCATTACGGATAGTTGTGAGCCACCATGTGGTTGCTGGGATTTGAACTCAGGACCTTCAGAAGAGCAGTCAGTGCCCTTAACCACTGAGCCATCTCTCTAGCCCGAGGCCACACTTCTTAACAGAAGCACTTCCCACGGGCCAAGAATATTCATACCACCACACTGGTAAGCATGAGGACCCGAGTTCAGTCTCCAGAACCCGTAAAAAAGTTGGATGTGGTGGTGTGTCTGTGTAATCCCACTGCTAGGGGTCAGAGACAGTGGATGCCTGGTGTTTATCAGGTGTCAGTCTAGCCTTAATACAGAGCTCCAGGTCCCAGAGAGAGACCTCACCTAAAAACACAAAACCAAAACCAAAGGGAGTGGTGAGGATGAGAAGTTGCCCTGTGGCCACTCTGTGCACATGCATTCACACACATGAACACACATATAAAATTAATTTCAGCTGGCATATGACTGTAATCCCAGCCCTTAGGAGCCTGAGGCAAAGGATCTCGGGTCTGAGGTTAGTATGCACAATTAGAGAAATTAATTAAGAGAAAAATGGGGGAACGAAAGAACAATAAAGTCCTTTCCTGTAGCCTGCGGTGATGCTGCACTCCTTTAATCCTAGCACTCGGGAGGCAGAGGCAGGTGGATCTCTGTGAATCTAAGTCGAGTCTGCTCTACAAAGTGAATTCCAGGATAGCCGGAGCTGTTTCACATAGAAACTCTGTGTTGGGAAAACAAAACAAAACAAAAACCCCAACCAAACAAAAATAACCCTTTCTTTTTCAAACTTTTGGTGTAGAATCTATATATCCAGGTACTTGCTCTGCATACAGATAACGGGCACTTAGTGTCTGCTCCTGTGCTCCAGAGTGCTGAGACACACAGCTAGGTCATGGACTGGCAAGATGGTCTAATGCATGGATACCTGTTGCCAGACCATACATATACCATGTCATGACACACACATATGCACATACATAGATAAATAAACGCATATACACATACATACACACACACATATGCACGATGGACCTAGATAATCTGCAGACTAAAGCCCACTTTGTTTGCCAGCTAGACTCTTGTCACTTTCCAACTTGCCTATAACTGGATGGAGGTCAGGGTGAGAGGGGAACAATGTGTTTGCATTAAGCATTAGCATTAGTCGTTATGTGCTGTTAGCGCACTCATGTGCACAGTGGGTCTCCTCATGGCATCTCCATACAGACATACAAAATCATGGATTTTGTCCCCACTCACAACCTGCCACTCTCTTGGCTCTGTTCCTCCCACTCATCTCCCTTCAACCACTTGTCTCTCTTTTGCGACCCAGGGGTTCTCCTTGGGGCTGCTTCTGGGAAGAGGCATGGAGTTTATTTAGAGGGGTGTGGACAGCAGGGCACTGGCTCCGTCACAGAAGAAAATGTCTTCTTCCTTCCCTAGCCACATGAACTGCTAGTAAATCCAAAGGGAGGGTGGAGCCTTGGGAATCCCGACCCCTAGCTTGTGTGTGTGTCTGTCTGTCTGTCTGTGTCTGCACGCTCATGTGGTGGTGGCGGTGGCAGGCAGGGTCTCAGTATGTAGCCTTGGCTGGCCTGGATTTGTAGATCAGGCTGGCCTTGAACTCTTAGAGATCTGCCTGCTTCTGCTTCTCAAGTGCTGGGAATTCAGATGTGCACACCACATGCATCTGGCTTGATATTGGTAAAGGACATGCTCATCGTGCATAAGGGTGAAAACCTGCTCTGCTTGGCCGTCCACTCTGGCTGCTGAGACCTCACCCGAAGGAGCTGCTTCAGAGCAGCTCGTGTCTTCCAGAGGTACTTTAATAATTGCTACCTGTTATTTTAAAGGATTTATTATTTATTTGTATCTTATGTGTATGTATTTTGCCTCACGTGCATTGTGCACTGTGTGTGTGTGTGTGTGTGTGTGTGGTACCTACAGAGGCCAGAAGTGGTATTGAATCTTACGGAACCAGAGTTGCAGATGGTTGTGAGCTGCTGTGTGGGTGCTTGGAACTGAACCCAGACCCTCTTGCAGGAACAGCCAGCACTATTAACTGCTGAGCCCTATAGGTGTTTATACCCACAGAAGCAGATGTATGCATGTCAGTGTGTACATAGTCTATTCTCAAACCGTTCCAATATAACTGAGCACTTACCATGTGGCTCTGCATCAAAGGTGACTGAAAACCGTGGTGGTAGCCCTCAGAGTGGCTGTCAGAGCTGGTGCATGATGCGGTGAGGCATGGCACTTCATCAGTCAGGGTTACGGTGATTCAAGAGCACTCAGATTGGAGAGGCAGGTCCTGGAACCACCCACTATGGAAGGAGGGAACCAATTCCCAAAAAACTGTCCTCTGACTTCCATGCATGTGCAGTGGCATGTGTATGCCTGCCGCTCATCCACACATGCATCGCACACACACATACACAATGATTTTTCCTTTTTTGTAGAAAACATCAGTGCTTGAGTCTTGGGAGATGGCTCAGATGGTAAAGTGCTTGCTGGGTAAACATGAAGACCCTCGTTCAGTTCAGTTCTTGGCTTCCACCCAAAAGCCAGGCATGATGGCACGCCTGCCGTCGCTGTGGTGGACTGCTCAAGCTTACTGACTAGCCAGGTGCAGTGAATTGATGCGCTCCAGGTGCAGTGGAAGAGTCTCCCTAAAGCCAAGGTGGACAGTGATAAAGGGCGACAGCTGTGGTAATGACTTGTACATAGATGTGCACAGATGCCTGTGTGTATCTGCAGGAACACATACGTGTACCCTTCCACACTCATGCATGCTCCCTCCACACAGACATACGTGTGCTTTACACACCACACATACATACACATATACATATACATGTATCTGCCACACACACATGCATGTGCCCCTCCACATACACACATACATGTGCCCTTCACACACACATACATGTGCCCTTCACACACATACATATACCCTCCACACACATGCATGTACCTTCCACACATATGTATGTTCCCCTCCACACACACATGTATGTGCCCACCACACACACACACACACACGCATACGCCCCACCACCCACATACATATACCCTCCACACACATACATGTACCCTCCACATACACATGCATGTACTTTCCACACACATGCATGTTCCCTCACACACACACACACACACACGTATGTGCCTACCACACACACATGTGCTTTACCACACACACATACATGTGTCCCTACACACACATATATGTACCCTCCACAAACGCACTTGCTGTGGTTGCTGACTTGAGTTTCCTTAATATCAAATATTTATTCAAGATTTGATTATGGAAAAACAGAAAGTACATCCAGCTTGTTAGTATGTAAAGTTGTTTTTGTCTTTCATAGGTGGTAAAATTACATAGACACACCAAAAAGCTTTAGAATTATTTATTTCTGTGTAAGAAGGTAGGTGTGTGTGCACACCACGGTGCTTGTAGGTCATAGGACAGCGTGGGTATCAGTTTTCTCCTCCCATTCTATGGGTCTAACTAGCAGGTTCATTGACAAGCACCTCTACACACTGGGCCATTTCTCCACTCCCACAAATTGTTTTAAAATAAAATTTATTTTTTATTTATTTATTTTTTTTTGGAGACAGGGTTTCTCTGGGTAGCCCTGGCTGTCCTGGAACTCACTCTGTAGACCAGGCTGGCCTCGAACTCAGAAATCCTCCTGCCTCTGCTTCCCAAGTGCTGGGATTAAAGGCGTGTGCCACCACCACCCAGCTAAAATAAGTTTCTTTATGAGTGTCAGTAACATACCTATATACCTTGAATTATGTAAAAATTTCTTGAGCCGAAAGGAGTCATGAATGGAGAAAGTGTGAGAATCTCTGATTTGCATCTATTACATGCAAATAAGGCGTGGCCTTATAGAAGGCACTTGCTTGTCCCCAGTCGGTGATGTTTACAAGATGTTTAGCAGCAGATCCTGTGACTGTGACAGCATCAAGCACCTCGGTTGAAGGAGAAAATGAAATTCACTCATTCTTAGGTAGCTGAAGTTTTTGGCTGCTTTGTTTGCCTATGGGACTACAACCTTGAATCTTTGAGGTCAGACTGAGTTGCTCTGTCATTTCCTATTCTGTGGGAATTTTTCTACAGAACTTTTTTTTGTCACCCTACCCCAGAAAATGGAGCTTCACAAAATCATTGAGAGGCTCACCAGCAACCTGCTGTGCTGCAGCAGCTTTACCGGATGGAGGCTGTGCGCTCCCAGCAGGCACTGTGGAGCCGAGCCTCTCCCTCAGATGTGCTGTGTGCCATGTGCCCCGGGTTTACCTGGTGTGTGTTCCTGGGCGTTGGGTGCCGGTTGGGAAGCCACAGGGAGATCATTTTTATCTAGTTCTATTCTAACCAGTGAGTTTTATTTTTATTAAATAAGGTGTGTTAGTCCTCTTCCCCTTGTGAAATTCTAAACTTCAGGTTTTCTTGAGAGGAGATGATGCGATCATGACATTGCAGTAGGTAAGAGGTCTCCCTGTAGAAGGATGTCATAGTTCTTGAAAAATGCCTCACTGTTTAGTTCTTGGAGATAGTACTACATTTTAAAAACATGTTTTAATTATTTTTAATTACACATAGGTGTGTCTCTGTGTAGATTTGTGCATTTGAGTGCAGGTGCCCCAGGAGGCCGAGACTCTCAGATCCCTTGCGGGCGAGCGGGCGGGCACTGGGAACCAAGCTCAGGTCTCTGCAAGAGCAGCAGTGCTTCTTACTGCTGAGCTCGCGCTCTCTCTCTCTCCCCCCTACCCCTGCCCCCTCTTCCCCTCCCTCTCCCCCTCCTTCCCTCCCTCCCTCCTCCCTTTTTAGCCAATGAGGGCCCCTTTCTCTTCTTACCTAGCTAGTGACAGCGCTCTGGCTTTGTTTCAAGGTGGGCCCCAGTGGGCTTTGGAGTCACGCCCCACACTCTGGTCTTGGCAGCAATGCCCCACTTGCTCCCTTCACTCGCAGGCAGTGCTTGCAGTTGTCAGGGCGCTGTTGGTCTGAGTAGCTGAGTTTTCATTGTCTAATATTGGAACCCTCAGAGGTTAGAGCTTAGTATAGACCACTGGACTGTTTCTCTAGATTTTAGCTTCTTCAGGTTAGTCTTACACTGACAGTTTTCCAAGTGATTTGTTAAGTTTTCTGTCTTCTGCTCAGTAGTCCTTTAACAGTTGCTGTTAGTAAGGGGAACGTATACACTAGAACCTGTTACAGTGTAACTACAGAATGGCACAGGTTTTCAGCTGATTCTGCCTGCAGGGCTTGTTTTAGGCATATTACTTTACTTTGTCACAGGATGCTTGGAAGCTGTGGGGGAAACAAATTATGTAGCTCAGTGAGGGGACACCAATGAAACGTTTGTTAGGATATGCACCTGGGGGTAGGAAAAAGCCAAGTAAAAGATTAAGGCTGATGACTTAAAAGGAAAAAACCAAATGAGTAAAGTCTCTGTTAAGTACACTTTAATGATGTTAGTAGGTTTGAGAGGATTGATTCTATAGCAGCTCAATTAGATAGTAATTGGTGTGTGGGACGTTCATAGGGAGTCACTTCCCTTGTCCCTGCTGTCCTTTGCCTTAGACATGTCACTGGAGGATCTCACACCCAGCTGAGGGGTTGCTTCTGATCCACCTTACAGGTTAAGGCAGCAGTGTTCATGGTTCTACTGCGTCTTTTAGCTGTTTTCAAAGATGCGTGACTTTTTTCTGTGAATTATGGATTTGTTTGTTATGTTTTTTAGTTGAATCCAAGAAATTCAGAAGGAAAACCAGGAAGTGATGTGTTTTTGTGTGGGGAGCTACTGCTGTGGACCAACCTTGGGCCAGCAGCAGTTGGGGGATGGGAGGCAGAGGGGCCTGTGCTGTCAGCCTTCAGAGGATCGTGGGCTCTGGGGCTGTGAACACCCCTCAGAGGAGGAACAGGATCTGCCCGGTGTGTGCTGCAGTCTCCTGGGATGCCTTCAGCCTTCCCCTCATTCCCTATACTGGTTTTGCTTGTATCCCTTTTGCACAGTAAGTCTTAGCTGTGAGTACAACTTACCTGGCAGTTGGCAGTTAACACTTACGTGTTAATTGCACAGCCGGGGGCATCTTGGGGCCCCTCACATATAGAGTTGGTCGTGAACCCTCCCAAGTGTATTTTTCTTGAAGCTACTTCTTTTGGACTTTTTTTTTCAATTTCCCAATAATATACTTAAGTTAATATCTTTCTCTTCTTTTCTTCTTTCTTAAGTTTTTCTTTTTTTTTTTGAGACAAGTTCTTGCTATGCATATAGCCAAAGCTGCCTTGACCCCTCTCCACAATTCACCCCTGCCCCTCCCAGTGCTGGGAGTTACAGGTGTGTGCTACATGATCATCTCTAAAATGGCCATTTCTTGAGATACCAGTTTTGAAAGCACCTGGTAGCTACTGCATTGGATGCAGGTTCGTGTCCTGTGCTCCGGTTCCGTGCTTTCAGCCCTGCACTGCGGGGGTCCTCGGGTGTGGTTAAGTCAGCCTTCATCCTTTCCTAACTCGTCAACTGCTTTATAACACGGGAAGCAGAAGCTGCTGTTTGGCTCCTTCGTTAGAGATGGCAGGTAGCTCTTCCTCGATCTGCTTCCTTTGCTGTCCCCCACAGTCACCCCATGGCCCCAGCGGCACGTGTCTCTGCAGGCTAGGTGGTCTCAGGCTCAGTTTCCCACTGCCTCCCCTGGGGGCTCTCAGGGGTCACTGTCTTCTTCCTCAGTCTGCTGCCTGGGTTTTGAGGGCTTTTGAGAAGCTGTGTGGGAAGCAGAGTTCTTGATGTCCTGTGAACACCGCCATTTTACTCCCATTCGTGAATGGCTTTTGGAGCTGCCAGGGTTTTTAAGACACTGCTTTAATGCCCTTAAGCTCCGCTGTCCTGTTGGGAAATTGAACCTGGCTTCTGTGTGTTTCTGTGCCCCTCCCCCCTACAGGAAAGTTTCCTGTCTCTGCCTGTCTGTCTCTCTCTCATTCTCTGTACTCTGAAATTTCATGTGTGTTGTTAGAAACACTTAGTGCCCTTATTATGTAGACCATTTTGTTCTGGGACAGTGCCCTTTCTTTATTTGAAAACCAAGAGTGAATTATTTATATAAACACTGTTTATAAAACCGGCATTCCGGAGAGGTGGGTGGGGTGAAGCTTACATAGGTTAACTGGCAAGAATTGAGCCCTAGCCTGTGCTCCAGGCTAGAATGGGCCACAGAACAAGATGCTCCTTTAGAAAAGCAACAACTCCTCACAAAACGTGCCCCAGGAATGCTCTGAATTGTGGGTGTGTTCGTTAATGTTCAGATGCAAGGTCGTGGTGAAACAATATTTTGATCTCTAATAGATTAGGTTAGAGACTTCTGATTTGTAGATTGTTTTGTATAATTTATTTTTGCTTCATATACATTGGTGTCTTCCCTCTATGTGTGTCTGTGTGAGGGTAATCCTCTGGGATTGCAGCCACACCCACTTGTAAGTTGCCACGCAGATGCTACGATTATTCATTACTTTTAAGAACCATGAAAATGAAAAGACAGTAAGCAGGAGAGATGGCTTAGTGCTTCAGAGACTTGCTGCTCCTGCAGACGACCTGAGTTTGGTTCTTGGCACTGGTCTTAGGGGCCTCATGGCTGCTTAGAACTCTAGTGCTTAGGGGATCTGATGTCTCTGGCTGCCCCCCCCATACACACACACAAACACTGAAATGTTTAAAGTCATAAAGCTGCTTTAGTGTATTTAAGGCTGATAATTATTAATAATGGACATTTTTAAAATATTGAACCAGTTGACTTTGTAATTGGCTGAACAAGCTATTAGTTCTCTCTCTGTGTAGCCCTGGCTGTCCTGGAACTCGCTCTGTAGACCAGGGTGGTCTTGAACTCAGATATCTGCCTGCCTCTGCCTCCCAAGTGCTGGGACTAAAGGTGTATGCTATTTGGCCAAGCTGTTGATTTTCTAGATAAGCTGTTTATGTTTGACTGATGTTCAGTGAGCCAGCATGTTTGCTTTTGAAAGCTAATTATGGAGATTTAAAGCTAATTATGGAGATTTAAAGCTAGTAGTTTTAATAATTTTTTGTTCTGTATTTATATTTCATTTTTGTAAGGGTAGACCGTTGTCTTTTGTGCTGATTAATTGTACATGAGCAGAGAAACCACTTGAAAGGTTCTTGTTCTTAAACATCTGTCTGACAATTGTCAGTTCAGTTCTCTCTCTGGAGAGCACTCATTTGTCACATATGAACCAGCCCTGTGATCTCATTTCAGAGTCACTGGAAACTCTTATTTTCGTCAGTTCCGCATGGAGACCTAAAGAGAAGAGTACGCCAGGATCACATGTAAATGTGGGGGTAACTACCATGCAGGGGCGCAGGGTGTTGAATGTCCAAATCTGGCATTGTAGGGCAATGGCGATGTGTCGCTCAGTGGTTGAGAGCCCTTGCTGCTCTTGCAGACAACCCAGGTTTGGTTTCCAGCAACCACATTGGGTTGTTCAAAGGTGCCCGTGACTCCAGCTCCAAGGGATCTCTGCCCTCTCCTGGCCACCCTGGGGACTGCATGCATTTCAAGCACATGTACGTATTCTCTCACACAGTGGGACATGGAGTAAACCAACCAAACAACCGCCAAACTGTCATTCTCTGCAGGTCTTCCTGTCCTTAGGCTGCACTGGGCACATTCCTGTGTGGTTCTTAGCTTTGGCATTGATCAGTAGGCCTGGAGCTTGCCCCTCCCCCATCTGAAGTGTGATCTGCCACCCCAGCCCGCCTTGTGCTTTACCAGCCATGTCTGCTTCCCACCGTTACTTTTGTTGACTACACACGAGGGCATACATGGGCACAATAGGAGTGTTTATCATTTAGCTGTGTGATTGAGGGAGGTTACCTAAGCTCTCTCTGGTCTTGGTTTTTTGGTTTGTAAGTAGAACGCCTCTGATTTCCCCATGAGTATGCTGTTTGTTAATTATCGGATTCCCAAAGCCTGAGTACTCCCCTGCCCCTGTCTGAGTTGGAATTGAAAGCTAAGGGCATGGTTTGTGGCTTCTTCATTTTACCAGCAGTACATGTGTTGGGAACAGATAGATAAGAGTTCATTAAGTAGACATTTGAAGAGTAAGGTGTTCTGGGTTATGTTGAGCAAGCAAGGCAGATAGCTAGGTGAGTATGTAATTCAGTAGGTGTGCTCAGGATGCAGGGCCTGTGGTGGTGGGATGGCGGCTAGGGAAGGGCGAGCCCCGGGGAAGGGTTGCTCAGAACGGACCTTTTTTTGGAAAGCTTTATTAAGATCTAATAAATTCCCCTAAAATACCCATAAAATATTTCTGGATATGGTGGCACAGGGCTGTAATCCTAGTACTAGGGAGGTACAGGCAGGGGGATTAGAAATTCAGGGTTATTCTTGTATTAATAGAATGGTTTAGAATAGAATAGAATAGAAGAATAGAATAGAAGAATAGAATAGAATAGAATAGAATAGAATAGAGTAGAGTAGAATAGAATAGAATGGCTTGTGGTTAATTCTCCACATAAAGAACTGGAGGCCAGCCTGGGCTGCATGAAGCTTTGTCCTTAAAAACAAAATAAAAGAAAGCACCAGGCATGTTGGTACCCACCTTTAATCCCAACACTCAGGAGGCAGAGGCAGGAGGACATCTGTGATTACAAGGCCAGCCTGGTCTACATAACAAGTTGCTATGAAGAATTTTTTTTATGTTTGTTTAAGTACAGAGTGTCACTGTACAGCCTGGGCTAGCCTTAACCTTGGAATCTCCTTGCCTCTGATATCTGAGGGTTGAAGATTACACATGTCCATCTCTGCGTAGCTTTTGAACATAGCACCTTGTGGATTGTCCATGAAAGGAGAAGAAACGACTGGTTTAACTCTCTATGCTTGTCTGTTGTAGTGGAACCACTTCCTGTTTCGGATTGAGTGAACAAGGGCTCCTTTGTTTCCGGATAACTGCCACACAGAATAGATTGATTCTTGACATGGGACCATCTGATCACACATGACAGAACATTGTAGTCTGTGAGCTGCTATTATGTGAGCCATTAAACATCATTTTAGCCATTGTAAATATGATATGACATATATAAGTTGTTCTTGTAAACTTATGGCCTTTGCAATTTGTCATTAATGGTTGCTTTGATGGAACACAGTTTAAAAATACTATGATTTTTATGTAGAATATCTTAAAATGAAGTCCTTTATATTGATGAGGTTTTTTAAATTTTATTTTATTTATATTTTTAAAGATAGGGTCTCTCTACAGAGCCCTGGATGTCCTGGAGCCCATCTACACACACACACACACACACACACACACACAGAGAGAGAGAGAGAGAGAGAGAGAGAGAGAGAGAGAGACTGACCATGCTGGCCTCTCTCAGACTCACTCAGACCTACCTCCTCAGCCTCCTGAGTGCTGGGATTAAGGGCGTCACTACCACACCCAATGATTGACTTCTTTTTTAAAAGGCACTCCTTATTGTTTGGGGTCAGAGCTTACTCTGTAGCCCAGGATAGCCTGAGACCTGCTCTGTTGCTCTGGTTGGCCTCAGACCTGCTGCTCAGTTTCTGATGCTGGAATGGCCGGTGCCTGCGGCTTCCTTGAGACTTCCAGTTGTCTTCTGCGCCTGCCCAATTCCTGAGAGTCCCAGTGCTTCAGGCTCTGAGAACTGAAGTATATCATCCCTGGAATGTGACTTGTGATAGTAAGGTCACGGTGGGGCAGGGGTTTTGACTGTAAATGCAGTTTCATTGCGGAGTGCTCGCGTGCTTTTGCTGCTTGGTTAGCAGGTGCTGACTGCCCATGCTCTCTTCGTGCAGGTGTAATGGATAGGTAACAGGAGACCGCTTCCTTCCTCGTCAGGGCGTCAGCATGACCGAGTGCTTCCTGCCCCCCACCAGCAGCCCTAGTGAACACCGCAGGGCAGAGCATGGCAGCGGGCTGACCCGGACCCCTAGCTCAGAGGAGATCAGCCCTACAAAGTTTCCTGGATTGTACCGGACTGGCGAGCCCTCACCTCCCCATGACGTCCTCCATGAGCCTCCTGATGCAGTGTCGGACGATGAGAGAGACCATGGGAAGAAGAAAGGGAAATTTAAGAAGAAGGAGAAAAGAAGTAAGTGCTAGGTCCCTGAGCTCCCGCACAGCCACCTCCTGTAGGTCCGTCTGTGCTCCTGCACAGCCGCCTCCTGTGGGTCCTTCTGTGCTCCTGTACAGCCGCCTCCTGTGGGTCCTTCTGTGCTCCTGCACAGCCGCCTCCTGTGGGTCCGTCTGTGCTCCCGCACAGCCGCCTCCTGTGGGTCCGTCTGTGCTCCCGCACAGCCACCTCCTGCTGAGATGATCTCCTGAGAGACGTGGACAGTGCCCACATCTCTAGCTGACACATCTCAGGCAGCTCCTGCTCTAACCCGCAGGCTCTGTCCTCTTCTGAAATGTATCTAGACAGATACTCTCATTTGCCATGTTCTGTTCTGTGTGTTTTGGTTTCTTAATTTGTCTTTGTGTCACAAATAAAGACGACACCAAATTTCCAGAAAGGGTAAGTTTCCCAGTCTATAGTTTAAAAGTGGTAGTTTCAAATGATACCTACAAAGTAGAAGTTGGAATTTTGCTTAGCTAGTTAACCCTTTAAGGTTTTGTGGTCATTTGAGAACTCTGTTGGAACTGTGAAAGAAGTTA
Source organism: Apodemus sylvaticus (assembly GCF_947179515.1). NCBI lineage: Eukaryota > Metazoa > Chordata > Mammalia > Rodentia > Muridae > Apodemus > Apodemus sylvaticus. Next base: position 7,973,504 of record NC_067480.1, read on the forward strand.
TCTGTCTTAGCATTTCCTTCTAGGTGTCTCTTCCTAGAGAGGGTTAATGTTCAATTGTTGCTCTTTAGTATGTTAAAAGCAAATAAGGTTAATTTAAGTATTACTTTTTTAAAAAATTCATAGTATGTTAAAATTGTCTGGGAAGTTACAGACTTCATGACTACAGTGCTACTTGATGCTCACTTGGACTGTGGCGATCGCAGGACCAGGTGATGAAGCCACTGCCTTAAAGGGAGTTTCCATTCCTGTCCCCAGAGGTCACACGTTTCATCGTTTCATCACCGGTTGACTCTGCCTGAGATGGCGGTTAAGAAAATGAAAGCAAGCCGGGCAGTGGTGGCGCACGCCTGTAATCCCAGCACTTGGGAGGCAGAGGCAGGCGGATTTCTGAGTTCGAGGCCAGCCTGGTCTACAGAGTGAGTTCCAGGACAGCCAGGACTTCACAGAGAAACCCTGTCTCAGAAAAAAAAAAAAAAAGAAAGAAAGCATTTGATTGGTTGGGTTGTTGGTTTGGTTTGGTTTGGTTTTCAAGACAGGGTTTCTCTGTGTAGTCTTGGTTGTCCTGTAGACCAGGCTGGCCTCAACTCAGAGATTAGCCTGCCTCTGCCTCCGGAGTGCCAGGACTAAAGGTGTGCGCCACCACTGTCCCCTACTTGCCTTTAAGATTTTTGCCATTTTGGTTAGTCCAAGGTTTATAGTGTTTTAGGTTAAAAGATAATTTGGGAACTATTTATACTCTTTGTTATAAAGTAACTTGTAAGAAAACAAAAACAATAGACGAGTTGGGGTTATTCCACACAGCAAAGGTGGGGCTCAGGTTCAGAGGGAGTGCTGCTGCTCCCCAGGGGACCTGGGACCTCTGACCACTGCAATCCCAGGGACCTGGTGCCTCTGCTGCCGCCACTGATAATGGACACACACACACACACACACACACACACACACACACACGGGATAATAGTAGGAAGTAAGTTCCTGGACATTGTAGCCCACACATTTAATCACTTGGAAGGCAGAGAGGCAGGCGGATCTCTATGAGTTCAAGGCCAATCTGAGTTCCAGGGCAGTCAGAGCTATATAGAGAGAGACCTTGTCTCAGATAGATAGGTGTAGGTAGGTAGGTAGGTAGTAGATAGATAGAAAGTAGCCAGTCAAAAGAGAGCAAGGTGGGGGTGCGCCGAGCACAGTGACGCCTGCCTGCCTGGAGCCGGACGGACAGACCGGACCCTAACCCTAACTCTGAAGCCGGTACAGAAGCATCAGCTGTGGCCCGTTTACGCCCACCTGGGTACCACAGTGAGACTCAGTTCAGAACAAACAGACGCAGATCAGTGTCGGCAAAGTTTTAAAAGGGACAGTTTTTATTCTTTACATTATTCTTTACATTACATTATATAAATTATCCTTACATAAAGAATAATCAGCTTTCAAATAAATGAGACAGACTATATGATTTATTTACTCAAGCTTTACAGTACATTGGCTGAATAGTTATTATTAATCTTTTTTAATCCTCTAAGCTAATCTTGCTATCTCCCAGCCAATATCCCTGGGATACTGCATTTTAGTATTGGTCTGGCTTTCTCTGCTCCAGGTGTGTTTACCCTTCACCTCGAGGGGGTGAAGTCTCTCCCTCCTCCCTTTCTCCCCCTTCCACCAACCCCCTCTCCTTCTCCTTCCTCCCTGTCTTTCTCTCCTTCCCTTCCCCTCCTCCTCCCCCTCCCTTCCTCTGGTGGAAAGTCCAGCCCTCTTCTCTCCTCTGCTCAGCCATTGGCTGGTCAGCTTTTATTGACAAATCAGATAGTAAATGGGGAGCAATGTTGACATAACATTGAGCCTGGAGATTCTTAGAATAAGCATTACAGTGCCATGTCCAGACTCAGCCAGATCTAGGGGCAGAGAAATCAGCATTTGAATAATACATGGGCCATCTTTACATAGGACCCAGTAACATGATGCTACAAACTAGCAGTTCTGAATTGGTGTTAAGGCAATTAGTATCTTTGTCAGAATGCAAAAATTGCTTCTGATGTGTCAGGCAATAATTACATTCAGCCTTCAGTTGGAAAGAGGCCATAGTCCATGCTCCAGAAAGGCAGGTAATGGGCGGGAGAGCAGAGTTGTAAGGAGGAACTGGAGCACATGACCAGTGCACAGCTTGTGATGTGCTTCACGTAGGCCAAGGCCCTGGTCCCGTGTCTGTTTTATAGGATTGATCTCATTAGTCCTCTGCGTTTAGTGTTTCATGTGTGTTCATACTTCGTTTCTCAGAACTTGGCTTGTATACATATACTGTGTAATATTCATTATGTATATAATATGTAATAAACTACTTTCCTCTCAAAATTGTTATTACCATAGCTGCTATCTGTTGCCCTCTTGTGGTCACAAAGTGTTACTACATCATTGTTTTTTGATGGTTTTCTGGAGACCCAAGAGTGGAGAGAGATTGGATAGCTAATGCCAGGTGGCAACTTTTGTTTTTCTTGTAGCAAGTTTGTGACATTTTGACACTAAACACAATTTATACTGCATTTCCTTGGCAGCTGAAGGCTATGCTGCCTTCCAGGAAGACAGCTCTGGAGATGAAGCTGAAAGCCCTTCCAAGGTGAAGAGGTCCAAGGGAATCCACGTGTTCAAAAAGCCCAGCTTCTCTAAAAAGAAGGAAAAGGATTTTAAAATCAAAGAAAAGCCCAAAGAAGAAAAGCATAAAGAGGAAAAGCACAAAGAGGAAAAGCATAAAGAAAAGAAATCTAAAGACTTGACAGCAGCCGATGTCGTTAAACAGTGGAAGGAAAAGAAGAAAAAGAAGAAGCCAGCTCAGGAGCCAGAGGTGCCTCAGGTGGACGCCCCGAGCCTCAAGCCCATTTTTGGCGTTCCCTTGGCCGACGCAGTAGAGAGGACCATGATGTACGACGGCGTGCGGCTGCCAGCTGTTTTCCGCGAGTGTGTGGACTACATGGAGAAGCATGGCATGAAGTGTGAGGGCATCTACCGCGTGTCAGGTATGGGCCACAGGGCGGCTCTAAAAATGACCGCCACTGTGCTTCCTAAGGGGACTGGCCTGTGAGGAACCTTTGGGTGTGAATCCTAAACCATAACCACTTGCACCGTCCCTGCATGTCCCCTCCCTCCCTTGTGGTCGCCTGTAGTTTCCATAAGGACTCACGCCCAAGTCCGTCACAGCTGAGCAGCTGGGGAGAATGCAGCGGCGGGCTGGATCAGGTCGCAGGTGCTGTGCCGTCCTGACTCAGCCTCTTCTAAGCCTAGCTGTTGGGAGGCTAAGAGCTCTGTGAAGGCAGCTTCTCAGCCAAGAGAGAGCTAATGACACAGCCTTGCGATCTGTTTCCTTAGCACGACTAAAGACACAGGGTGTTGTTTTCTAGATGGCTGGGCCAAATGGGAATGTTCTGGTCAGCCACATACAGCTACTGCAGATGTCGGGACTGATCCCGTCATCTGCACACAGTTTGTACTGGGAATTGTAGTTCATGCTTGGCCATCACGTGTCACATATTGGGAGTCTAAAAAACCAAACAATATATAAGTTATTTAGAAGTACAAAGATTTCTTCAAAAGCAGCATGAGTTATGTGGTAACTTGGGATTCAGGTTCCAAGCTGGGCAGTATCTGCATCTGTCATTACCTTCCTTCCCATAGAGAGTTATTTTTATAAAGTGCTTTGATCGCATATCTCTTCATGGCAAGAGATATGTCATACATGTTTAGAACAAAGAGAAGGATTAAGCAAGTTTTCCATTTACTTGGCTCATGTCCTTTCTAGCAGATAGATTTGATACTTGGGGTGACGTCTATGTGACCCTGTAGGAAAACTGCTTCGTTGTTCCTATTTCATAGGAGTTAAACACAGGCCTGCAATGCTGCCTTTACGACTGTTTTTATTGATTGGTTTTTGAAGATTTAGACAGTGATAGCTGTTTTCCCACTTGACCTTGATAAACATGAAGACTTGGGGAATGAAAGTTTCTTTGAAAAAGCTCTGTAGCTTTGTTCAAGAACTCTTTTGTTTCTGACCTATTTTTGATATTTGTATCTTTTGGAGAGCCTTACCATTTCTAATAGAGTCTCTTTTTTGTGAGAGCACACCATGGCATGTCACCTGTGTAGCTGTGCCTCCCCTCCACCCTCATCTGTCTAGAGAGTCAACCCCGGGCCTACGTTCATGCAAAGCCAGGGCTCTGCCACAGCCTCGGCGCCCAACCCCCAACCCTGCCTTGCTATTTGTTAATCGGATAACACCTTTTTTTCTGAAGATGTTTGGTTCTCATTTATATCAGTTCCAATTTAAAAACAAATATGAGAGGGGCTGGAGAGATGTCTCGGCAGTTAAGAGCACTGGCTACTCTTCCAGAGCACCCGGCTTCAATTCCCAGCACCCACATGGCAGCTCACAACTGTGTGTAATTCACACAGAGGTTCTGAGACCCTCACATGGCCTCTGGGCACCGGGCAGGCACTTGCTGCACATACAGATAGATGTATGTGTGTGCACACACCTATGTACTTATAGATAAATGAAAAAGCAAGCAAACAAATGCTAGTATGGAAGACAATTTAAGAAATTTTCTGTTTTTTTCACAATAGTTTCGACATTAAATGTACTTTTATTCTCTATTTCTCACTGGAATTCCTTATGCAGTTTCCAATTTTTAACAATACTGTCAAAAGTAACAGCACACCCAACACGTGTTGTAGCTGTCTGTGGTGGAGTAGTAAATGTTTATAAGACACGCATGTGGAAGGTGATGGGGGAGCACACTCATACCTCTAGCACTCAGGAGGCATGTGAGTTCTAGGCTAGCCTGGGCTCCATGGTGAGTTTAAGGTCAGCTTGGGCTACACAGTGAGATGTTCTCTGCAGAAGCCATGGTCAAGAACATAGCAAGAAAGTGGGGGAACAAGGGCTGGAGAGATGGCTCAGTGGTTAGGAGCATTGACTGCTCTTCTGAAGGTCCTGAGTTCAAATCCCAGCAACCACATGGTGGCTCACAACCATCTGTAATGAGATCTGATGCTCTCTTCTGGTGTGTCTGAAGACAGTTACGGTATGCTTATATATAAGAAATAAATCTTTAAAAAAAAAAGATTTAAAAAAAAGGAAAGTGGGGGGGACAAGAGCTGGAGGGGCAAGAGACTGGCAAAGTCTCAGTGAGAGTCGTCATTAATCTTGTTTTATTCAGATTGTCATATTCTTTTCTATCTCAAAATAAAGATTACCAAAATAAGGTTTGTTAATCTGAATAAGTTATAGATTTTATTTATTTATTTATTCATTTATTTATTTATTTATTTAGTTAGTTAGTTAGTTAGTTAGTTAGTTAGTTAGTTTTTCGAGACAGGGTTTCTCTGTGTAGCCCTGGCTGTCCTGAACTCACTTTGTAGACCAGGCTGGCCTTGAACTCAGAAACCCGCCTGCCTCTGCCTCCCAAGTGTTGGGATTACAGGTGTGCGCCACCACTGCCCGGCTCAAGGTATAGATTTATGATAATGCCATGATTGAGAGTCTGTCCGTCGATGGGAATGTCAAATTTGAAATGGAAGCATATCTTAAGATGTTCAGAGTGGATGACAGTATACGTTAGACTTAGTTTGTAGTTTGTTCTGTGTAGTTGGTTTATAGTTTTAAGTTTAAAAAAGCAGCTATTTTGATCGCTATCACTGAATTATGTCACTTCAGCAGATGGGATTGAAGATATAAAATGATAAAATGTTTGAAAAGCATGCCCTCAATGTGTTAGATTGTTTGTTTGTTTGTTTTTCAGTACAATATGAAAGCCAAATGGTTGTATTTTAGAAGCTTGACTTTATTTTTTTGTTCTAGCATGGTTCAGATTAAGAAAATATTTACAGAATTCAAATTTAGGCCAGGCAGTTGTGGCGCATGCTTTTAATCCCAGAACTCAGGAGGCAGAGGCTGGACAGTCTCCTTGAGTTTGAGGCCATGGTCTTTAAAGAGTTCAGGACAGCAAGGGCGACACAGAGAAGCCTAGTTTCTAAAAACAAAAACAAAACAAAAAAGAATTCAAACTTTGAAATAGAAATTAGGTGGTGTTATATATACTAGAGAACAATCTTCCACGAACTTCTTACGCTAGGAAACATTCTGTATCATGGGCTGACTTAGTCCCAAAGAAGCAGCTGGGAATGGCTAAGTGTGGCGGAGTGATTGAGTTCATTCTATGCCGTCCATCTTGTGAGGACTCAGGAACCTGGCTTTCTGTGCACAGTGCATATGCTCAGATTATAGTTTAATTTTCTCCTGAATTTTTATCTAACTGCCATTATATTTAAATTTTTCCCTAGATTAAACATTTTCTTAATATTTCATGGTTTCTGGGAATGTAAGTTTCCTGTTGTGGTTTTATGTGCTGTGTTCATAGAGTGTTCTGTGACCCATCTGCAGACACAGATTCTACTAGGAGGGTTTTCGCTTAGTTTTGAGAAGGGTCTCACTGTGTAGCTCAGACTGGCAGACTTGAACTGGCAGCAGTCCTCCTGCCTCAACCTCTGCTGCTGAGAGATCACAGGCATGTACCCCCAGCCTGGCTCCCAGGGCTTCTTCCTGGCTGTTCCTGTATCTTTGTGGCAGGTGTGTGTGTAGTGGCGGAGAAAGCGTGTCTGATTCTGATATTTTCTCTCTCCTAAATTTAACGTTTTAAGGAATCAAATCAAAGGTAGATGAGCTAAAAGCAGCCTATGACCGAGAGGAGTCTCCGAACTTGGAAGAACATGAGCCTAACACTGTGGCCAGCCTGCTGAAGCAGTATCTGCGAGACCTGCCGGAGAATTTGCTTACCAAAGAGCTTATGCCCCGATTTGAAGAGGCTTGTGGGAGGACCACAGAGATGGAGAAAGTGCAGGAGCTCCAACGCTTGCTCAGGGAACTGCCGGAGTGCAACCATCTTCTGCTTTCCTGGCTCATTGTGCACATGGACCACGTCATTGCGAAGGAGCTAGAAACAAAGATGAACATCCAGAACATCTCTATAGTGCTGAGCCCAACCGTCCAGGTACGGGCTGTCCACACACATTCTTGGTGTGACCGTCCAGGTACGGGCTGTCCACACACATTCTTGGTGTGACCGTCCAGGTATGGGCTGTCCACACACATTCTTGGTGTGACCGTCCAGGTACGGGCTGTCCACACACATTCTTGGTGTGACCGTCCAGGTACGGGCTGTCCACACACATTCTTGGTGTGACCGTCCAGGTACGGGCTGTCCACACACATTCTTGGTGTGACTGTCCAGGTACGGGCTGTCCACACACACTCTTGGTGTGACCGTCCAGGTACGGGCTGTCCGCACACACTCTTGGTGTGACCGTCCAGGTACGGGCTGTCCACACACACTCTTGGTGTGACCGTCCAGGTACGGGCTGTCCACACACACTCTTGGTGTGACCGTCCAGGTACGGGCTGTCCACACACACTCTTGGTGTGACCGTCCAGGTACGGGCTGTCCACACACACTCTTGGTGTGACCGTCCAGGTACGGGCTGTCCACACACACTCTTGGTATGACCGTCCAGGTACGGGGCCTTGTCCACACACACTCTTGGTATGACTGTCCAGGTATGGGACCTATCCACACACACACTTGGTATGACTGTCCAGGTACTGGCCTGTCTACCCACTCCCTTTTGGTACTGGCACTGGGAAATTGGAGAATGCTTTGCTGAGTCTTATTAAGGGGAATAACGAACGGCCCAGCCTGAGCACAGGTCTTCTCTGTCCAAGCGTGGGCAGTGCCCTCGAGGACGTAGGGATGTGAGCATATTTGCCCTTTTGCTTAGTTGCAAATTGCGAATATCCTATGCACGTTGATCGAGCACAGTGGGCTGTGCTGTTTGCTTGGTAGGTCTTACTGCGGACTTCACCTGTAAGACAGATCCCGAGAGAGACGCTCTGTCACCTCTTAATCTGAGAAGTCCTTTAGGGAATTGAGTAGTACATTGTTTGTGTTGTTATGGTTTTACATGCATGCACATCTGCTGTCCTATTGTGTATGTGTGTTCAGGTTCATGTGTGGGATTGTGTGTGTGTACATGTAGATGTGTATGTGGCCATCATAGGACAGATTTGCTACTGTGGCTTAATCAGCGACCATCCACCTTTTGTTTTGTCTCTTCCTGTACAGTGCCCTCCCTGGCCAGCAAGCCTCAGGGCCCCTCCCCAGGCTGGGGTTATAGGTGTGTACAACCATGCCCATCTTGTTTTAATATGAATGAGGGAGATTGGGCTCAGCTGTTATGTTCGCGTGCTTTACTGACTAAGCTGTCTCCTGGCTGTGGTACCTTCATCACTACTCAGTGGATGCTGTCAGAGAAAGACTTTGCCTTTGGAAGAGCTGATATTTTACTGTGTTGAGAGAGTGTGTGAAAAAAGGCACTGGTTCTATTTTGTTTCTTGATTTTTTTTTCCTGAGCCAGGATTTCTCTGTGTAGCCCTGGCTGTCCTGGAACACACTGTGTAGACCAGACTGGCCTTGAACTCACTCAGAGATCCTCCCACCTCTGCCTCCTGAGTGCAGAGACTGAAGGTGTGCACCACTCTAAGTTTTAATTGAAGCCCTCGTTTTGGTTGGCACGTGAGGTCCTGACCATATATCATTGTTACTATTATAAGAGGATACTTTATTTTGCTAAATATACTTTCATCAGTTATTAGTTATGTTTTAAAAACAAGCTGTTTCTTATATTTCTCAAATACCCTGGTCATTTTTGTTAGCGTGGGTTCGGCATTTGTTCACTACTGCAGTCTTTCTCAGTATTGCCATACCGTGGGTGTTTGTACAGCAGCAGCGCCAAGACCCAGAGACCGGCTGAGCCGGGGAAAGGCGTCTTTTCTGGGTTGGTCAGCCATCCCACAGTGCTGACTTCAGGATGGGAACATCCGGAACGCTGGAGCTTGGGTGTCAGAGACGGTGCCGGCTCTATACATCTGCGGGTGCTCCCCCCCCCCCCAGCTGTCTGCAGGAGCATCGCTCTGTGTGCAGGAAGGTCTCAGAAGACATAGGAGATGGCTGTTAATAGGTGACTAGAACGAGCACATTGATGGCAGTGTGCTTAGTGTCCCTCACTGGCTTCCCCCACGGTACTTGAGAACCTGACTTAAGTTGGCCTTTCACCTGCTCTTAAATTGATAATTAGTGAAGCCTGTTTTTGTCTCTCCTGTGGAGACCTGTGTAGTATCCAGAGTTAAAGGCTGCACGGTGTGCCTGACAAAGGTAAAAGATGACTTTGATGGTTTTGTGCAACTCAGGATCTGTTTTCTGCAGATCAGCAACCGAGTCCTGTACGTGCTCTTCACACATGTGCAAGAGCTCTTTGGCACTGTGGTCCTGAAGCAAGTAACAAGACCTCTGCGTTGGTCCAACATGGCCACAATGCCCACGCTGCCAGAGACCCAAGCAGGCATCAAGGAAGAGATCAGGAGACAGGTGTGTGCTGCCCTGCCTGCCCCTGCCCCACCCTGCCCCGCCCCTGCCTGCTTCAGTGCTGCCCATAAGGGCTCTGGGTTAGAGGTGGGGAGCCCTAGCTTATGGAGTAGTGTGCAGGTCCCTTGTGCAGTCCTTCGCCTCTTGTGTGCTGAGGCCGTTGGGACCACACCCAGATCTGTGCGGTGCTGAGGATGGAACCCATGGTCTCATACAGGTCTCTGCTGGATGAACTCTGTCCTGGAGCAGGCTCTCCAGCTGGTCCTAGTTCATATCGTGTAAGCAAGCAGCCATGGTTGAAATAGCATAGGGTTTGAAACTCTTAAGAATTAGTTTTAAATTCCCACTCTGCTCATCTTTTTTTGACTTTTTTTTTTTTAAACATTTTTTTATATATGAGTACACACCAGAAGAGGGCATCTCATCCCATTATAGATAGCTGCGAGCCACCATGTGGTTGCTGGAATTGAACTCAGGACCTCTGGAAGAACATCTAGTGCTCTTAACCGCTGAGACATCTCTCCTGTCCCTGCTCATTCTTTACATGCTAATTTTAGGCAAATTGCTCAATGTCCTTAAGCCTTGGTATTCTCCTTTTAGAATGGATCAGCTCAGGGGATGACGTGGGAGGTGATGCGCGGGAGGGAAGGGCTCAGCCAGGACCTTGAACATGCTTGCTTTTCTAGACAGGGTGCCGTTACCCATCCTGTTTTACAGCTCAGATACTGTGACGGAACTCCTGGACTATGTAATCAAGATTAGCTCAAGCCTGGAGTTTTTCCACTGTGCTACTTTGATATCTAAAAGAAATACAGTAAATTTGTGTGTGTGCACGCACAAGTGTGGTGGGGAGACTGAGAGACTGAGACTGACTGAGCGCTAAGGTGTTCAAGACTGGGTAGAGCCATGAGACCTCTGACTGCATCGCAGGAATATCAGCACTGCCTGCTTTCCTTGCTGGCTGAGTTCTACTTACCAGCTGCTGTGAGGAGAGAAGGGAGAGCAAAGATGTGGGCTAATTATTACGGAACTGCCAGAAAGAAAGGACTAAGGGTCTAAGTCCGGTAAAGCAGACTTTACAGTGTGTGCACTGTCAGCAAGGAGGGACTTGTCACTGTTGCTGTGCAGGGCAAGAGCTTGGGTCTTCATGGGAGAAACTGCTTGTGCTGCTGTCGGATAACCACACCAGCAGGGTCCATGTGTCTTTTTGTTATCTAGGAGTTCCTTCTGAATTGTTTACATCGAGATCTGCAGGGCGGGATAAAGGACTTATCTAAAGAAGAAAGATTATGGGAAGTACAGAGGATTCTGACTGCCCTCAAGAGAAAGCTGAGGGAAGCTAAAAGACAAGTGAGTTATTCTCTTACATCCCGTGTCTAGTGAACCTGCTGGGAGTGTGGGCGAGCCTTCTGTACACTGTTGTAAGTTATTTCTTTTAAAAGTAGCACGTATGTGTCTGTTGATGCTAAATTCTCTGGTGAAATTTATTCACACAAATGTTTCGTTTTGTGTTATTCATACTTTAGCGTGGTATAAATCAGATGTTTCATTAAGTTTAGAAAGGTGATCTTGTTCATTCCTGCCTAATTTGTCTGTAGACAGAGCTTTGTAAGAATGAGAGACCCCTGGAGAGAGAATGCTGAGATATTTGAGTTTTGAATGGAAACACAGGACTTGAAGGCCCAGGGGGATTCTGCTTTGCACTCCAGGGAGGGACAAACCAAGGAAAGAACTGAGCGGGCTGCTGCTGTGTGGAGTGCACAAGGCCCGCTGTGGCTGTGTGCTACTTCAGTGTGTGAAACTGGAGTCTGGACTCAGTTTCCCAGCCACATCAGAGCTAAGATCCACACCCGTGAAAGACCGTACAAGTTGCAGGCAGATCCAGCAGCACAGTGAGTGGCACAGCCTACAGACACTAGTTAGAGCTCTCGGGTCTGAGGGTGGAGCAGTGGCCACTGTGAGAGGGCAGCACCTGAGGCCTTGTGCTGTGAGGATATAGCGCTTGTTGAAAGGACAGGTCTGATCCTTGCAGCTGCACAGTTTTTCAGGATGTGCAGTCTGGAAGGAAGCCTTCCCTCTTGTTCTCCTCTCCAGCTTACTCTCCTGTCTGTCTTTTGTTTCCTCTGTCTTAAGCCTCTCTTTTGTTCCCTTGTTTGTTTTAAAAAGCCATCCTGTGGCCCAGCAGTCTCAAGTTCGTTCTATAGCCAAGATGACCTTAAACTCTTGACCCTGCTGCCTTAGCCTCCTGTGTGCTGAATCACAGGCAGGGGCCATGCTTGGCTTTGGATGTGTGCCCGAGTCTCACAGGGCAGGTTCAGTTGTTGATCGAATCTCATTTTCCAGCAGCCCTTAATGTGAAGAGTCCCTGACGTAGAACATAGGTAGATGTTTGGCTTTTGTGTCTCTTAGTTTTGTGTCTCTGTTGAATAAAAGGGCTGTGGCTGTGGAACCGGCTCAGTGGGTAAAGTGCTTGCTTTTGTAAAAATAAGGACCAGAATTCAATCCACAGCATTCACATAAAAGCCAGATGTTATGGCCTATACATGTAATCTCAGCACTGGGAAGGCAGAGACCGGAGGGTCCCTGAGCTTGAAGGCCAGCGAGTCTAGAGGAATAGATGAGGTCAAGGTTAAGTGAGAGACCTTGACTAAATAAGTCAGAGAACCGATGGAAGAATGACACTCAACCAATGACTTCTAGCCTCTACATATGTGCACACAAATGTGCACACAAGTACATGACTATACATGTTTGCGAGCACATGCACACACAAACACCCAGAATTTTGGTTTTGAGCTCAGAAACAGTGTGGTGGGATGACAAGGGATGGCTGTCTCCTCTTCTTCCCCTTATCAATTGTATGCTCCCTAGCCATTCCCTGCCCTTGATGACTTATTTTGTAGCTATATGCCCAGGTTCCTTCATGCTGGCTTCACTTTTGAGGGAGAACTTACTTAAAGAAGTATCAGTCAGTGGATTAATGACCAGTTTAAACCTCGATGTCATCTTGGCACTTTCCCAAAAATTAACCCTATGATTATTTATCGTATAACTCAGAAATCCCACTCACAGCCATTATCCTCTAACAGCAGAGCAACAACCCATAAGCCTTCACAGAATATTTCCAAACTATTCATAACAGCTGAAAGCAAAGACCCAGAGCCCTGCAGCTGGTGAGCAGATACACAGATTAGGATGCATTCATTCCAGCCTCCCTCTGTCCTTACCACCTATGTCTCAGCCTCTGGGTGGTTCACACACAGCCATTCACAAGCATATCCCAGGAACAAACTGTCTCAGAGTCCTCTTCAACCCCTGCCCTGGTCTGCAGCTCTCTGCCCCACATTGGGCGCCACCTCAGTCAGTCAGCAGGTTTTCCAGGGCAGGAGCTCGGATTAAAAAGGAAAAAAAAAAAAAAAACCAATTACACCACACTGCAGCATGACCTCAGCTAGTCCTGAGGCTGAGGCGACTTTATTTTTTCCTAATCTGCCTTTATATCATTTTAATTATAGCAAGTAGTAAGGTCAGTTCTAGGTTAAGGAAAAAGCAAGACAATAAACAAGGTCCCGTGATTATTGTTTCTAAGGGATTATCAGGATGACTAAGATATCTAAGCCTACTTCCCTGTCCTAGCCCAAACTCTTATTCCTGCCTGAAGCCTCCTTCCCTGTCCTGGCCCAATGTCAAACTCCTTCCAGGTGGCCTCAAAAGCTCTCCACAATTTATACACTGGTTGTCACTCAGCAACTACTCACACTAGCACAACATACAGAAGTGACTTAAAGCCAAGTGTGAAGCTAGAGAGAAATGTTGAGTCAGTTCACCCGAGACCTGAGAGGATGTGAGGACAGAGCAGGTCTGTGGTGCTGGGCACTGGCACACACCGGAGCGAGGGGATGCTCTGGACAGGCTTCTGGTGCTTACCTTACTGTATGTATTTGGTAAAATTAGTTAAATTAGACTTATAATTGACACCCCAGTAGCTCCCTTCAAGACATTTCTTGTAGTCTGGAGAAGGGAGCATATTCATCAGAATTAAGCATTTCCACAATGCAGCCACAGACCAAGAAAAGCATGTAATGCTCCTTTCTTATTTTAAAATGTTTATTCTTGTGTGTGAGTGTGCACATGGGCACGGACATGCCGTGGATGTCATGCATGTGGAGGTCAGAGAACAGCTTGCCAGAATCAGTTCTCTGCATCATGTGAGTCCTGGGGAGGGAATTGAGCTCAGGTTGACAGGCTTCCTGAGACCACGTGTCTACCATGAAGCCACCTTGCAGTCTCTACCCACATTATATTTTATGGTTTGATTTGGTTTTTGCTTTTTGAGATGGGGTCTTTCTGTTGTCCTGGAACTCACATAGATCCTCCTACCTCTGTCTCCTGAGCGCTGGGGTTACAGGCGTGTCCCGCCATGCCGCTCCCACCTGCAGTATATTCTAAGCCTAGGTAGCAGATGTCTGTCCAGCCGTCATCATCGACAGTTCCACTGCTGCTGCGGTTTCTTCATTTGTTAATTTAAGAGGGCCATTTATTGATTGTGTGTTACATGTGGGCTGAACATTCATCATGTGTTGTCTTTGACAGGAGTGTGAAACCAAGATTGCACAGGAGATAGCCAGTCTTTCGAAAGAGGATGTTTCCAAAGAAGAAATGAATGAAAACGAAGAAGTTATAAATATCCTTCTTGCCCAGGCAAGTTATACTTTTTAATTTCCAAAGGGATTCATTGGTCATTTTTCAAACAGAAGCTCAACTATAGACTTTTTAAAACAAAAAAAAAGTTCCAAAGAACTTGTTCCTGTTTTGTGTCCCTACCCTTGTGCTGAAATGTTAAGTGTGGAGGGAGAGGCTGCCTTCTGTCTAGCTTCCTAGTCTCTGTAAGTCTACACAGAAGTTTGTGGTGGTGTCATGTTCCTGATTTACAAGAACAAACAAAAACTTTGAGGAGAGAGAAGTCCCAGATATTTTCTTGAGTGCTTCACATCTAAGGTTTCTTGGAATATAACTTCATCCGAGGAATATAACATGTATGCCGAGGCAGGTGGCAGATGCCTGTGTGTTTGAACATGGAGACACGGCCTCTCTTAGGAGCTTTTTAGTGCTTCCTGGACTGTGCCCGTGGTGCCCCGTGTTTGGAAGGAGTTGCTGGTGCTTTTGCCTCCAACTCCTCTTCTGCTCTACTGTTTTCTGTAGGCCTGAGAACCTAGATAGAATGCAGACAGGGCTCTCTCCAGTTTAGGAATGGTTAACCTGTCAAGGAGAATCTTACTTTTATCTGAGGGGCATGATTGGGGACAGTGAGGAAGGAAGGGAGATCCTGTAACCTTTCCTTCTCTGTTCTGCCTTATACCTGACACTAGTATCAGCCACACATATCTCTTGGGTCCTGTTCCAAGTGACACTATGAAAAGTCACTGTGACCCTGAATCCTAAGACAGGAAGCTAAAGGAGATGACTCTTAGATTGCTTATTTTATTTGTGCATATGTGTTGCACATACATGTATTCAGATACCCACTGGGCCAGTAGAAGGTGTTAGATCCCCTTCCACCAGGCGGTTGTGAGCCCCTGATGTGGGTGCTGGGAGCTGGACTTGAGTCCTCTGGGAGAAGAGCAAGTGCTCTTAATAGTCGAGCCATCTCTTCAGCCCTGAGCAAGCCAGAGCACATGTTGACTCTGGGTCCTTTGCCGTGCTGTGGTTCATAAGGAGCCTTGAAAAGCTACAGCAGTTCTTGTGTGCATTTTGTTGAGAAGAGTCTAGACATTCTCTCAACATGACTTAGTGTGCCTTTTCCTGATTCTGAGACAACAGCATGGTTTTGGTCACAATAGATTGTGTGAGCAGGGTGACAGTACTGAGCAGGGTGACACGAGAGACCTTGGAGAGGTCGCTTTTCCTCCCCCAGAGCTCAGAGTGAGCTCACCATTGTCACTGCTGCAGGAGAATGAGATCCTGACTGAGCAGGAGGAACTCCTGGCCATGGAGCAGTTTTTGCGTCGTCAGATTGCCTCGGAGAAAGAAGAGATCGACCGCCTCCGAGCTGAGATTGCGGAGATCCAGAGGTACGGGGAGCCTCAGGGCAGGAAGGGTCCAGCCATGTCGTGATTTACATGAGCAGAGTTGTTTTAGTTTAGTGGTTTTCAACTTCCTAATGCGTCAGCCTTTAACCGCTAGCTCCTCATGTGGTGGTAACTCCAGTCATAACATTATTATTCTCCTTGCTACTTCAAAACTGTAAATTTGCTACTGTTATGAGTTATAATATGAACAAGATGGTAGATGGTAGCCTTAGGCGACCCCTGGGAAAGGGTTATTTGGTTTCCAGAGAGGCTGTGACCCACAGGTTTAGAACCACTGTTTTAGCCATTCCTGTAAAAGAAACAAGTCACTTTAAGCTCCTTAGCAGGTCTTTAAGGCAGCATTGGGCTGGGTAGATTCCCAGGCATGGGCAGGCGGGCCATAGCTGGCCTCAGAGTGCACCACAGTGCCACCTTGTCTCCACACAGCCGCCAGCAGCACGGCCGCAGTGAGACGGAGGAGTACTCGTCTGACAGCGAGAGTGAGAGCGAGGATGAGGAGGAGCTGCAGATCATTCTGGAAGACCTGCAGAGGCAGAACGAGGAGCTGGAGGTGAGTGGGGGAGGGGGCGGTCGCAGACCACCTGCTCTCCTGCTACACACTTGTAGAGACGAAGTCAAGGACTTTTTTTAAGACTTATTTTATTTAGATTTATTTTATGTGAGTACACTGTAGTGTCTTCAGACACACCAGAAGAGGGCATCAGATCCCATTACAGATGGTTGTGCACCACCATGTGGTTGCTGGGAACTGAACTCAGGACCTCTGGAAGAGCAATCAATGTTCCTAGCCACTGAGCCCTCTCTCCCGCTCCATCCAGGGCTTTCTTACCAGGATGAGATGTGTGCTCTAGCTGTCCGAGGTGCGGCAGCTCTTCCTGACCTTGGTGTACAGTGAGCCAATCAAAGGTGAACGGTGCCTGGCCTTGTCCCTAGTGGCCTTGCAGTGGAGACTGTGAGTCAGTTCCCTGCAGTCCTCGCCCCACCGAGCAGTAAATGTGACCAAATGCCCAGGAAGTTGGACTGGGAAGGAAACACTGGTCCGAGTGATTTCCTTTCTCATCCCAAATAAAACATTGTCTTCTGAGGCTGACTCAGGGAACAGAGGGCCACCTTAGCTTCACTCATGTTCATGGAACTGCCTGCCAGGCAAGTGCACAGGGGTCACAACTGCACGGAGGCTGGGCGTGGCGGCTCCGTCTGTGGAGTGAGTTCCAGGACAGTTGGAGCTTGAAAAACAACAACAAAAAGATGCGAAAACTGTCGTAGCTGAAGAGGTGGCTCAGCAGTCCAGAGCACTGGCTGCTCTCTAGAGGACCCAGGTTCAGTTCCCAGCACCACGTGCCAGCTCACAACTGTCTAACTCCAGCTCCTGGGATCCCACACCCTCACATAGACTGCATGCATGCAGGTAAAACACTACTGCACATAAATAAAAATAGTATTTTAAGGACTTCCCAGGACTCTGGCCGTCCACTGTGTGGACGGTGGGCAGAGTGAGAGGCAGTGGTGCCCGGCACTTGTAGCAGGAGTCTGTCCTGGGGAAGAAAAGACGGGGGTCCAGGGACATGGCCCCGCTGGCGAGGGGCTGCAGCACAGGCTGAGCACCCGGGTAAAGCAACACCCTTCACGCACACACCTGTGGCTCCGTGCACACCTGTACCTGTTAAGCAATTCCCAGCACTCAGGAAGCAGAGGCAGGCAGAGCTGAGTTTGAGGCCAGCCTGGTCGTTCTACAGGAGTTGAGACCATGTTTTAAAAAACATAAACAAGAAAGGAAGTTAGTGTTAGTGAGACGGGTTGCTGGGATTCTGTCATTTAGAAGACACATCGGCACCCTAATTTGATCTGTTTCCTGAACAGGAAAATTAAGTGCAGACTTTGCGGAGTGTTTTGTTGTGCACATTGTGTGGCCTGACTTGAGCCAGAGCGGCCGCCCTGCATCTGGCCATGTTCTCAGTCAGGGAAGGAAGGGTCAGGGCACAGCAGTGTCATGCTGAGTGACTCTGAACCAGAGTTATAGGGCACACCGGCAGCTGAGGATGCCGGGAAAGACTGAGGAGGAGCATTCCAGTGGCTGGGACAGGTGAGGCTGCCGAGCTTCGGGCCAGCCTCTGAGTCCCTGCTGAGTGAGGACACAGCATTTAAGCAGCTGCGGTTTCTCACAATTGTCAAGCAGCGCGAGCAGATGTAGTCAGTGAAGACAGATTTTGACGTGGAAAGAATCTGAGCTTTCACCCCAGCTCTGACCCCAGCCCTCTCCTCCCTGCAGGCTCCCCGTGCAGGCTGTTCAGAAACCAGGACAAATGCCCATCAAACACTGCAGTACTTACTAGAGCAGCTGTCCTGTTGATACCTTGCTTTCTAACTGTGCTTGCATTTGTAATGTGGGCAGAGTGGTGCTCTCAAGCATTCAGGGCGGTATTTACCCAGTCGTCCACACAGTCATCTTGTCTTCTGCTGCACCCGCCAGGTTGGCTAAAAGAGACCTAGGTCCTCGCTCAGGGCCGCTTGCAGCCTGTGCTCTGCCCTGCTTCCTTGGCTTCTGACCTTGCTTAAGTGGTAACCACCCTCTCTGTCATTCTTTAAGATAAAGAACAATCACTTGAACCAAGCAGTTCATGAGGAACGGGAGGCCATCATTGAGCTTCGAGTGCAGCTCCGGCTGCTCCAGATGCAGCGAGCCAAGTCTGAGCAGCAGCTACAGGAGGAGGAGGAGCCCGAGAGGCGAGGGGGCACAGGCCCGCCGCCCTGTGACGGTGTCCTCGAGGTGAGAGCGGCCAAGGAGCAGGCAAAGCCGTCACCCAGCAAAGACCGGAAGGAGACCCCCATCTGAGCTGCTGGCTGGCTGGGCCCTGTGCATCGTACTGTAAGCGAGAGTCGGCGCCTTCCTGCTGGACATTCTGTGACTGCTCAGAGATGCCCCCTCTTGCACACGTCTGGCTCTGTGTCAGGCTCAGGCCCTGGGAGGGTGAAGCAGGGGACATATGGGGAGCTTGCAGGGAACACAGGCATTTCCAGATAGTGTCAGCTTATTTGAAAATTAATTTTCTTTGTTAAAAATAACTATTTTAACCTTTGAGTGGCTTGTTTTTAAACCAAAAAAAAATTTTTTTTTTGCCTTTTTTTTTAAATCACAGCAGAATCAGGATTTCTTTCTTATCAAAGGGTAGGAACCAAACCAGGCCGCTTCTGCGCCTGCTTGTGGGCGCTCGTGGTCTCACCAGCTCTGCGGGGCCTCTGGCCACTCTTGCTTGTGCCTTCCACACCTTTTGGTGCAGATTGTTCCGTGGGGAGCTGCCTCATATTCTCTGACTGGCCAAAAAGGCTCTCGCCGGGGTTCCCTGGACCTGCCCTGGACCACTTTGCTTTTCCAGTTCCAAGTCAAGCCTGTCAGTGTGAGTCAGGACAGCCCAGTCCAGTTGCAGACAGGTTCCCACGCAGCCTGCCACCAGCCTGGGCAGTGCAAGCCACTCCTCACTGCCAGGGATCAGCGAAGGCCTCCTCTCTGAGGTGGTCACCTGACCACCTTGACCCTGAGGCGCTGCTCAGGATGCTTCTCAAACCAGAGCCCTTTCCATAGTGACCTTCCAGGAAGCCACAGTGACTTCAGTTGCTAGGATACATGGACCTCTGCCGGGATAAGCCATGTGGGTGCTCTCACGCAGAGCTTTTGCCTTTGCGTGTCACCTCAAGGGCTGCTTAGGGACTGACAGGGTGGAGCGGAAGGAAGGAAGAAAAGAAAGAAAGCGGTAGCTGTGATTGACCCCACCTGGTGTTTGCTTCTAACTCTGTGACTGCTCCCCAGTGTCTGGGAGGCCTGCCTTTTAGGCAACCAGATTTCGGATGGATGAGTGGCCCCCACGGAGGTCCCCTGTGGCTCTGAAGACAAATCCCACACTCTAAAATGAGCAACAAACCCACAGGAGGGCTCTGGCCTCCTCCTAGTTAGTATTTATTTCAGCACCTATTTTTGTGCGATTTTTCGTTAGCCTCTACCTATTGCACTGTTGTGACTTGTTGGCCATTATTTGATTTTTGTACGGAAAAAAAGCTTTGTTATAGAAATCAGCATACTATTTTTTTAAATCTGGAGAGAAGATATTATGGTGACTGGAAATATGGTCAGGTGTCAAATATAAATGTACAAACGCCTTGCTGCATCCCGTCAGGTGTACAACATCCACTTTATATTTGCTGGCAATATTGAAGAATTCTTTTTGTTTGTGTAAACTCTAATTTCTATCAAGGTATCATGGGTTTTTAAAATTAGTACTTCATTACAAATGTCTCAATGTTGGTTAACTAATTTTTGCCAGGACCATTATTGATCAAGGAAATAAATACAACAGCCATTTGAGAAAAAAAAAAGGCTTTTTATTATACATTATTTTCTTTGAAATAATTGCATAGGCAGCATCTGGTGCAGAGTCAGTGGAAAGTATGTGGGGTACCTTATTCCACCTGACTTCCCGCCGTGCTCCCCACAGTGCTCCCTGCTGTGCTGTGCTGTGCTGTGCTGTGCTGTGCTGTGCGCGGCCCTCCTGTATGCTCTCAGCAATCCTCTCACCTCACTTGCTGCTGCTGACTGGAAGGGTTTGCTCAGACTGAGTGCAGATCTTGAACATGACCGTTTGCATTGCTGTTGGGAATGTTTCCCTTCTAGGTCAAGTCTAGACCGGTCTTGGCCCAGTTGTTAGAGTTTTACAGGTTTGCACTGTGTGAACTGAGGACTTAGGGCAGCTAGCGTGCTGGAGATGCCTGACAAACGTCTGGACTCTCCAGCTTGTATAGTAACTGTCCTGCAGAATTTATGTTGGTTTACGGAAGGTTCCAGAGACCCTGCTGTGACATTTAGCTTCAGTGAGGGATCTGGGGATGGCGTGTGATGAGGATGAGCTCCCAGGCAGGGACCCGTGGCTCTCAGGTCCCTCTGCAGTTGACTGTGGACTGAACAGCCCCGGGCCTGAGGTTCCGAGTGTAGATGGCAGTGTCTGTGTATGGAGCCAGGAGTGCTGGGGGCACCTGTAGTTCCACCTTAGCAGAAATGAGAACCCCGCAAGTGTGATAGTCAGCTGCTCTAGGGGAGTCAGTGAGCTCTGGCTTTAGAGGCCAGCCCTCTCTCAAAAAGGAAAGGACAGTGATGGGGGCACCAATATCAGCTTGCTCATTGCACACAGCACACCCTGCTGGTGGATCCGGCCGAAGACTGGGCTTCTGGAGCCTTCCTCCAGGGCCTTTTGCTGATGTTCATTCGTCTGGGTGTGATCTAAGCTTAGTTGGTGCTCTTCAGTGGAGGCACAAACCGGAGACCCATGAGCTTACCCACTGTGAGCATCGCCTCTGGGACGTCAGGAGACCCAGGACGTAAGGACCAAGGGGCAGGGTCCTTCAATTCCCACATCCAGGCTCCCTCAGTAAGCTGCTGCTGCTGTGTCCATGCCCCCACTCCCCAACCCCAGCCTGGACACTTGTTCCCTATAATCTGGGGTTTTGTCACCATGCAACTAGTAGACCCATGAGGGGTTGCTCTAGTTTGACAGAGGAAAGAGGATTGGCTTCATTTGCAGTGAGCTGTAGTTAATTTTTAAAAAATTTTCACATCTGCTCAGTACCACGTCCTCTGGTGATGGCTTCAGCAAGGTGCAGGCTCCTGCCCGTCTTTTGGTGTGTGTGTATTTCAGGTGAGGGAACCCTTGGTATCTGGTAGTGCTGGGGTTTGGGCTTCTTGGCTGTGAAAAATGGCTTTCAGGAAGGCACAGGAAATCTGTAGCTTGCATGCCTTTCTTCACCTCTAGTAAGCAATTTTATCCTGTAGGGCTTCATTTCTCATTGACAAAAAAGAAAATCCTGATTTCAAAAAGGTTTATTAGATTTAGTGCCTAGGGTAGGGCTTTAAGGTACAGATATTTCCTCACCGAGGATGTGATGTGCATCATGTCATGAAGTGCCAGGGGACAGTCAATGCAGTGCCAACAGCTTTTGATTTTGTGTGCTGTTGTATGTCTATCGTATGTACAGCCGTTGTCTGTCTGTTATGTATGTCTATTGTAGGAAAATCTGTTATTGTATGAATGGTGCGTGGGGACCAGAGGTGACATTGGGTGTCTTTTCTCAATTGTCATTTTTAGTATTAAATGTCTTTTTACATAGCAAGTAGAATATATATCTTATTCTTATGGGATCTCATATATAACACACTTTGGTCCTGTCACCTCAGTCCCTCTGTGTGTCTGTCCTTCTTTGTGTATTTGAGAAGAGACTGCTGTACAGATGCCCTAGTCCTCTGGCTTGGCCTCTCCTCTCTCCGCCATCACGTTCTCTGGCCTCCAGTGTACAAGCCTTATTGCAGATTGGGTTGAGCACCGTACAGTCCATCTCTGCATGTTCACCAGCTGTGGCTTTCTGTAATCTCTGCCTGCTGCAAAGCGAAACATCTGCTGATCTGTGGGTATGAGGATGAGTCTAGAATGACCCTGGTGAGGAAAGTGACTGCAGGTTCTGTGTCCTCATCAGGCATAGGTACCCGGCTGAGTTCAGGCATGAATTCTCCATTAAGTGGGCTTTACGTCCAACAAGGCGACTGTTGGTTTCCCATAGGATATATGAGCCATTATTTCGACATGTTGGTCACTCATGTATCATAGCGGGGATGGCGCTGATGATAGCTTCCCTGTGAGCAGCTTGCACAAGTCCATCTTGAGAGCTAGTCCCCAGTGAGGGGGCTTCCAGATTAAATCCAGATCAGTTCTTGAAAATCTGTTGGAAGTGTGTGGTGCCTTCAGCAGGGGGTCTTGTCTTTTTCTCTGGGTGGCGTAAAGAGCAACCACACGGCCTGTACAGTTTGGGGATACCTTGGACTCCCCATGGCCAGCACTGGGGTCTTGTCAGATGTTCTGTGTATTTTGGAGGAAGTGTCACTCTAACTGGCAAAAGTTCCATTAAACTACATATGAACTTACATGTATGTATGTTAACATATATGCATACACATTAGGTTTTCTGACAGTCTGTAGCTTGGCTAGCCTAAAACTCAGTATGTAGACCAGGCTGGCCTCAAACTCAGAGACCCACCTGCCTGTCTCCTGAGTGCTGGGAAGCAAAGGTGTGCGCCATGCCTGGCTTTGTAGTTCCTAGTCAAAGGGAATGTCTGCTGCTTTTCTAGTAAGTAGCCTTGGTGTCCCTGACCCCTTTCCTTCTCCTGCAGGTGGCTCTCAGTCCATCCAGTGTTTCCCACAACACAGTCCCGTTTCTCTGATTATCTGGTTACTCCGGATATATTTGCATCTGAAGATTCAGAACTAGCATCTACACATGAGAGGAAAACTTGTAATGTTTGTTTTCTTGGGGCAGGGGCGGGGGGGGGGGGGGAGCTGGGTTACCTCAGTATACTATTTTCCAGTTCTGTCCACTTACCTGCCAATTTAATGTTTTCATTATTTACAGCCGAATAGTATTCCATTGAGTATATGTGCCTTAGTCTTGTTTCACACTGGTTCATCTAGGCTGAGCTTCTAGAATCCTGCTTCCTTGTTCCTCTTCCCTGCCCACCACTGGGCACACATCACTGTTGCCTAGCATTTTAACTGGGTGCAAAGGTATTAGAACGTGACCCAGGACCAAGCGGACCCTGTCCGGACTTTTCCAAACGGCAGCACTTATAGTCACTACAGCTCTAGATGACAAACTAGTGTTTTCCCAGCTGCCCCGGGGTTCCAGCTGTCAGGACAGGTGGATGTGGATGTGGATGTGGATATGGATGTGGAGAGAGCACGGCCGTTCTCCGGGCTGCACACTCGCCCTGCTGGCTGAGGTTGTAGGCTGCAGAGCCCAGGAAGATAGTTCTCAAAAATCTCCAGCTCTAAGTAGAGAAAGCATTGAAGAGAGCTGGGGCCACGCTGCCTACAGTCTGCCAAGCAGCCAGGAGAGACAGGGTTTTTTTTGTTGTTGTTTGGTTGGTTTTTTGTCATCTTTGACAAAAGCTGCCAATTTTACAACTGTCCTCCATCGGGATAGCTGCTCTATTTGAATTTCTGGGAGTTAAGAAAACCTAAGGTGTAGGTATCACAGTTCACTCCCAAGGTTTCAGGAAAAAGGTCGTGTACGATGGAAGTGGCCTCCCCTGGGCGACTATGCAAGCAGGAACTCTAGTCCTGGGGTGGGGTGAGGGAGGAGGCGGCAGTCAGCAAAAGGACACAGGAAGCAATCTCTGAGGTTCTCAAGTCAGAACTGCAGATATTCCTAAACAAGGGGGTGGGGAGGTGCCGGCTGGGGAAGGTGGCCAAGCGACTCTACACTCAAGTGGGGAGGGGCTATAGCGTCACTAAAGACCCTACAAGAACAAACGGAGACCTGGGGGTTAAAAGGCTGCAGACCCAGACCAAATTCTCTTGTGCTCCTTTCTTTGAAAATCATTCATTCCGTGCTCACCCTCGTGTCTGTCACTCTCTAGCTCCTCACAGTGAATCCGCAGCAGACCATTAGTGTCCAGCAGGCGAGAAACCTGAGCTTGTGGCTGGGAACCCAAGTCTTGCAGTGGAGTTCAGGGATGCTCCAACGACCCCCCCCCCCCCCCCCCGCCCAGTGTGCCCACCAGTGTAGCTGAAGAGGATCTCCACTTACCACCTTTGTCTCCTCACTAGAAAGACGTCACAAAACTCGGATATATCGGAATATGGTATTTGTGGGGAGCTATGTCTGTTCAGTGCCCGCCCACCTGCATCTGGCTCCAGAGAAACCTTCTACTCCATCTTGGCATGAGAAGCTGAGCTTTTTACAGGTATCTGCCCACTCAGCAGCCCACAGGCCCTGACAAGGTTAGCTACACGGTACTTATTAGTTTGGACTAGTCATAAACTGTCATGGGAATGTATCTGTACTTGTTTACTTCAGAAAAATTACCTCAAGTCCTAATTGGTTTGCTGTTGCTTTTGCCTGAGAGACCTAGCTCTGTGGGTCTCACGGTTGGATGTTTTCCCTGCAGCTGGATGTTCTGACAGCTCGGGCTTTCGAACGTCCTCGCCATGTCAGCTGCCAAAGAGCCGACATGAAATGGTGGCATGGGGTGCTGGTCACTTTTGGGCAGCTTGGCACAAATGAGTCACTAGGAGAAAAGTAGCCTACCTTGAGGAATTGTCTCCGTCAGTTGCCTGTGGGACATTTTCTCGATCAGTGGTCGGTGTTGAGGGTGTTACCCTTGGGCAGGTGATCCTGAACTATACAAGTGGGCTGAATAAGCCACGGGGAACAATCTAGTCAGCAATGTCCCTCCAGTGTTCCTGCCAATTTCCTTCAGCAATGGACTGGGATGAAGACACATAAGTCCAACCAGCCATCTCTTTCCTGTGCTTGCATTTGACAGCTCGACAAATACTAGCTTTGTCTAGAAAGAAGGCATGCCAGTCCTTTTTGGATTAATGATTGATGGGGGGTGCCCAGCCCAGTGTGGGCCTGAGGTGTGCCCTCTAGTCTCCACTTCAGTTCCTGCTCTTGGTTCTGCCCTGGCTTCCCTACAGAATGGAACCTGTCGGCAGAAGTAAACCCTCTCCTTCCCAGGTTGCTTTTGATCGTGGTATTTAGTCACAGCTTTGGAAAGCATTTGAGGATAGAAGGTGGAGCCCCGCTGTTTGGGGGAGAGCTACAGGTGTTAGGAACTCTGGTCTGGAAAAGCTGTTGAGGCTCAGGGCTCACCCAGTCAACTATTCTGTGGAAAAGTGAGACATACTGAGAGAAATACCAAGGCTGGGGGCCTGACCTGTGAAGTTGGAGAGTCCTTGAACACTACTGTTGTTTGACATTTTGAACAAAGAATCTTGTTTTGTTCAGCTAGGCAGGGCTGAAAAATGAGCTATGAGTAAAACCTTTGGCTTTCCTAGGGCAGTTGATGCAGTCATAGAAGGCTGCAAACCAGCCGGCTGTGCTAGTGAGGGCAGCCTCACTGAGCCGAGTCTCTGGGAAGTGTATTTACTCAGGGTCAGCACATTCAAGGTGTGGTCCAGGGTGGACAGAGCTACATCTCAAGTCTGGTAGCTTTTCCTTCATATGGTTCTGGTTTGGGAAGGTCTGAGAGGGTGAGTCGCAGGGAGCCGCTGAGGCCTGGGACCACCCACCTGGGCTGGAGCCCTGCAGAGGTCAGGAGGCCACTTAGGAAGATGTGGGCTACTCTGCTCTTGTGGAAGCTCGTGGGCTGAAGGGGTTATGGAGAGAGGCTAAGGCTTAGCAATGCTGAGGGAGGTCAGTCAGAGTCCTGGAGTGAACCCAAGCAGACTCCTTCATGGTGGACTGTGACTGGCAAGTGTAAGCTAAAAGTTTTCTTTCCCAACTTGTTTTTGGTCATGATGTCTGTCACAGCAATGGAGACTGTTTTCTTATTTTGTATTCACTAGCAATTATTAAGACCAGGAAGACGTTTACATGCACTGTGATAAAAGTTGCTGACCCATGCAGGCACCCGTCTGTCTTCACTGACTACAGAAATCCAATAGTGGGGTCTGACGGAGGCCAGCAGGCTATCAAGCAGGAAACTTCACATTTTAAAAGTCACACTCTTCTAACTGTAAAATCCTGTACCCTAAAATCCACTGTTTCATTGCTGCTGTCTTAACAATTGCAGCTCTTAACACCTTGTTCAAAACTGAAGTTCTCAGAGGCAAAAGTGGATACTGTGGTAGAGTGTAACTTCTGGAGTTAGAGTAAACGGAGTCGCGGCTGCCCTCTTCCCCTAACCACAGCTCTGTTGTTACCCTCAACAATTCTTCCTGAGGCTCAGCACCTAGGCTGAGCCTTAGCGCATCACTGCCCAGCTGCCCCGGCCCACCCACTCCCTATACAGTATGTTAGTGTGGTATTTTATCCATTTCAACGCCTCTGACAGTGGAATTTTCCACTTAACATTTTTATTGCACAGGCTTGTCTGTAGAATTTACATGGGAAGCAACTTACGTCTTCCAACAGCCACACCAAGGCCTTTTAACCCTTTAATTCTGACTTATTGAGTTCCCAGCACTCACAAAGCACCTCAGGGACTCTAGTGTGGATTCACACAGAAGCAGCTGGGATCTGCACGCAGCACTCGAAGCTGTCCTGAGGCCCCAAGCAGCTGCAGACCAACCCTGGGGAGACAGGCTTTCACTAGCTTCCACCTCACAGACGAGAAAGCCAAGGCTCGGAGGTGCTTTTCTATACTGCGGGAGCTTCAGGACGAGGCTGCTGTTCATAGCATCCTGGTCTTCAGGCTGCGGCTGTCTGCCAGAGTAGGGCTGACAGGTGGACACTGAGCTAAAGACAAAGACCTTTCTCCCATCTCACGCTAAGTAATACAGGTCACATACTGCATTTATTTGTAGACATTTAGAAAACAGAGTGGGTGGTGTCTCTCTTTATAGATCCTATTAATAAATTTTATTTGGAACTTGTACCACAACAGTTCTAACAGCATGATTAAGGCTGCACACCCCAGAGTGGTCACAGGGGTGCAGCATGGGAAGAATAAGTTGCACCTCAGAGCTGACCATGATCAAGTTAAAAACACCTGACACAATATTCGTGCTAAGAAATTCCCTTCAGGTCATGACCAGCATGAAAAATATCAGGAGAGATTCTGCAAACATTCTGTAAATGTGTACAGCAATGTGCTGCATTAGGAGTCAAAATCAGATTCTATTTAGTGTTAACATCAAGCCCTTAGGAGAGGAAAAACTCCTTTGTCATTTATACACGCCAAGAACTATTCACACTTAGGCCTGGGCTGGGCAGTCAAGGAGCTGAAGAGGCTCCGCACCTGGAAGAAATGCTTAGGCTAATACTGAAGGCCTTTCCTGTCCTGTCCGGTGCATATCCACCTTTTGGCCATAAGAATGTCATTTATCAGCCATTAAATAAAACCAGAAGAAAGCAATGCAGGTCTCTGGGAACCTCATCCTTCCCGAAGGGAAAATGCTCTGCCAATTCAAGTCATTCAGTCAGGAAGATGAAGTAACGAGTTAAGGCTTTGGTGACAATTATAATCCTCTGAGATTTACTTTCCCTTAAGTCAAGATAAGATAATAGTGTTTACTGTACTTTCTCTTGACTCTTAAAACCACTGGTATTGGGAGGAGGTCACTTGCACCTGCGATGAGTCGGCAGCATGAAGCCCCCCACAGCTGTCCCGAGTGGCGCAGGCAGTCGAGGACAGGCTCTTGTGGATGCAGGAAGGACACCGTGGGTCAGGGGTCAGTAGGTGGAGGAAGCTGTGCTCATTGCGTCTTCAGAGAGTTTGGTACTGGAGGGGTGGATGCTTGCAAAGTACTTGACATCGCTGTCTCGGTCCATCTGCAGGGCCATGATTGTCTGCTCCACGGCCTCCTGGTGACAGCTGGCAGAGGCTAAGAAGTACTCTGGAAACGATGCGCAGTACACAGCATTAGTCTTGGCATTTGGGAGTCAAGTACAGTCAGGTGTTAAAAGCCTACAAGATAGACTCTGAGAGTAAACCTAGCGCGTGCACTCAGCCATCCTGTAAGCTCATTTGCAGGGAAAAAAGCACTAAACTCAAGAGGGATTGTGAGACTTACTGTTTTGGTAACAGACAAATCTCTTGGTGGTGAATAGACTCGTGTTTATTAAAACATTTTCAGTTATTAGCTCAGAAAAGGAAAACAGCAGTTAAACACCAATCATATACAGACCCTTTTTCTAGGGGGGAAGCCATTTTACTGTTCTTTTGAAAATGTATACAGGATTGGGGGAAGAGCCAGGCAGTGGTAGTGAACACCTTTAATCCCAGCCCTCGGGAGGCCAGGCTGTTGGGTCTCTGGCTTAGAGACCAGCCTTGTCTACAGAGCTAAGGTTACACAGAAAAACCCTGTCTAGAAGACAAGACAAAAAATTAAAAATATACAAATAGCAAGGAACAAAAGCAGTATTGGTTTATTCCTATCCTATGATTTACTTTAGATTTCTTCCATACCTCATTCATGAATTCACACAACTTTATGTGGCATTTGGAGAAGGCAGTCATAGTACTAAAAACAACGAAATAATCACTGCCAGGTGCCTGGCTCCTGCTTAATGAATGAGGGGAAAGACAAGTCTCCTAGACCCTCAGCCACAGTGCCCACAGCCAGCTGCAGGGAGCGTCTTCACAGTGGGCACGCCAGCCTTGGTATCCGCGGAGGCCAGAGGACACCTTTTGGGACTTGGTGCTCTCTCCTTTTATCCTGAGGGTAACGGGCTCAGCGGCGAGTCTTGACCAGCTGCGGAGTTTGGCTGTCTCCGTTATTTAAATTATGAAGATGCTGCCTATGTGTGAATGTATTATGTGTATTTTGGAGGCCTGGATTGGCACTCAACGTTTTCCCTTGACTACATTCCACATTGCAGTTGTCAACTTGACACAAGTTAGAGTCATCAGAGAGGAACGGGCCTCAGTGGAGGAAATGCCTCCAAGAGATCCAGCTGGAGGTGTTTTTTTCAATTAGTGATCAATGGGGGAGGCCCACGGTGGGTGGTGCCACCCCTGGGTAGGTGGTCCTTAGTTCTGTAAGAAAGGCTGAGTAAGCCATGGGAAGCAAGCCAGTAAGCAGCATCCCTCCATGGCCTCCGCATCAGCTCCGGCCCCAGGGTCCTGCCCTGTGTGAGTTCCTGTTCTGACTTCCTCCAATGGTGGACTATGTTCTGGAAGTGTAAGCTGTGCAAACCTTTCCTCTCCTGCTTGCTTCCTGGCCGTGGTATCATTGGTCAAGCAGTAGAAACCTGACGGAGACTGAGACACAGCCTTGTGTTTTGAGACAGGCTTTCTAACTGAGCTTCAAGCTTGTCAGTTCGGCTAGCCTAGATGGCCACTCAGTTCCAGAGATCTGCCCGACTGCCTTCCACCACGGGCAGATGCACACTGCCACATCCCACGTGGTTACACAGGGTCTTGGGATCAAATCAGATCCTCTGCCCGCAGAGCAAACACTTGACAGACTGAACCATCGCCCCCAAACACTGTATCACCAAAATTATAAGACTTAAGTTTTAGGTTAGAAAAATACCAAATGTCCAGGAATAAAAGAGTTTTGCCCAAACACTAGTGTCTTCATTAAAATACCCTCCCAGCCCCCACCACTTTTGTTTTTCAAGACAGGGTTTCTTTGTGTAGCCTTGGCTATTCTGCAACTTACTCTATAGATCAGGGATAGCCTCCAACTCAAAAAAAATCCACCTACCTCTGTCTCTGCCTCCAAGTGCTGGGAATAAAGGCATGAGACATGCTTGCCTGGCCATGTGACCCTCCTTAATGTTCACACGTCCCGTCAGCCAGCACCCACCTTTCTCTAGCAGAGTCTGTCGCAGGGTTTTCGCCAGCAGCACTCTCACGTTGGGAACCCTATCATTTGCCAAGGTCAGCAGATGTGGCATCAGGTGCACAGCAAACTGGTCCATGGGGAGGCAGTCGTCTTCAATGACAGTCTGGTGGGGGAAAAAAGTACGTCAGCTGTGACAGAAGGCCGGACTTGAGGACTGGCCTGAGTGGCATGGAGTCCGGTGTCCACGCTGGGCTTCCAGAGGATGGGAACTCAAACGCCACCTTAGTATGCTTCAGTACGTTTATGATGGTCCAGCAGAGTCAACCCATTTTGTTTCTACTAGAAATGGTGCCCCTGCCTTGGTGGTAGTAAAAGCAGTTGGAAGCTTTTCTTTTATCTCTGAATCTTACGGTTATCACCAGGTAAACTTCAACTGCCTTCCCCTATTCCGTTTAGGTCGTTTAGGCTGGCTGGGGCTGGCTTTGACTCAGGATCCTCTCTGTCCCCTTCTCAAGTGCTGAGAATCCAGGTGCACTCTACCATGCTTGGCTTAAAGTTAGCTTTAGACATTTCTACAGAGACACAGGGCAGCCAGCACATCCCTTTATGTCAGCTGCCTGCTGTGGGCACTGTGATGTGGGAAGGAGTGTTGTGGCCCACGTGGGTTTCTGTGCATGGTGCTTGGGCGTGCCAGCCCGAGGGCGTGCAACCTCATGCAGGGCAGCCAGAGTAACTTCAGTTCCTCACGATTATAGAAAAAGCTTCAGAGAGGCGGGACTGGGAAAAATTTCAGAAGCAGGCGTGCCCAGGCCTTTCCTACCTGGCAGACAAAGACAAAGGCTTGGCGACCAGACCATTTTGGACACCTGCCAAAGTTCTCTACCAGCTCATTGATGAGATCTACTCCGAACGTCGGCGGGGTCGCTGTGTGGAGTTTCTTCACCATTTCACTGACCTACAAGAGGAAGCATGAGGTAAGGCTTGTCTTCTGTCCTCTAAGCAGACACATCACAGGTACAAAGGCACAAGCACAGACATACCAACTTGTAGGAAATCCAACGGACTGAAGAAACTCTGTCTGCACACAGATTCAGAGCGATGGGGCGTAAGTAATCATAAACATCTCTGGGACTATATAATTCTAGAAGTAAAATCAGCTGTCTGCAAAGATACAAATAAAAATAACATTCAACCAAGGTTTAAAAAATGAGACATCAGGTTAATCATTTAGATATTTTGTAACAAGACACCAAGTTCTTCTAACCAAGCTGACTTTGGTGCTGGGCTGGGTACCCTCTGGGCTAGAATACACAGAAGGGCACTTCATACCTCCGTCCGAGGCATGCTGCTTCCCCAGAGCACTGTGCTGGAGTGCAGGGTGTACACATGGCTTGTGCCCAGAGGGTCATGTGATGGAAACGTGTATCTAGTGTGGCTGTACTAAGAGGTGGGGCCCTGCAATCATCAGTGCGGGGTATGGTGCGTGTGCATGTGTGCACTTCAGTGTTCTCCTAGTTCCTTCTCTTGTGTTGGAACAGTAGCAGGACCAGGTCATCCCAGCTTCCAGCCAGATAAGCAGTTTCTCAACAAAATAATCTGAAAGCATTGAGGAATGGGAATGGAACAAATGTTTCTTTGTGCACTGGACCCCATGCATGGTGCCCTCCTCCATCGGCTTACAAGGCAGTGAGACTCCAAAGGCACAGGCGAGCTCAGTGCAAAGCTACAGCACGCACGCACGCACGCAATGCTCAAGACTCCAGCAGGGCGTTTGCTATGGGCTACAGGATTAGTTGCCTCCTCCTGACAAATCCCAGAGAGGCGAGCCCCTGGAGACACAAACTACATCACCTGAGGGATAGTGTGTGCAAGAAGTATTTTCCAAAATGTGACAAAAACCCAGTCAGCAACTAGAAAGCCCACAACCACCTGGGACTCCAGCTCCAGAGGGTAACACCCCGTTTGATACCACAGGCACCAGGCACACATGGTACACGGATAACACATGAAGACAAAACACCAACATAAGGAAGGTTAAAAATGGATATTGAGGCAAGTCAACACACCCTCCTGCTAGGGAGAAGAAGCAGGCCTGTACATGCAGAAGGCTGGCCACGGGCAGCCACAGCCCGGTGCCAGCGGCCTGTGGAGGACTGAGCCAAGAGGGGAGACGTCTCCAGCATATAAGTACACACCAGTACAGGAGCACAGGGACAGCTGGGACCATGGGCCACCCCAGCAAAGGATGAGGCCAGGAGGATCATCAGAGGGTAGGTGAGATCAGCCTACCCCTGCAGGACAGAGCCAGGACGCTCTTAAAACTTACTCTGCCAGTTCAGCTCGAAAGCGCCAATTTCTACTGTTGTCTGTCACCAAAAACTCCTGGAGCTGATAAAGGTACTCTCTTCTTTTATCAATGTGAAGAAGCTGAGGTAACAAAACAAAATGCTTTTATTAACCTGAAATATGTGGTAATTATCCTAAAGACACATGGCAGCTCTAGTTCATGCGCACACACCACATAGGTCCACAGCGGCCAGCAGAGAACACGGGGAGTTGGCGATGGTGCTAAGTTTACTCCTGAGGCAAGGTCTTTCACTGAAGCGGCCTGCTTTTGGCCAACTGCCCAATTACCTCCTGCAATCTGCCCAGCTTTAGTGCCCATCACTGGGGTTAATGGCGCACACCCATCCGTAGCAAGATCTGACTCCCTCTTCTAGAGTGTCTGAAGACAGCTACAGTGTACTTACATATAATAATAAATAAATCTTTTTTTTTTCTGGGCACAGTGGCTTTATCAAGATGGTTTTTTTTTTTTTTTTTAAATAAATAAGTCTTTTTTTAAAAAAAAAAAAAAGAAACACTGCTAGCACAATGAAATAAAAAAGGAAAAATCAGAATTTAGGCTTAGAGTAACTTATTATGTATTTTATATATTTATCATTTGTTACCTTCAGGAAGTCGTGCAGGTGTTTAAGAACACCTATCCTGACTTCATCGAGGTCTTTTAAAAATCCATTAAAAATTGGAACCAGGTCTGCAGCTGTCAGCTGGTCTCCAAGAATCACCGCAAGCTCGTGGATGGAGAAGGCTAGAGTTCTTCGAACTTTCCACTGTAGAAATAAAAACTGTGAGATTTAAAATCTAAACACAAAGTACTTTGTACTTTGAACATCAGTAATCTGAGGCAGGGTAAGCTGTGCTCGACCCACTGATCCCACAGCCAGCAGGAAAGACCGAGTCAGAGGATGATCTGAACCCACATCTCCCCCACAGCCCCTCCATCTGCTGGCACCCACATGTACACATGCACTTAAAAACAAATTACATCATGCATTTAATTCCAGAACTTTGGGAGTTTGAGAGCAGCCTGGCTATGTGTATACATAGTCCCAGGTCAACCAGGCTACAAAGCTGAGACCTCGTCTCTAAACAAAACCAAAAAATTACATCAGATTAGAATTAACAGATATTAAGTTTAAAATTTCAAATCCCTTACTGTCCTTACTGTCCTCTTCTCCCTTATGAAGGAAAGCATGTTTGGGAATCCCTAATCACTCGGGCAGGTCCTTCGACACTGGGCCCCGAAATGCTGCTGTGCACGTGTATTAAACATTACCCTGTGCCACCCACAGGATGCCATATCATATGCCAGCCTCCAGCCTCTCCAGTGCTCGCTCACCTGCATGTCTGACGCTAGGGTCTCGTAAGTCTCTCTCAAGCAGTGCCAGTTCTGTCTGCCGAGGGTCAGGGCCACACCCGGCAGGCTGTACGCACAGTGCTTGGCGATCTCAGTGTCAACAGTCTGTGCTCGAGAAGGGTCGGTCATCGACAAGTACTGATCTAGTAACGCTTGTGGGACAACGTCCTAGCCAAAACAGAGAGGACACAGCACATCTGAACATTTAAATAAGTTTTCAGCAGGTTAGACATAAATGTGACCAATTTTAAAATATATCAATACTAATTCCAAAAATTGAAATATCTAGTGACTGAAAGGGATTACTGGGGCTTGCTGGCAAACTAGTTTAGCAAGATTGGTGGCGCCAAGGATCAGCAAAAGACCTTGTCTCAAAAGAAAAAAGTAGGTGGTCGAGGGAGACATCCAAAATCAACCTTTGTCTTCCACACACATGCAGACACACGCACTCCACGCACTCATGTCAAAAATGTACCCTAAAAAAATGGCATGTACTAAGCTAATGTATATATGTGTACATACATACACACACATATATAAACTCTTGAAGTAGGTCAGAATTGCTGTCACTAAACTGAGAAGGACGTTACAGGGAGGCTGTGGCAAGTCTCCTGGAGTTCCTGCCATGGCCGGATCATTGCCAATATGCCTCCTAGCAAGGGCATGACAGTGTGTGCCTGTACTTCCAGCATTCGGTAGGCTGAGGCAGGAGGATCAATTCTAAAGCCAGCTTGGACTATATGTTGTACCAGAAGTATGACCAAATAAAGGAGTTAAAGTCACATTCCTTCTATGGTAATTTTAAAACTTACATTGGAGCTGGGCATGGCAGGACACATTTTTAATGCCAACACTCAGGAGGCAGGGGTGGCTGGGCAGGCGGATCTCTGGGCAAGCCAGAGCTACTCGGTGAGACACTATCTCAAGAAAACAAACCAAAAAGTTGAAGCCACACCTCCCTCTATAAAAACGTAGAAAAAATCACCAGGCGGTGGTGGTGCACACCTGTAATCCCAGCGCTCTGGGAGGCAAAGGCAGGAGGATTTCTGAGTTTGAAGCCAGCCTGGTCTACAGAGTAAGTTCCAGGACAGCCAGGGTTACACAGAGAAACCCTGTCTTGGAAAAAACAAATCCAAAAAAGCAAAAAAAAAAAAAAAAAAAAAAAAAAAAAAAAAAAAGGTAGAAAATCAAAGTGTACACAGTCTTGCTAATGCACGTGCAATGCCCTTTTGGAAGGGAGTAGTGCACACACACTGCAGGGCAGACCGTGTGTGTGACTGCTGTGGTACACACACACTGCAGGGCAGACCATGTGTGTGTAGGCATGTGACTTCTGAGAACGTAAGCTGGGTGAGTGGAGAATTCATTGCCTTTAACTATATAATGTAAACATGTAATGTGCTGAAGATGACAAATCTATGTGCACCGACTTTAAAATATTCTTAGAATGTTTCAAAGAAATATGCACACTGATTCTATGCTACATGAGAAACACAGCTATAACTATAACCATGGACCACTGACTTAGGAGGCAGACGACACAGACGTGTAATCTGCCCCTGAAACCACTGGGAGGAGGCGCCTGCAGTGCCACAGACCTCTTACAGGGACTCTAGTCTGCAGCTGTCAGGCTGAGAGGCTGCTGCCTGCTTACTATGGGAAAGATGGCCAAGGTCCATTTCCACAGAGGAAATGAAAGACAAAGATAAGCCTGAACTCCACACCTGTGGCAGGCAAGGCGGTGCGGTGCCTCATGAGCAGCCTAGCTACACAGGAAGCCTGAGAGGAGCCTGGCCACACAGTGAGACCCCAACTAAAGAAAGGAAACAAAACACAGTAAGGCCAATAAAATCTCTACACACTGGGATGCAACTGAGCATCAGTGGGCAGCGGGGACACCTAAGCAGCTGGAGATGACGTCTCCAAAGGTAGAAGGGCACCCATCTTCACACCCATGGAACACCAGGAAAATGTCAGGGGAAACATAAAGCAAAATGTGAGGGCAAGGTATGTGCTTGTGCTGCTGTTGCCACCTGCTTAAATTTTCTGTTCACACACGTGATGAACTATCTTGATGTTTAAACATCAAGATGATTACAAAGGGAGATTACTGAGGTCACAGGCAGGCTTTAGAGGAGGGTGAGAACTCAGACACAATCGCCACATGTCTGGTCACTCACCTGGACTTTGGGTCTCCTCTCTTCGTCCGGGCTGAAGCCACCGCCGGGGCTTACGTCCGCACTGCCATGGACATGGTCAGGGGCGGCCTCCATATTCTGTCAGGAGAAAATGTACTTCAAGAACCGCCCAGCCTGGAGGCCGTCGTCCTCCCTTCCTAAGGGCTCGGGCACGTTACTTACCATTCACAACTCAAGAGACACAGACAGAGAACCTCAGGATGTAACTGTTTATAAACATGCTCAAGGCCTCCTGAGCATGCTCCCTGCTCTAAACCAAGCTTGGGCAATAGCTGTTAAATGGATTAAAACGAGCCTTAGAAAAATTAGTTTATGGGGCTGGATGGATGGCTCAAAGGTTACGAGCACTTGCTCTTGCAGAGGGTCTGGGATCAACCCCGAGCACCCACTTGGTGACTCACAACCCTCTAGACTCCGGTTCTAGGACATCTGATGCCCTCTTCTGACCTCTGTGGACACTGCATGTACGTGGTCCACAGACAAACAATTGGGTAAAACACATTAAATAAATCTAAAACAACAAATTTAAAAAGGAAAAAGTATTAGCTCATTCATAAATTCCCTGGAGGATTCTTCCCATCAACCATCTTAGAAGCCAATGGGTGTCGAGTAGTTTATTGTTATTCCTGTTCATGGTTTAGTAAGTGATTTTATAGTAGCTGCTTTAATAGCTGCACTTCGTGAACACAAACACACACACAGTGCCCTGCAGTGTGTGTGCACCACAGCAGTCACACACACGTCTGCCCTGCAGTGTGCATCATAGCAGTCAAGCCTCCACTCACGGACAGGCTCCTCTACCACGCACAAGCACTACACATATTCACACGGCATCAGACACCATCCACAGAAGCAGGACCGCACCCTTGCCACCCCCACTGCCTAGCACTTCCCTGAGCTCTACCACTCAAGCTGCTAGGGTCGGTGTACACATTGCCCTCTGGTGATGAGTGGTGTGCCTTCTTTGTAAGTGAGAGAGAAGAAATAGATGCTACCTGACTCTGGCTTGAGGGAAAGGCAGTAGGGAACCAGGGCAAGGTCATGTGAACGGCTATGTGGATGCAGCAAAGAGGATGCTGGGAACAGTACCCACCCTCACACTTGAGTCCAGACAATGCCACAGCCCTCCGCAGCATGGCCTCAAGTCCCGGTCTTCTGCTCAGAGTACTGTGTTGCTTGCTGCAGTGAAATGGTCCGATCAGAAACAAAGCACCTCTCCAAAAAGAAAAGGGAAGAGTTAATTATTCTTGACAAAGGGCTTTGTTTCCAGTTAGACTATTTCACTGCAGTGAGCCACATCCACATCCACATCCACCCATCTAAAGCATGGAGACAGACCGACGGTTTCTGAGCCTTTGCTAAGACGCTGACGTCACAGGGACGGATGGGGTGAGAATAACTATTTTACTTTATAAAAAAGGAAGAGCTAGAGGAAGAATGACGATCAGAGCGCTGACTAGAGTGTTGGCCACCACAGTCTCCACGGAGACTGCTCTCAGCTCTCACGTGGCAAACACGGCTGAGCTTATTACCTCCTGAGCAGCAGCAGCGCTGATCGAAGGCACGGCCGTGTCTTGGCTTATGCTGCAGTCTGGGAGCTCACTGACACCCACGTCATCCTGGGACTCACTCCGCTGCTCTACACCACCGGTCTCTTCATGAGCATCCAGGCTGGAGGCACGCAGGGCAGCCGACAGCACTTCCACCTGTGCTGTGGGCAAAGGAGACAGTGAACGGGACACCCGTGACCCCCGCAGCACCCGCAAACCCCGCTGAGCCTTCTCTCCCCAGGAGGTAGAAGGACAATGCGCGTTTCTGACACTGCCATCAGAGAGCTGCAAACAATTTTCTACCGTGGAGACTCATTAGTTCTTCAAGAGACCAAACGGAAAACAAATGTGCATTGTGCTGATGATTACCGTGTCTGGTTGCTGGAGGCACCTTCAGGTTATTGAAGGGCTCACTTTCAGGAGTCTCTTGGTCAAGCTATTAAGTCTCACTAAGCTATTCTAGCAGAAAGGCACTGACAGAAACCTGCCAACATGAAACATTGGTGGCTGCAGTCTTCTGGGCAGCAACATTTAAGCATCTCTGTCGCACCCCAGCTCACTATCCCTTTTTGATATTGAAATTTCTAGTTTGTTCCAAACAATTGGGATCCCAAGAATACACTCTTAATACTATTTTTAAAATTTTTATTTAAAATGAGTGCTCTGCTGCATATACATCTGCCTGCCTGAAGAGGGCGTCAGATCCCCCTATAGATGGTTGTGAGCCACCATGTAGTTGCTGGGAATTGAACTCAAGACTTTTGGAAGAGCAGTCAGTGCTCTTAACCACTGAGCCATCTCTCCAGTCCAAGAATACACTCTTGCTTGCCCAAACCCAAAACAACTTTCCTTATATAGAAAATTCAAACTAAGAAAAGAGGAATTCTCTACCCCACCAATAAACGAGAAATTTAGAGAATATATATTTGGCGGGAGGGGACAAGGCTAATATTCCCCTTGAAGTAGCATTCCACTTGCATATATAAAAATTCCAATCAACTGCTCAAGACAACCTATGTGTATGTGACAGCACCTGTAGTATTTGCTCCCTTGGACACAGAAGCTTCTTTTTGCAGAGGTCAATGCAGACTCTTCGTCTTACACTGAATCTCTATGCAACGCTCCCCACACCAAGGCAGGGTTGTTAAAGCAAAGGACATGGCTGCCGTAACTGTGAACACACAGGAGGGGCTCATGAGGCCATACCTCTCCTAACCAGCTCTTAATGGCTGCCAAAGGAGATGGGCATCATCTTTATGGCCACTGGGAGCCTAGGTGGGAAGCCGGGACAGAGGGACATCAAAGGGGCTGTAGGCAGGAATGAGGGTGTGCGTATCAAACTGCCAAAAGCAAGTGTTATGCAAAGGACTTAGAAAGGGTGGTGAGTTTGAGATAGAGGAATGCTCCTGAGTACAGCTGTTCCCAGGCTTGGCAGTGGGGGGCGGGGCGGGGGCTTCTCTAAACTCATTTAAGCATCTGACCGTGGACATGCAAGACTTGTGCCTAAGGAACTTCTAATTCAGTGGGTCATCAGTACCTAAATGAAGCAAATAGTGTTTATTCACGGGACATTCTGGTGATTTTCATTGTTCTCAGGATTTCAGCTATAATTTATAGTTATCATGACAATCATCTTAGCTCTCCTTGGGGTCTTTCGAGTTTCTAAAGCACAGCAGAAGTGTGCTCAGAGCTGACTACACAGACTGTCCGGAAGTGCATGTGTGGACAGGACGTCAGACGTGTAGGTGCTGCTGGAGAACGGAGAGCTTGTCTGACAGGCAGGTCCCGTCTCCCGAGGACGCGCTTCCCATCCATGTGTGTCCAGCCTATGAGCTGCTGGTCATGTGCCACAGGCCAGCTGTGCCTGCAGCTCCGCAGATCCAGCGGATCTCTTACAAAGGGATCTCTCTACCATCTTGTGTTTCACTGAGTAGGATCTCTTCTGTTGAACTTGTCCTGACAGCCTACAAAAGGATCCCCCCCCTTCCTTCCCCTATTGCAGTCTAATGAAAGCAGTTTAAATTCATTATTAAAAATCACAGGGAAAAAAGAACATCAATGATCACAGGGGCTGGGATGGGGTTCAGCAACAGCGCCTTACAAGAAAGGCAGCGGAGACTTGGTCTGTGCAGAGAAACTCCCTCAGAGCAGCCAACAAGTGTCCCGTCCTCCCAGGTTTACGGCTAAGACAAGGTTACAGGACAGCACTGGTCTCCCGGGCAGACCTTTGCTTTTAGTCCCGGGTCAGAGTCTGCCTTTTAAAACAGTTCATGTGCTTTCAGGAGAAGTAAAGGGAAGGACTGCTCTATAATGCACCGTTACAAAAAAAAAAAAAAAGCCCTACATTAATTAATGAGCAACCTTCTAAAAATTCAAACATTTTATTACGCAACAGAAATCAGTTACTTAACAGAGATTAAACAAAATTGCCCTCAGATTTTAATAAAATCTAAAAGTACTGTATGACAAATTTAAATTATTCTAGGTGTCATAACTGAATTATAAACATATAATTCATATATAAACATATAAACAGTTAAATTAACTATATATTAATAATAAAGTTTCTTAGCTACATTATAATTTTAAGTCAAATAGTACATTAGTCATCTTCAAAAACACAGATTATGAAACTTAAAAAGCTTATCTTTTTATTTACTGAAAAAAGTAGTGCATTCACTATTTCTATTAATATTTATTGAGTGTCTACTATGTGTTAGAGAACTAACCGGTACTATAATGTAATGAGACTCCTGGAACAGATCTAAAGACTGGCTGTCCTTTTGCATAAAAATTAAGTTTAAGAAAAATAAAATGAGCTGGGCGGTGGTGGTGCACACCTGTAATCCCAGTACTCTGGGAGGCAGAGGCAGGAGGATTTCTGAGTTTGAGGCCAGCCTGGTCTACAGAGTGAGTTCCAGGAGAGCCAGGGCTATACAGAGAAACCCTGTCTCGAAAAAACCAAATCCAAAAACCCAAAACCCAAAAACCAAAAAAAAAAAAAAAAAAAAAAAGGGAGAGTTACTGAAACTAGATTAACTTAATAAAACTTAGGTTGCATCCATCAGACAAACACTTGACTGCCAGTAGCTGTGGGCATGTCTTGTTTCTTCTCATCTGGGGCTGAGGATGGACGGGAAGAAGGGAGATGGCCGGCAGGGCTCTGCTGAGGACCCGCCTGACTGACCCAGAGCTGTAGTCACTGAGGTGCCTGTCCTAAGACAAAGAGAGGGCAGGGCCATGTTTGGGGCTGAGGAGGCTGTCCTTCCCCTCACTGTGGCACTCACTAGCCACTGGATTATTTCACAAATCTCACAAACTTGATTCGGAAGGGCAGTGACTTTCACTGGTATGAACTACACCCCAGTGAACCTTCAAGATTAAGGTCTCGACTAGAAGCACACTGTGGAGGACAACCAGACTCAGAGGACATTACGGCCTGCACTTGGTCAAGACTATGGCCATCTGTACAGATACACATTTTAAATCAAATTCAGATAAATTAAAATAATATTAGGGATCAAGGATGTAATAAAATGTAATGCTTTTCAATATAAACTTACAACAGGAAATCCCTAAAATCATAGTAAGTGAAAACAAGTGCAGGTAGCAGCTAAATGACCATGTTGCATCTTTCAAAGTTTAAACAAGGTTT
Source organism: Apodemus sylvaticus (assembly GCF_947179515.1). Taxonomy (NCBI): domain Eukaryota; kingdom Metazoa; phylum Chordata; class Mammalia; order Rodentia; family Muridae; genus Apodemus; species Apodemus sylvaticus. Next base: position 8,014,424 of record NC_067480.1, read on the forward strand.
TAGACAGGTATGGTGTGTCACACAATAACAATCTCAGGAGAATGTGGCACAAGACTTGGGGACAGCCTGGGCCACAGAAGGAACTCTTATTGTCCCCACAAACAAAGAAGCCAAAAGAAAGGTTTCTGTTTTAAAATGATTGCTTAAGATTTTACTTTATTTGCTTAAAAATGGGTATTTCTCAAAATTGAGCAAACTGACAGTTTAGAAATTTTAGTTTTGGGAACAAAAAGGGTAAAAAGCCATACAGATTGTGGTATTAGATCTGAAGGTTTGCAAAAGTTTTCAGTCATCAGGTCCTACTACAAAAGCCTACATACTCAACACAACTGGAAGATCTAGATGAAATGGACAATTTTCTGGACAGATACCAAACACCAAAGTTAATTCAGGATCAGATAGATCATCTAAACAGTCCCATAACCCCTAAAGAAATAGAAGCAGTCATTCAAAGTCTCCCAACCAAAAAAACCCACAGGACCAGATGGTTTTAGTACAGAATTCTATCAGACCTTCAAAGAAGACCTTTGAAGGTCTTCAAGCTATTCCACAAAATAGAAAAAGAAGGAACACTACCCAACTCGTTCTATAAAGCCACAACTTTGCTGATACCAAAACCACACAAAGACCCAACAAAGAAAGAAAACTTCAGACCAATTTCCCTTATGAATATCAATGTAAAAATACTCAATAAAATTCTTGCCAATCAAATCCAAGAACACATCAAAATGATCATTCACCATGATCAAGTAAGCTTCATCCCAGTGACGCAGGGATGGTTCAATATATGGAAATCCATCAATGTTATTCACTACATAAACAAATTCAAAGAAAAAAAAACACATGGTCATTTCATTAGAGGCTGAAAAAGCATTTAACAAAATTCAGCATCCTTTCATGTTAAAGGTCTTGGAAAGAACAGGAATTCAAGGCCCATATCTAAACATAGTAAAAGCAATATACAGTAAACCAGTAGCCAACATCAAATTAAACAGAGAGAAACTTGAAGCAATCCCACTAAAATCAGGGACTAGACAAGGCTGCCCCCTCTCCATGTTTATTAAATATAGTACTTGAAGTTCTGGTTAGAGCAATTAGACAACATAAGGAAGTCAAAGGGATACAAATTGGAAAGGAAGAAGTCAAACTATCACTATTTGCAGATGGTATGATAGTATACGTAAGCAACCCAAAAACCTCCACCAGAGAACTCCTACAGCTGATAAATAACTTCAGCAATGTTGCCGGATATAAAATTAACTCAAGCAAATCAGTAGCCTTCCTATACTCAAAGGATAAGCAGGCTGAGAAAGAAATTAGGGAAAAGACACCCTTCACAATAGCCACAAACAATATAAAGTATCTTGGTGTGACTCTAACCAAACAAGTCAAAGATCTGTATGACAGGAACTTCCAGTCTCTGAAGAAAGAAATCGAAGAAGATCTCAGAAGATAGAAAGATCTCCCATGCTCATAGATTGGCAGGATTAATATAGTAAAAATGGCCATCCTGCCAAAAGCAATATACAGATTCAATGCAATCTCCATCAAAATCCCAACTCAATTCTTCATAGAGTTAGAGAGAGCAATTCTCAAATTCATCTGGAATAACAAAAACCCAGGATAGCTAAAACTGTCCTCAACAGTAAAAGAACTTCTAGAATCAGTATCCCTGATCTCAAGCAGTACTACAGAGCAATAGTGTTAAAAACTGCCTGGTATTGGCACAGTGACAGACAAGTAGGTCAATGGAATAGAATTAAGACCCAGAAATGAACCCACACACCTATGGTCACTTGATCTTTGATAAAGAAGGTACAACCATCCAGTGAAAAAAAGATAATCTTTTCAACAAATGGTGCTGGTTCAACTGGAGGTCAACATGCAGAAGGATGCGAATTGATCCATTCTTGTCTCCTTGTACTAAACTTCACTCCAAGTGGATCAAGGACCTCCACATAAAACCAGACACACTGAAACTAATAGAAAAGAATCTGGGGAAGACCCTTGAGGACATGGGCACAGGGGAAATTTTCCTGAACAAAACACCAATAACTTATGCTCTAAGATCAAGAATTGACAAATGGGGCCTCATAAAATTACAAAGTTTCTGTAAGGCAAAGGACATTGTCAAAAGGACAAAACGACAACCAACAAATTGGGAAAAGATCTTTACTAACCCTACATGTGACAGAGGGCTTATATCCAAGATATACAAAGAACTCAAGAAGGTAGACTTCAAAGAGCCAAATAACCCCATTAAAAGTGGGGTACAGAGCTAAACAAAGAATTTTCTGGAGGAATATTGGATGGTGGAGAAGCACCTAAAGAAATGTTCAACATCCTTAGTCATCAGGGAAATGGAAATCAAAACCACCCTGAGATTTTCACCTTACACCAGTCAGAATGGCTAAGATTAAAAATTCAGGAGACAGCAGGTGCTGGCGAGGATGTGGAGAAAGAGGAACACTCCTCCACTGCTGGTGGAGTTGCAAGCTGGTACTACCACTCTGGAAATCAGTCTGGTGGTTCTTCAGAAAACTGGGCATGATACTACCAGAGGACCCCACTATACCACTCCTGGGCATATACCCAGAGGATTCCCCAGCATGTAATAAGGATACTTGCTACACCATGTTCATCGCAACCCTATTTATAATAGCCAGAAGCTGGAAAGAACTCAGATGTCCCTCAACAGAGAAATGGATACAGAAAATGTGGTATACATACACAATGGAGTACTATTTCAGCCATTAAAAACAATGAATTCATGAAATTCTTAAGACAAATGGATGGAACTAGAGAATATCATCCTAAGTGAGGTAACACAATCACAAAAGAACACTCATGGTATGCAATCACTGATAAGTGGATATTAGCCCAGAAGCTTGGAATGCCCAAGACACAATTTACATATCAAATAAAGCCCAAGAAGAAGGAAAGAGAGGCCCCTGGTCCTTGAAAGGCTCAGTGCAGCAGTGTAGGGAACACCCGGGCAGGGAAGTGGGAAGGGGTGGATTGGGGAACAGGGGGAGGGAAGAGGGCTTATGGGACTTTAGGAAAGGGGGGATTCAGGAAAGGGGAAATCATTTTAAATATAAATAAAAAATATATCAAATAAAAAAATTCTTCTCAGGAATAAAAAAATGGGTATTTCTCAAAATTGAGTAAATTGACAGTTTAGAAATTTTAGTTTTAGAAACAAAAAGGGTAAAAACTATTAGATCTGAAGATTTGCAAAAGTTTGCAGTTACAGGATTTAAAAGTTGTTTTGTTTTTTTTCTTAGAGACAAATTCTCATGTAGACCTGTCTAGCCTAGAACTTTCTACACAGGCTAGGCTGGCCTAGAATTCATAGAGATCTGTCTATCTTTGCCTCCTGAGTGCTGGGATTAAAGCTGTGATTCATCACACTTATCCTAAAAACATCTGAGCAGCAACATCTGAGCCCCATCTGACTGACTCAGCTCTTAACTCTGGGCCTGAGCTCAGCAGGCAGACAAGGAGAGCCTAAGACATCTTCTACGTGATAAGAGGCAATATTTTCTTTAGGACTGAACAACCTGCTCAGCTGTTCACAGTGGAGGACATGGCCATGTATGTGTAATGTCCCCTGCTCCCAAAATATAAATTTCAAAAAGAAATTATTCCTGTAAGTCTACAGCTCTTAAAACATCATACATGTGAAACACAAGAAATCTATGTCCACTATATAGACTACAGCACTTCTTTAAAAATGAGAACCAGAGCAAAATGAATACAGCCGAACTCAGAACTTAAAAATTATAAATGTTAAACTCTCAATAATTGCAAAAAGTGATTTCTGAGTGAACACATCTATTCAACAATAAACAGCAGAGAGGAGCCATCTCAGACATACGAATCAGACTAGTAATGTTGTCTTAAGGGGCATGATTAAAATCACCTTTAAATAAATAGTACCTTTCACATCCGGGTCATCCATGTGTGGCTCTAGGTTTTCTATCATTTCTTCTAGTTCCTTCCGGGTAGCCATAGTGATATTGGGAGACACTGGTACAGGGGCTGCAGGTGCATCTCCTGTTCTCTCCGGGCTGAGTCTCTCCTCAGGGTCCTGTTGGAGCTCTTTATCAAGGTCTATTTTGGGTAGAGGAGTCCTCCAGAAATGGAAGGAGTTGAACATGTCCTGCTCTAAGGGAATGACCTCTGGGGAGCTGGGGCCAGCGTCTGGCTGGGATGCAGGCTTGCTGTTGGCGTCAGGCTTTCTACCATTCCCATCATTGCTAGCTGCTTCCTGAGGAGACTCTGAGGACAAAGGACAGAGTAAGGAGCTGTCCGCTGGAACACGCATGTCACCTGCAGAGTCCCCAGGTGTCTCGGCAGCACAGCCTTCGAGTGTGCTCTCCAGCCTGGCACTGGAGTGAGGGGCACTGAGGTCTGAAGGGGCGTCCTCCGGCCTGGGCTGCTCTTCTTCTACAACACCATCATCTCTGATCCTTTCATGTTACATTTAGGGGAGAGAAAAAGAAACATGGAAGTATAGACATAATTACTGGGGAAAGGTCAATGACAAGTATGACATAGCATTTAGACTATCTAAGTTCTTAGTACAGATTACCCACAGGAACTCTACAGTCTTGCATGTCACACACACTGCTTTTCCATCAGCTGTTCTGCAAAGAGGTAAGACACCTGTCAAACTTGTCTAAACAGTCAAGCATTATTAACAGCTGGAGGAGGTGACACTTAAGAATCCTGGGATGCTGGGGACAGGAGAGACTCAGCTCCACAGTTAAGGGCACTGACTGTTCTTCCCAAAGGACCCAGCTTCAAATCCCAGCACCCACGCAACAGCTCACAAGTGTCTAGAACTCCAAGATCTGACCCTCTCGCATATACATACATGAAGGCAAAACACCAATGCTTATAAATAGAGTATGACAAATAAATTTTAAAAAATCCTGGGATACAATACTACTAATATTAGTAACAGCAGGAAGAAGAAATCAATATAATGGAGTCTAATATACACACAAATTTTATGTTATTATTCAGGGATTACTTGTATTCTACTCAGCTCCAAAGACACAGTGAAAGCTGAGAGTCAAAACATTTTTGCTTATAAAAGAGGGATAAAGCTAAAACAAAACAAACAAAAAAATCCACCACAAACTCTAGAGGGCAATAGAGAAGACACTAACTCTCTCAGATAACGTATTAAAAGCTACTTAAGTATAAATATAGAACTATTTTTATTTCTTCCTCAATGCCACTTCAAGAACGGGTTTTTCCAAAGATGGGCTGTGGGAGCATATGAAGAGCATTAACCACTGACCACTGTCCTCCCAACGGCCTTTGATGCTACTGGTTCTCTCCTGTCTGTTATAAAGTAGATAACAGATGGACACCTACTAGGATCTAGAAATAAATCAGGTTTCAGGATGTGATATGTAGGTCTAGGTAAACTGTACAAATGTAAGGACCCAAATTCAATCCCCAGCACCAATATAACTAAGCCAGGAGGAGCTACACACAGAAAGTCCCAATGCTGGGGAAATGGAAGCAAAAGGCTCTCTGGGGCTTGCTGGTCCGCTAGTCTGGGTGAACTGGCAAGCTCCAGGTTCAGGAGGAGACCCTGTTCTCAACAAACAGGATGGAAAGCAACTGAGAAAGATGACTGAACTGACCTGGCTTTTACACACACACTTCAGACTCACATATGCATGCACACACATGCACACTCCAGCACAATCATTTTTAGCTTAGACAAAAATGACCACAGGAAGCCAAGCTGGGCATGGTGATGCACACCTGTTGAGGCAAGAGGATCAAGAATTTCAAAGGAGCCTAGCCCTATGGAGCTAACAAGAGAAAGCTGAGGTTATAGTTACAGATAAACATTAAACTACAAAAGCAAATTACTATCATAACAAACTAGTCAGGTGTAGTGGCACATGCCTCTAATCCCAGTGCTGAAATCAGAGGCAAGTGGATCTCTGAGTTCCAGGTCAGCCTGGTCTACACAGACTTCCAGGACAGCCCCAGCTACACAGGGAGATTGACTCCAAAACTTAACTTCTACCCCACCCCAAATGGGGGGAGGAGTCCAAAAAGAGCCGGACAGGTGGGCCACAGACCTTGGAGGAAATGATGTGACTTTCTAGAAAAACCAGAACATGCTTACAAGGCAAACAAAGAAAACCATCCCAAGAAGTGACAGGTGCCGCACACAGGCCAAGGAATGCTGAGAGGACGGGCAGCAGGCAGCAGGCACACAGGCCATCATCCTGCAGCTAAGGTGACCATGCCATGGCTGCTAGGGACGGTGCAAAGTCCAGACACATTTCTGAGTTTACCCTGCGGCCAGTACAGACAATGAAGCAACTATAAAACCTATCAGACATCTCCTGTTCCCAAGACCCTTGCACAAGTAGTGCAGAAAACAAGCAGGAGAGAAGTCCGGCCACAGGAATGGCAAGGCAAGCACCAGAGATGACACATGTGAGCACAGGTGGTGTCTCCATCAGAGCTCAAGGTGGCGAAACTGTGTGCGACCAGTCACTTCATGCAGAACCTGGTGAAACCCAGCATCTGGCTAGGGCAACAGAATAGATGCCCAGAGCACTAACTAGAGGCTGACAACACGAAAACAGTTTCCACAAGTTGCAGTCTGGCCAGATGGATGAGCCACCTGCTAAACTCCAGGCAGTGCTGTCTCTGAGCAACTGACAGACTCAGTGCACAACATGGGGTGGGGTGTAGGAGGCAAGAAATACTAAAGCTGAAAGGCAGGTCAATCAGAGGAAGCCATGCGGAAAAATGACAGAGGAGGGTCAAAGAATGGAGAACTGAGGTAACAATGTCTAAGAAGACAATCCAGGCTCCCACCACTTGAGTTAGACAGAAAGTAAAAGAACAAATGAGGGTGAATGGAGATGTAAATTTGTAACTTGAATGTGGTAAAGAAAAACAAGTTTTCTCACAAAGCACCATGTGCCTAAGTACACAGTGTACTTGAAAAGAAACACAAAGTATCTGAGAGGTTTAAAAGTATCTAAAACTTCTCAGCTTCAGAATAAAATATCAAACTTGAAATTTAAGGAGTGTGAAAAATTAATGGTGCTGCAACATTCATGTGGTGTGTGTGTGTGTACACGCATTGTCTGCATGTACAGTGTGCTGCAACATTCATGTGTGGGGTGTGTGTGTGTGTGTACAGAGCCAGATTCCCCTGGACCCGAAATTACAGACCAATTAGCTACCCTGTGGGTGCTGTGCTAGGACTTGGCTCCAGGTCCTCTGGACCAGCCGCCAGTGTGCTAACCACTGAGCTGACTCTCCAGTCCCAGCGCTGGTTTTCATGAAAGGCAAAAAGCTCCATTTTGTAATGCTCATCATTTTCAGAAGCATTTCTAAAAACGTGCTTTTTAAAAATTTAATCTACAAATTGAAACTTTATATGTACATATCATCTGAAAACATGGCCTATAGTAAAAGCATTTGATACCTGGTGCTTCTCTTCCACAACTATAAACACCTAAGTTGCGCACACCCTGCATCTGGGTGTCAAACGGGAGGTAACTGAGCAGCATGAGAGGGAGCCATCTTAAGGGGGAGCCACCAGCCTTGTTCCTGACCCACTGAACTGAGGTCCTCTTCCAACTTGTAGCCAGTGCTCGTGTGGAAAGTGTGTATGAAATATACATGCACGAGCGCTCTGTCCTGTTAGCTATTGCATGGAATCACTTCCTGGTGCCAGAAACAGATGACAGCTGTGCACTGATTCTACATTTGAAAAATACAGAGTTATGGACTGGAGAGATGGCTCAGTGGTTAAGAGCACCAACTGCTCTTCCAGAGGTCCTGAGTTCAATTCCCAGCAACCACATGGTGGCTCACAACCATCTGCAATGAGATCGGATGTCCTCTTCTGGTGTCTGAAGACAGCAACAGTGTATTCACATACATTAAATAAATAAATAAATATTAAAAAAGATTTAGAAAAAGAAAAATACAGGTAATATCTGAGAAAAAATAAGAAAAAAATGTCTAAAACTTCTCAAAGGGTCGGGGAAAATCCATATAGGCAGGCAAACACGGCAGATCAGCGCTGGGATGCTTGGGGGAAAGAGATACTGGGGTTCTTTATGTCCAGAATCACTATACATAAAAATTGAAAATTATACTAACTCGGTACTCCAGAGGGGGTACGTGAAACCTTAGACCTTATCATCTGATAAATTTAAGGTGCCCACACTTACGGCACACACACAAACCTAAATGGCTGTTACTAAGGACAAAGAATATGGAGGCCTCGGTTCCCGGCTAGCCTTCAGGTTAATTTTAGCACCGGCCCTGACAGTCCAATGGAGCCGTTCTTCCCGTTTTCTAGCAAAAGTAAATCAATTAGTATGTTGAAATTTAAAGCACTAAGTTTTCTTTTTTTAAATGATTTATTTTTATGTGAATTGGTGTTCTGCCTGCATATGTGTCCGCGTAATGATGTTGGATACCCTAAAACTGGATCTACAGACAGTTGTGAGCTTCTATGTGGGTGCTGGGAACTGAACCTGGGTCCTGTGGAGGAGCAGCCAGTGCTCTTAACCACTGAGCCCTCTCTCCAGCCCCTGTTTGTTTTTTAAAACACAAAATTATAAGAAGTGAGAAAGTTTGCCCTCGTATTAGGTTCTGGGAGATACTGTATGTGTGTGGCTTTGACTGTCCAATGTATAAATTCCCTAAACTCCACCTCCTCCCGGAGCTGCTTCCATGACAAAGCCATGTATGTGGCTTGTTGCCGATGGCAACTCAATGCTATGGTACAGGACAATGGTTCTGAGCAGAGGGAACCGAGGAGTCGGCTTCTGGATGGCAGAATTATAGTCACGTCTAAAACAAGTGCACACAAGAGCAGAAGAGGTAGCTTACAAGTTTTTCTCAAGAAGAGCCCTGAGTAAGCTGGGTGTGACAGGGCTAGCCTGTAATCCCAGTACTAGGCAGGCAGAAGCAGGAAGATCAGGAGTTGAAGACCAGCCTTCACTTCACGGGATCCTGTCTCAGTCTCAGATTCCCATACAAGTTAATTTCCAGCACCCTCAGACTTCCTTAAAAGAGGCCACGGAGCCTGGCAACCTGATACAATTACTTCAACAACAAAATTATTTACAAAACATCTGGTTACAGATAACCAAGTCAAAACAAAGCAAACAGGACACTACTTTCAAGCTAAATTCATAATTACACCAGGAAGTAATTAAATGAAGCTTTGACATTAGTGAAATATTTCCAAATTATTGATGCAATAACAATATTATTATTCAGATACTTGAGTTTTGATGATCAAACCTATAGATTCTTAGAATAATTCAGTCAAGATTTTTATTTATGGGGGTTATTAAAGGGGAAAAAAATTCAGGTGTGGTAGCACATTCTTTTAATCCCAGAACAGCCAAAGCTACAGAGTCCCTGTCTCAAATATTCAGAAAATGGAAAACCAACGCAAGTGGGGAAGAGGGCAGGTGAGGCCACTAGGAAGAGCTTCGGGGTGACCTACTGCGTAAAGGTATCAACTTTCCAAAGAATGATATCTAAAACCCACGCCCACTCGGTGGAGTCAGGTCTAGTGAAGGTTTAGCCAGCACTAACTATGTTTAGTTCAGCATAAACAAAGATAAGACCAGACAGCTGCAATGGATATGCTTGTACTCAAAGCATGATGAAAGCAAATTATCATTTCAAAAGACATGGTTTGAAACAAGTGCTGTACAGACCCTAAGCTGCTCAGTTCTCTGACCCTAGGAGCCGTGGGCATGGAGACAGTGGACACCAACAGGTGTGTTGTTAATACACGAAATGAACCTTCCCAATAGAGAGCAGTAAGAAAAAGAGGCAGGGTACGCCCAACAAACACACATGCAGACTAGTGAGCAGGCAGGCAGCAGTGCAAGGCTTTCAGCAGAGTGACCATTCTTTGCATAACTTTACAAAGCAAATCTCAATGCTTTATTCTGTCTGTAAGGAGTCTTTGTCAGATCTTCACATGTCTGGAATCAATAAATCCTTCTAGAAATCTTAAGTGACAGTAAATGTTTCAGAACAGATGAAACGCTACACATAAAATCAGCAGTAATGGAAACCTAGCAGGAAAACTTCCCTCAGAGGGCTGCAGAGAGGGCTCAGCTGTGCAGAGTTCAATGCTCACTGTCCCTTGGGAAGGCACTCTGGGTGGCTCGCAGCAGCCTGTGACACACCCCAGCAGAACTCATCTTTTAGCTTCTATAGGCACCAGCAGGTATCACATGCAATATGCTCACATGCACACATAAAACATGCATGCATACCCACACTTAGACCTCTCTCCCCTCTCTCTCTCTCTCTCTCTCTCTCTCTCTCTCTCTCTCTCTCTCTCTCTCACACACACACACACACAAAATCATAAAAATATAAAAACAAAAATACCTTATGCGTCTGACACTGACAAGTATGAAATCTAGGGAACTGAGACAACCCTGACAACAGACACCAGATTCTAGGATCATACAGGTTCCTACACTAGCTGGAAGCCACGGCACTGCTGTTTAAGGCAAGGCAGTCAAATCATTTTCTGAGGCAGCAGTACCAGTATGATGTATGACTACACCCAAGCTTTTACAGTATTTAAAACTAATCCTTTCTTATGCAGGAATTCTCTTTCCTTTACTAAATCATTAACACAAGTCAATGGTAATTATAGATAGTCCAGTGCTACAAATAATACAGACTTGCACCCAAGACACATCTCCCATTGTAGTGAAGGTCCATCAAGAAGCCACACTACAGTTAGCTGTCCCATCAAGCCGCATCCCTGCAGCCATCAGGTACAGCCCACAGCCCACAACTGCTCCAGTCACTCCTTCTGTGCATGCAGCACACAAGGCTGTGCACACTGTGCTGACAGTGCTTCTGTACTACAGGACAGCGTCTGCGTTGGCAACAGAGAATGCAATGTTAAATATCTGCTTCTACTGAAAAAACTGTCTTAGACACTTCCCTATACATTTACACATTCACTCATTAGACTCTTTCCAGACTTAAGATCAAGATCAAGTTATGTGCCAACTTTGGTACACTTAAATTGATCATTAAAAAATATAAGTGATGGGGCTGGAGAGATGGCTCAGTGGCTAAGGGCACTGGCTACTCTTCCAGAGGTCCTGAGTTCAATTCCCAGCAACCACATGGTGGCTCAAAACCATCTGTAATGGGATCTGATTCCTTCTTCTGGCATGCAGGTATACATACAACTAGGGTATTCATATACATAAAATACATCTTTAAAAAGAATGTAAGTAAACTTCACAAATGCAGAGACAGAGACATCCCACCCCCGCCGTCCTTATCAAATCCTTCTAGCACTGTTCTCAAAGACCTGGCTAGCTAGGAAGACCTAATAGAGAGATTCTCTTCCTTTACAAAAAAACAGTACCTCAGATGTGTTTGGCAGGACAGTAGGAGAACAGGCAAAAAGGTAAAACAAGGCAGCAGAGAAGAAAGGAAGAACTGTCAAATCAAAACACCAAGAAAGCAAATACCACAGTACCAAGACCTATAGAAGAGAACGGTCATTAGCATCATGGCAAGGGGCTGTGTATCAACAACATGTATGCACTTGCAGAGGCTTACACACCCTTCCCATGCACTGTCTGACCCACAGAGTTCTCTACTGAACTATAATAAAGCCTAAGAACAAATGCTAAGAACTCAAAGTATCAACGGAAATTCTTTAAATCTAGAAATCTGAAAATCAGAGTTTCAACCTCTATATTAAACTTTGGTTATCTTAAAGTTGTTCTTCTATTTAATAAGAATATTAATTTAAGGCTAATCATTAAAATGCTTCCCTCAGGCTGGAGAGATGGCTTAGCAGTTAGGAGTACTGACTGCTCTTCCAAAGGTCCTGAGTTCAATTCCCAGCAACCACATGGTGACTCAGAACCATCTGTAATGAGATCTGTCACCCTCTTCTGGTGTGTCTGAAGACAGCTACAGTGTATTCACATACATAAAATAAGTCTTCTTCTTCTTCTTTTTTTTTTTTTTTTTTTTTTTTTGGTTTTTTTGAGACAGGGTTTCTCTGTATAGCCCTGGCTGTCCTGGAACTCACTCTGTAAACCAGGCTGGCCTCGAACTCAGAAATCTGCCTGCCTCTGCCTCCCAGAGTGCTGGGATCACAGGCGTGCCCGGCTTTTTTTTTTTTTTTTTTTTTAAATGCTTTCCTCTGTTGAGGGATTATAAAGATCTCTTTGTACAGAGAATCCAAGATCCACGTTAAATTGACAATAAGAAAAATAAAGAGAGTGGACTATATACAGAAGCAAACATTCAAGCAGCATTTTAACAAAAAAGCTTTCAATATCTTGTGTAAGCACCAATAGTTTCCTAGGCAAATAATTCATTAAATACTCAGAAAGTCAGATCTGCCTTTCTCTGTGTGAGGTATCAAGCTGTGTGTTACATGCATTTTCTCAGTCAATATGTAACTAACTGAAGAGACAATGTATGTATTAAAAACTATAAAGCATTCATTAATTAAACATTTTGTGGTAAGGCAGTGGGAATGCTGTTACAAATATACAAAGTTTCACCCTCACACCTGTCTTTGTCTTCTACTGCTGAATCTTCTGAGCTTTTGCTCTCATCTTTAAAGCACTGGCCCGAGCCTGATGGGTTAGCAAAGGTGGAAATGAAAGGCCCCAGAGACTGAAAGGCTGCTTGGCGAACCTAAGAAGAGAAAAACAATGATAAACATAAGCATCAAGAGGTAGTAGCATACTTTAATTCACACATTATTTACTCTGCACATACAAAAGCCAAAGTATGTTCCGGATAACAGGAAAGCCTTGTAAAAGAACCCTGACTCTTTCTTTACTTTTTCGCTATTCTGCCACTAGGAGCTGAGTGGTAGACACTAAACAACACAGAGACAAACAGAACATACCGTTACAAAGACTCCCTGTACGCTTCAAAAACAAGAACTAACTGCAGACCAGGCTGGGCTCCAGCTACCTGCCTCTACCTCCTGAGTACTAGGATTAAAGATACACATTCTCAATACTTGGTAAAAATACACATTAAAAAACAAAAAAGGTAAAAAAAAAAAAGTCAAAGAGCCAACAACTATTAAACAGCAAGCCAAATTTAAAACATGATTTGTAAAAAATAAATAAATAAATACTTTCCAGGTAGCAAAAAGGCAACCTTTAATAACCTTCTACTGATTAGTCTTATATATATAAGTAATATAATTATAAATTCTTTCTTTTGGGGGAGGGTTTTCAAGACAGGGTTTCCCTAGGTAGCTCTACCCTGGAACTCACTCTGTAGACCAGGCTGGCAGCCCCTGCCTCCCAAGTGCTGGGATTAAAGGCATGTGCGCATGTGCCACTTTCACTTGGAGTAAATTATTTTTTAAATGTGGAATCATCAAACTAGAGAAATGGCTCAGCAGTTAAGAACACTGCTCGTCCAGAAACCCTGGGTTCAGTTCCCAGCACCCATATGGTAACTCACAACTTCCCACTATTCCTGTTTCAAAGACTAATACCCTCTTCTGGTTTCAATGCACCCCAGATATGCATGCAGTATACATATATACATACATACAGGCAAAACACCCATATACATAAAACAAAATATTAAAACAAATTTTTTAAAAAAAAATCACATTTACTTTAGATTCAAAATGTTTTTAAAAAGCAGTGTTACCCAACGTGAAGGATCACTGATCAAGTTAATAAATAGTGCTGATAACTTTGTCCGTCGGATTTCTTGACACGTGGCACAGGAGACGGCCATGAAGCACTCAGCACAGGCCTTTCGGACACCCCACACGTTATCAGAACACAGCTGGAAAAACCTGGGCAGCTGTGAGGACACACAAGGATGTCAGTCACTTCCCTGTCATTTTCTGTTTTAATGGTGGATATTCTTAAAACATATTTAAGGCGTATTTAATACTGGAACTCAAATAAAGAATCATATCCGATTTATAATTCACTCTAGAAAGGCAAAGCACCAACACACACAGCTGGCTGTCATCCCAGAGCTCACACCGAGCTCATATTGCCAATGGATGAGTAGACATTCTAAGCACAGGAACTTGTGCTTGGGGCACATGCACGTCACAACTTAACTCCTCAGCTAGATAGTTAAGTGCCGTCACGGCGAGTGCTGACCTCGGGCTGGGTCACTGTAGGACTGGGAAGCTCGCTTGCGGTGCAGCGCAGTTTCTCTCACGGTCCAAAGCTTAGACAAGCCATCCTTATCGAAACACACTTCACATGCCAACTCCCAGTCTCAAAGTTACAAACATCATTCTGGTTTGCAGTCCTGGGGACATGTTAACTTCTACTACTTTGTACTGCTTATTCTTTAATACCTTAGATACTTACCAACATTTCTTCTGTAGCTTGCTGGCCAACTACACTGCAAATATCTCCAAAATTGGCAGCGCAGACCTATAACAGAACCATCACTAACATTTCAATATCACATACGAAGTTCCTTAAAAACAATCATTACATTCCACATACCAGAGCACCATGTATTCTTAAACACGGAGACCAAAAATGGATGCAGACATACCTTTCGGACATGAAACATTCTACAGTCGCAGCACATCTCGCAAAACCTAGGGAGGATGAGACGCTCTGTAATATCCTTCCCAACCATGGGGGCCATCTTGCACATTATCTGAAACAAGTGAGAAAAAATTCATATTGAAAACATCTAAGACCTTTTAAGTTAAATTTAATAATTTAAAGAAACACGTGCCACAACGACCCTAGTAGAATCTGTGTGACAAGTTTCACAGACTGAGGCATTAGACTTCAGAAGGAGGTGTCCTGGAACTGGTTGTGGAACTCTCGGCTGGAGCAAACATACTGAGCTATAATTACGCTGTTAGTTAGGCTCCCCTATATAACCAACAGTTATACCAAAACTGATTTCCTTAATTGGAGAATTTCTGAAATGAAAACACGATTGTTTGGAGCTAGGCAGGGGTGATGCCTGTAGGCTGGTGTGATGATTTGTATATGCTCGACCCAGGGAGCAGCACTGATGGGAGGTGTGGCCCTGTGGAGTGGGTGTGTCACTGTGGGTGTGGGTTTGAATACCTTAGTCTGCCTGGATCTAGAGTATTCTGCTAGCAGCCTTCAGGTGAGGATGTAGAACGCTCAGCTCCTCCTGCACCATGCCTGCCTGGATGCTGCTATGTTCTGCCTTCTACTGAAGCTCTGAACCTGCAAGCCAGCTTGAATTAAATGCCCTTTATAAGAGTTGCCTTGGTCATGGTGTCTAGTCACAGCAGTAAATCCCTAACTAAGACAGTTGTGATTGTATTAAATGTCACTGAACACTATACTTTGGTTAATTTTTATAAGTTTCACAACGAGAACTGTTGAGGAAAAAAAGCATCTAAATATTTGTTAATTGATATCTACTATGTATGAAATAATGAAAAGGGAATTGTCAAGTGGCAGAAAGCTAGAGGCTCGCCACTGTTCTCATGGACAGCCTGGACTCACTCGCAATTTCTCTCACTAATTTTTTTATATCAACCAAGGATGATTGCTAGAGATATAAAGCACACACGCTCTGTATCCAGGCACCTTTCCATCCTCCTGTCTTAGCTTGGGAACCAAGGATGGGAGTGACAACACACACCTGCACAGTCTGCAAGCTCACTGTCGGTTTGCCTAAAAGGAGAGTAACAGACTTACAGCCACAGCCTCTGTCTTCACGTCGTCATTGCTGTCTGGGGCAGTCAGGTCTATGAGGACAGGGCACACCTTGGTCTCCACGTCAAATCGCTCAATCAGCTCCTGCTCCAGCAGAGCCAGCAAGGCTGCCTGGCTGGTCTTCCTCACCTGCCAGGAGAAACACCGCAGTATAAAAATGTAAAAATCCATGAACTCCTAAGATAACCAGGCAGTGGCAACACACGCCTTTAATCCTAATGTCTGGGGGGGGGGGGGGAGGAGGATCTCTGAATCTGAGGTCAGCATGGTCTAGTGAATTTCAGGACAGCCAAGGCTACATAGAGAAAGACCAAAACCAAAACCAAACAAATTTTCTACGACATTATTGTTGCATATGGGAACACTCCTACTAATGTAGAAACCTATGACTTGTAAAACCTAGCAGGTATTTGTGGGTACTCCCTTCAGTTCTCACAGAGACAGAGCCTCACAGACAGAGTGTCGCCGAGGGTACCCGGAGGACTGGTAAGCGGGCACCCTTTATGATGGGATCAGGGTTCTAACACATTTGTTAGACTCTCAACACGCCTTAGTCTAAGATAAGAAGTCACTTCTGGAAAGTACAAGAATGAAGTCAGCCCTGAAAACCATTCAAATTCTATCACTTGGGATGGGCCATTCTACATGTACTATGCTATATAAAAGTCCCTTAAGAATAAGTAAATACAACCCTTACCTGGTTATTCTGGTCTGCAAGATATCTCACCACAATGGGTAGTAAGTACTTGGAAAACGCATATGGTATGGAAGGCCGGTTCTCCTGACAAAACAGTGCGATGTGCGGCACCTGCTCCATCAGCTCCGCTCTCACGGTTGGTTCTAGGGAAACAGCAGCACGTGAGCAAGCGCCTCCTCTCCTCCCTCCGTCTGTGCCTGAGGCCACTCAGGACTGGCAGTAAGAATTCACAATTTTCTCTGACCCGACACTTCGCTCCTTTAATGAGAGAGGAAGTCACTCCCAACCTACATGGACCCTGGCTCAGTGTACACTGGGTAAAGAACTTACGACGATTGCCTTGACCAGGCACCTAGAGCGAGTCACCTGACCTGGGAGGTAAATACTCGATCTGGCATTCCTACCAAGTCTGTGGCAAGAGACTGCTGTAAATGATGCCAGCACCCCAACAGGCTATCATCTGCAGACTCCAGGATGTAAGAACTACCTAGGAAAAGCTGCAAAGCCAGTGGGTCCTCCTCTCAATATCATCTCTGAAAGATTATAACCAGACGTCAAACAACTAATTTCCTTTATAAAAACATTAAAGGCAACAGGGATCACAGTTAAAAGGTAAAACAGCATTGGTGACAATAAGTATTGAGTTAAATATATTCATGTTACTGCTAAAGGGAAAGAAGAAAAAAAATACAAACAAGCAAATTCAAAACCAAGCCCGTGGCTGATGGACACCAGCACGCCAGTGACCCGCCATCACACAGGCACGAGGATACTAGGTTAAGCAGCCATCAGTCACACCAGGCCTCCCTCCAGAGACCTCTGGTGCTCGTTAATGACTGTGTTTCTAGTCACCTTAACATAAATATACATGGATGGATCCAGTGGAATTGCAAATCTCAAAAGAGAAAAAAATTAATTTGGCCTTCAGTAGAAAATGCACTGGCATTTTACAAAGCTAAGAGTTCTAACAACAAACCACATTTGGAATTTTATTATATTGTTGTGTAATGTGAGATAACTTCTCTTGAATAAAAAAAAAATCCAATTTTAAAACACAAGCATATATACTCAGATTTTTCTTCACAGGCTCCAGTTATGAAGTTAACAATGATTTAGCTCCATATATTTAAAAGCAAAAAGGGTCACAGCAACAGTTTCAGAAAGAATGAAAGTGCTGGAGAGATGGCTCAGAGGTTAAGAGCACCAACTGCTCTTCCAAAGGTCCCAAGTTCAATTCCCAGCAACCACATAGTAGCTCACAACCATCTGTAATGGGATCTGATGCCCTGATGTCTGAAGACAGCTACAGTGTACTTTAATAAATAAATAAATCTTAAAAAAAAAAAGAAAGAAAGAATGAAATCAGAAACTTTTCTTTCTTTAGAGTTCTGCTTAGGCAAACAGAGGGAAGAAGCAGAGGTAGACAAGGCACAGAGACAGACAAGGTGTGTGTCCCAGGTGGAGAGGAGAAAAGCCTGACGTCAGGAAATGCTGCTGTTAACTGGCTATTTCCTAAAAGACAAAGGCTGGAAGGACTGCTCAGCCGTTCAGAGCTCTGACTCTTCCTCCAGAGGACCTGGGTTTGGTTCCCGGCAGCTGCATGGCAGCTTACAACTATCTAACTCCAGGCTCAGAGGATGTGATGCTTTCTCCTAACAGCAGGCACATACATATTCTTAAGCAAATGTAAGAAACATTTCTAGGAACATCTTGTAATATATATGTATATGTGTGTATTCTATATATACACACACATACATATATAGAACCTTTATTATTCAATTTCAGCAGTTATATAAATATAAACAAAAAATTAAAGGATCTGTGTTAGATAATACATGAAAAATAGTATTACTTTGAGGTAGGGAAAATTTCTCAAAGATACAAATAGTACTACCCATAAAAGAAAAGAGGCCTGGCAAGGCGTGATGCACGTGAGTGCACACATTATCTGAGCCATCGGTGGCAGGTGTGGGCGGATCTCTGTGAGCTGCAGGCCAGTCTGGTCTACATGGCAAGTTCCAGGTCAGCCAGGGCTAGGCACTGAGACAGAGCAGGGCAAGGCTCTATCCATCAGAGGTGCTAGTGCACAGACGGCAGGGCAGACCCCACCCCTGAAACATCAACCACAGACTTGTATTAGAAAAAGGCTCCTTATGAAAAAACTCTAAGAAAAAACCTGACAATTAAAAAGGGAGAGCTTTGAACAAATATTTTAAGAAAGCCATCCAAGCAGCCAATGAGCATGCGACCAGAGCTCACCTCACAGATGGTGGTCACAAAGCCATTTAGTGGGCCCCCAGGAAGTTTGTATTTGCTTCTGTCTTGACCATGAGGGTCCCACAGTGGCTTAGAGTTGTTAGCAAGTGGCAAAGGTTCCGTGGGACGTCATGGTGTACTGGTGTGCTGAGTGTGGTGCATACTGTGAGTGTGGGGAGACCCTCTGCCTATGGGTCACATGTGGGTTAGGGGCTCTGCTGAGTGCGGTGTATACTGTGAGTGTGGGGAGGCCCTTGCTCTGCTGAGTGTGGTGTGTACTGTGAGTGTGGGGAGGCCCTTGCTCTGCTGAGTGTGGTGTGTACTGTGAGTGTGGTGTATAATGTGAGCGTGGGGAGGCCCTTGCTGTGCTGAGTGCGGTGTATACTGTGAGCGTGGGGAGGCCCTTGCTGTGCTGAGTGCGGTGTATACTGTGAGCGTGGGGAGGCCCTTGCTGTGCTGAGTGCGGTGTATACTGTGATCATGGGGAGGCCCTTGCTGTGCTGAGTGCGGTGTATACTGTGAGCGTGGGGAGGCCCTTGCTGTGCTGAGTGCGGTGTATACTGTGAGTGTGGGGAGGCCCTTGCTGTACTGAGTGTGGTGTACACTGTGAGCGTGGGGAGGCCCTTGCTGTGCTGAATGTGGTGTATACTGTGATCATGGGGAGGCCCTTGCTGTGCTGAATGTGGTGTATACTGTGAGCGTGGGGACTTGCTGTGCTGAGTGCAGTGTATACTGTGAGTGTGGGGAGGCCCTTGCTGTGCTGAGTGCGGTGTATACTGTGAGCGTGGGGACTTGCTGTGCTGAGTGCGGTGTATACTGTGAGTATGGGGAGACCCTTGCTGTGCTGAGTGCGGTGTATACTGTGAGTGTGGGGACTTGCTGTGCTGAGTGTGGTGTATACTGTGAGTGTGGGGACTTGCTGTGCTGAGTGTGGTGTATACTGTGAGTGTGGGGAGGCCCTTGCTGTGCTGAGTGCGGTGTATACTGTGAGTGTGGGGAGGCCCTTGCTGTGCTGAGTGCGGTGTATACTGTGAGCGTGGGGACTTGCTGTGCTGAGTGCGGTGTATACTGTGAGTATGGGGAGACCCTTGCTGTGCTGAGTGCGGTGTATACTGTGAGCGTGGGGACTTGCTGTGCTGAGTGTGGTGTATACTGTGAGTGTGGGGAGGCCCTTGCTGTGCCGAGTGCGGTGTATACTGTGAGTGTGGGGACTTGCTGTGCCGAGTGCGGTGTATACTGTGAGCGTGGGGACTTGCTGTGCTGAATGCCGTGTACACTGTGAGCATGGGGAGGCCCTCTGCCTGTGGATCATGTGTGGGTTAAGGCCCTTCTCAGTCCAGGTATCTATTCACCATATTTCAGAAATGTCTGGAGCAGGTATTTTTGCTGTTGTTACTGTTTTAATACTGAGAATTAAGAATGAGTGAGTGAACCACATTTCATACAATGAAGACTTAGCACTCAGATGAAGAGAAATGGAAACAGCACCCTAGATTAGTACCATCCCTCTCCCCGAGAGGAAGCTCCATTTGGATCCGAACAGCTGGCCTCTTCAAACTTCTGTGGAATCATATTTAATGTAGCCATTTTATCTGATACACAGTATGCTGCACTGGACTCACTGCTTCAGGCTGGGCATGCTGCTGTCAGTGGCCATAGAGACAAAACTAAACTTCAAAAAGATTTTAAGACAGGGGCATAAAGTCAGGTGGTGGTAGCGCACGCCTTTAATCCCAGCACTTGGGAGGCAGAGGCAGGTGGATTTCTGAGTTCGAGGTCAGCCTGGTCTACAGAGTTCCAGGACAGCCAGAAACCCTGTCTCGAAAAAACCAAAAAAAAAAAAAAAAAAAAACCAAACCAAACAACAACAACAACAACAAAATCAAAAAAAAAAAAAAGGTGTGGAAAACAATATTCCAAAAGCCAATGGCTGAAATGTTCTGACAGAATGAACCCTCAAGTGTTGCAGGGTATTTGGTCACATTGTAACCCCTGAGTTTGTGTTATTTACTTGGGGGGGGGGGAGCTGTTTCTAGCTGTGCGGTGGCTTTAATTCCCGTGGGTAGAATAGGCACACCCTCAGTTCACACCTTTAAGCTTGGAGAAGGAAGCGTCCATGTTTGAAAATCATGCCTAATTGAGTGTCAAAGTGACAAATCAGAAATATTTGACAGAATTCCATTTACCGAAGTCTCACAAGAAGGAGGGAGAGACAGGGGAGAGAGGAAAGGAGAGGGGGAGAGGGCAAGTGCAAGGTGGGGTGGGGGGTGCAGACTGAGACTATGAGTAATAGCTTGGAGGAGTTGAACCAGCCACCAGGGATCAGAAAGAACTAGGAAGGGTGAGCATATTCGGTAGTCAGTCTCAGAGCCAGAAGCTTCTGGGACTAGGCCTGGGTGAGCAGACTAAGACAGTAAACCTCGGAGACAGTTACTTCAGGCAAATAAAAGATACTTTAACCCTGTCTCAAACAAAACAAAACAAAACAAAAACAAAAACAAAAAAAAAGATACTTTGACACTCAAATTCTAGAAAACAATGAGGAATTTGAGTAGAACCCATCTAAACACAGCACAGTAAACCAGAGTTCCCCTGGAAAGGACATTCAGAAGCAAAGAAACAAAGACAAAACCAGACTGGCTGACGTCTCCACAGGAAAGCTCCTCAATTTCTACTCTAGCCTCCTCGGACTGTGTAGTCAGACCAGCAAACAGGACACCTCAGGGACAGACCAACCTTGCCTCTCCCTGCTCAAGTCACTTTTTTAGAACGGTTTGTAGGCACTTCAGTGGCTCAGAGGCCCGGCTGTGTAACAAGCTGTACACCTCGCAATGAGTCTTCCGGTCATGCCTTTCTCAGCAAGCCCCGCTCGAGCTGTGACCTGGTGGCAGTCAGTCACAGGCAGCCTTCTAACTGGACAATCCCTGCGCCCTGCCCCCACACCTGTGAGCCTCGGCTCTCACCTGCAACCTGCCGGCTTCTGACTTTCCCCTCCGTGTGTGGTTAACCTAACAAATCCACTATTTAACACAAACAAGGTCTACAAAATCATACTTTACTAGACTCTCCTAAAGCCACTTTAGAATAAGTAATAACAAGAAAAATTATGTAACAAAGATAAAATACATTTACAAATGTATTTTTCACTCTTAAAAGAAAACTTTAGATTTGAACCTTAAACTTTAAGGTTAATACATCAACTGCTTATTAAAGAGGTAGTTCATCTCCTGTTTAAAAGATGAGCCTGTTGAGAAGCCGAAGAGTTTGTGAGAAATTAAAAACATTTTAATAGATTTAAGAAAAAAGATTTCAACCTTTTTTTTTTTTTTTTTTTTTGTAAATTCAAGTATATACATGTGCTTAAAACCTGCTACTGGGGGCTGGAGAGATGGCTCAGTGGTTAAGAGCACTGACAGTTCTCTTCCCAGCACCCACATGGAGGCTCACAACCATCTGCAATAGGATCCGATGTCCTCTCCTGGTGTGTCTGCAGACAGTTACTACAGTGTACTCATATTAATAAATAAGTGACTGGGGAGCTGGCTCAACAGGCAAGCAGAGACCCAGCTCTGACCATCGGCGCTCACGTGGAAGTGGGAGTGACCCTCGTGGCCCAGCACTGGGAGGCAGAGGCAATAGGCAGTCCCTGGGGGCTCACTGGGTTTTACTCCTCCCCAAACAGCAACTCCCAGGTCCAGCGGGGCTCCTGTCCCAAGGGGATAAGGCAGTCACACAGCAGGACCCAGGTCCCTCCTTGGCCTCTGCATGCATGAACACACACATACCATGTATACAATCTGGCTTAAAATGGCATATTCTATATTATGTTTATTTTACCATAATAAAAAAACACATCTTAAAAAATATCACATTATTATTGTCTAATTTTCAAATCAAGTTCACTCTCTACCTCTCGATAGAGCCTTATTTTATAACCCAGACTAGCTGGAATTTACTATCCAGACCAGGCTGGTTTCAAACCAGAGTAATCCTCCCACTTTGGTCTTCTAAAAGTTATGATTACCAACATGAACCACCATGCTAGGCTTAAATTTACCTCTTAAGAAAATTCTCCTGTTTTTGTTAGAGTAATAAGCTAATTTTCATTTTACAACCATGGTGGCATGCCACTTTAATCTCAGCACCCACCCGGGAGGCTGAGACAGGAACTCTCTATGACTTCAAGGCCAGCTTAGTCTATACAAAGAGTTCCAGAACAACTAGGGCTACACAGAGAGACCCTGTCTCAAGAACAAAACCAAAAACCATTAGCCAATGTTTTTCATGTAAATCAGACAGGAAGTATTATTTTCCCACAAACATTTAAAGCCTTTTCCATTTCTTCCAATTTACTCTAAATAACTTAAAAATTGTTGTGTTAATATAAATCACAGAAGTAACCTAATTTCTTAGAATTATACTGATAAGAAATTTCCAAAATTAAGTAAATGACATAAGCAAACTGGATTTTTTTTCCACTTAGAATTATTAAGTTAATAATTTCCTTTCAAAAAAAAATTGGGGGGTAGAGGGTCTATATGTATAGTACAGAATAGCTTTGAATACAATCTCTTCCAGAGTCCTAGGTTTAGAGGTGGGGGTCATTTGCCAAGGTCTTGGGAAATCTTAACTCTCATCTCTACAATAGGTTTTGAAATACAGATTTAGTGGAAGGAGCCTTTCTAGAAACAATGCATTCATTTCTCAGTAAACATCTACCTGAGTCATCGGCTAATCGGCTAATTCTTTCCAAGACAGCAATGCAGTCTCTCTCATCCTCGCAGACTTCCCTCAGAGTATCCAGCAAACTCCGGGCCACCATTTGTCTACAGGAGAAGATCAGATGGTGGTTAGCACCACCAGTACCTGTTATTTAGAACTTCAAAATATAGAATCCTTATGTTTCATAAAGACAACTTTTCTTTTTTTTTTTAAAGATTTATTTACTATATGTGATTACACTATAGCTGTCTTCAGACACTCCAGAAGAAGGCATCAGATCTCATTACAGATGGTTGTGAGCCACCATGTGGTTGCTGGGATTTGAACTCAGGACCTTTGGAAGAGCAGTCAGTGCTCTTAACAACCGCTGAGCCATCTCTCCAGCCCAAGACAATTTTTCTTATTGCAAGTCACATACTAAACTTGTAATTCTTAAGAAGCAAAAGTTGGTAATGATTTTACTGATAAGATTATTACCAATTTTTTACCTTTATCCAAATAACTAGGGGAATTTTAGTCAATTTTCACTTCAATTATCCTGCCATCACAATAATGGTAACACATCTTCACCCATTATGTTAAAAGTCATATTTACTAGTATGAGCTTTATTTTCTACAGTCAAAAACATTCACAGACTTGAGATTCCAGAAGGACTGACAGGAATCGTGTCAGGTCAGCGGGTGGAGGAACAATACACTTCCCAATAAGCGATTAAATGGTAATCAATTAACCCAACAACCAACAAGAGCCGTGGAGGGCCTGACTGCACCTGACACCTCCTGTGGGCGGGAGCGCTCTGCACCCTACTGAGCGAGACTCTCCGTGAAGAGAGCACACCTACCTGTTAAACACGTTCTCACTTGCAGCATACTTGTCCAGCCTCCCCAAGGGTGTCAACATTTCATCTTGTGAGACGAAGTCCAGGGCTGAAGGTATAATAATCACATCAGACTCTGAGCTGTAGTCATCCACACCAACTAGCAGAGACATCAGAAATACTCCTTATAACACTCTGAAACTCCAAGCGCCCCCTGCCTGCTGAAGCAGTGAATGCTTCATTTAACCACCTTAAAACCTCCCCGTGCTACCTCAAGGACAGTCCTCTCTCTGGCCTAGCAGGTATACTCAGTGGCTGCAGAGGGACAGTACAGAGGCATACAGGGACTAGTCTCCAGCCGGGCAGCGGTGGCACACAGCTTTAAGTCCAGTACTTGGGAGGCAGAGGCAGGTGGATCTCTGGATCTCTATGAATTTGAAACCAACCTGGTCTACAGAATAAGCTTGGGACAGCCAGGGCTACACAGAGAAACCCCCGCTGTCTCAAAAAAACAAACTAACAACAAAATAAAACCCAGAACAAAACAAAAAACAAAGCTTTTTTTACATGTTTATTTCACATAATGGCTCCCAGCACTTGGGAGGAAGAGGCAGAGGCAGGCAGAGCTCTGAATTTGAGGCCAGCCTGATCTACATAATGAGTTCTAGGACAAACAGGGCTTACATGGTGAGATCCTGTCTCAAAATAAGACAAAACAAAACAAAACAAGAAACAAAACCCCTAAAATTTCATGCTCACAGAGAAAGCTAACAAAAAACACAGAAAGGCAAACACCGACTTAGTCAATTCTTTCTTTTTTTCCTTTCTTTCTTTCTTTCTTTCTTTCTTTCTTTCTTTCTTTCTTTCTTTCTTTTTTTTTTTTAATTTTTTGAGACAGGGTTTCTCTGTGTAGCTCAGGCTGTCCTGGAAGTCACTCTGTAGACCAGGCTGGCCTCAAACTCAGAAATCCGCCTGCCTCTGCTTTCCAAGTTCTGGGATTACAGGCGTGTGCCACCACCACCCAGCTAGTCAATTCTATAATAAAGACACTAAAGCTGAGACGTGTTTGGCTTTGTTTGCCAGAAAAGAACTAAAAACCGTAATTAGTATTTATATTCACTAGACAAGTATTAAATGCTCCTGTGTCAACTACTAGGCTTATGTTAGGAAAACAAATCATGAAAACACTTATGTCAAGAGTTACTATTCCGTTAAGAAAAGCCTGTGTTAACCAATCACTACAGTTGCACATCTCTCCACACCCCAGGCAGATCTGCAGCAGCTGAGGGAGGGGACCAGCTAAACCATGCAAGAGAGCTGAAGGGCCGAGGAAGAGCAAGAGAGGGAGACGGAATCAAGGTTCCCAATGTGTTCACCGCATCTCTGTAACACTGTACTACTCAGGCCGCCTAACGAGAATTCTCCAGGACTTCACAAGTAAGCACACAGGATTAGACTACTCAGGTACCTAACTTAGGCTCTAAAACAAGATTCCCAGAGTCCTACGTGATTGCAAAGACATCTGACACTCAACAACAGTCAAATCATCAGTGTCTAATATACAACTACAAAGCAACAAGTGGACATGGAAAAGCCAGTTTAAAAAAAAAAAGAGCACACCACAAATAGAAAAACTCAGCAACAGCAACAACTCACAAGGACACAGAAAGGCTGTACATGCACCCTGCGTGTAAAGTGCAGCATGGGCTGGGCCTGCAACTCGTGGGAAGGGCACAGGGAGGGAAGGAATACAAATATCCAAAAATCCCTAACCTTCTAGTGAAGGAAAAACAATGACAAGAAACCCACATCAGGTCAGATCAACAGATAATACAAAAGAAAGGAATGGGGCAACTTCAAAAAATAGCACTAAACAAATGGAACAGAAAATAAACATAGCAGATCAGAGTATCATTCATTCAACCATAGGAAAATGTCAGGCATTCTAATATGCACATGTGTGATGTCTCCAAAGGAAAAGGGGGCATATATGAATATTTGAAGAGGGCTGGGGAGATGGCTCAGCGGTTAAGAACACTGACTGCTCTTCCAGAGGTCCAGAGTTCAATTCCCAGCAACCACATGGTGGCTCACAACTGTCTGTAATGGGATTTGATGCCCTCTTCTGGGGTGTAGGAAAAGAGTGACATTGTACTCATACACATTAAATAAATAAATAAATTTATTTATTTATAATAAATAACCTTTAAAAAATAAATAAAAACCTTTTTAAAAAATTTTTGAAAAAATAATAAACCCTAGAAAAATCCAAATTTAATGAAAACTATTAATCCATAGGCTCAAGGAATCCCATTAGCAAAAAACAAAGAACAGTAAACTTCTGTCCGATATAGTGAAAAGGCCCTGGTCAGAGCCTTTTAGCTAGAGATGGCTCGTCTCACATATGAAACAGAATATAAGACATACAGTCTAGAAGACAGTAAAGCAGCAACCTCAGAGTCCTGGCGAAGACGGGGCGGGACGGAGGGCTGGAAGGGCAGCGCCCTCAGGTTAGCAACTGACTGCACTGCATGCATGTGGTACAGACATACATACATACATGTGGACTAGACACTCGTATACATAACTCTATTTTTAAAAAGAAAGAAAACAAGATCAGCCTACTACTCTATACTCAACAGCCAGAAACCTTTCAACTAAGGCTTTTTCAGACATGCAAATGCTGGCGTCGGCATGCAGACATTCAGTAGTAGAAATACTGAGCCGGGCAGTGGTGGCCCATAACCCCAGCACTTGGGAGGCAGAGGCAGAGGCAGGCGGATTTCTGAGGTCAGCCTGGTCTACAGAGTGAGTTCCAGGACAGCCAGGGCTATACAGAAAAACCCTGTCTCAAAAAAACCAAATTAAAAAAAAACAAAAAACAAAAAACAAAAACAAAGAGTTAAAAGCTAGCCTGGGCTACTTGGGTTACATACCAGACAGACCCTATCTCATAAAAGAGAAATACTGAAAGGTTGAGATCTACAGGGAGGAACAGAAAGAGCTATCAGAAACAACAGCGGATAAGAAAACAAGGAACTAGGTGTGAAATGTAAAGCAAAACCACGTGGGGTGAACTAGTAATGAATACGATGCATATGCAGACACAGCTGACACGACACTCCCAGACAGCACAACACAGCCCAGCACAAGCCACACTCGCCAGTGAGACCAGGGTCCCAGCTGGGATTAAAACACCAAATCATAATCTTGAAAACCATTATATTTGAAAATCAAAGATGAATAAATAATAAATCCCATTAATAACCCAAATGAAAGGAGGAAAAAAGGTAAAGGAATAAAACAGATACAGAACCCACAGATAGAAGAAGAGCCAGAGAAGAAGTTAAAGCCAACTATGTTATAATTAGGAACTAATTGTAAATGGCCTAAATATGTCCATTAAAAGACAGACTTCAAACTGGGCTTAAAAACCCACACTGAACCATATAGAAATAATTAGTGCAGAAAATTTTCACATTATTTCTAATCTATAATTGATAAAATACCTTATTCATTGTGAACTAAGAACTGTAAGAGCCACTGGACACTTATTTGCCCTCAGTTTTCTCCTTCCTTCATAATGTCAGGCTGCTGAGCTGGCATGGTCTGGTCAGGCACCTTTATGCAGGCTCTAGAATTCTACGACTATGACCACACTGTTTCATCAGAGTCTCCTGCGGGCCACAGCTAACTGGCTCTGGGTCATGAAAGGTGGGAGGAGCAGAGAAGACCCTGGTAGCAGCTGCTGTTTAACACCACTGCGCTGAGGACCAGCAGGGAGACTCATCTAAAATGCACATTCTTAGGTCATATCCTCAGATAATGATTATGCAAGTCTAGAATGAGGCCTACAGACGTCTATTTTGATAAATATCCTCATTAATTTAAATGTAGACATACATCAAACAGCCAATTCTGAAAAGCACACCCGTAGAGAACTGGGACGCCTCATCTGTTCCTATCTGTTGTCATGGAGGACCACGTGTACTTAAGGACGCGCCTCCCCTCCGGCATGGAGGCCGTGGGCAGGCTCTCTTCTACTGGTACTGGGGGTGTGGGGCAGTAGGTCCGCGGAGTCACTCTGGCCTGAGTTATCTTCCCTAGTTTATTTAAGGTTCCCCACCCCATCCCACCCTCAACTTTTCCCACAAGATCTTACTGTGCCCAGCCAGCCTAACCCACAGTTCCCCTGCCTCAGCACTCTAAGTCCTGGAATCCTAAGCATGGATCACACCCGTGTTTTCATCTGTTCTTGACCATAGATTTCATCTTAGTGGAGGCCAGAAAGCTTTGACTACAAATGACTAAAATCAGTTTAAATCTTACCCAGGCCACACTGCAAATGCTTACCACAGGTTATGAGAAACTTAGTCAAGGCTAGCCTGCTCTACAACACAGCAGTGCTACACAGAGAAATCTTGTCTCAAAAAACAAAAACAGACATTCAAAATAACCGAGTCGACTAAGCCACTTACTTAGACTCTGACATTCACAGTGGTCTGACTGGGCCTGTCCTCACAATGGTCCTCCTACTTCTCCTTGGTGTTGGGAATGCAGGTGCGCACACCACACTGAGCTGCCACCAGGACTTTCAGGCACCAATAACAATGTGGTCTGTAAAGTATCTGATAGAGCCCATAGATAGACCTTCCCACGCCACAACTCTGCATTTGGAACGGTTTCTGGAGATTTAAATCTCAATGTTCCTTCTGTGTTTTAAGTTTTCATTCATCCTGTGAACCAGCAAGTAGGACAGCACCTACACTATATATAGTGGCAGGTAGGGACCAAGTGATTTGTAAAAACAGGCATAAAGGTAAACCTGAGGAGGTGCGCATCTAGGAATGCATGTGTGCACAGGGGCACCCACATATCCTACTTTTAGAAGGTTTGATAAAGAAACAAAGCCCTTTCTTGGGGAAAGATGTGATTGGAGCCTGAGAAATAGAACAGAGAGGTCCTTCTTAGCAAAAAATCCAAAAGGTGGTGTTCACTTTTAAACCCAGAAAGCGTGAGGCAGAGGTAGGTGGATCTCTGAGTTGGAGGCCAGCCTGGTCTAGTGAGTTCCAGGATTCTATGTAGAGACCCAAACCACCAACACCAAGCTAGCCCAAATCTCTATTTCTGTACAAAAGCCTGCCACATCAAACCTGCAGGGACTGTCTGTCAGCAGAAGCGAGAGATGCTCGCTCTCACTTGTATAATGAGACTGACACAGAAACCCACTCTGCGGGCAATTCTATACTTACTTTCTTTTTCTTTCTTTCTTTTCTTTCTCTCTCTCTCTTTTTGGTCTGTCTGTCTCTCTCTCTCTCTCTCTCTCTCTCTCTCTCTCTCTCTTTCTTTCTCTTTTTTTTGGTTTTTCAAGACAGGGTTTCTCTGTGTAGCCCTGGCTGTCCTGGAACTCACTCTGTAGACCAGGCTGGCCTTGAACTCAAAAATCCTCCTGCCTCTGCCTCCCAAGTTCTGGAATTAAAGGCATGCGCCAACACTGCCCGGCAATTTTACAGTTTCTTTTTTCTTCATGATCACTTCCCATTTTTACCACAGGATTTTGTCCCAATATGCTTTCATGCTTGAGATTTTGTTTCTTGGTAACAAAGAAAAGCCTGAGATGTGAAGTTCCAGGCTGGGAAGGAGACAGGCTGAGCTGCCGGCCAAGCTGAGATAAGCCAGTGAAGTCCCTGTCACCTGTCGCCAAGGTGTTGAGGGAGGCGGCTCCCAGGGAAGCTAACAGTCAACAGTGAGACCCCATCAGTAGATCTCAACTCAGAAAATCTCCACACACTCGCACACGTGCACAAACATGTGTATAATGCTAACACACACACACACAATTTGTATTTTCTTTAATCATACAACTTAAAATGTTTTAGTTTTCATTTTTGCTTTTAATAATGTTCACCATTACAAACAGTAATTTTCTATTGAAAGGGCAACAGAAATCTTAAAAAAAAATCTAAAGGGAGGGGGAAAAAAGCAAGGGGCTGGAGAGATGGGTCAGTGGTTAAGAGCACCAACTGCTCTTCCAAAGGTCCTGAATTCAATTCCCAGCAGCCACATGGTGGCTCACAACCATCTGTAATGAGATTTGGTGCCCTCTTCTGGTGTGTCTGAAGACAGCTACAGTGTACTCACATACATGAAATAAATCTTAAAAAAATAAAAAACTTCAGAAAAGGCAACTTTTTTGTCAACATGACACAAACTAGAGTCAACTGAGAAGAAGGAATTCCGGCACACCACATTTGTTTCCCTGACAGGGCTGAGGATATGATTAGGTGTGGAACACTTTATTAACAATTGTTTACATTTGGAAACCACATAAGCAGTAGCAAGAACCCAGAAGCAGGGAAGAACACTCTTTCTCTTCTAAGGAAGACTCAGTTCGCAGCAGCAGCATCAAGTGAAGGGCAGTCAGCCTTAACTCCAGTCAGGGGGCGGATTACTGAGGGGCCCCTAGAGTCACAGAGCATACGGAATGTCTCTATGGGAATTTATTGTGATGACTTACAGTCTGCAGTCCAACTAACCCAACAACGGGCAGCTGTGGATGGGACGTCCAAGGGTCTAGTAGTTGCTCAGGCCCACGAGGCTGGGGCTTTCACCTGGTCTTCCGTAGAAGTAGGTTCCAACATTTGTGCTGGCGAGTGCAAGTGGGTGAAGACGAACATCTCTTTCCATTGTCCTTCTGTGGGCTTCTAGCAGAAGGTGTGGCTCAGACTACAGGTGTGCACCACCACGCCTCTACCTGACCTAGGTGTGGCTCAGACTACAGGTGTGCACCACCACGCCTCTACCCGATCTAGGCTAATCTTTACTTGGAATTTGCCCCGACTCCGGCTGGCCTTGAACCCCTACCTGCTTGCCCGTCTCTGGGCTTTAAGGCACGCACTACCTTGCCTAAGCTTTGCATGGCCACTATACCTCAAGATCAAGTGCCCCCATTTCTGGATAGTAGTCACTCTGGATGCAGTCAAGCTGACAACCAGGACTAGTCATCACCGGCATGATGCTCTTCTGGTCTAGATGAAGGAGGAGTGCTGTGGAATGATGACACGGCCAGCACACTCAATCAGAGCGGGTTCAACTACATCAACACAGGCCTGGGCCTGTGAGCATTCGGTTAAGGAGGGAAGGAGCTTACAAGGCCACACCCTTCCTTCCCCAAGGATTTCAGAGGTAGGGGGTGAGTCTAGCTCAAGAGAGCCTCAGGCCACCTAAGAAGCTGCTGGCAGTTAAAGGTCACAGGAGGATAGGATGCTTGGGGAGCCACGGTAGCTACTACGGTAAGAGCGCCAGAGTCCTGTAAATAACCCTTCCCCTGGCTGTGTAAGCAACCTTGAATTCAATGTGTGCTTGCCCCAAAAAGGAATATAAGAGGAGGAGGCGGAGCCCTGGTTACAAAGAGAAAGGTGGGTGGGCAGGGATGACAGAGAACCAGGTGACCATCAGAACACAAGATCCACATAGTGCTGCCTTCGTAACCAGCCTGACCACATCTGCAACCAACCATACTCCAAGCAGCTGGGTGCACACCTGTGAAGGATTTTCCTTCTTAGTTAAATCATTTTGAGTGGAAAGTCCCACTTTTATTCCAGATCCACCTGTGACGTGGACCACACCTTCTGCTGGCAGCAGAGATAAACAATGAGGAAGAGGATCTGCTCTTTGCCTGCTCGCTCTCTTGTTGGCAAGTCCATACCTTTATTGGCGTTGGAAGTGTATATACTGAAGAGCCGCTGAGGGAGCCCACCAACCGGCACCTTCTAAACATCAGTGTCTCTGGGAACAGTTGCTACACGCCTGTACCCAGGTACCCCAGAGCCAAAGGCTGGAGGACTGCGTGTCTGAGGTCACCTGGTCCATAAGTTCTGGCCAGCTTACATTATATAGAAAACCCTGTCTAAACCAAGCCAGGTAAACGACACTGACAAATAAAGTATAGATAGCATCACAGGCGGCAAATGCAGAGGAAAGACACGACAACGACATGTGAATTCCGAGGAGCCAAGGCAGTCCCATGCAGGACGGCAGTACTGACCGCTGCAGCCATTCCACAGTGCACTACACATATACAACAGAATTCTAGGGATGCTAAATTCTTCAGAGTAAAGTGACTATATCTAGTAAAGAATACCTTTGCTCTTAGGACACAGGGATAAATGTAACAATTTATCCTCAAAAGGCTCACTGTAGAAACTAAGATTAGACCATATACTGTATTTTGTCTATATTTGTATAATTATGTAGAAGGCAGACAGAGCCAGCTGGAAGAATATTAGCAATGGAGTTTCAGTCCAGAAAATCACTATTTCTGCTATTTTTATGAGTGAAGACTTAAAACTACTAAGTTCAATTTTAAACTAAATCATATGAAACAGATTAGGATGTTGGCCTTACTTAGCTTGCTCAGAAGAGTAAAGGCCTGTCTCAGGAGGTGATCAAAGGTGTCCAAGGCCTACCATGTGCTGCGAGCTCAACTACAGGTAAAAATTAAAAGGTGTCAGACCTTGGAAGTTTACAGTCAGCAAGCCAAAACAGTTCTATCTTCAACTTTTATAAACAAAATTTTACTGGGAAATGTGTATGTTAATACATATTTACTATTTCATGGCAGATCTGGGGAGGTACAAAAAACAGCCACAGGGGGGCTGGTGAGATGGCTCAGTGGTTAAGAACACTGACTGCACTGAAGGTCCTGAGTTCAAATCCCAGCAACCACATGGTGGCTCACAACCATCTGTAATGAGATCTGATGCCCTCTTCTGTGTCTGAAGATAGCTACAGCATATTTACATATAATAAATAAATCTTTGAAAAACAAACAAACCAACTACACACTAACAAAACCTACTGCTTTATACCATCTGACCCATTATAGAAATTTCCTTTTTTTTTTTTTTTTTTGATTTGGTTTTTTCGAGACAGGGTTTCTTTGTATAGCCCTGGCTGTCCTGGAACTCACTCTGTAGACCAGGCTGGCCTCAAACTCAGAAATCCGCCTGCCTCTGCCTCCCAAGTGCTGGGATTAAGGCATGCGCCACCACTACCCGGCATTATAAACTTTCCAATGATGGCCTAGTGATCTAGCAGAAACATAATTAAGTTACTTTTGGGAGGAAGAATATTAATTTTAACTATATTTGAGATACTCTATTATGTGGCTCTGGCTGTTGTAGAACTAAGTAGACCAGGCTGGCCTCAAACTCAAGAAAGATCCACTTGACTCTGTGTGGGATTAAGTGTGTGCACCATCAGCCGGGCGGTGGTGGCACAGCCTGTAATCCCAGTATTCTGGGAGGCAGAAGCAAGCAGATTTCTGAATTCAAGGCCAGCCTGAACTACAGAGTGAATTCCAGGACAGCCTGGACTATACAGAGAAACCCTGTCTCAAAAAAAAAAAAAAAATCCAAAAAAAAAAGCGTGTGCACCATCATGCCTGGAGTGGTTGGTGTGTGTGTGTGTGTGTATGTGAGCGCGCGCGCGTGCGCGCGCACGCGCACGTGTGTTGAGGATGGAACCAGAACACTTGCAAATGCTAGGCACGTGTTCTACCACTGCCTTGCTCAATACAATAAAGTGGCGACTCTGAAAAGCATGTCATTCAGTCCTTGCATATCCCTCAGCAACAGAGAAGCCAAGTGTGAAGCCAAGTGTGAATGTGTGTTCTGCATCACATGCAAGGCATTACTACGACACATTAAAGGCACCCAAGCGCCAAGCCATTGAGTGTTTCCAAGTAACTGACACACTGGCCTACAGAAGGACTTTGTAACTGACACACTGCCCTGTACAATGGCTTCGTAACACACGCTGTCCTGTAAAACAGCTTTATGAGTAATTGGCACAATGTCCTGTAGCACAGCTCACAGGTGAGCTGAGGTAAGACTTCTGGGTTTTTTAAAGGGTTTTTCTACATGTAATTCATTTATTTTTGTATGTATATGTACACGAGAGTCTGGTGGTCAAAGGACAACTTGTAAAAATTGATTCTCTCCTTCTACCAAGCGGGTGCTGGAGATTAACTGAGGTCACCAGGCTTAGTGGCTTTTACCACTGATTCATCTCACCAGACGGTACTTTTGGTGTTTGAGACAAAGCCTGGGTCCAGCATTTGCTGGTCTGTATCCTAGAGTGGTCTCAGACTTAGCGTCTCCCAGTCCCAGCCTGTGGCTCCAGGGCCCTTCCACCTCCACAGATTTGGCATCTTTGAATATAACTAAATGTGGGGAAAGGAGCTTGCCTTTATATTGAACACATACACACTTTTTGGTAATTATTCCCTAAATAAGACAACTATCATCTGTATTAGATACTATAAGAACTATGGGTCATTCAGCAATGCCTAAGCTACAAGTAAAGATGCCATTTGAAGGGACTTCCGCAATCTGGAGCCCTCTCCCTCGGATACTGAAAACTCCAGGTTAGAGACTGAGTCACCAAGACCACACTTTCTAACTGCTGCTGGACAGAGAAACGGCAGCTGCCAAATAGGACTCACAGGAATGGGTCTCCCATTGCTTTCTCTCAGAAGATAACCTCCCCCACAATCTATTAACCTAATTACTTTTGGTTACTAATCATTTGGTCCATGGGTAGTTTAAATAAAAAATGTGAAAAAAACCAGGTCCAAATTATCATCAATTCCCAGAAAGTCAAGTGTTAAACAAATGAGTTATTTCAACCAAAGCGAACTTGACATATTTGTAAGTAAAAATAAGATTTGCATCTTTGCATGTAAAAATAAGATCTGGCTGACTATAAAGATGCAGCTCAGTGGTAACATTTGTAATGACTGACTTACACTGGCCCTGTCTGCCTCCTCTCCCTTCCCTCACACGTGCACTCAGTAGAGGGTGAGTGAGACCTATGGCTGGGTGTAGGAAACATGAGAGCTCATCTGCTTTTGTGTAAGTTAATATTTCACCCTAAAATAGTGGTTTAAAAAAAAAATCATAGTGAAAATCTTATGTGACCAAAATCTAACACTTATTTCCAGTTTCCAAAAAAACTCTCAACAAACTTCAGAAAAATTCACCTGATACAGTGCATCTGTGAGAGTGATAAACACCAAAATTCACAATGTTTCCTCTTCCAAATACGCCTCAAGGACAATGACAAGACAGCACAGCTGCAACCCATGTCTGAAAAAGGACTATATCTATACACTATATACTACCTATATACATCCATTATACATCTCCAACATATAATGAAGAGATCCTCAGAGCTCAATAAGAAAACTCAGCAAAAAGGTGTCCAAGAGAACAGGCAAAGCTGGCTTACAAACTGGTGAGGGGTCAGGAACTCGATGGAGACTGTCAAGAGTAAAAGGCGCGGCCTAGCAGCTGAAGAAGCCCTAGTGCGTCCCCAACACAAGGGGCACTTAAAGAGCCTGGGTGATAACTGCGGAATGCCAACCTGCTCAGAGGCTGACTCCAGGGAGCAGAGATGCTAACGCACCTAAGAGCCAAGACACATTTGATGGATGTGGAGGGGACGCCTGAGGTGCCACTCAAAGCCTGCCCACCCTTCCAGTCTCACTCTCCACTAAGCTCTCCACCTAAGGCCAAACTCCCAAAGGAGTGTCACCTACTCTTGTGTCCTAGATGTTAGATTTATTCTCAGACACAAGCAAAAGCAAAACAAACCCTAACTCAGTTTTAGGGGCTTCTAACTCTATCAGGTAGAGCTGATGGCACAAGACTTACCAAAGAAGGAGACAATAGTTTTACTTCTAAATGAAAGAGAATATTAAGACACAACAGTTCAATAAGCAAATATAAATTCTTTATTATGAAAAGACAGGCAAAGTGATCCTGTGTGGATTTATGTGCACCACATGTGTAGTACACAGCTCTTGTTGGAATCCCTGGAACTGGAGTAACATACAAGTGGCTGGGAGTCACAC
This sequence comes from Apodemus sylvaticus, assembly GCF_947179515.1. Lineage (NCBI taxonomy): Eukaryota > Metazoa > Chordata > Mammalia > Rodentia > Muridae > Apodemus > Apodemus sylvaticus. Next base: position 8,050,595 of record NC_067480.1, read on the forward strand.
CATGGGTGCTGAAAACTGAACCCAGGCCTCTGCAATAGCAGTAAACACTCTTTTGTTTTGTTTTTCCAGACAGGGTTTCTCTGTGTAGCCCTAGCTGTCCTGGAACTCATTCTGTAGACAAGGCTGGCCTTGAACTCAGAAATCTGCCTGCCTCTGCCTCCCAAGTGCTGGGATTAAAGGCGTGCGCTACCACCATCCAGCAGCAGTAAACACTCAACTGCTCACCCACCTATCTAGCTCCTACTAAACTAGCCAAAGCGCTCTTTCAAGTCCAGCTCCTAGAGTAAGACTTAAATGCTTCTTCCCGCCCCCTCCCATAGACTCCCCCAGGATAGAGCCCCAGGATAGACTGACCTTGGGAAGGACAGTTTCCAAAAGCAGACAGGAGTGCTCCAGGGAGGTGAGGCCTCGACGGCCACGTGCACTCATAAGCACATACACACATACATATATGGAACTTAACCATAAAAAGAAATAGTAAGGCTGGGCTGTGGTGGCACATGCCTTTAATCCCAGCACTTGGGAGGCAGAGGCAGGTGGATTTGAGTTCGAGGCCAGCCTGGTCTATAGAGTGAGTTCCAGGTCAGCCAGGGCTACACAGAGAAACCCTGTCTAGAAAAACCAAAAAGAAAAAAAAAAAAAAAAAAAAAAAGACAGCCAGAGGAAATGTGTAGTCTGAGAGGAATACAGCTGGAGCGGTTGCACTCAGCCCTTCTAGAAAGACCACCATTTCTGTCCTCTGCTTTAGCAGTCCCCAGAAGCCCCCAGTAATGCGGACAGACTCTAAAACCTCAGGAATGGAGACTGAGAAATGGTACACAGCACACACACCCAGCTTCAAAAGCTCAGCATCATGCTCTGTCACTCTTAAAACAAGAAGAGTAAACACGGAGCCAGATCCCCCAGCTCCAAAAGTGTAAACTAATCCCAGGCATCATCTAGATTAACTTTCAAGAGTTTCAAGGATGGTGTCCAACAAATTGTCTATATAGCTACTATGTTGTAAGCTAGGCAGTTTAAAAGACAAAAATCTAAATCATGGCATTTTATTTATTTGAATTTATGTGTCTAGGTGCTTTGCCTGATGTATGACTTTGCACCAGCATGTCAGGTGGCCATGAAGGTCTGAAGGTGGTTTGGGGTTTCCTGGAACTGGACTTACAGTCAACTGAAAGTCACCAAGTGGGTACTGAGACTTGAACCTGGGGTCCTCTGGAAGAGCAGGATGCTCTGAACTTCGGAGCCACCGCTCCAACCAAAAATACAATATTTTAAAATAAGGCCTAGTTCAAGTTCCATCTGCACTTATGGAGTTCTGTGGCTAGGGTGGGTGTCATCGGAACTAGATGATCACAGCACAGCAGAAGAACATGTGTCTCTGAGTTACTGGAAACTACCAAGTAAAACCACACTTCAAGTAAGATCTACAGTGTGTTACTTTAATAAGTTTAAGTTTTACTCCAGCACCCACAGAGCAGTTCTACACACACTGACAGTTTTGACTGTATCTCTAAGTCAGTCCTAGCTCATCCACCCCATACACCCAGCAGCATAGCATTGTAGCTTTGGAAGACTGACAACAAAATGCTGAAGCGTTTCTCTAGAAATCCGTATTAACTCCGTTAGGCAAGATAATCAAAACTACAGAGGTTTTACCCTGAAATCTGCAGAGACAGCTATTCAGATGGGGCCGCTTGTCTGCCTTCACATGGAAATTTAAAATGTTTTACAAAGTACAGTGCTGAAAAATTTCAAAAATACTACTTTCCTGAGGCTAATTTTAATACTTTTGAATGATATCTATATTTGCCTTTGTGGCATTTTCATAAATGATACAATATATACATCTTTCAGTTAAGAGTAAAGGAGTTTTTTTTTCTCCAAATGAGCCAAATCTGTCTTTGGTCAGCTCTTTCTCACACTCTACAAATCCTGTACAGACTCTGGGAATTGAAACCAATTCTAAGACCTTGTAATACCCTCAGTCAAGATCTGGTTCCCACTATGTCCTCTCTATCTCCCTGGGCGGAGAGGAATTACCCTCCCTCCCAACACAGCCTAGGCAGTGTCAAGAAAAGACAACCAAGATTCTAGGACCTGACCACAAAATCATTTTCTCCCTATCAAGAGGGCACCCAGCTGGTGCAGGGAAGACTCTGGGTAAACTCTGGCTGCCCTCCATAAAAGAGAAAGTCACTCTCACAAGCTGGTAAGTTCACTTGTAAGGGCAGCCGGAGGTCTGTGTTCCACAGTCACCATGCCCTCTCCTACCCCTCCTCTCTAGGGTATTTAGCCTGTGGGTCACTATCCCTTTGGGATTGAATGACCCTTTAACAGGGGTTACCTAAGACCACCAGGAAACAAAGATATTTGTATTACAATTCATAAAAGTAGCAAAATTGCAGTTATGAAGTAGCAACAAAGTCAGCGGTGGTGGTGGTGGTGGTGGTGGTGGTGGTGGCAGCAGCGGCGCATGCCTTTAATCCCAGCACTTGGGAGGCTGAGGCAGGCGAATTTCTGAGTTCGAAGCCAGCCTGGACTACACACTGAGTTCCAAGACAGCCAGGACTACAGAGAGAAACCCTGTCTCGAAAAACCACACACACACACACACACACACACACACACACACACACACACACACAAGTAGCGACAAAAATGATGTTCTGGTTGGGGACTGTATCAAGGGCGGCAGCCTCAGGAAGGTTGTGAGAATCATTGTCTATGATGTGAACAGACTTCGTACCTCCTTACCAACCCTCGTACTCTCCATGTGTGCATTATGGTTAGATTCTCTCCTCGGTCTCTCTCCTTTCACAAGAGATCAAAGTAGTCAACAATACTCTGCATTGTGGACACTTCCAGTAAAGGTATTATTAACCTGTTAAACTTTAGCAACTGAGAAAACCCAGCAATTATTCTAAGAATATCTTCAACCAAATCATAAATAGCTAATAAACTATTTGTGCTTTCAAATATGTTTTAACCTAAACTGAACAGAGAACTAAGCCTTCAAGGTAAACTGCAAGCATTTAGCAACCTTCCTAAATGCAGACTCCATGCCGATGCCCCTACATCCTTCTCTGCTTCTTGAAGACACCTTTGCTCACAACTCGCAGCAGTATTGTTCCAAGCATCACACATAGCAATTCATGTTACGGTATGAATGATGACATAAAGTAGGGTTTTTTTCAAGACAATGACAAGACAGAGGCATGACAGAGCTAAGTGCTCTATCCTAATTGATCCAAAAGTACCCATTGCCAAGACTGCAACAGGCAGCCTATAAACCACTAGAGGGCTCCAGCGGTGGCCAGTTTACAGCTGCCTTTCAGACCCAGCCTACCCAAGCTTACTATAGAAACACTTCCTTCCAGACTGTGCTCCCCAACAGCCAAGCAGAGACTGCACTGCACCTTCTTCCGGGGTGCATGGCCCCTTACTCAAAGGGACAAATACTCAGATGTTTCTGCTACAGTCAGCCACAATGATGTACACTTTATAAGAACAAAAGGCTCCGGCCTCAAAATTACAATCAGGGCAACATCTCCAATCCTAACCTTGGGAGAGATCTAAACTCAATAGGTGCTTTGATTACATACTAAGCCAGCAAGTGACCTAAGGGGAGAAAACCCTAAATGCTGTGTACTGCTCCCTTAAGACAACTACTTAAGAGCACCCAGTGTCCCTGAACAGATTTAGCAACAGGTTAAGTCTGATCAGACTTCTTGCTTTAAAGATACTCTCCAGAGGGCTGGAGAGGAGGCACAGGGGTTAAGAGCACTGACTGCTCTTCCAAAGGTCCTGAGTTCAAACCCCAGCACCCACATGGTAGCTCACAACCATCTGTAATGAGATCAGATGCCCTCTTCTGGTGTGTCTGAAGACAGCTACAGTGTACTCACATACAATAAAAAAATAAATCTTTAAAAAAAAAAAGATACTCTTTAGAGGAAGCCCTCTGTGCTGGTTTGTGTTATATCAAGTTAACACAAAAGAGGAGAAAAATCTCTATCTGGCACTAGGTAAGCTTGGAGGGCATTTTCTTAGGGACACCCCCTCCCCTGTTGTTGGTAGTGGCATCTCTGGATCCTGGGTGCTTTGAAAAAGCAGGCTGAGCAAGCCAGGAGGAACAAATCAGTAAGCAGTGCCCCTCCATGGCCTCGGCATCAGCTTCCGCTTCTGGGTTCCTGCCCTGAGTGAACTCCTGCCCAGACTGCCTTCATCAGGATGATGATGGTGAACTGTAATAAGGAAGAATGGGGGCGGCAAACCTCTCCACCTCAAGTTGCCTTTGGCCATGTTGTTACATCATACCAACAGAAGTGCTGACTAAGACACTTTCTCAAGGCCACGCCTCCCTTTGCTCAGAACAGGAATTTAAATGAAGAAAATCGTATCAGACAAAGCTACTGATTATCTGCATAGTATTTGGAAGATCATTTTCCAAGAGGGCATCTCTGGATTACCTGGACAGGTATGAAATCACGCTCCCAGGTCTGGGCTGGCTCTCTAACCAGACAGCGCTGATACCACAGTAATCAGCTCAACTCTATTATTTCTTGGTCTCAAGTCTCCCATGATCTACACTTAATACATTTCTTTGCACACTTTTATTCCTAAGATGCATTTCAAAATCTACCCACTTTATTTTTCACCAGTCACTCTATCTGGAAGCATTAACACGGACAAGTAGAAATCATTCTACTTAAGTGTACTTTACAACTTCTTCCCATATAAAGTTAGTTATGTCAGTCTTTTCTGTCTCTAACCCATATTACTTTCTGAAGCTTAGAAAAACACAAAACACACACAAAATGAAAGATACCTTTCTAAATAATTCATTTCCTTCACCACATGGAAACAATGTCCACAAGTTGGGCAGTTTTTTTTTAATGTACAAAAAAAATCAACTCCTTAAAAACTTTAGTATCTCAACGGAAACCTGCGATTTTAGCATTTTAGTGCGAGAATGAGCTCTGAACACTCCCAATTTTAAAAAGCCGCTCTCACTGCATCCTGCCAAGGCCACACCTTCTAACCTCCCCAAAATCGGAAATCAAACGTGTGAGTGGTGGTGGTGGGTGGTGGGGACCCAAAAACGGCTCAGAGCTCAAGTACAACGCAGGTGTGTAATCCGCACACACTGGGGCCAGGGAACCCCAGAGGGCGGGCCGAGCAACGCACCGCCGCCGCGCAGCCCCCGAGCCTTGCGGAAACACCTCCCGGCGCCCGGTGCCTCCTTCCTCGGGGCGAGGGTGCGGAAGACACTCAGGAAAAACACACCCATGTCCCCTCTCCGACCTCCGCCCCACCGGCTTCTGCTTCCCCAACAGCCGCCCCGCGGCCCGAGCCTGCGGGCGGCGGCCGAGGTCGAGCCACGCGGGCGCCCCCAGCGCGGCGGGGTCCCGAGTCCGCCCGCCCGCTCGCCCGCCGCCCTCCGGGGCTGCCGGGCCGCCAGCAACTCACGTCCGTCCGCGTCCTCCGGCAGGTCCTCCTGGAGCAGCGAGAGGTCTGCGCCGGGGGAGAGAAGAAAGGCCGGGTCAGCGTCCCGGGCCGGCTCCGCGCCCCAGCCGCCCGCCGCCCGCCCGGCGGCGCCTCCCCGCGCCGGCCTCTCCCGGGCACTGCCGAGCGCGGGGAGCCGCCGCCGCCGCCGCCGCCGCCGCCCGGGGAACTGGGGCCACGTACCCGCCATCTTGTGCTCGCCCCCGCCTCCTCGTCTCCCGGGATCCCGCTCCGCGAGCCGCGCGAGCCGGGAGCCGGTGGGCGCGCGCGGGCCGGCGGGGGCGCGCGCGGGGCGGGCCGAGGCCCGGGCCTGCGGCGGCGGCTCCCGTACGCCCGCCCCGCGCGCCGCCCGTCGCCCGTCGCCCGCCGCCCGCCTCCCGCGCCCGGCCGGCCCGGCCCCGAGGCGCGCTCCCACCCGCGGTTAAAGGCGCCCTGGCGCCGAGCGTGCGGAGCGCGGCGCGAGCTGTCCGCCCGGGACCTGCGGCGTGTGCCCGAGCCCGGCGGGCGGGGTCCCCGCGGCCCGCAGCTCTGTTGGGTCACCGGCCTCGCCCACCGCCGGCCGCCGCCCGCTCCGCCGCGCGCCGCTCGTCGCCCGCGCCCCTCCCAGACCTGCTCGTGCGTCGCCGGCGGTCCGCGGCCGAGCCTCCCGCCTCCGTGCGGAGGAAGCGCCGCCTCCGCCCGCGCGCCCAGGCCTCGCGAGTGACTGAACAAAGCCCAGGGCCCGGCCGGACGACAGTTGAGTGACAAAAGTTCCGCCGGCCCGGCCGGCCTGCCTGCCTTCCCTTGCGGCACGTTAAAGCCGCGGCACCGGCTTCCGAGCCTGCGCGCCCCCCGGCGCCCGCCCGAGCTGACCCCGAGCGGCCGGGGCGCGCGGCCCAGGCCGAGTCCAGTCACTCCGCGGTTCTTAGCCTTGTGACCGCAGGGAGGATCGCCGAGGATACCTGCCCCCTCCGCCTCTCAGGGGAATGGCAGACTGTCAGGAATCCAGCACCGTGCTCGCTACCTCGGGAGTCCGGTCTCCCGGTGCCTGGGCTTGGCAGCGCTTTGCTCAAGTGAACTATCACACGTCTTGACTGTTCCCTTTGTTTGGAGAGTTAAGTGGTTCCCGTAGGTTCCCAAGTCAAAGTAGGGCAAAATCCAGATTTTCTGGCTTCTCTAGTTTGCTATCCCTTTCTATGACTCTCTACATCCTACGCCAGCGAGGTCTCCAGAATGGTCGTCCCTGTAAATCAAGCCTCATACCTGAAGCCAGTTTTTAAGTGTGATATGAAAAAGGAGAATTTGAAAGGTTCGGCTTGTTCCTTTCTGTACCATAGTCCTAACTCAAGACAACACATTGGCATTTTAAAACAGGGGGATCAGAACTAGTTGTAGGTGGTCTTTGGCTACTTTGTTCTTTCTTCGGCCCTTCTCCACCCTCTTTCAGCTCCCTAATTCTAATAATATTAAATAGAGAAAAAGGGTAAGGGTGAAAGGGGCCATCCTTATATATTGGACTACTTCCTGCTGATTAGGGAAATCGAGCTTCTTGAAGCAGGTGCGATCTTCATTGTCAGGTATATCTAATTCCTTCTTCCTGTTTCTTTGCTCACAGCCACTTAACAAATGGCAACCAACAACCCCACCTCTCCCGCCCTAGTATTTACATACCCTCTGGAAAGTTTCCAGAACTCCAAAGGACAGAAACTATCTGCAGCTGGCAAAATCACACCCTTGCTAGAGCACAAGGCAAACCACAGTCAACTTCTGTGGACAGTCTGAAGCAGCCCCAAATCTCACACCTGGGATCAGAACAAAAACATATTCCATAAAAAATTTCAAAGAGCCGGGCGGTGGTGGCGCACGCCTTTAATCCCAATATTTGGGAGGCAGAGGCAGGTGGCTTTCTGAGTTTGAGGCCTGGTCTATAGAATGAGTTCCAGGACAGCCAGCCAGTCAGGGCTATACAGAGAAACCCTGTCTTGAAAAAAACCAAAAGAGAGAGAGAGAGAAAGAAAAAAAGAAAAATTTCAAAGAAACCAAATTCTCATTACACCAAGTAATCAGATCCTCGGGAATGTAGACATCTGCTTAGGGAAAGGAGTTAGCCACAGTTTCTCCAACATCCCTCCCTGTTGGATTTACTTAACAGATCAAACATAGATTGTATAATACGAACTGAAATTCTAAGAGATTAAAAAAAAAAATCAAATAGATCCCGTAGTTCCAGAACCTAATTTCTCAAATACAAGATAATTAAAGGCCAGACTTCCACATGCCTTTCTTTCCTTGAAGAATTCTTTTTTTTTTTCCCCCAGACCTCTTGCTGGTCTGAAAGTCACTAAATCTACCTTGCTAGAAAGCCTCAGGAGCCACGTGGTGGTGGCACACACCTTTGATCCCAGTACTCAGGAGGCAGGTGGCTCTCTGAGTTTGAGGCCAGCATGGTCTGCAGAGCAAATTCCAGGACAGCCAAGGCTACACAAAGAAAATCTGTCTAGAAAAGCAAAAGACAAAAAAAGCAAGCTCCAAGGATTGGCCTCCCCAGCACTGGGATTTCACACCAGTCTGGGGGATTAAATTTATGACCTCATAAGGCAAGGCAAACACCTCACCAACTGAGCTGTCTCCTCAGACCTTGATGTTTTTCAGGGGGTGTTTTCTTTTAAGAAAGGGATTCAGTATGTTGCTCTGGCTGGCCTAGAACTCAGGGTTGGCCTCCCTCTGTCTCAAAGTCCTTGGGATTAAAGGAGTACACTACCATGCCTGGCCCTTCTTTTTAACCGTTTTATTAGTGTATATTCATTACACAAATCAGTATGGCGTTTTCTTTTCTTTCTTTCTTTCTTTTTTTTTTTTTTTTTTTGGTTTTGGTTTTTTCGAGACAGGGTTTCTCTGTGTAGCCCTGGCCATCCTGGAACTCACTCTGTAGACCAGGCTGGCCTCGAACTAAGAAATCCACCTGCCTCTGCCTCCCAGAGTGCAGGGATTACAGGTGTGCGCACCACCACCTGGCTCCAGCATGGCGTTTTCATAAACATTATGCTCATGTCCATTTGTTAACTTTTAAATTATTTTTATTTAACCAGAAAGTGAGAAGTACATGATAAAAATGCTTTTTAAAACAGTCTCTTAGGATTTGCTTCTATCACTTCTGTCTGGGACCAAGTCTCCAGGCTGCCCACTATCAAAGCCATCCCCAAGGAACAGAGTTGCCTGTTGCTTACTTAAGGCCTCCTCTACATGTTTTTAATTGTGAGAAGTCGAATGTTTGAAATTGTTCTAGTCCTTCAAACATTTTGCTTAATCCACGCACACGTGTGGATTTACAACAAAGGTGTGAGGCAGACGCCACAGCACAGTGGGAATAACTATGGAATTTCAGTGGAGCGTCATCTTTGGCCATGCTCACTTGTGGAAAATGTAGAAAGCAGCTCACAAAGGAGAAAGCTCTAGAGCTGGTGGGAGGGGTGTCCTCTGGGAATATAGCTCCCTAGGGGAATGCCTGCCTAGGGATGCCTGGGGCCCTGGGGCCCACCCGCGTACTGCAACAAATGAGGACAGAGCGGGAAGCTGTGGAAGAGAGGACAGAAGCCAGAGAACTGAGTCCTGCCTAAGATCAGCCCCGCTAACTTTCAGAACGTTCTTTCTCCTATTACAGGAGCTGGGGTATCAGGAAGGAGCTGGATTATCCCCTAAACCTGGGCACAGCCGTTCCCCTGTTGGGAGCTAAGCACTGGCAGTTCCCTCTTTTCTCCGTTTCCTGGTTTGCCCATATGTGAGCAAGATCCCACTGCCACAGTTTCACTAAAGTATTTTATATACATGCAGTTTTGCACAAACAGATGAGCTTTAGTATTTTTACATTGGTTTGTGTGTGAGTGTGCACACACACACACTCACACACTCACACACACACACACACACACACACACACACACACACACGCCTGTGCTTGAGCACATGGATACATGGTATGCATATGCAGAGGACAACTTGCAGGAGTCATTTCTTCCTTCCACCACATGAGTTCCAGGAATTGAATTCAGGTTATCAAACCTGGCAGCAAGCACCTTTACTGGCTGGGTCACCTCAGTGGTCCCAACGGACAGGCTTCATTTGTCCACTCTTGTCTGCTATGGTCCAAACTAGAATTTCTTGAATTAAGAAATGGGATCAGTTTTATGAGTATTGCTGCCTCTCATTAGCTTTGAGACAACAAAATGAAACTTTTTTCTGCGGTAGCAAAGACCTGGTTACTCTTTCCTGTTGGAACAAATTCCCATACAGAATCTTCAGGGATGAATTCTTTCCCGTGGCATAGAAGGCTCAATAACCCTGTCACACAAACAGCTCATGATTCTGAGACCATACTATGACAATGAAGCTGTTATCTAAGCCCTCTGAAGCCATGGAACCCCAGTGCTGTTTGGACATCGTCATAAAGTGGCTGAAAGTCCTAGGTGAAAAACAATTCCTGGCAGGCTGGAGAGATGGCACAGTAGGTAAGAGCACTGACTGCTCTCCTGAAGGTCCTGAGTTCAAATCCCAGCATCCACATGGTGGCTCACAACCATCCGTAAAGAGATCTGACGCCCCCTTCTGGTGCTGACTGAAGACAGTTATAGTGTACCTACATATAATAAATCTTAAAAAAAAAGAAAGAAAAAAGAAAAAGAAAAACAATTCCTGGACAAGCTATAGACAGAAGTCACTTCAAAATGTGCCAGATCGTTTTAATTACATGTGTGTCCGTTCAGCCCTCTCACTGAAAACAGACTTAATACTTGTTCATCCTGAGCTGTGAGCAGAGGCTTTGTGATGGAGATGAAATCTGAGCAGCTCCGGGCTGGTTGGACCTGCTGGGCTGCGACTTCTAGCATGAGGAGGGCCTTGCGGGTCTGTCAGGGAGTTTAGATTTCACCCTGTAGGAGGTATTGTTATCCCTCAGCTCAGTGTGAACTAGAAGTTGTCCAGAGGCAAGCAGTGCCAACCAAACCAAGGGGCCCCAGACCGGAAGGCTGCTACAGCACATTACAGTCTGCTCAGGGTTCCTAGACTGGTGCGATGTGGCTGATGTACACAGTACTGGGTTTTATTTTCTCACGGCTTGCCCTGTCTTTGCTCTCAGCATTGAGGTCTGTGCTTGGCAAGATCTGCTTATGTGCCCTGAGGTGTACAGAACAATGGCATTGGCCCCTGGCTCACGGTTGTCCCCCGAGGGGTCCACTGAGCGCCCCCCCCCCCCCCACACACACACACACTGGGAGATGGAGGAAGACCTGCAAGAAGGCAGGAAAACCTGGGCCTGGTTATCTGTGACTACAATAGTAGTTGTGTCCTGTGCAAACAGCTCCTATCAGGGAGGAGACCTTGCGGAGAAAGGTCCAGACACCTTGAAACAGCACGAAAGTAGGATCTGTTTTTAGCACACTTGACTTTTCATTCTACAAAGTACTAATGAGGAAAGCTTGCAGGCTGTGCTCCACTGTTGGGCATATCGTCAGTTATACTTCTGTGGTGAGTCTAATAGGCCTGGCCTCCATTTGAATGCTTGGCTTGGGAGCAGCACCTTCAGGAGGTATGGCCCTGTCGGAGTAGGTGTGGCCTAGCTCTAGGAATGGTGTCACTACAGGGATGGGCTTTGAAGTCTTTGTGTTTAAACTTCACCTGGTATAGAACACAGTCTCTCCTTGCTGCCTGCTGATCACGATGTAGAACTCTCAGAACCTCAAGCACCATGTGTGCCTGCAGGCTGCCATGTTTCCTACCATGATGAAGTAAGCCAGCCCCAATTCAGTGGTGTCCTTTAGAAGAGCTGGTGTGGTCGTGGACATCTCTTCACAGCAAAGAAACCCTGTAGCAGGAGTTTTAGCTACTCTGTTTGATGTGTGGCTGGTCTTAAGCTAGCCACCTGCCCAGGAACTGGTTAGATTCTCAAATGGAAAACACACAGACACACACACACACAGAGAGAGAGACACACACACACACACACACACACACACACACACTGGTTAATTTTAAAATGCCTTGGCTGCCTCAAAGGCTGGGCAATCCTAAACCGTCCCTGATGCTCCAGGCCCAGTCTGGGAAGTGGCCATGGCCCTTGCCTGAGTTCTTACATGGCTCCTTGGTTCTAAACTGCAACTCTGAATCTCTTCTGTCTCCCACCGACTCATGGCGATCCTCTGTGTCCCATGCCCCGCCCCTGTCGTGTCCTAGCCCTCGCAACTCTGAGGGTCACGCCCCATCTCCCTTTACTCAACCATTGGCCTCTGGCATCTTTATTGGTCAATCAAAAACCAATTGAGGACAAGGACCTTTAGCGTTTAGACATGCACATTTCCGATCGAATCAAAGCATTAGGACCAGATTAGAACCAATCTCCAACAAAACCCTAACTAAAATACCACTGTTTTTTTTTTTTAAATCCCTGCTTAAATTATATCAGAACTTTTTCAGATCTGTGGGCCTCGGCTTGAGTACAATTTGTATGTGCTTTGACTGTGTCTTCCAAAGCTTAGCATGTTAGGAGAGTTGACTTTAGTGTGGTGATGCTTGAAGACAGTGGGAATCTAAGGGTAAGGGCGAGTGGGACGTTCTTAAATCACTGGAAGACTGCCTTCCGAGGGGGTGAAGGCGTTTCTCCTGGGACCTCTGGGAGCAGTCACTCTTGGTCTTTCTTCAGTCTTGCTTCAGTGAGTTATAGCAATGAGACTCACCGCTAACACTCTTGCCCTAGCCAATCAGCACGAGGTACTGGCAGAGAGCCAGGTACTGGTCAGGTCGGAGCCTAAGCCGTCCACTTTGAACACTCAGCTGTTTTGTTCTGTTCTCCGAGACAGGATTTCTCTGTGTAGCCCTGGCTGTCCTGGAACTCACTCTATAGACCTCGAACTCAGAGATCCACATGCCTCTGCCCCCTGAGTGGAAGAGATGGGATTAAGGATTAAAAAAGGCACATGCCACCACTGCCCAGCTCGACTTTAAAACTTTTCAAACTACTAGCTGAACAAACTTCTTTTTATAAGGTCTGGGTACCTCAGTGACAAAACATGAGCAAAACATGTCATAAAGTAAGCAGGGCACAAAAGAGTGCACTGTGCCTGTAAAACCCCAAGCTACGTAGCATCTGTCATTCCCAAAACTGTCCCCCCAGTCTTCTGTCCACCTTCCCAGTACAGCTTTACACACGTCCTGGGTTCACTCTCGGGGGTCTCTGGTTTTTATGAGACAATGACAAAGTGTCCTGGGGGAGATTCTGGTGAGGAAGAGAATAAACCCATGAACATGTCTGGCCGACAAGACTAGTGTTGCCACACAAGGCAGAAAGCAAGACTTTATCCCAAGGAATCCTGGTGTGGTGTGCGGTCATTCCAGTACCAGAGAAGCCGAGGTGAAATCATTGAGTCCAAGACCAGTTACACTGAGTTTGAGGCTACCCTGGGCTCCTCAAGATTGTCTCCCAAACAAATAGCAGCAGCCGCACCACCACCAACAACAGCAACAAACCAAACTCCAAACAATACTCCCCACCGCCAAGAAGCTTGCCTGAGGTGAGTTAGGAACCAGGTAGTTTTTAGTGGGCCCAGGAGTTGAGAAGACAAACAGGTTGCAATAATTCTCGCAGGGGACCTTTTAGTGGAGTCTAAAAACCACACACACATCTCAGACCCTCAGAGTAGTGGAGAAGAGGCCAGAAGGAGAGGAGAACTGGACAGATGAAAGGAACAGGCGGTCATTTAGTCCGTGCTTGTCCTTCTGGGCACAGTCCACGCTCATCAGCGTGCACTGCAGTTCTATGAGTCACCCCCAGTCCACAGGAAGTAATAAAAGGACAACATACCTCAGCTTTACAAGGGGCACACTTCAATTCCGAAGGTCAGATCCTACTTGTTACGGAACTCGTAGGTACCAGTGAAGGCAGGAAGAAGCCTTGGCCAAGGTGTCTGCAAACAGTGTCTAAACAGTTGTCAGCGAAGCAAACCCAAGCATAGAGGAGGAATTGTGCCGGGACTGGGCTATGTAGGGTAACCTGTCTTCAGTCTGCCCACACAGAACTGGCTGTCCTTGGACGCTGAATCAAGGAGAGATACCAACACAAAAGAGATCTTGAATAAGACCTGTATTCACATGGCTACTTTTTGATCAATTCGGTCTGGACAAGCAGACTTCTATAAACCTGTACCTTGACACTGTAGGGTCAGGACCTTTTGGGAAATTCCACCAGATCCCCCTCCCCTTCTGGAAAGGAAAGGCTAATTAACATTCTGCAGGACAGACCATGGGCCTCCTGGGGGTGGGGCAGGTCTGGAGCTGGTAAACACATTCAGCAGGACAAACTGTATAAAGACTGACCAAACGGGCTTGTGGGAAGGGGTCACCATTTCTCCTTTGGGTTCGGGATGACCCCAATAATAAATTCCTCTTGGTTTTTGCTTCGATTCCTGGCTCCATGTTGTTCACTCACAGGGTCCCCGGAAAGCTAAGGCTGGCCAGACTCTTACAACACAAAGTTCCTGCTACTCTGGGGAATCTGATTGCAAGTTTGTCCTGGGGCCTGCTTCCACTCCAGGGTTCTGGAGTTCTTTTTGTGGACCTTCCTTTGGAATTTCCCATCACAAGAGGCCACATCAGGCCTGAATAGCTTCTACCTGGCTTGCCAGAAGACCACGGTCTGCTGGGGAAGTGGCAAGAGCCATTGATCAGATGCGACAAGTTATGGGAGAGGCCAGAGAACTGGGGATGCTGAAGGCTTTGTTAAAACTTGCTTTGGGCTGGGTGGGCGATGGTGGTGCACGCCTTTAATCCCAGCACTTGGGAGGCAGAGGCAGGCAGATTTCTAAGTTCGAGGTCAGCCTGGTCTACAGAGTGAGTTCCAGGACAGCCAGGGCTACACAGAGAAACCCTGTCTCGAAAAAAACAAAAAACAAAACAAAAACAACTTGCTTTGGGGGCCTGGAGACATGGCTCTGCAGTTCAGAGCACTGGCTGATTTTCCAGATGCTGAGTTCAGAACCCAGGTCCCATTCCACCCACTCCCACGGCAGCTCACCAGTGCCCTCTTCTGTTGTGCAGATGCACATGCAGACAAGACAGCCATATACTTAAACCCATAAACAAATACATCTTAAAACTGGCTTTTGTTTTATCTGAGACAAGGTGCAGTTCAATCCAGACTGCCCCCCCAACCCTCACCCGGACCTTCCTAGGCAGCTCGGGGTAGTCTCGAACTTCTGATCCTCCTCCTGCTGAGAATTAAGGCCATATGCCTCTCAAGGGTTAATAACCTAAAACAAGGAACTTCAAAGACACAAAGGAACTGCAGACTCAGCAAACTGATAAGAACACAAGAATGCCCGGCCTGCCCGACAAGAAAGCCAGGTAAAGAGGACTTGCACTGGCGCTGGGCCTTGACATGACAAAGCACACACCTACAGCTAACACCCCCCCCCCCCCCCGTCCCAAGTGGCTCTTCAGCCCTAGAAAGCCCGTTCTCATCAGAGGATAGTTCTGCTTCTGTACTGGTCGGTCTGTTTTCTTTCCAGGCTACCCACATCAATCCGGTCCTAACAGCCGCCATGCCTGCTGGCTGGGCAGGGGTTGAAACCCAGGCAAGCTGGGCAAGGCCTCTCCCGACTGAGCCACATGCAGTGTTGTTGTTTAAAACACATGCTTACAATTAGAAGTGCCAGTAAATTCAGATTACTCCCAAAGAGCTGTCATTTCTATACAGCAACAAATGAAGTCATCCCAGAGGCTGGAGGAACTGGGCCATACAAAGACCAGAGGGCACGGCCTCTCCGTGTGAAGCCCCACGTAGCCTCAGTTTCCTAGTAGAGGAGTCTGCAGAAGGGTTGCCAGCCCCCAATTCTGGCTGTACTTGTTGGGCTCCTGCCCACACAGCTGTAGGATTTTCTACATGGAGAAAGGAGGCTTCCTCTCTAGAGGGCACCTTTCTTTTCCCAGACTCTGGAACTCCAGTTTTGGAAGCAGAAACAATTGGCTGCTTCTTGAATCATCCTTGAATCATCTTTTACCGCATATAGAAAAATGCAGTGCAGAGTAAAGTGAAGTGTTGGGAGGAAGCGATTTGAAGCCTGGGCATTAGAAGGGACAGGTTAACCCTTTCCTCTCCTCATCCCGGTCTCTGGCCTCTGTTCCTTGCATCTGGAGGTCAGAGTCACTTTATGGTGGGACTACCCAGGGACTTGGAAGTGCTTCCTTGGGACCACAGCCAACAGCATAAACTGTACGAATGGCTCTTTATGACGCGACGGGTCGTGTGTGCAGGGCAAGTGGCGCCCGACCGGATTCAGAGCTGATCGCGGTAGAGGAAGGTCTGCCAGCAAGTCGGATGTTGGGTGGTCACCCGACGCCGAAGCCGACCAAGGCCCGGGCGGAGCCGAAGCCCGGCGGCTAGGCTAGACTAGACGCGTCGGGAGGAGCCGGCCGGCGGCACGTGACCGACAGCGGAGGCCGCGGCCCAGAAATAGCCGCCTCGGTGGTTCCGCCCCGCGCCCGGCGAGAGCCTTGAGAGACGGCTGGACGCAGGCTGGGCGCGGTGCGGCCCGGACGATGCTGCTGAGCCCCGGTCCGGCCCGACATAGAGCACATGATGGCGATACGGGAGCTCAAAGTGTGTCTTCTCGGGGTGAGTCCTGGCCCCATCCTACGGGGATCTCGGCTCCTGCGCGCCTTTGTCCCCGCGCTGCCCGCCTCCCGCGCGCTCCCCCGGGTCCCGCGCGCTCCATCCGGCGCCCGGCACCGGCCGCCGGGTCCCTGATGCTCCCGAGCGCCTCCGATCGCTGCATCTGCCGCCGCGTTTCTGGCAACCTCGGGGCTCGCCAGGCTGCGGGTCGACAGGGCGGGGTGGAGGGGTGGGAGGTGGGGGGGGGGGTTGTTGACCAGTTGACAGCGGGTCCTGCAGCCCCTGGGCCCCTAGGGCTCTTGCCTGTGCCACTGGTGGTTCCCTCCCCAGGAATGTTTAAGTTACTCTGAGGAGGCACTGGTTTTCCTCTGCCTCCTGCGGGCTTGGGTAGGGAGTAGTGGTGGCAATTGCTTTATTCTCTCAGAAAACAAACCGACAAACCAACCAATCCTTCCAAGCAAGAGTGGGAGAACTGGGTTTTTGGCCGGACTGCGAAGCATTAAGAGCAAACTATGTATGAACTGTGTGTCCAGCACACTTTCCGTGCAGTGGATGAAAATGAAGCAGGATGAGAAACACCCGCCTCCCATCACCCTTCCTCTTCCAAAATGACTCTTAGTCCCAAGAAATATAAAAAGGAGTCCGAAACAAAGAAAGAAACAGCAGCTAAGCCCGAGACTGGCGGCCCGACTGACAGACCCTGCCACACTGCTCGTCCCTTGAAAACTGCCCCCAGGGGATTCAGTGTTTGCGGTCACTTCCTTGGGGCTACCCACATCCAATTCCGGAAGTCTTCCCAAATAAGAGCTGATGTTGAGCGTGTTTTCTGTAGCCTTCTGTAGTCTTTGGCATTAGCACCCGGCACACTGCCCTTGAAGTTGGCAAATCTTGCCCTGCAAGGAAAAGTATTTCCTAAATAAAAGAGTAGGGCCACATTAATTCTTCCCAAAGAAATGCTAATGAGTCTGTCAGGATGGATGTGGAGGTGAACACAGGCCATGTTCCTGGATTAGGATAGAATGCACCAGGGGCTTGTAGCTTCATCGAGGCCCTGTCGGATCCATCGATGGAAGGAAGTGTTGGGAATTGACCCCCAAACTGCCTTCAGCACTTCCCACTAGTTAGTGGTTAGTGGAGAATCCCAGGGGTTCTGTTCTGACAAAGACCCTTTCTTCCACTTCAGTGTCAAGCAAGGCCTCCCCAGGGCTCCTCACCCAGGAGACTAGGCAGGATGCTGCCCCTGGAGTTCTCTTTTGAACTTTTGGTGTCATAGGAGCAAGCTTGTATCTGCGGGGGTGAGGGGTGGTTGTGTGGGGCTGTCCAATAGTCTATCTAGTCCTGGAACCCCACAGGAGAAAGGCCTTTGAAGATTTTAAAGGGATGGCAGGCCCCAGAGAACAGGAAGCTTTGGTGCGAGGGGCAGGTAGCGCTTAGCCATGGGGAACAAGAAACAGGAAACATTTCTGGCTCTCAGAGGTGAGTTACACCTCCTCCACGGCAGTCTACCTTGGTGCATGGACACAGTCCCATTGACATCACCTTTAATTTCTAGTTTCAGTGTCTATCTGGACAGTGATGAGGGTGTCAAGGGCTCAGAACCAGGAGTCAGGAGGCCTGGCCTGAATTCTGCCCCAGGGCCTGGAAGGGCTGAATGAGTGGTTTAATTATAGACTGGACACATCACCCCCCTTTTCTTTGAAGGCAGAGAACTGTACTCTATGGTCTCTTACGGTGTGTGTGTGTGTGTTATGTGTGGTGTGTGTGGTGTGTATGTGGTGTGTGTATGTGGTGTGTGTATGTGGTGTGTGTGTGGTGTGTATGTGGTGTGTATGTATGTATGTGTGTGGTGTGTATGTGGTGTGTGTGTGTTGTATGTATGCGTGGTATGTGTGTGTGACCATTTCCTGCTTGTCTGCGGCACTAGAGAAGCCTGGGTGAGATGAAGTAACTAGAGAAACTCTTCTTTTTCTCTCCATCCCCACACACAGCAATCTCTATAGGCGTCCTAGAGGCAGTGTGGTACCTTATTTTGATTTTGGCCTTGTTGTGATGGCCCTACAGGTAGGAATTTGAACCTGGGGATGGAGGATGGAATTTGTATCAGAGAAAGAAGAAATTTCTGGAAGTTTTGAAACTCTGTTCACATCATGCCATATCAGTGACACCCTGTTCTGAAGACAGCTACACATTTTAGTGTTACCAAGGTCAGAAGATACTTTATTTCAAAGAGCGAGTGAGCTGGTCCATACTGAGCGCTGGTCCTTAGGCTCCGGGGCTTCTCTTGGATGATCTTTTTCTGGGCCAGATGTGACAATGCAACAGGGCCATCTCTAGCTACCTGTCTAAGTAAGCCGGCTGTATGAAAGGTTAAGACGGCCTTTCAGTGAGGTTCATGGCCTTGGTGTACTGTCTGGATCTGAGGGATGCCCTGGGCCTGATGATGGAGCCCATGATGGGGCCCTACGGTCCTTTTAGGATTTTAGCAGGAATCCTAGGCCCCTGCTGTCATGGTCAGGCCATCTGCTCTGGGTGACGTAGAGCATGTAGCTGACCCTGAGCTTCCCGTTGTGTTTTAAAGCTATGTCACACAGCCCTGAGCCTCAGTATGATCTAGACCCTGGCGCTTCACCCTCCATTGCCTAGAAGGTGGCAGAGTGTATTTCCCGCATAGCAAAGTCTTACCCTCGCCGGAGAGGCTTGGTGGGTAGTCTCTGGGTTTGGGTACTTGCTAGAAGACATGCTGCCTGCTCAAGGTACAGGCTGGTTTTAGGTTGGATCCCTGTTGTCACTCTTTGCTATAGTCTCAGGCTCCTGGCTTTGGCTTGGAGGTTTTATCTTCTGACAGTTAGGGTCACCGAGACAGGTAAAGGGAGAACAGACCCGAGGGCATGGTCTCTTCACTTGTCCCTGTGAACCTTACCTAGGACCTGGTGTACCTGGCTCTGTTTCTTTGGATGAGTGCTCCATGATGGGGTTAGCCTTGGCCTGTGGGAGATTCTCTGATAGCTTAATGATCTTGCAAAATCAGGGGCTCAAAAAAATCTTAAGATTTTTTTTTGGTTTTCCCTTTTATTTTTATTTTTTTTTAAAGATTTAGTTATTCTTATATGTAAGTGCACTGTAGCTGTCTTCTGACACACCAGAAGAGGGTGTTGGATCTCATTATGGATGTCTGTGAGCCACCATGTGGTTGCTGGGATTTGAACTCAGGTCCTTAGGAAGAGCAGTCAGTGCTCTTAACCGCTGGCCATCTCTCCAGGCCCCAGTTTTTTGTTTTTTTTTTCAAAGATTTATTTATTATTATGTGTAAGTACATGGTAGCTGTGTTCAGACACATCAGAAGAGGGCGTCAGATCTCATTACAGATGGTTGTGAGCCACAATATGGTTGCTGGGATTTTGAACTCAGAGCAGTCAGTGCTCTTAACCGCTGAGCCATGTCTCAAGCCCCTGTTTTTTGTTTTCTATCTGTTATACATGTGTGGGTTTTCTCCTTTTTATGCCACATGGGGACAGTGCAGCCAGCCTTGTGAATGGCCCTGGGGTCAGTGGGCACACTGTGGAAGCTAGCCATGGAAAGTTAGCATGCTGGACCACACCAGGCAGAGGTCAGTGGCTACCCACTAAGTCTCAGTTTTGCCAGTAGAGTGCCAGGCCACTACCCTATGGAATCTGAAGTAGTATTGTGAAACAGGATGCTTAGAGACAACACCACCCAACAGACATTTTCAAACAGGGACAAACCAGGGACAAAAACAATATCGCGGCAGCTGTCTTAACGTCAGAGGTGGAAAGCGTCCCAGTATGCATTTTTAGCACACACAGCCATGTGGTAAGACCAGGAGACAGGGACAGAGAGAAGAGGAGGGGAGGAGTAGCCTGTTTATTTTGGGCATGTATGCTAAAAAACTGCTTTCTGATGGGATCCCAAAGAGATTTGTGTTTGTGCTTTGGTTGTCTTGACAACAGTTTAGAGACTTCTGCTACTTCCTTAGCAGCCAAGCAAGTAGTCGGAGCACAGCCGAGGGCTTCTTGGCTTCTTCTGAGGAGTGGTAGAAACCTTTCTCCATGGCCTGTGTTAGTATCTACTTGGTGTCTCACCAAAGAGCATGCACACACCCAGGATTTCGTGAGACATGCAGGCCGTGGGAGCGTAGATGTGTCCATGTGTGCAGGGCTTGTCACAGGGTAGGGCTCGGCGATTGAAAAGGGCATTAGGACTCATAGTGCACCTCTAAGTCCAACAATCAGAGCCTTGTGATGCCAAGTGGACTGCTCTGAGACAGATTGAGCTCTCTGATATCGATAGCATCAGATATGGTTCTGTGAATTTGTTGGGAGTTGCTGGGAATTAATGCATATGACCATAGGTTAGAATAAGCAACTATTTATCTATATGTCTCACTTAACCCCCATTATCTCCCAGTACATCAGGTGACAATTCCAACATGACACTATAACTAACTATCTATCTATCTGTTTGCTTTTTCAATGTAACAAAACACTCACCGCTGGATACTTTGGGAAACAAAGAAGATCTGGTTTATTTTGTTGGTGTCTGTAGAGTTCCCCCAAACTGTGCCACTGGCCCTCAGACTGAGTCAAATGTTGGAAAGAATGTAGGTGTGCTGGCTGGTTTTGTGTGTCAACTTGATACAGGCTGGAGTTATCACAGAGAAAGGAGCTTCAGTTGGGGAAGTGCCTCCATGAGATCCAGCTGTGGGGCATTGTCTCAATTAGTGATCAAGGGGGGAGGGCCCCTTGTGGGTGGAGCCATCCCTGGGCTGGTATTCTTGGGTTCTGTAAGAAAGCAAGCTGAGCAAGCCAGGGGAAGCAAGCCAGTAAGAAACATCCCTCCATGGCCTCTGCATCAGCTCCTGCTTCCTGACCTGCTTGAGTTCCAGTCCTGACTTCCTTTAGTGATGAACAGCAATGTGGAAGTGTAAGCTGAATAAACCCTTTCCTCCCCATCTTGCTTCTTGGTCATGATGTCTGTGTAGGAATAGAAACCCTGACTAAGACAATAGGGATGAGAAATTACAGACGGCAGACATGTGGTATGGCCAGTGGGAGAGAGGTTGTATTGGAGTCACCGTTCTTCTCTTCTATCAAAGCCTTACAGCAAGGGCTTGCAGAGATCCTTTCTGATCAGAGAGAGTGTCTAGATTCCCCCTTTCCAGCCTCTGTTGTATCTCCCTTAACCCCCATTAGTCCAGCAATCAGAGCCTTGTGATGCCAAGTAGACTGCTCTGAGACAGATTGAGCTCTCTGATATCGATAGCATCGGATACGGTTCTGTGAATTTGTTGGGAGTTACTGGGAATTAATGCATCCCAGTGCATCGGGCGACAGTTCCAACACCACACCATCAGTATGGGCTCACTTTGTGAGCACACAGCTATCTTGGCTGCCCATGGAGTGACCTCTCTACCATGGATGGGGGCCGGGATTTATCTCACCTGCTCCCTCGGGTAGAGCAGGGGCAGCACTTTGCCTCAACAGGTTCTCAGGACAGACCTCGGCCAGCAGTCTGCTCTTCCTGTGCCCTCTTGTCTAGGGAGATAACCGGCAGTCACACACCAGGGTCACACTGCTACTGGCCTCTCTCCTTATCTCTCTGTGCTAGCTCCGTTGTGTCACCGTGATAAAAATAATCCCACCAAAAGCGATTTGGGGAAGAAAGGAATTTTTGGGGGACAGGTCAATCTGTTATTGTCTCTTTAAAAAAATATCCAAAATCTCTAATCTGTGTGCTCCTGTAAAATGAAAAAAAAAGAGAGAAAAGAAATGAAAACTCAAGGCATGAATACTTCTTATCCCCAAATGGAAGAACCAGAATCATATTAACACTAAAGCATGCTGTGGTGACACATTCCCTTAACGCTCAGGAGGCAGAGGCAGGTGGATCTCTGTGAATTTGAGGCCAGCCTGGCCTGCATAGTGATGTCCAGGATAGCCAAGGCTATGTAGAGATACCTTGTCTCAAAAACCAAAACAAACAAAAAAGCTAAACCAAAATCCATGCTCTCTTTTTTCTTTCTTTCTTTCTTTCTTTCTTTCTTTCTTTCTTTCTTTCTTTCTTTCTTTCTTTCTTTCTTTCTTTCTTTCTTTCTTTCTCTCTCTCTCTCTCTCTCTCTCTCTCTCTCTCTCTTCTTTCTTTTTTTTTTTTTTTTTTTTTTGGCTTTTCAAGACAGGGTTTCTCTGTGTAGCCCTGAATGTCCTGGAACTCACTTTGTAGACCAGACTGGCCTCAAACTCAGAAATCCGCCTGCCTCTGCCTCCCAAGTGCTGGGATTAAAGATCTGCGCCACCATCACCACCGCCCAGCTCCATGTTCTATAGTTCAGAATCTGGAACTTACACATGATCTCCTGGGCCCAAAAAGGCTTGGGCAACGCTGCTTCTCTGGCCCTGCTGTCTGTTTAGTAAGTAGCTTGTTGTGTACGCTTAGGTTGGCTGCACATTTAACCCTTTGCAGTCCTAGGTCATTTTCCCCTGGCCCTGGCAGCTCCAGCATCCTGAGGTTACCATTGTAACTGAGGCTGTTGCCTTATATGGTGGTCTGTCTATGCTTGGCCCAGGGAGAGGCCCTATTAGGAGGTGTGGCCTTGTTGGAATAGATGTGTTACTGTGGGTGTGGGCTTAAGACCCTCATCCTAGCTGCCTGGAAGGCAGTGTTCCACCAGCAACCTTCAGATGAAGATCTCTGCTTCATCTGAACTCTCAGCTCCTCCTGCATCATGCCTGCCTGGATGCTGCCATGCTCCCACCTTGGATGATAATAGACTGAACCTCTGAACATGTAAGTCAGCCCTAACTAAATGTTGTTCTTTATAAGACTTGCCTCAGTCATGGTGTCTGTTCACAGCAGTAAAACCCTAAGACACCTTACTTTTGATTTCTACTACTGTGATAAAACACCATGACTAAAAGGGGATCGGGGAGGAGAGGGTTAATTTCATCTTATAACTCCAGGTCATACTCCATCACTGAGGGAAGTCAGGGCCAGAACCTGGAGGCAGGAACTAAAGCAGAGGCCACAGAGGAGTGCTGCTTACTGGTTTGCCCTTTAAGCCTTTCTCAGCCTGCTTTCTTATATACCCAGAACCATCTGCCCAGGTTCAATTACTAATCAGGGCAAAACCCCCAAAGTTGCCTATAGGACAATCTTGTTTTTGTTTTTGTTTTTTGTTTTTTGAGACAGGGTTTCTCTGTGTAGCCCTGGCTGTCCTAGAACTCACTCTGTAGACCAGGCTAGCCTCAAACTCAGAAATCTGCCTGCCTCTGCTTCCCAAGTGCTGGGATTAAAGGCGTGTGCCACCACCGCCCGGCTCCTATAGGCCAATCTTATGGAGACATTTTCTCAATTGAGAGTTCCTCTTCCCAAACGACTCTAGCTTGTATCAAATTGACAGAAACTAGCTAGCATGACTGACCCTTTGTCAGCCTGGCATGCAAGCATATCACCATTCCACTAGAGCTGTTTCTTTCTTATTTGTCTCCAAGATGGCACACTAATATTAATATCGCAGTATCGAACACTGAAACCTTTAAAATTACCACAGTCTTTAAAACATCAAACACTTTAAAAGTTCAGTCTCTTTAAAACATCCAAAGTCTCAAGTCTTTCTAAAATATCCAGTCTCTTTAAAAAAAAGTTTCCCAACTGTGGGCTCCTATAAAATAAAAAATAACTTACAAACTTTCCTACAATCTCCAAGAGGGATGAGTCATGGCACAGTTATAAGCAAGACAATAAAACCAAAGTCCAATAGTACAAAGAGTTCAGCTCAGAAGGGCTCCGTTTCTCCAGCTCTGTCATGGACAGCACACACGTAACCTATCTCATGGGCACAGGCTGGTGCTACTCCAGAGTTACTGCTTGGCGATCATCCCAGGATCTCTGCTGCAGCTCCAGTATGATGATGATGGTGATGATGATGGTGATGATGATGATTCTATATATATATATGTTATTTTTGACTTTTTAAAAATTAAATTTATTCATTCACTTTTTTAAAAAAGATTTCTTTATTTTATGAATGAGTACACTGTAGCTGTCTTCAGATGCAGAAGACAGACCCAGAAGAGGGTCCCATTACAGATGGTTGTGACCCACCATGTGGTTGCTGGGAATTGAACTCAGGACCTCTGGAAGAGCAGTCAGTGCACTTATCCGATGAGCCATCTCTCTAGCCCCTTTATTAATTCACTTTACAACCCAACATCAGCCCTTCCTCTCCTCCCAGTACCCACTCATGTAAGTCCTTCCCCCAATCCCCTTAGAAGGGGAAGTCCTCTCTCTGGCACATGCTCGCCCACTGAGACCAGAAAAGGCTGTCCATTTAGGGGTATGGGAGCCACAGGTAGGCAGGTAGGCAATAGGTTCAGGGACAGCCCCCCCCCCCAGTTGTTTGGGGGAGCCACATGAAGACCAAGTTACTCATCTGCTACATATATGCAGGGGGCCTAGGTCCAGCCTGTGCTCACTCTTTGGTTGGTGATTCAGTCTCTGGAACCCCTAAGGGCCCAGGCTGGTTAACTCCGTTGGTTTTTCCATGCCATTCCCGCCTCTTCCTGTCTCTTAATCTTTCTCCTAACTCTTCCATAAGACGACCAAACTCCATCTGCTGTTTGTGTGTGGGTCTCTACATCTCTTTCCATTGGTTGCTGGTCGGCGCCTCTCATTGGACAGTTATGATAGGATTATGTCTGCAGGCTTAACAGAGTATCATTAATAGTGTCAAAGATTGGTTCTTGCCAATGGGATGGGTCTCAGTTTGGGGCATTCATTGCCTGGCCAGTCCCTTCTTCTCTGATCTGTCTCTGACCCTGCACATCTCTATAGGTAGGACACATTTTGGATCAAAGACTTTATGGGTGGGTTGATGTCCTTACCCTTTCATTGGGAGTCCTGTGTGGATACAGGAAGTGGCCTCTTTAGGATCAGCATCCCCCACCGCTAGCAATCTTAGCTGGAGTCACCCCCAAGCATGTAATTTTAAGGCAAAGGATATTCATGTGCCAGGTCACAGTCTGACCTGCACATAGTTACAGCTACAGTGAAATATATCATCTGTGCTCAGGTACTTCCAGTGGTTGCTACAGCTGTTGTAAAGCATCCAAGATCAAGCCATAGGGATTTAATTGTGATCAAGCCATAGGGATTTAATTGTGATCAAGCCATAGGGATTTAATTGTGATCAAGCCATAGGGATTTAATTGTGATCAAGCCATAGGGATTTAATTGGGGTAGCTCATTTGTCAGTTTTCTTATAAAAAAGCTTCACTCTTTTTGTCCCCATGACACCAGCAAGTGGTTTTATTTGTATATTTATTTATTTAGAGGCATTGTCTGGAACTCGCTCTGTAGACCAAGCTGGCCTTGAACTCACAGAGAACTGCCCACCTCTGCCTCCCTAGTGCTGGAATTAAAACGTGCGCAACCATGCCTGGTGATGTTAGCACTTTTGCAGAATCCAGGCTGTGTGTACAAAGTCCCAACATCTGGATCTGCCTGATCACTTCTTCAGTGCTCCTGATGTGGGTGAAATTTAACACAGATGATTCTGCCCGGTCTGTTATCATGCGTGATATAGTATTAGTATTCTATTATTGTGCGTGATACAATATCAAAACACTTTTCCTAGTTACTATGGCATTCATTAAAAAAATATTTCTTAGCTTCCTGTGCTAGGTTGCAGTGTGTCTGAAGAAAACAGACACATGAATTTGGTCATGTGGAGCTGTATTAGCCAGGATCCTCTAGGGCAGTGCTTCTCAACCTCCTAATGCTGTGACCCTTTGTTATGGTGACTCTCAACCATAGAACTACTTTTGTTGCTATTTCATAACTGTAATTTTGCTACTGCCATGAATTGTCAAGATCCAAGTTTTCCGATGGTCTTAGGTGACTCCTGTGAAAGGGTCATTTGACCCTCGGAGGGGTCTTGACCCACAGGTTGGGAAGCACCGCTCTAGGGGAACAGCCCCGATAGAACGAACGTGTGCCAGAAGATTAGTTATTAGAGTGGTTTACATGACGTGGTCCGAATAGTCCAACAATGACTGTGTCACACCGGAGAGGGTGAGAACCTGGTGGTTACTCAGTCCATGGATTGTGTGCCCCAGCCGTCCCGACCTGGACAGGTTCCCAGAGAGAGGCTCTGTTCAGTCCATGTTGGAAACCTAAAGAACCTGTTTGTAAGGTCAGTGAAGGAATCAGCAGTAGAAACAACAGAGTAGCTGAACTCTCCATTGAAGATGGAGGGAGCAGAGAAGGAAAAGCCCTCACTGGGCTGTCCTACCAGAACCCCACCCAGACTTATGGGGGGGGGGTGGCGAGCATCCTACATCAGTTAAAGCAATGAAGATGTCTTCCCACAGACACACCTAATTAAGGTTTTCTCTAGAGGAGATTCTAGGTTGTGTCTGGTTGACAGAGCTAGCCGTCGCGGAAGCACACATTTTATTGGGAGAGAGAGAAAGACAAATTACAGGCTCGGTGTCATTCGCCTAAAATGCTCGGAGGCACAATAGTTCCCTACTCTGGTGTTTTTCAGATTTCAGAAGATTTATGCAGCCCCCCCCCCTTTTGTCCTCATTTCTCCTTGAGTGTGTGTTACCTGTGTCCAAGTACGGGAGTGCCTGTGTCACTAAGGGAGTGTGGGGGCCAGAAGACAACTTTCAGGAGTTGGTTCTTTGATTCCACCATGAGTTCCAGGGATTGAATTTAGATTGGCAGACTTGAATAGCAAGCACCCCCATTCTCATAAGGGTGTGGGAGTTTGAATGAAATTGGTCCCCATAGGCCCATAGGGTATGACACTATTAGGAGGTGTGGTCTTTGTTGGAGTGGGTGTGGCTTTGTTGGAGGAAGTTTGTCTTTGGGGGTGGGCTTTGAGGTTTCAGATGCTCAAGCCAGGACAGTATCTCACTCTCTTCCTGCTGCCCGTGGATCCAGATGTAGAACTCTTGGTCCTGGCTTCTTCTCCAGCATCGTGTCTGAATGGAAGAGCTGTATCCCGAGATTTTACCTGATATATTTCTGTGCCCGTGGGTGCCGAGAGCCTGCTGGTCTCTGGTGGCTTTGATGTGACTTTTTTTTTTTTTTTAAAGATCTATTTACTTCATTTTATGTGTACAGGTGTTTTGCCTGCATGCACAGATATGTTCACCACATGCATCCCTGATGCAATGGATCCTCTAGAACTGGAGTGACAGACAGTTGTCAGCTGTCATGTGGATGCCAGGAATTGAACCTGGGTCATCTGAAGGAGCAGCCAGTGCTGTTAACCACTGAGCCATCTCTCCAACCCAGATGTTACTGTTTCTATTGGACCTGGACTGTAGTTTCCTCTCTCTCCTACCAGTTCTCCTGGAGGTGGGTGTGAGACTTGGGTTATCAAAACACTGAGACCTGCAGAATGGCAGTCTGAAGACTTCCAAGTGTGTCACACTTCCAATCCTTGAGAGGTACAACTTAAGGGAAGATTTATTTTGGCAAACTGCTTCTGAACCTGCAATGAGGTGGAACCTTGTGGCGGAAAGGGTGTGATGTAAGTGAGGAGTCCAGCTGCTTCTTCAGAGTGGCCACAAAGTATAGAGAGACAGATACAGAGGGAGGTGTGCGGTCTGAGTCTCCACAGACCTCCTGCTGCGGAAATGGATACAGTGTAGCAATTGTTTAGTTTGTAGTGGAAATGGATACCTTGTAGCAATTGTTTAGTTTGTAGTGGAAATGACAGGCAATGGGAAAACACTAAGAGGTGAGTTTAGGTCAGAGCGCCCTGGAGTTTGAGTTTCCGCCTCTAGGGCGAAATGACAGGTTTGGCATCAACAATACAACTGAGCTCTCCATGGTAACAGCAGAAAGGAGTTCATCCGTGCTGGCCTTCCCAGGTCCCTATTCCATGGATTGACCATTTTCAAAATGGGGTCTAGGAAAGATATAAGTCCATAGGTATGATGTCAGGCATGGGCAGGTTCCTGTGCAAGCTCTTTCCTGTTTCCTGTGTGCTTTTCTTCCCCTTCCTGCCTCCCTCACTCCCTTCCCCCTTCTCCTTCAGTAGCAGATTGAACCCAGAGCCTTTTTACAGGATCTCCAGCATAGAGCAACAAGAAGCAAATGTGCCGACGTCTAGGTTGTCATCTTTCAATGGATATTCTCTGCTGCACCATTCAGGCCCCGTTCAGATTGGCGTATGAAGAGGAGAGGCAGAGTCAGTGCGCAAATCTTCCCTTCCCACCTCCCGTGCACCACACACCAGCACCGATCAAGTGATGCTCTGGCAGGTGCCAGGGCGATTGACTGGGTGTCTACTGTGTGTGTGTGTGTGTGTGTGTGTGTGTGTGTGTGTGTGTGTGTGTGTGTGAAACATTCCAGGGATGACAAAAGGTACCGCCAGCTCTGTCTGACAGAGCTGACAGCCTAGGAGACAGACTGCCAACTAGGACTCTAGAGAAAAAGGAACCAAGGAGAGGCCTTTGGGGCGTGTGTGTGTGTGTGTGTGTGTGTGTGTGTGTGTCTGTCTGTCTGTCTGTGTCTGTGTGTCTGTGCAGATGGGATGGTTGAGCATTTCCTTGGAGTCAGGTCAGAGAACTGTTGAAAGTTTTCATACCTCTTGATGACACAGTTGGACTCACCCTCTATGAGGGTCATCTCAGGGGTCTTGAGTGGGGTGACCCACCAAAGTATTGCCAAGAGTCTGGGAGGTGACGGTGACCCCCAACTCCTGAGTGTAGGAGCCAAGTGGTCTCTTACTGCAGCTGAGTTTTGAAATAGAACACAGACTACGGAGTACGGGCAAGTTACATCTTGACACGGGCACACGTGACATCTTAGAATGCAGCCAC
This sequence comes from Apodemus sylvaticus, assembly GCF_947179515.1. Lineage (NCBI taxonomy): Eukaryota > Metazoa > Chordata > Mammalia > Rodentia > Muridae > Apodemus > Apodemus sylvaticus. The sequence goes on from NC_067480.1 coordinate 8,079,587, forward strand.
ACAGGAGCAATGTCACTCATCATGTGGAGAACCAGTATTAAGGAAATACTGGGAGCCCAGTCTGTAATCAATCCCCACAGTGCTCTTCATCAGGTGGTCTTAGTCAGCGAGTGTGGGCTCTTAGCATCTGTACCCATTTTCATTTCCATGATTAACAAGTTCATGTTTACTTTGGGCTCCAGGAAGTCAAGAAAAGGTCGGATAAATCCCGCTCTGACTCGGGACTGGGCCATGGGTTAGTAAACGCATGTGCTCTCTGACTTGGGGCTGTGGACAGGGCAGGATGTGCTCGGTGCACAGGTAGAATGTGGAGGGGCGTTCCGAGGATGGCTCAGCATCTGTCAGGCCTGGGAGCTGCGGGAGATTTGCATACCGAGCAGTGATGCAGTCTAGTCCAACTCATCTTTTATGGGGGTCATCTTGACATCGCGGTTAGGGCCCACCCGAGGATGATGGGAACCATCCTGTGGAAGTGGAGCCTGGCCGCACCCCGTCACTACTCTTCCTGGTGTGATCCACAAAGTCATTGGTGAAGACTCTAGACGTGCACGTTGGTCTGCATGGACTCCTGAGCGGGGCCTCAGCACTGTCTGCCCTGTCACCTCCCCGCCCGTCCAGGCAGCCTCAGCAGCAGCCTTGCCACGTGTGCTGCACAGAGCTGGCCGTGTCCTTTGTCAAAGATGAGGTGGCAAATAGAGCAGAGAGCACACGAGACTTCATGCACAAAAACATTTAAATGAGGTGTGAATAATTTAAAGGTCTCCCAAAGCAATTCTTGTTTATAAAGAGCTATTAATAAATATGACATCAATTTTTAAAAGTCCTCTTAAGAGACTAATTGGGTTATTTTTATACCCCACCTTATAGCATACTCTTCTTTCCCCCCGCCCCCGAGACAGGGTTTCTCTGTGTAGCCCTGGCTGTCCTGGAACTCACTCTGAGGACCAGGCTGGCCTTGAACTCAGAAATCCGCCTGTCTCTGCCTCCCAGAGTGCTGGGATTACAGGCGTGCGCCACCACCGCCCGGCTATAGCCTACTCTTAATAAGAGGACTTAAGGCATAATAATATATGTAATAAACTAACGTTAATTTTAATGTCTTCATAACCAAAATGTAAACATTTTAACAACAGAGCCAGCAGGCCATATAATGCAGTGGTGTCCACATATGACTGCTGTCCACATGTGACTGCTGTCCACGTGAGCCACATGTGTGACTGACTGTGGGGCTTTTGCTCCTGACTCACACAGCATAGTTCTTGTGGCACCTAAGATGCGCAGATCCTTGTTCATGATTATATACATAGGTTTGTGCATATAACCTACAATATATGGTATGTATATAATCACGATTACATATATATTTATACATACACATACTGTCTTAGTTAGGGTTTTACTGCTTTGAACAGACACCATGACAACTGCAACTCTGATAAGGACAACATTTAATTGGGGCTGGCTCACAGGTTCAGGGGTTCAGTCCATTATCATCAAGGTGGGGGCATGGCAGTGTCCAGGCAGGCCTGGTGCAGGAGGAGCTGAGAGGTCTACATCTTCATCTGAAGGCTGCTAGCAGAAGACTGACTTCCAGGTAGCTAGGGTGAGGATCTTAAGCCCACACTCACAGTGACACGCCTACTCCAGCAAGGCCACGCCTCCAAATAATGCTGTTCCCTGAGCCAAACATATTCAGAGCACCACACAGACACGCACGTGATTGTACACAAACACACTTATATATGATTATATGCTGTACATACTAACTTTGAAATCATGGGTAATCATGACATTTCATGAAACACATGGACACACAGAGAGTAATGTGTGTACTAACTTTGTCTAAGATTTCCTCCTTAACAAAAATATCTATGGATGGGTGAATCAGATCTGGTGATCCAGGCCTGTAGTCCCAGTGGCCTAAGCAGGAAGATAACACATTCAAGGTCTGATTGAACCACACAGTATGTTTAGAGCCAGCCTGAACAACTTAAAGAGACCCTGTCTCAAAATGAAGAGTAACAGGGGCTGGAGAGATGGCTCAGCGGTTAAGAGCACTGACTGCTCTGCCAGAGGTCCTGAGTTCAACTCCCAGCAACCACACAGTGGCTCACAATCATCTGTAATGGGATCTGTGCCCTCTTCTGGTGTGTCTGAAGACAGCTACAATGTACCCAAACATAAAATATATAAATAAATCATAAAAAATATATAATTTTTTAGAAAAAATTCTAACAAAATAAAACAAAAAACCAAAGAACAACATAAGAACCCTGGGGATGTAGCCCAGTGGTAGAGCACATGCCTATGTGAGTGAGGGCCTGGGGTTGATCCCCAGTGGTGTCCTCCCCCAGAGTCACTGGGTGAAACGAAAGCCAGCAGTTACAAGCTGGCAACCACGATAATAGTCTGTCATGGTTCTCACATGGGTCTTGGCAATCCTGGCTCTGAAGGAACCACACACAGCCTTGGGTTGAAGCCAGACATTGTTCCTGTCTTTCCCACTCATAGAAACACTTGAGAATGCAATTAAGAAGGATGTTGGTGGGGCTGGAGAGATGGCTCAGCAGTTAAGAGCGCTGACTGCTCTTCTGGGGGTCCTGGGTTCGAGTCTCAGCAACCGCATGGTGGCTTACAGTCATCTGTAATGAGATCTGATACCCTCTTCTGGTGTGTCTGAGGACAGCTACAGTGTACTTGCATATAATAAATAAATCTTAAAAAAAAAAAGAAGGATGTTGGTACAGGGCAGTGGTGGTGTATGCCTTTAATCCCAGCACTTGGGAGGCAGAGGCAGGTGGGTTTCCGAGTTTGAGGCTAGCCTGGTCTACAGAGTGAGTTGCAGGACAGCCAGGGCTATACAGAGAAACCCAGTCTCAAAAAACCAAATTAATTAATTAATTAATTAATTAATAAGGTGTCAGTAGGTAACCTCAATGAGCTTGTATTCCCGTCCCCACAGCCATAGTTAGCACCGACACGCTGAGTGTCGGTCGGGCGTGTGCTGAGAGGAACCATTTGGGGCCCTGCGGGTTGTGTACTCTCAGATGGCCCACGCTGACTTACAAGTTCAGAGCACACAATTTCTTATTTTTTTATTTTTTATTTTGGTCACTTACATTCCTGGTGTCCAGGTTGGACTCATGAATCAGGCATCTTTTTTCTCATAACCCTTTTCTCCCTGGGCTCATGAATCAGGCATCTTTTTTCTCATAACCCTTTTCTCCCTGGGTTGTGAGAGTTACATGCCGCATGGCTGTTTCCACACAGCATTTTCTGAAAACCCAGGGTGGGTGGCCACCAAAAGGCTTCTGTGTCCTGTGTCACAGTTCCCGGGATGACATTCCCTTCCTGTTTGCCACAGTCATTAAGGCCAGTCCAAAAGCAAAGTAGGAAAGTTAGACTCATATCCCTGAATGAAAAAACAGCAAGAACTGGTGGTCTGCAGTCCCCTTTTAAAAAAAGAAGCTGAGGAGGAGGAGGGCAACCCTGTAGGACCAGCAGTCTCAACTGACCTGGACCCCGAGATCTCTCAGACACTATGCCACCAGCCAGGCAGCACACACCAGCTGACATGAGGCCCCCAACACATATACAGCAGACGACTGCTGGGTCTGGGTTCAGTCAGAGAAGATACACCTAACCCTTGGGAGACTGCCCCCAGGGAGTGGGGTGGGGGTGAGGACATCCTCTTGTCGAGTGGGGGTAGAGAGGGGAGGAGGTATGGGATGGTGAACAGTTGGGGGGTAGACTGGGAGGGGGATAAAAATTGGACTTTAAAAAAGGATATAATAATAATAACAATAATAATAATAATACATAGTCAGTGAGCACAGTCTTGGATGGTCTAGGACTCATTATTCTCCTGCCTCAACCTTGCAAGTGCTTGCTTGTAGGCATGCACCACTCTACCTTGTGACCATGTTTAATCTTTCCTGAATAGATATTTTGTGAATCAAACCGCAGGAGATTATGGGGGCAATTTCTATTGTCACATCCATTTTACCATCCGTCTCACCTCGGGGAACTGAGACTCAAAGCTGTGTCATACACGGAAAGGCTTTCCATTGACAAATGATCCTTAAGCCAGGTGGTGGTGGCCCATTCTCCTAGCTCTTGGAAGTCAGAGGTAGTTGAATCTCTTGAGTTTGAGGCCAGCCTGGTCTACAGAGTGAGTTCCAGGGCAGCCAGGGCTACAGACAAACAAACAATGAACAAAAAATATAATGAGATTTAAAAAAAAAAAGAAACGTGTGTATGTGTTGGGACTGAGGTGTGGCTCAGTGCTTGAGTGCTTGCTAAAAACACTCAAAGCATTTGGTCCCCAGAACTGCAGGGAGGAAAAAGTGAGGGAGGGATAGGTATGTCTCAGTCACTGTTCTGTTACTATGCAGTGACTCCAGGACTGAGGGAGACAGGGTTTCTCTGTATAGCCCTGGCTGTCCTGGAACTCACTCTGTAGACCAGGCTGGCCTCGAACTCAGAAATCCGCCTGACTCTGCCTCCCAGAGTGCTGGGATTACAGGCATGTGCCACTACTGCCTGGCTTCTTTTTTTTTCTCCCTGAGGCAACTTTTAAAAGGAAACATTTAAGTGGGGGCTTGCACTCTCAGAGGGTGGGTCCATTACCATCAGTGACCATCATGGCAGAGAGCAGGGCAGTGTGGAGACAGGCATAGCCTGGAGCAGTAGCTGTGAGCTCACATCTGTCCCACAAGCAGGAGGGAGGGAGAGAGAGAGAGAGAGAGAGAGAGAGCGCGAGAGCGAGCGAGCGAGCGACCAAGAGAGAGAGCGCGAGAGAGCGAGAGAGAGAGAGAGAGAGAGAGAGAGAGAGAGAGAGAGAGAGAGAGAGAGAGAGACTAGGCCTGAGCCATGTGTGGGCTTTTGAAACCTCAAGCTCCACCCCCAGTGACATACTTCCTCCAATGAGGCCACACCTCCTAATCCTTCCTCAACAGTTCCACCAACGAGGGACCAAGCAATCAAATAAATGACCCTCTAGGGGCCATTCTTATTCAAACCGCTTTAAAGGGTGAACTTGAATTAATTTATTTTTTTAAATAATTTGAACAACTGGACCAGGTTTGAAGTATGTGTGTGGGAAGAAGACTACTAGTAAGTCTCCTCCGTGTCAGAGTTCTGAGCAAAGTGTTTTGCATTTGTCTTTCAAAAACTTGTTTTATTTATTCACTTGTTTGTTTGTGCATTTCTGCATGCATGTATGGTATCCCCTGTCCAAACTTGAGGAGGCCAGAAAGGGTGTCGGATCTCTAGGAGATGGAGTTAGAGGTACTTCTGGGCAGCCCGATATGGATGCTGAGAACCAAAATCAGGTCCTCCGAAAGGGCCAGAAGCATTCTTAGCTACCAAGAGATCCCTGCAGGCCCTGGTCAGTTCTGTCCTCCGAGAGGTCAAGACAATAGTTCCTCAATTCTAATCCCAAGTTAGACGTGAAGAGACGAAGACCAATGTTGGGAACGGTCTGGCCGTGAGAACAGTGATGAGGATCTAGTGTACCTGGATAGGTCCGGCCACAGCAGCAACACTAGCCACAGTTTCAGGCCACCCTGGGCTGCCCACCCGAGCTTACATTCAGCCCCACCACACCCACTATGATAGTCCTTGGCTCTGGTTGGCAAGTGTCGAAAGATGGTGGCCATGCTGGGGCGGGTGTCTTTTGGGCTGATCGGAGTTTCATAGCTCCTTGACCAAGAAGTAACCCTGTGACCTTAACTCTTCTCCCTTCAGCTCCTCATAGGCTATGCAGAAGCTCGATTAATTTGGTTCAGGAAATGTCAGTTTATGAAACTCATCAAGCCGGAGGGCCAGATTACCCAGGTGGAGCCTGTTAGGTTTAAATGTTCCTTGGCCTGCTATTGAAGTGCTCAGTGTGGCTAGTGGATTAGCCTGGGGACAGGAAGATTGGCACCTAGTGCCTGACTTCTGGGGAAGCTTAACTTCCTTATTTGTAAAACGCTCATACTTCCCATAGATAACATATTTCTACCAGTTCCTTTTCTGTCCTCTAAAACAGAATGCCAAACAGAAGCTGCATGTGGGGAGGCGGGGCTTAGTTTGAGAGGGTGTGGTCCTTCCTGGTGTGGCAAACGTGGCGACTAGAGCGGCTGGGTCTGTGATAGCAATGACAGGTCACATCTCAGGAATAAACAGTAAGCAGGGACAACCGACTAGTAGCTGGCCTGTCTGTAACCCAAGGCTAGTCCTCTGCTGCGCACGTCTCTTAGCCTGACCTTACCTTAATAGGTAAGGGATTCTACAGCCTCTCGATGCAGCGCCAATAGCCAATAGCCGGGGACCAAGTGTCAGCATAGGAACTTCTAGCGTGCATATTCCACACCCTAACAGAATCTTTTCCTACTGTCTTCTTCCCACTGAGACTATTTTGCAATCCAATGACCTTAAGGTTTAAAGGATTGTAAGTGGGTCCTTTCTGCGAGAGGGCTCCTGGTGGAGTTTCCTTTAATAGACTTTGTTCTAGGGCCTGACAAGGAAGAGCTTTTGGTTGAGTAAACGGATACTGCAGGGTTTCATGGTTTTCCTTCAGTTGACCAAACTTAGGACAAATTCTGTATGTTTTTAGGTTGAAGTCTTAACAGCGAAGTGCACAGATTAAGTTGAACTCACAGCGGTCTTGCACGAATGTAACCGACCTATGTAGGCACTTAAATTAAGAGTTTAAATATTAGCAGCTCCCCGTTCTTCTACCCGTTGCCTTCCACAAAAAAGTAACCCCACCCTAGACAGTTTATCTTTGCTTGTTTTAAAGTTGAACTGTATGCATATCGTAGGCTCTTAATTATTTGTAAGGATATGTCCTAGTGATGCTTCACAGCAGTTCAAAGGACCAGGGATTCCTAGGGAGTCCAGGACTGCTCTCGTCCCAGCCATGCAGATGGGGAGGGAGGCTGCCCTTAGGTGGAGCTGGGCGGGCTGCTGTCTTTCTCCAGCTGTCTCCATCCTGCCTTTGGCCCAGGTGATATGCAAATCACATCATTTCCAGAGTTTGCTGGGATGTGTGTAAGGTTGTAAAGTCGTGTCTTCAGAGTCTTTTTAAACCAGTTCTCCAGGGGACTGGAGAGACGGCTCCACAGTTAAGGGCCTGTTAATGCTCTTGCGGAGGGTCAGTTCCCAGCACCCACACCCGACGGCTCGCAACCACCTGTGACATCAGCAGCAGTCAGTCCAATGCCTCTGGTCTCTGCGGGCCCCTGTAAGCCAGTGTCCACACCCACACATAGCTGCACACAGATACACATAGCTAAAAATAAAACAAATCAGTGAATTAAAGCCAGGAACACTGACTGTCACTGTTTATAACAGCTTGTAAATTGCTTTCACGAGTGTTCAAAACAGTTCTGTCAAAGTATTGGATGTATTTCTCGGATTTTTGAGACAGACTATTGTAGCCCACAATGACTTAAAACTCGCCATATTCCACCGTGGCCTCCCAAGTGCTGGGGTGACGGGTGTTCGGCACTGCACAGGGCTCCTGCTTCTTTTTCTAAAGATTTACTTATTTTATGTATGCGAGTACACTGTAGCTGTCTTCAGACACACCAGAAGAGGGTGTCAGATCCCCATTATAGATGGTTGTGAGCCACCATGTGGTTGCTGGGAATTGAACTCAGGACCTCTGGAAGAGCAATCAGTTCTCTTAACCACTGAGCCGTCTCTCCAGCCCCTGTTTCCTTTTTTTTAAACCATTAGTAAACCGACAAATAAAAGCAGTATGTACTTAAGGCAAGCAGGATGGCACTTTGATACACGTGCCCGTTGAGTTAATTACTACCTTCTCACCTCTACTGTACCCTTTTTGGTTCTGCTCTACAAACACTTCATGCAAAAAGATTCCCTGGTGGTGGGAATCATTCTGAACTATCGGACGCTTTGACTAGATTTGTCCCCCAGTGTCACGTGTGAAGTTGACGAACGACTCCTGTTACAACAAGGAGTCAGTCTCCCTTGAAGATGTCTTTATGAATACTTGGAAAGAATAGCAGTGTTGATAGAATGTACACGCTAGGAAGACACAACCTTCCCTGCTGGTCCTCAGTTATTTCTTTACCTTCCTAACCATTGCCCGTGGGGTGTGTCCATGATTTTCTGGCCTTTCCCCCATAAAGTCTACTAGATATGTTTATCTGCGGTGATAGGCACAGCTCTGCTAAACGTCATAGTTTAAAAGTTGCTTATGGTAATGTCTTAGCACAACAGCCCTGTAGAGCAAATCCTTGTGCCTGGGTCTCTTGTTTCAAATTCAGGGCCTCACTCTGTAGCTCTAGCTGTCCTATAACTCACTATGTAGACCAGCCTCACTCTGTAGCTCTAGCTGTCCTATAACTCACTATGCAGACCAGGCTGGCAGAGATTCACCCAGTTTTTGTTTGTTTGCTTTGGGACAGAGTTTCTCTGGGTAGTCTTGGCTGTCCTGGAACTCTCTCCATAGATCAAACTGGCCTTGAACTCATAGAGATTTGCCTGCCTCTTCCTCCTGAATGCTGGGATTAAAGGTGTGCACCATACCACCACCTGGTTTATTCCTGAATTATTTTTTTTGTTTTTAAAGATTTATTTATTATTATATGTAAGTACACTGTAGCCATCTTCAGACACACCAGACACATCAGGTCTCATTACAGATGGTTGTGAGCCACCATGTGGTTTCTGGGATTTGAACTCAAGACCTTTGGAAGAGTAGTCAGTGCTCTTATCCACTGAGCCACCTCTCTGGCCCTTATTCCTGGATCGTAATGGACACGTGTGAACTGTATTTGTAGCACAATTTCTAAAAAATAAGACATCAGATCAAAACATTATCGTTTAAAAGACATTTCAGAAGTAAGTATGGAATATTATGCCAATTGATGCTCCCCATACGTGTTGAAGGACATGAATTTCTGTTCTTTTACCAATATGGTATATTGCCAGACCTTAAAATAGTTTATAGTAAAAGATTAAAAATGTAATATGTATTTTTTCAAGAGTTTATTGAGCTGTATTTTCTGTCACTCTCTGTGTTACTTCGCAGTATATTCTTTGGTCTTTCTTCCTGGCTCGTTGAAAGCAATTCCTTGGAATTTTCAGAGTGATAAATACTTTGTATATGAGGTGACTGGTATCTGGCAGCTTCTAGGAGGTTTCACGATAGGGGCTGGCTGATTGGAAGGCTAGAAGACTATTAAATTGGGACCCTCAGCTCCACCCTAGCCTCTTGTGGCAGGAGGAGAATTAAAGTTTTGAGCTGAACGCCAATAATTTAATCAATTAGGTCTGCGCGAAGAAGCTGCCACTAAAATCCAGAACAGCACAGGGTCCATAGTATCTGGAGAGGCTCCCAGGGAAGGTGCAGACTTCCGGAAACCTTTCCTCACCCCTTATCCATACAAATCCAATAAAACACTCAAAAGATAAAAATTACATTAAAATTAAAAAATATTTCATTGCTGGGCAGTGATGTCACACGCCTTTAATCCCAGCACTTGGGAGGCAGAGGCAGGTAGATTTCTGAGTTCAAGGCCAGCCTGGACTACAAAGTGAGTTCCAGGACAGCCAGGGCTACACAGAGAAACCCTGTCTCGAAAAATATTGTCTCTATATTGGATCATACTTTTGTGTTTTCTTTCTTTCTTTCTTTGTTTCTTTCTTTGTTTCTTTCTTTCTTCTTTCTTTCTTTCTTTCTTTCTTTCTTCTCTCTCTCTCTCTCTCTCTCTCTCTCTCTCTCTCTCTCTCTCTCTCTCTCTAAAAATTAATTGATTTTGTAACTTTTGAGATAAGGAACCAGAAAGGGAGTTAGGTTTTTTTTTTTTTCTTTCTCCTAATTCAAATGCCTAGCTAGCTGGAATAATATGTACTGATTAGTTGAACCTCGTGTGCTGATCTGATAGGTTGCCTTTCTCCTAAGTAAGTTCTCATATGTATGTGAGTCTACTTCTGGGGTTTCCACTAAATATTAAAGATTTACTTATTTCTGAATTTTAAAAAATGCAAAGTCATTAGTCTGTGGTCCTATTTTTCTTCACACGTTCTTCCTGTTTCCTTCTGCTGTACAAAAGGAAGTAAAGCATTTTGGGTGGTGGATGTGCAGAAGGGCACTTGTGTAATAACTGCGGAGTGGGTCCTGTGTGGCTCTTCATGTATTGCAGGTAAAAAGGACCTAGCAGGTATCATTGTGAACATAAAGACATGGAGATCAGATGTGACGCCGACGTCATCTGCGTGGCTGCAGCCAGTGTGTGGCTCCAGACTGGAAAACACAACTTTCGCATGCTTTATGAACACATGTTTTCTTTAATGTCAAACCCAGTGGGCTAGTTTGAAGAATTTTACTTGCGTTCTTAGAATAGATTTTTGGACACACAATTCTCATGGAGCTTTGAATTTCATCCTGTTTTGGATGACATGTTTACAGGAACTCGAAACCTGACTCCCATTTCCATAGACCAAGCATCTTCAACATGAAGGGTGGGTGACTTGATACACAGAGAACATCCAAGGGTTTGGTGTCGGTACGGCTTATGTCTAAGATGCCCCGGGAGGGGTACTGTCACCTTCACATGGTGGGCTGTTTGTGAGCTCTGAGATGACAGCCGACAGCCAGTGCTGGAATCTGAGAGCTTTGCTTGACCTCACCTGAATGAGATCAGAACCACAGGGAGGGCGGATCTGGGAGGGTGGATCCGCCCTCCCCGTCAGTCCGATTCTGTTACTTTTGTATCACTATCTGCCGGGGCCCTGCAGCTGTAGCTAGAGCAGCTTTTTCTCCCTGAGCAGGTTTACCACTCGGCATTGTCGGGTCATTCCAAATGCTTTCATTCTTTGAATTTTCTTTTCATTGGAGAAATTATTTCAACAGAGGATAATTTATTCCCTTTACCGGGACATCTAAGGAAGGAAAACTCCTTATTTAACTATTACAGCTCTCTGCTATTTGTTGGTCTGCACCAGGCTTGCTGGCAACCAGTGACTCAGTGACCCGCCCCTTCTGAGGGTTGTCCTGAAGTGGCTTCAGTGGGCCATGTATAGATGAGGGCATTTCTGGGAGTCTTTAAGGTTTTAATTTTCAGTAATGGGGATTGAGTCAGGGCTTTGCACTTGACAAGAAGGCAGCCCAGCCCTGTTTATGTGTATGTGTAAATGTATGTCTTTAATTTAATTTACAACATGGATTCCTGGTAAAACCCAGGTTGGCCACCATCTTGGTATCTTTCTGAGTAGGTGGGGTTGCATAAGCATGCCTCCATCCCCAGCCAGAGTTTGTGTTTCAATTTGAAGTAACAAGCTCCTCCCCGAAACGTAATACGCTTTTAAATCAGACAAGTTTTTTGTTGTTGTTGTTACTAATTGTATTTCATGCCCATAGGTAGTGTCAGACCCTCTGGAACTGGACTTACAGACAGTTGTGAGCTGCCGCGTGGGTGCTGGGAGCTGAACCTGGGCCCCCTGGAAGAGCAGCCAGAGCTCTTAAGTGGCTTACATACTATTCAGCCCCTCAAACAAGTTTTAAATAGGCACATTCGTAAAGAATGCAACTTTTTTTTTTTTGTAGATGCTCCTCATCATAGAAGGGAATGCCTCCTAATAAACCTGACATTGTAGGCTGAAAATGCCATTGTCAAAAGTGAGGGAAGCCGCTACCCTCCTAGAAGGGTCCATGCCCATTCGGGGCTATGGGAAATTGTCCTTTTCTCCAGGCTCCGGCTTCCATAAGGAATTCTTTCTTCTCCCCACCCCACCCCTCCCCCACCTTTTTTTTGAGACAGGGTTTCATGTGGACTAGGCTGACCTAGAACTATAGCTGAGATAACCTTGAGTTCCCCACCCCCTCTCTCTGTCTCTCTTATACAAACTAGGTTGTGTGTGTGTGTGTTTACGACTTTTTTTTTTATCTGTTTTATATATGTGAGCACACTGAGGCCATCTTCAGACACACCAGAAGAGGGCATCGGATCCCTTTTCAGATGGTTGTGAGCCGCCATGTGGTTGCTGGGATTTGAACTCAGGACCTCTGGAAGAGCAGTCGGTGCTCTTAACCGCTGAGCCATCTCTTCAGCCCCAACTTTGCACTTTTCATCCTATCTTTACTTCTGACTGCTGTGTAAAAGCCAGTGAGTGGTGATTTAGCCCCTGGGAGCTCTGAGGGTACTGGTTGGTTCGTATCCTTGTTTCTCCTATGGTGCTGCAAACCCCATCAGCTCCTTGGGTCCATTCTCTAGCTCCTCCATTTGCCCCTGTGTAGGGGAGTGCCAGGACAGGGAAGCGGGAGTGGGTTGGTTGGTGAGCAGGGGGTTGGGGGATGGGATAGGAGTTTTTTGGAGGGGAAACAAGGAAAGGGAGTAACATTTGAAATGTAAATAAATAAAATATCTAATTAAAAAAAAAGAACCGATGATTAAAACAAATGTTTGAGTTAAAAAAATAAAAAAAGGCAGTGAGTGCCGCCGTGCCTGGCTTGTGGTGGGAAGGCCTTGGTCAGTATTAGGTACCTTTATCTCTCTCCACCTTATTTTCTGAGTCAGGGTCTTTCACTGACTCAGACGTGGCTTGACTGCTTGTGCTAGTGGACTCCAGGGATCCTCCTGTCTCTGCCTCCCACGTGCTGTTACCACCGTGCAGTTTCTCCCCCCACTGAGCATGCTCAGTAATGATGTCTGGTCCCCCATCAGTCTTGTTAGCAAGGTCAGGTGCTAGCATTTAGTCCATGGGCCTGGCATCCAAGCCTGTGATGGGTGCTGCACTGGAGGGGCTAACGGGGCAGCATAAGGCTGTGGAGGTTCCTCGTTCTGCAATGTGCTGGTCAGGGGCAGGAAAGCACGCGCAAGGGCAGGCTCATTGTCTCCACCACCCACAGCACTTTCCGTGCTGGACACCCTGACATCCCCCCTCAGTGTGATGTGAGCTCAGAAAGTGTAAGTCAGGACGATTGAGTCTAAAATGGGGAACAAACCGGGCTTTGAGGACAGTGCATTCTATCTAAGAGGATCTCAGAGTCTTTGCCATCCTTTGTTTTCCTAGAACACTAAGCAGAGGGGGTGGGAAAGCACCGCTGACACCAGGACAGAACTTTCAGTGCACGGTGGCCAGCTGTGGTGCTGGTTGCCATATCCAGTCCCCAGACCTGTCCTGCTTGTCAGCATTAACAGCAACTCCACACGTCCAGGCTCTCTTGGTCAGTTGCTAAGCCTAGAATTCTAGCTCTCACTCTCCGCATGAAGTGTCAACCCAAATCTCAAGTCCTGCTCCACTGTCCCTTGTCCCAAGGGTGGGTGTGGACAGGACTCCTGGGAGCACAGGGGCAGCTGCCTGCCCTGCCCTGGTTTCTGTTGATCCTGCACCTTCTCCCATTTTTCTGCAGCCCACCTCTCTGTCAGTTTGTCTGCAAGTGTGGGCCCGTCCTTCTCGGAAGGACAGAGGGCCATCAGGTTGTGGTTGTCATTGTTCCTCTGGAGAAAGGCTACTGAGGTTTGAAGCAGCGACTATTTGAAATAAAAGGCAAGAAAAGATGCAAGGCATGCTTTGGAGGGGCTGGGGATGGTAAAGAAGTCGTTATTAACAATTTATATAAATATATAGATAAAAGCAAATTTCTGCATGGGCTCAGGGGGCAGTGGTGGAGTGTTTTGTTCAAGGTCCTGTGTTTGAGCCTACCACCACCACCTCCACCATCACCTCCATTAACCGCAACAAAATTCTGTTTCGGATACTCCTGCCAACAAAGTTAACTTGACTAGCATGCAAATGTTGCTGGCAAGGGTCTAATTCTAACTGAAAAGAAGCATCTAGAATCATGGAGGAGAAGGGATGTATTGTTGGATAGGAGCTGATTGGTGGGTTGCCAGGCTAGTCCCATACTGAGTAGCACACCGGGGTCCTTAAGACAGTCGGAAGAAGCACACTCTTCATGTGCTGGTACGGCGTGGATGTCCCTGCTTTGTCTTCCTGCCAGCCAGTGAAGGGAAATGTGCTCTTTCACAGAGGAAACTGACTTTAGCTGGAAAGGAAGCACAGGATGGTGTCTGCAGTCCGGAACAATGGTGAAGCGAAGGCTTCCTGGCCGGGCCCCACATCCACACAGAGAGCTGCTTACAGAGTGTGCCTGAAGTGTGGGGAGGAGGGCACTCCTTCCGGTCATCCCAGCTTCCCCAGAGCCACCAAGCTGGTGAGGTACCGCATCACATTTCCCAGGCTGTCAGGTCCCTGCGACAAACGTGAACATATTTTCCTTTTATTTCCTTGTAATATTCATTTGAGAGGGAGGCCCATCTTGCCTTTCTGCCCAGAAGGGCAGATGATCAGAGGTCCTGACATGTGCCCTGGGAATAGCCCCCAGGATCTGAGATGAAGGAGGGTGCATTGGTGTGGGGCAGCTGGTGACCACAGCGGGTGGGTCAGGCATTATATCTTGGGCAGACTCCTCTTGACAACCCGATGGTGTGGTACAATTTTGGCTATGAGCATGGTTCATTTAGACAGTCCGGTGTTCTAATCCCTTGAAAATCTTGTGAGAATCTCTCTCTTGCTTCTGATGTTCTGGGGATTGAGCCCAGAGCCTTCCATATGCCAGGCAAATTCTCCACATCCAGCCATACTCCAGCCCTGGCGACACCCAGCCTCGTTAGCTTCCTGTGTCTTAGTTCTGTCTCCTGTGAGGAAACTCCCTGACAAGAGCAACTTAATAGAGAAAGGATTTGCTCGACTTGCTGGAGAGAGTGGAGTCACCCTGGTCACGTGACCTCCACAGACTAGGGAAGAGAGATTAATGCACGCCTGCTCCTGCTCAACTAACTTCACGTTCTCTCAATTTTATCTCAGTCAAGGAGCTTGTCCCCCTCAACTGGTGGGTCTCCCCAAACCCTCAAGGACTCAGTCAAGATCACCCCTCACGGACTTGCCTGCGAGGCTCACGTACCGGGGATTCCCAATGTCAGATTCACAGTGAGTGCTCTCAAACTCACTGTGTGTGTACATTCTTTCTTTGCAGAAGGCTCTTCCAGGGGGGTCCTCTGGCACTGTGAGTGTCCCCTGTCCAGCTCTTCCATGTCACTGTGTGGTCTTGGCTCCCCTGCCAGTCTACCTATAGGCCCAGGCGGTGGGGGCTAGTGCTTCTCCTTCTTCTCCTTCCTTCTTCTCCTTCTTCTCCTTCTTCTCCTTTTCTCCTTCTTCTCTTCTTCTTCTTCTTTTTTAAATTTTTTAAAAATTTTTTAATTTTTTTGGATTTGGAATTTTCAAGGCAGGGTTTCTCTGTGTAGCCCTGGCTGACCTGGAGCTTACTCTGTAGACCAGGCTGGCCTCGAACTCAGAAATCCGCCTGCCTCTGCCTCCCAGAGTGCTGGGATTATAGGCGTGCGCCACCACCGCCCAGCTTCCTTCTTTTTTAAAGATCAACTTATTATTATATCTAAGTACACTATAGCTGTCTTCAGAGGGCATCAGATCTCATTACAGATGTTTGTGAGCCACTATGTGGTTGCTGGGATTTGAACTCAGGACCTTCGGAAGAGCAGTCAGTGAGTGCTCTTAACCACTAAGCCATCTCTCCAGCCCCAAGGCTACTGCTTCTTATCTCTAAAGGCGGCCTTGCAGTGCTGGTGAGCTCCTCCTTGAGCAGGTCTCTGGCTGACCAGAAGGCTTGTGCCTGAATATGCTCCACGCACCATTAGTTTCTCTTTAAAAGGGCAACATTTCCCCATGTTTTACCATCTCGCTATAAGGGTACAGAGCATTCTTTGCCAATGTGAACATGTCTTCTTTTGATTGTAGCGCCTAGTTCCCAGGCCTAGAACTGCATCTCCAGAGCTGCCCACTGATGCCCGTGCCTTTCTCCCTGCTGAAGCCATTCAGAACTGGCCCAGGTCTCCCTCTGAGTGACACTCTTGCCACATGGTGCCGCAGCCCGGAATCCTCTTTGGTGACCATGAAGAATCTTACTCTGCTGAGTCCCTCCTATTTTCCCTTATCATTGGTAGAAGGAACCTTTTCCAATGAGTAGATTTGTTATTGTTGTAAAATCCTGGGATGACTCAGTACACCTCAATCGTGGCATTGTCTTGTCAGGTTTCTACTGCTGTGATAAAGACCTTGGTGATGAAAGAGTTTATTTGGCTTACATCTCCCGGGATGCACTCGGTTGAAGATAGCTAAGGCGGGAAGCCAAAGCAGGAACTTAAGGCAGGAGCCGATGTAGAGGCTGTGAAGGGTGCTACTTACTGGTTTCCCGCTCAGCCTGCTTTCTTGTACAACCCAGGACCACCTGGCTGGGGTAGTACTGCTCATAGTGGGTGGGCCTTCCCACACCAATCATTAATCAAGACGATGTCCCACAGCCTTGCCGGTATAAGGGAAGCGTTGTTCTCAACTGACCTTCGCTCCTTCCAGGTAGTCCTTGCTTGTGTTGACAAAATCCTATCCAACGCAGACATCTTGGGGATTGGGGTAAACAACATTTCTTGGTTGTGTTAATATAGCCAAGCATTCTAACTCAGTGACTGCTTGCTTATAACGAGACTGACCAAAGGCAAATGGAATCTTAGCCGAGCTGCAAAACCTTCAGACTACAGGTAGCACTGGCGGTTTGCTGAAATACGCTAGTCTCTTAACGGTAAATGTACAACCTCTGTCTAACACTTGAAAATGTCTTAGTGCCAGCTGGGGAAAAGAAACAGGGCTCATTATTTTCATTTCAAAATATGTATTGTCTCTAGTTCTTTCTTTAAGATAGCTACCTGAATTTATTACATATTTACCCGTAAATGGTTTAGGTCCTGATTTTATGGCTGTATAAACTGATTTACACATCTGGCAGAGAATGGGTTAATTGGTTTTGAATTGTATACCAAGGTGACTTTCTCAGCTCTGTGACTATGCCGAGGTGAAGTGTCAGGCTACTGTGACAAGGTCGAGCACATAAAAATTCAAATCAAATGTCCTAGCAAGCACGGTTTAGTATGTCAGTCAGTCCATTTCTGTAGCAATCCCTTTTGTCAGCAGCGGGGGTGGGGTGGTGGGGGGGTGGTGGTGGGGGTGGTGGTGGGGTGGGGTACGGGGGTGATTCTCTCTTTTTCAGTTTAATGCTAGTGCCAGTCACACCTCCGAGGTAGGTGATATACACACGCATATAATATATAATGCAGTACACGTGATATATGATAATCAGCAATAGAAAGAAATCCCTTTATGTAGGTTGTAGTAGAGGCTGAGTCAGGCAGTGGGGCTCTGTAATTCAAAGTACAATATCTTTGTGAGATATATTTGTTTTTCCATTGAGTGCTTGGTTCGGGGTGGGTAAATAATGCTAATATTTGTATGTTACTACTAATGAGCAAATTACTGTCGTCTCCACTATAGCTCTTCTGCAGACATGTTGCTCCAAGGGGAAACCACATGTATTTATTATTCTGGTCATGGTCTAGCACCAGGTGTTACAGGCAATCATTCATGGATTGGTAATAGGTTGTCACAAAGGCAGAAAATTGCAGGCGAAAACAAATTGTCCTGTGCTGATTATACAATCTCAAGCAATTATGGCAGGCGATGTTCAGAGGGGCAGAAACACTCTGCGATGGAAAGAGCGAGGCAGAGGTCTCCAAGTGGCTCAGAGCGTTCTAACAGACACCCCGCCACCCCCTGCTTCTTTTAATAAGAAGCTCTTGTTACTGAATGGTTATGAAAAGAGTTTTGTCTAGTGGACAGGACAGGATTACCAAGGGAGGGCGCCTGGCAGGCACCCATCCTGCTGATATCCAAATGATGGTCAGTGCTGTGATGCTGTGACAGTGTGACGACCTACAGGCCTTTCGTGCTGAAAGGGGATGCAGCTGAGGGGCAAGGGGGAAGGTGGGAGCCAGGATGACGTCCCTGTCTGTCATGCTAGGAGATGACAGTCTCCTGGGTAGCTAAGTGTGGATGGATGATATGCTATTGGGAAATGTATATTCGGTCTTTATCTTTGTGACCTGACACACGTGGACTTTAGGGCTTTTGGAAGTCTTGGGATCTCTAGAATCTCTAGAATGTTCTACGCCGTGACTGGCTAGTTGCTAGTTGTCTTTTACAGCAAAGACCAAGGCATGATGAGATTTTTTTTTCAGTCTCACCACTTCTTTGAGAGGCCTGAAGGTTGATTTGGTCATCAGTGGTTAATGGTTTAATCAGGCATGCCTGTACACAGTGAAGTCCCCACCAAAGTTCAAAAGAACAGGATTGGAGCGTGTGAAAACAGATGAACTTGTAGAGATTCCTGACGGATAGGGCACTCAGAGAGGGCGTGGCAGCTCTGAGCTCCAACTCCCATCCCTCACCTTCTATGTCTTTTCATCTTTGTCTTTGTAATGTCTATTATAATAAACATTCTTAAGGTTTGCTGACAAGCAAATCAAATTTGAGGAGAGGGTCATGGGAACCACACAGATTGTAGCCAGTTGGTTGGAAGTCCATCAGAAGCAGGGGTGGGGGGGGCCACTCCTCTAGGCTGAGCCCTCAGCCTGAATCTGTGAAGCTGTGATGTGGTCTCTAGATAGATGGCATCAGAAACAAGCTAGTCACTACTTGATGTCTTGAGGAATTATTGGAAACCAACCTGTTACAGGATATTTGATCTCACTGTGAACCTCAAGATTGAGTTATTTATTGAAGAAAACAAACAAACAAACAAACCTATTTCTAGTTAGTTATACTGTGGCCCAGCCCTTAGTGTACATCTTTAACCCTAAACAGTGAAGGCAAAGTTAGTCTGTAGAAGGAAGAACCCACATTTGAAAGTGATGTCTAATTGAGTGACAGGCGAAGGGATGAATCAGAGGAAGAGTGCCACGGCAGAAGATTTGATGGAATAGGATACGCCCAACCCTCAAAAGAAGAGAGAGGAAAGAGAAGCTGGGTGAGAGGCAGTGGATGGGGAGAGGAGGCAGTTTGACTGGGAGAGATTTACACCGCTAGGTTGAAGAGAGAACAAGCTAGACACTGATGAAATCAGAATGAGCCAGAGAACGAGGAGCCAGATTAGCATAGATTGCTCTAAAGATTAAAGATTGGTTTGAGACCAAGAAGAGCAATTCAGTCGGAGGCTGAGAGAAGCCCATTTGAATCAGGCAGCCTGGTGAGGTATTCGAGCCAGAATGGTTGAGTTGAAGCAGCCAGCAGAGTTCAGAAAGAACTAGAAAGGTGAGCATATACAGCAGGAACTCTCAGAGGCTGAAAACATTCCAGGCCTAGATAAGATTTTATGGAGGTAGAAGCTTCTGGGACTAGGCTTAGGTTAGCAGATGGAGGCAGTAAACATTGGTGATGACAGTTACTTCAGGAGAATAAACTTACTATATAACACAAGCTATAGAGTGCTTGGTGTCTGAGGAGAAAATTAAAAAGAGTCACACTCACACAAAAAAAGGAGCCACAAAAATGGTCTATGTTGTGACATTGTTATATAGTAGGAAAGTTAAAAAAGAAAAGTTTATAATCTGTTGAGGTAGTGGTTTTTTAAATAAGGACATTGGGAAGAATATTAATTCCTTCTATTTTAAATATTTATTTATTTTATTTATACAAATACACTTTGGCTGTTCTCAGACACACCAGAAGAAGGCATTGGATCTCATTACAGATGATTGTGAGCCACCATGTGGTTGCTCGGAATTGAATTCAGGACCTCTGGAAGAGCAGTCAGTGCGTTTAACCACTGAGCCATTTCTCCAGCCCAAGAATATTAATTCTTAAAAAAATAGATTATAATGCCTAGTACAATGAATGGACATGCTATGTAAATACATCTTATAAACATGGGTTTCACTGCTATAATAATTTATGAGAGTCAGGCTTGGTAACTTAGCACTTAAGAAGCTAAAGCAGGAGAAGTGAGTTTGAGGCCAGTTTGGGCCACTGTCTTAGTCAGGGTTTCTATTCCTGCACAAACATCACGACCAAGAAGCAAGTTGGGGAGGAAAGGGTTTATTCAGCTTACACTTCCACATTGCAGTTCATCACTAAAGGAAGTCAGGACTGGAACTCAAGCAGGTCAGGAAGCAGGAGCTGATGCAGAGGCCATGAAGGGATGTTTCTGACTGGCTTGCTTCCCCTGGCTTGCTCAGCCTGCTCTCTTATAGAACCCAAAAGCACCAGCCCAGGGATGGCACCACCCACAAGGGGTCCTCTCCCCTTGATCACTAATTAAGAAAATGCCCACAGCTGGATCTCATGGAGGCACTTCCCCAACTGAAGCTCCTTTCTCTGTGATAACTCCAGCCTGTGTCAAGTTGACACACAAAACCAGCCAGTACACCTACAGAGCAAGACTGTCCTAAAGCAAGAACAACCCCACAGAATCCAAAAACACAAAATTTGCGAGAACCGAAACACAGGGCCTGGGGTCAACTTGTCCTCCATTAAGGAATAGCGTGCCTAACAAACACAGAGGTCAGATACTCTCAGAGAAAAACACAGGCTGCAAGTTTCTTAGATACCCCCCATCCTGCCCCTCATTTCTTTTTCTTTGATATGAGGCCTTGCAATGTTACCCAGGCTGGCCTCAAAACTCCTGGGCTCATAGGACACTTGTGGCTCAGACTCTCAGGTCACAGGGACTGGAGGCTCACCAGTCTGGGAACGGTCTGTTGAAGAAACCACTGGAAGACAGTTCTTAAATACAGGGCCCCAAACAGGATAAGAACTATCCTTCTCCTCTATCATCCAGGTAGCTGTCTCAGAGCTAGCAGTGGTTGTGAGGTCATTGTATTACCCATGTTCCCTCTCGTGTGTTAGCTCTTACTCACATAGGCAGCTGGCCCTGAGAGGGAGCTGGGGGGGTGGGGGGGGGGATGTAGCTGTCGCTTGGGTGACCAAGCACTTTTTAAAAAGCAAACACAAAAAAAAACCTCAAGACTCTTTCCCAGACTGGAGAGAAGGCTCAGTGGTTAAGAGCACCAACTGCTCTTCCAGAGGTCCTGAGTTCAATTCCCAGCAACCACACGGTGGCTCACAACCATCTGTAATGGGATCCGATGCCCTCCCTCTTCTGGTGTATCTGAAGAGAGCAATGGTGTACTCACATAAAATAAATAATTTTTTAAAAGAATATTTCCCTAATAGATGATGTGGTGTGGGATTGCAGGCTCCGGTGCTTCATGTTCTATCCAGAAAGGATCTTGTTAGGCCATCTCTGGGACACAGTTTTAGAACAGACTGTCCCTGCAGACTCTGAACTCTAAGGGAAGCAACATAGTCTTGTGAAAAGCCTTGCGACTCTGCTTAGATTGCCTGTCCCCACACGTCCATCCTCAATCTGCCTAAGTGCTGCTCCTGCAGCCCTGGAGAACTCTGACAAAGGACCTCAGAGCTGTCTGTGTCAGCTGGGCCGCTCAGAGCACCGAGAACATGGAAGATAATGTTCCTCATGTGGTAACTTCTCAGCACACCCTAGCCTGTCCCTCGTCCTCCAACCAGAGAGAGAGAGAGATTGAGAGATAGAGATGTCGTTTCCCTAACACTTCTGGGAAAGCAAAGTTAGTTTGCTTAGAAACCTGACTTGATTTGCATATGGCCCCAGGATGATGCCACTTTCCAGTAAAGATTGCTTCTTGAAATGCAAAGTCAAAACTTGCATTTATGGGCTACCTCGTCCTTAGCAGCGACTCACACTGTCATCCCGTTATCCTACTGGGCTTATCCTACTGGTGTTAAGTTGAAGGGGTGGACAGCTAAGCAGATTTCCTTGGGAAGACATGTTGATAGCAGGGATCTTCAGCGGTAGCAGCGGCCTCCAGCGGGCACAGCGTGCATACGGTATTCAGACTGGCAGCATGTGCCCCTGAGTTCGTAATCCCAGTTCCTGCTGTGTGGGATGTTGATCCTGGTCAGGCCACTTACAGGTGCTACACTAAGGCAGGTACCAGTCATGTGTGTCCCTCGCCCCCACCCAGTCATTCTTAGTAAGTGTAAGAGGATTGACTCTGGGCATTCCTCGGATAAACCGCAAAACACGGTGCCAGAATTGGGCACCCGAGATAAAAGTGCCTGGGTAGACTTCAAGGACAGAAGGCCTGGAGTCGGACTCGATACGGCTTTTCTCCCAGCTGTGTTGGGCTGTCCCGTCCATGTGAGAACGGCCCTGGTGGCGGAGGATACCCATTCCATGGGAAGTCACACTTGTCCTGAGCCGGTAGCACGCCCTCCCTGGACGGTACTAACAAATGCTGCACACACAGACGCTGTGTACTGCTGGCTTTTTGAGCCTTGAAAGGCTGCCGTCAATCCCGGTTGCCCTGCCCTCTCCAGCAGTCTCCTCGTGGACCACAGGGCCGGCTTGCTGTGGCTGATGGGGGCTTTCACTTTTCCAGCAGGCACTTTAATCTTTCATAGGTAGAACGTATCCCACAGTCATTGGCCACAGGTGTCCCGTATAACAAGGTACGTGGAGACCTTAGGACAGGTGAGGAACTAAGTTAGCGCATTCCCAAAGTAACTGCCAGCTGTGGGTGGGGACCTCGGGTCTGCTCAGGGTCTGCTCCTTATGCGTTGTTCAGCCCCATTCTTAGCCTGCACTGCCTGTTAGAAGACCTCTTTAACCTTTTAGAGTTAACCTCACTACAGTCCAGGCCAGACGTCACTGTGGGTTTGAGTCAGGATTGGTTTTGTCTTTTTTTTTAAAGGGGCTTGGATAGGGCTGGCTAAGCATCCTCTGGGAGCAGCATGGCTGTCTTTGAGGGCTTCTGAGACCCTGGTGCAGACTGTGGTGATGCTCCCCAGCGGCAGAGCTGCTGTGGGCTTCTAGCCATTGCCAGCCTTCCTTCCGTTCCGGACTCACCACCAGGAGGAAGAACCATAGCAGATCCTGATAGAGACACGAAGGAAGCTTCCAGGGCTCTTAAGGACACGCTCTGTACTTTTTCCATTGTTTTTTTTTTTCTTTCTGCCTTCTAATATATTTTTATTTCTAAATAATCCTCATTTAAGAAGCAATCCGATACTGGTGTGGTGGCTCATGTTTTTAAGGCAAAATTACTGCGGCAGAGGAGGCTAAAGGCAGAAGAATCCCAGGTTCAAGGAGTAACTGGGCTGTGGTGAAATCAAGGCCAAGCCTACGCTAAGGTGAAATCAAGACCAGCCAGGGCTAAGGGGAGACCAAGGGCAAACCTGGACTAAGGTGAGCTCAAGGCCAGCCTGGGCTACTTAATTAGCTACTTGTTCTAAAACAAACAAAAAAGAGCCCGAATACAGCTCTGCTGGCGGAGCACTGGTCCAGCAACCGCGAGACCTGGTCTAGTGTTCGATTCACTGCCCCACAAAATGAAAACCAAGTAAGACAACCCGGCGGGGAATGGAATCCCCCCCCTCCGGAATAAGGTGTCCAGCATTCAGCCCCTAGGCCTACCTTTTCCTTAGACTCATGTATTGTCTGAGAATTTTGTGATTTATTTTTTTCCTTTCTACTCCTGCATCTGGTAACTTCTGTCTGGACGCTGCCAGCTATTGAAGGAACAGGAACTAGATACACGCAAATAACTTTAATTGACTCGGGTACCAAAAGTAACTTTTGTTGCAGAAAGTAAACAGATGTGGATTTGAGTCAAACAACTGGAGGTTTAAGGCCTGGGGAACACACAGCTGAGCGCTTCCCCCTGGTACCACAGGACCACGCTCCGAGCTTTCTGAGGGTTATCCCTGGAGTTTTCAGGCTAGTTCCTAAGAAAGCTCTGGCGTAACTTTATCAATCACACGTCCCTGCCGGCGTAGATGTGGAGAGATAGTGAGCCGCCATTATCCGGAAGTACTGCCTGCTGCTCCCAGCTGCGCCAGCCGGTCTGCTCCGGTGCAAAACCAGTTCTGTTACTCATCCCTGACTGACACACTCTGAGTCAAAGGAACTGAGGCTTCACAGCTGGCTTGCAGGCCAGGTCTGCTTCTTTCTTTCCTGTGGTCTTAGGCACGGCCCACCGTTCTGTAGTTGACTGGTGAAATAAAATTGTCTGTGCCACTTCCTTTTCTTGTACTCACTTTTAGTTTTTCTCCCTTTATTTTTTCATGACATATGGATAGGGAATTTAATTTTTGTCCCTCCCCCCTTTACATTTGTGCTTGTATGGGCTGTGTCCATTCATGGTGTATGTGTGGAGGTCGGAAGGGGTCTTCTCTCCTTCTGCTATGTGGGTCCCAGGGATCCAACTCAGGTTTTCGGCCTTGGCCATAAGCATCTTTACAAGCTGAGTCATCTCGTCAGCCCTTGATAGGAAATTTAAAACAAACAAAAAAGGTCATTTCCTATCTCCAGTGGGGACGTGTGCTGTGCATTTGTACACTCTCCAAAATGTTGGGCGCCACTCTTGTCTCTGATGAGCTTCAGGCCTATGAGAGCTGCCAGCAATGCAAAGTCGTTGTTATTTTTATTTAATAAAATGTCTGTTGGTGGGGCTGGAGAGATGGTTCAGCGGGTAAGGGCACTGACTGCTTTTCCAAAGGTCCTGAGTTCAAATCCCAGCAACCACATGGTAGCTCACAACAATCTGTAATGAGATCTGATGCCCTCTTCTGGAGTGTCTGAAGACAGCACAGTGCACTTACATATAATAAGTAAATTAATCTTTAAAAACAAAAGGTTGGCAACAGGAAAAGCAAACTTCTCTAGAAAAAGCCAATTTGTGTTTGCAAATTTATTTTATATATGTTTGTTTGTTTGTTTATTGAGACAGGGTTTCTCTGTGTAGCCCTGACTGTCCTGGGACTTAAATTGTAGACCAAGCTGACCTGGAACTCAGAAATGGCCTTCCTCTACCTCCTGAGTGCTGGGATTAAAGGCGTGTGCCACCCCAATTCTATATCCATTTATTTGACTTTAAAAATTATGCTTTGACCGCCTATTTTAACTGATTGTGACATCATTCACAATGAGGCCAATAAAATAAAATCTTAACACATTTTGTATCTGTGATATAGCTGCTTCATGAAATGAGTTGAGTCACCTTTCATAAACATTCTTTTTTTGTGTATATATACATATATATGACAAAATGTTGGTTTCAGCCAGGCTAGGTAGCACCTGCTTTTAATCCCAGCACTTGGGAGGCGGAAGCAGATGGATCTCTGGATTTGAAGCCAGCCTGGTCTACAAAGGGAGTTCCGGGACAGCCAGGGCTATACAGAGAAACCCTGTCTTGAAATAATAAACAAACACACAAACAAAGTCCTACAGGTGTTTAGTAGACATTTCTCTAAAGACGTAAAAGGGGCAAACAAGTGCATAAAAAGATGGTAAACCAGGGCAGTGCTGATGAAAACCACCGTGGCACTCCACTTCTGTCCGGGAAGATGGCTGTGATTTGGGATGAAAAGAGAAAGGTAATAACTGTTCTGAGGAAATCGCAGGACTGAAATGCTCGTAGCCGGTAGATGTGTAAGACAGTGCGTTCAGCCTCTGTGGAAAGCAGAACTTTCATGGTTCCTCAAGTTAATCAGAATTACAGGACTGAGGAATCCTGCTGCTGGACTTATGCTGCAAATACCCAAAGAAGGTACTACCTAGAGAAATACTGGTACATGGATGTTCATAGCAGCCCCGTTCGAAAAGACAGAAGGCAGATACAGTCTGGGAGTCCACTAACACTGAATGAATACACAAATGGTGGTCATTCATATCCAGGGACAGATTCATGATGGAAGAAGCGGGCTGGTTCTGGGGCAGCTCTGTGGCACGATGCTTGTTTAGTGTGCCCAGGTACCTCAGCGCCAAGGAAAGATATCGATCATGTAGTCTGATGAGGGTGAACCCTAAAACCCTGTGGTTAAACAAAGAAAGCCAGACAGAAAGGGTGATGTTTCGTATGGTACTAGATGCACAGAGATATGCAGATGTGATTGCTAGGGGCTGTGGGGCGCAAAGAATGCAGAGTCTGTGGCTTAATGGAAACATTGCACAAAGCTATGTTTGGGAACTATGTAAGTGGACAACAAAGTGAATGTACAAGACGCTACCAAGTCTGCCACTTTAAAATGGATTGCAACTCAATAAAAGTGTTTGTAACAGTTAATATGGACTAGATATATGTATTATATATATATATGTATATTGTATATGTATAATATGTATATATGTATTGTATACGTATAATATGGAACACACACACACACATATCTTCTAGAAGAAAGAGCATTGCAGGAAATAATAAAAAAAGAACAAACTGGCCCGTTCCCACACTAGTGCCAGCAGCCAGAGGGCCACAGGGCTCTTGGTCCACCAACTCTCTGGCCCTGCAGGGCCAAGGGCTCCCACCAGGCCATCTCACTTAGTGGTCCCTCTGTCCGTCATCTCTCCAGCGCACACCCCCTCTCGGTTCCCCTCGTTACCATGTAACGCCCCACACACCCCAGGGTCAGCCATCACATCACCCAATTATCCGGTAGAATTAAAACTCTTAAAGCTTAATTAACCAATCAGATTTCTATATCAATAATACCACAATTTACAGGATGCCAATACAATACTTTCAGAGCCAACTGATAATGATAAAAGCTTTATCCCAATTAATCTAACCTTATGATACCATAACTACTTGTGGCTGGTAAATGCCACAAGAGTTCACTTCTGTAGCCATCTTGCTCCTCGTCCTCCTCTCAGATGCTCTCTGTCTCTGCAACTTTAGCTCTGCCTCCCTTTTCC
The DNA here is from genome assembly GCF_947179515.1 of Apodemus sylvaticus. Lineage (NCBI taxonomy): Eukaryota > Metazoa > Chordata > Mammalia > Rodentia > Muridae > Apodemus > Apodemus sylvaticus. The sequence continues at coordinate 8,106,243 of NC_067480.1, forward strand.
CTGTCCAATCACAGACCTCCTTTGCACTAATGTAATTGGACAGGGAAAATCCTGTGACATAAGAGCAGTTAGACACCAGTATTAAATAGTTTTTTAAAAAATATTTGAAATGGTTTAACACCCAGTACATGTAAAGCCTCAAATCACAGACATTCCCACAAGCAGCACTTGGAGTTTCTCTAATAGCTCAGCCTCAGCTTTGGCAGGTAAACGGTTACATACCTCACAAAAGTGAGAAATTGTAATTCAGTTAAAATGTGGTTAAACGTACTTGCCACACAAACATGACAATCTTAGCTGGCTCTCTAGAACCCATATAAAGCTTTGGAAGGAGAGAACCAACTCCACAAAGTTGTCTTTCAGCCGCAACAGGTGCACAGGGGCCCGCCTACAGGTGCACAGGGGGCCTGCCTACAGGTGCACAGAGGGCCTGTCTACAGGTGCACAGGGGGCCTGTCTACAGGTGCACAGGGGGCATGTCTACAGGTGCACAGGGGGCCTGCCTACAGGTGCACAGGGGGCCTGCCTACAGGTGCACAGGGGCCTGTCTACAGGTGCACAGGGGGCCTGTCTACAGGTGCACAGGGGGCCTGTCTACAGGTGCACAGGGGCCTGCCTACAGGTGCACAGAGGCCTGCCTACAGGTGCACAGGGGCCTGCCTGCAGGTGCACAGGGGCCTGCCTACAGGTGCACAGGGGCCTGTCCACAGGTGCACAGGGACCTGTCTACAGGTATACAGGGGCCTGTCTACAGGTGCACAGGGGGCCTGCCTACAGGTGCACAGGGACCTGTCTACAGGTATACAGGGGCCTGTCTACAAGTGCACAGGGGCCTGCCTACAGGTGCACAGGGGCCTGTCCACAGGTGCACAGGGGGCCTGCCTACAGGTGCACAGGGGCCTGTCTACAGGTGCACAGGGGGCATGTCTACAGGTACACAGGGGGCCTGTCTACAGGTGCACAGGGGGCCTGCCTACAGGTGCACAGGGGCCTGTCTACAAGTGCACAGGGGCCTGCCTACAGGTGCACAGGGGCCTGTCCACAGGTGCACAGGGGGCATGTCTACAGGTACACAGGGGGCATGTCTACAGGTACACAGGGGGCCTGTCTACAGGTGCACAGGGGGCCTGCCTACAGGTGCACAGGGACCTGTCTACAGGTATACAGGGGCCTGTCTACAAGTGCATAGGGGCCTGCCTACAGGTGCACAGGGGCCTGTCCACAGGTGCACAGGGCCATATGTACAGTGATATGTGTGCACCTGCATACAAACATTGTATAAATAGTAACAGCAATAAAAACAAAATTTAAATTCTAACTGATACAAATCAGAAGTTAGATGTACATCAGTAGATAACACAATAATGTGCGATATACTTGTACGTTACATAATGTTTAAATTGAGTTAAATATAATCATCTCCACGGATATTTGTCAATCCTTTGTGGCAAAGGCTTTCAAAATACTTTCCTCTAGTTTTTGAAATGTACAGTATGTGTTATCTAGAGCTGTGAACACACACCCTGGGGCTTACAGCTTCTAAATATGACTCAGTACCCGGTGACATGTGGGTTTTTTTTTTAAAGAAGTGATGGTCATGTTAAATTGCAGTAATTTGCAGACTGTGGAACAAGAACCAGTCAGTGTCAGGAAGTAAGTGACTATGACTAGAACTGAGAGACGGCCACAGCATTTGTGTGGATTCCTTCATCTAGACACCGCGTCTGTTAACATTTCAAAACAAAAAACCACAAAGAATGCCCTGAGCAGGATCACAGGGTTCTAACAGGAAAAGACTCCACAGAGGAGAAAAAGTGCAGACAACTTTGGCAGGTGGTCTCCAGGGTTCTTGTTTTTTTGTTTTTGTTTGTTTTTTATTTTTATTTTTTTGAGACAGGATTTCTCTGTGTAGCCCTGGCTGTCCTGGAAATCACTCTGTAGACCAGGCTGGCCTTGAACTCAGCAATCCGCCTGCCTCTGCCTCCCAAGTGCTGGGATTACAGGCTTGTGCCGCCACTGCCTGGCTTGGTCTGTGGGGTTCTTTAAAGGATAAATTCAGTGTGTGTGTACTTGTTATCACATACAGTGTCGTGTTTAAAGAGCCCTGTCTATCTCATTGCTTTGGCAGATTTTCCCTTCACAAAGCCCGAGCTCTTGCCCCACCCACCAGTGAGCACCTGGAGATTGACTTTGTTTTTCTAAATGGCTGAGGCTACCCCATCACAACTAGAATGCTTGGACCTTTGCTTCCTGCCGGCATATTCTGTTTAACCTTCCCACAGTCATGGAGACCAGGATTGCTCTGTTTCTAGAGAACTGAACACCGAAGTGCAGAGAAGAGGTTTTAAATCTTGGGAGTCTGCTCCCAAACCCACAGACTCCAAACCCACAGAATCCTGCACTTTTGAATGGTGTGTGGTGTGTGTGTGTGTGTGTGTGTGTGTGTGTTGGGGCTGACTTTTTAAAATTTATTCTTTGTTTGCTATACCAATTTTTATCAAACTCTTTCCTGACAGTGTGTCTCCGGGACAAGCTGCGTCTCTGCCTTATAGCAGCTTTCTTCGTCCCAGGTAACAAAATCATCCCCAAGAGCAGCTACAGATCTGGATCTGTCAAGCTGAAATAGAGTGGCTAAAATTTCTCTATTTCTTACTGTACCATTATTAGTTGACCACTCTGTGCTTGTTTCTGTGGGACGCTATGGAGACTGAGGCAAGGAAGCCCATCCCATCCTCCGGCTCATGTCTCTGTCTCTGTCTCTCTCTGTCTCTCTCCCACCCACCCCCCTCTTTCTGTGTGTGTGTGTGTGTGTGTGTGTGTCTGCCTCTGTGTCTTTGTGTCTCTCTGTATTAGGCGATTGCAGGTGTGGTCCAAGCTCAGCTTCTGCCTTCTTTTCACACTGTGTTACTGTCTCTCTGGAAGTTGAGCTCTCTAGTATAGAATTACTTAGAGCCCACTAACAAGCAAGCCTCACCGAAGCAGGTCAGAGGGAGAGACCTGCTGGCTGTGGGCACGCTGGTTTTGTGAAGGACAGAGACAGAGAACAGCCGCATACGCACAGATGTGCCAGCTGCTGGTGGGGAGGGGACATACACTCCCTGTTTGGGATCTAGCATGGAGAAGAAATGCAATTTAAAACCCCGAGCTCCACACTTTCTTCCTGTGCTCAGCAGAACGGCGGGGTGCACCCTGGCTGACCCTGGCCCTCACGGCCACATGGTTTCCTACTTAGATGTACTTAGTGGGAAGGCATGCTCATTGAGAAAGACCCTGAGTGCCTGGCATCTGCTGGGACTTTGGGGAACTCCTCCTAAGCTACTGGTCCATGTTTTGGAGACTGTCATTTGCATCTGTAGAGGACACTGGGCACGGATTCCTCAGCGTGTGTTTGTGGATGACAGACACTTGGAAAAGTGCTTTCTGTGCTAATTTGGGTGACAAGCCTGATTCATGGGGAAGGACACCAACGTTCCAAATCTGCTGTTCAGGTGGAGCGGTCAGAGTATGAGAGAAGCATGTGTTGAGCTCAGGGAAGGTCTGTGGGAGCTTTCTTGGGCCCTGACGTTGTCCAAACCACTAAATGAAGAAACAGACTTCCTTTGGTACATCTGAGCAAATCATTATCGGCAAGCTTCTGGCTAGGTTGCTTCACAGTCAGCAATCTTCCGGACTGTTTGGGAGAGAACGGGGGTGGGGGGTAGGGGGTAGGGGGGGTGGGGGTAGGGGGTGAAGTGAAGAGACAGCCTCTGCATTAAAACTAGAGTGTAGCTGTTACCCCTGGATCAGGTCACTGCCTGTCTTAGGCCATCTCATTTTCATTTTTCTTTTTTTTTTTAAAGATTTATTTATTTATTATATGTCAGTACACTGTAGCTGTCTTCAGACACCAGAAGAGGGCGTCAGATCTCATTACGGATGGTTGTGAGCCACCATGTGGGTGCTGGAGTCTGAACTCAGGACCTCTGGAAGAGCAGCCGGTGTTCTTACCCGCTGAGCCATCTCTCTAGCCCTCACTTTCATAATACAGTCATATTTCTATAAAACTGGAATGTGGATGGGGCCATTTTCTGACACATGAGTGGGGTAGTTTAAATTCTGCAGATTAGATTACATCTGTCTAAACCATGGCCTTGACTCCCAGTGCAAGACGAATAGACCCCCCGCATACACTGTGGCCACGGGATTGCTTCTGATGCTTTCAAGGTAGAAGCGGATGACCGGAGCCAGCCAGGCTGTGACACCAGACCGTAGCGACCTTCACCAGGCTCCACCTGTCAACCTCTCTCTACTAGGAAAGTAATATTTAGGGCATAGATTACATTAACAATCAGATGAGGGATCATCTTGCCAGAAATTAAACATAAAAAAAAAAATCACCTGCCTGTAGAGGCTTTCATGTGAAACTGTTCACATGGTGGATATTAGATACTCTAAAGTTCGTTTCTAACCTTCATCCCACGGATGTCATGGCCAACGACTAAAGAGACGAGACGCATGTTTGCTTGAGATGGAGACGGGAGAGGCGGGAGGGAACGGTCTTAAGCCCTCTCTGTCGGTAGCCGCGCTTTCGATGTGAATGCAGGTTAATTTTGGCTCCTTATCATACGGTAGAGACCGCAGCTATGCAATCAGCTTTTCCCAGTGGGCAAAGCAACACACAGGACCTTGGGGCACTGAGACTCTGTAGTCACGAGAGGAGAGTCTTCCACTGGATCGTGTGTTTGAATGTTTAGTCTCTAGCTGGTAGTGCTGCTACGTGGGGGAATCGTGACCCTTTAGGAGGTGGGTCCTACTTGGGGGTCGGAGCTCTGAGGTGTTACAGCCCAGCCTCACCTTGGTCCTGTGGTCTTTGGTTCCTCCATCTGTAGAATGAGCAAGCGACGACGTTCATTTCGCTCCTGCACCCACAGCTGCGACGCCTCCTCCACTAAGATGGATTGCACCTTTAAACTGAGAGCCAAATAAACCCTTCCTCCCTTATGCAGCCTTGTGTCAGGAATTTGATCAACAGGACAGCAATAAGGAAAAAAAAAGCAGCACAGATGGCTTGGGGATGGCTTGCTGAGAGGGGCGGTAGCAAGCCAGGGTAGGAGGGGCCATAGCAAGCCAGGGTAGGAGGGGCCATAGCAAGCCAGGGTAGGAGGGGCCATAGCGAGCCAGGGTAGGAGGGGCTATAACTAGGGTAGCTGCTGTGAGCCCAGCTCCAGGTAGAACCAGATCGTTGTATTAGGTTTGGATAGGACAGGTGGTTCAAAAGGGCACTGAGACATATTTCTATGGACTAAGGAGTTTATCAGGAGAAGTACTAATGCCATAAACAGACAGACGGCGGACGGACGGACCCAGAGCAGCGTGCCTCCAAGGAACGTTCGGATCACAGGACCAAGGACAGACAACATCACCCGGGGGTCGTAGAAGAGGTGCAGAGGCTGTGTGGCAGGGGAGGGAGTCTCTTTTTATCCATTTTGTGGGAAGGGGTTCCCATCAAAAGTCCGTGGCCAGTCCTGTCTCTCTGATTCTCAGGCAGGAGTCAGGGAAAAGGGCCCGAGCAAGATGTGGCACCCCCATGTGAGATGTCAGGGCACCAGCAAGCCTGCCAGCTCCGACAGTAGAACCCTGTCAGTGTCTGAGCCGAGACGAGACGCTCACATCACATTCTTGCTCGTTCCTTGTCTCACCTGTGTCTAAGCTGCTATTCAGGTTTCCCTCCAGAGCCCTTCAGGGTCCAGTGGGAAAGCATCCCCCCCCTCTCTTTTTAAGATGTATATATTTATTATATGTATATGAGTACACCATTGGTCTCTGCAGGCACACTAGAAGAGGGCATCAGATCCCAGTACAGATGGTTGTGAGGCACCATGTGGTTGCTGGGAATTGAACTCAGGACCTCTGGAAGAGCAGTCAGTGCTCTTAACCAATGAGCCATCATCACTCCAGCCCGCGAGAACATCTCTTAGGTGTTAATGGAATGAAGCGCTGAGATGAGGCAGGGGCATCATTTCACACCCTACCAGTCCCTCTCGTGCGTGGCCCTTCTGCTGCGTAGAACAACTTTCCTGTTTCCTGTCAAGTGTGTTGTGGTCCCCAGGGCCGACCAAGGACGTGAGGAAGAAGAAGCCTGGTGGCTTGGTGTCGGATGCCCTGTTGAGTGACAGTGGATGGGGCCACGGGGAGTCGCTGTGCAGTTACCTACCTACTCGTGCTCACCTTTGCTAACTCTGCAACTCAGGAAGAGTAACACCAACAACACCACTACCACCAAACTGTGTAACAGCAGAGGCCTATGGGTTAGAGCTTGGCGTCTCGGTAAAACGGGTATTCTGTGTGGTCAGGGGTTTCCCCAGGGAGATAGGAGTGTGTGTGTGTGTGTGTGTGTTGCTATTTGCTGGGTGACTTGTCTTGCTCAATCAAGAGCTTGTGAAGAAAGGAAAGTTCACAGAGGAATGGCTGGTTCTTGTGGCAGACAGCCCCCAAAGGTACATCTGTGTTACTTTATTTTAACACAAAACACTTTCAAAGACGCGATAGATTAACTGAAGTTTCTGTTGAGCTGTGCAGAGTTTGCACATTGTGACAACTGCTCTCTGGAACTGACCGGAAACTGGTGCTATTCTAAGAAAAACAGGAAGCTAAGGAATTAAACTTCCTCTTCGTCCTCCTTCAAAACAACAAAAGTGCCTTAAGTCCTCCCTTATCCGAGGAGCCGGTCTAGGCGAGGGGATCCTGGGCGCAGGGGCACACAACTGAAGGGCAGGACTCACGAAACCAAAGAGCCGTAAGCTAGAGGCCAACCTGGGCTAACAGTGTGACCCTGCCTCAAAGATGAGAGTGAAGCAAACCCCAACATCTATAAAACGGGTTCAATGAAAAATATACAACTGAAAAAATATAACAGGTATTGGGAATTATGTGTGGGCCCTCTGCCCTGTCCGGTCTATCTGTAGGACGAACCGGAGGGTGGGTGAAAAGGAAATCTCCAAGTGAAATTCAGAAAAATGGGGGCTCAGCGGTTAAGAGCACTGATACTCTTCCAGAGGACCTGAGTTCAATTCCCAGCAACCACATGGTGCCTCACAACCATCTGTAACGGGATCCGATGCCCTCTTCTGAAGGCAAGTGTGCTCCTTTTAAAAGAATTCTTTTAAAGATGTATTTATTTATTATCTATAAGTATACTGTAGCTATCTTTAGATACAAGAAGAGGTTCTCATATCTCTTTATAGATGGTTGTGAGCCACCATGTGGTTGCTGGGATTTGAACTCAGGCTCTCTGGAAGAGCAGTCAGTGCTCCTAACCACTGAGTCATCTCTGTACTCCTACAGTGTACTCCTATACATAAAATAAAATAAATAATTCTTAGAAATGGCAGTTGTCACTGAGTCCAGGGTTTTTAAAAAAATAACTAAAATAAAAATAAAATAAATTCAGAAAAATGAAGATAAAGAGAAGAAGAAACCTGGCAGTGGTGGCACACGCCTGAAATCCCAGCACTCAGGAGGCAGAGGCAGGCGGAGTTCTGAGTTTGAGGCCAGCCTGGTCTACAGAGTGAGTTCCAGGAGAGCCAGGGCTACACAGAGAAACCCTATCTCGAAAAAACCAAATCCAAAAAAAACCAAAAACAAAACAAAACAAAAACCAAAATGAAAAAAAGAAAAGAACAAGATTATACCTTGTATAATCTTGTATCTATATATAAAATGAGGTTTTAAACAAACTTAATAGCAATACTCTGAGTTCCAGGAAATTATTCCAAGGAGTAGCTAAATGATTAGTGCTTGTCTTGCATGCATGGGGCCGTGGCTTCAACCTCAAGCACTCCATGTGCGCACGTGCACACACACATGTGCACCTGTATATATACATACATGCACACAAATATACACAATGCGTAAAGAGATGATAACTGATACCATTTCTTTCTTTTTTAATTTTTTTAAAGATTTATCTATTTATTATGTAAATAAACCATCTGTAAGTACACTGTAGCTGTCTTCAGACACTCCAGAAGACGGCATCAGATCTCATTACAGATGGTTGTGAGCCATCATGTGGTTGCTGGGATTTGAAATCACGACCTTCGCAAGAGCAGTCAGTGCTCTTAACCGCTGAATCATCTCTCCAGCCATATACCTTTTCATATACAGTGTTTAACTTATATCTGGGATTTTTTTAATGTGGTCAGCAAATAACTGAAAAAACGTCCTTTTCTCATTGCCAATCTGTTCCCCTTATCACTGCTCCTACGTGATCTTGGCACTAAGATCCTGGAGTCTGAATTGACTAGGCTTTTGTTTCGCCAGATCTCCCAGTCCTGGGAAACTCGGCTCGATCTAAAGACTTGGCAGTTGGTTCGGTTTGATGGAAGCCGTGTTTGAAATTAGAGTCAGTTTGCCAGCGGACGAATGTTGCCAGTGAGTCCCGTACAGAGTGCTGCAGTCCTGGGGCAGGCTGGGATAACAATTGGCCGCTTAGGTTCAAGTGGCCGGCTCGGCTGGCTCACCAATGCTCCGCGGGAAGCCAGCCCAGCCACTGGTACTCCAGCTGATCCCTGCCCCATCCTTGCCTCGTAGGCTCTGTCATAGCTAAATCTAGTGTTAAATGTTTTTACTGCAGGAACCTGGTCGTTTTGTTTTGTTTTTGTTTTTCAAGACAGGGTTTCTCTGTATAGCCCTGGCTGTCCTGGAACTCACTCTGTAGACCAGGCTGGCCTTGAACTCAGAAATCTGCCTGCCTCCGTCTCCCAAACGCTGGGATTAAAGGCGTGTGCCACGCGCGCCACGTGCCACGCGCCACCACCGCCCGGCTAGGAACCTGAGCTTAATGTTTGTGCCCCTTGCCTCTGTGGGCTGCTCACAGCCTTGGCAGCAGATGGATGAGCAGATCTGTGCCCCGCGCCCTCAGAGCGCTGTCTCAGTAGTGACAGCACTCCTGAAATAATGCCATGTCTTCCGGATTCGCTTTTATAGTGAGAGAATTACGGGACATCCACGCAAAGTCTCCGAGTGGTTTCCTGATGCAGGAATTAAGAACAAAACAGTCTGTTCTCCCTTTTACCAAGGACTGCTAGGGACTTCAGGGGGGTGCGGTGTGCTGGCTGGGTCCTGGGTCCCGCTGGGTTTCAGATTTTCTACAGGTCCAAATATTTGACTCAGTGAATAGTAACCGAGTAATCAATGCAAAAGTCCTTGTGTGGTTCTGAGACCAGACGTACTCTGAGGGGACGTGATGTCCTGAGTCACTTCTGTCACATACAGATGGTGTGACTGGGAATTTTACCTCCGTGTGAGAGTGTAAACCACACAGCCTTTCTGATTTTTGCTTTACAGGAGATATCCAGTATGTTATTGTAAAGTAGCTTGTGATAGAAGGTTGTGCACACTGTGCTAATACACACTCAGTGCTCTGAGTGTGGTAGAGTAAGCCACACTAGTCGCTGAGTCATGCTTATGCAGTTGATAGTGATTATAGATGATGTATTTATTATTATTAATGTATCTGTGAATTTTGACAGTTTTATCAAGACATGTCCCCAGTGTAAATGAAGCACGTGTGTGTTGTGCGTAAATTGTATTCTGTCTTTTAAACATTTTGACAGAATGAATCAAGGTCTAAAACATTACTGCTTATGCTACAGTTTATCTGATTTATAATTAAATTTACTTAAGTCGCATCTCACTTATAAACTGTGCTGCAATGGACTTGTGCCTATTTTAAAACTAATATTAACTCCATTCTTGGAACTCCTGACTTACGGATATAATGAACTTTGCTTAAGAGGCGAGTTGATTCAAATGCTTTCGTCAGTTCCTTGTTAGCTTTCTAATTCCTACCTACAGATCTTTCTGAACCGTCTGAAGCACAGTGCTCTTGCATTTGGAGAGTGCTCGGGAGTTTGGTGAACTTGTAAACAGTGGAACTTTCCAGCTGTGTCATAGGAGGACCCCGGTGTGGAGATGGGGTCAGCCGTGAGTCCGCCATACCAAAATCGGAGTGTTCTCAACTTTCCCCTGGCTGGTGGAGTCCCATTTGGTTTTGTCGTGTTGCTTCTCCGGCAGTAGGGACCGGTCTCTATTCATCTCCATCAGAGCAGCAGCATTGTCTTCACGATGGCGAGTACCTGGAGCTGGCCGAGTGAAGCCAGAAAGGGGTGAGGTCCGAAAACTAAACTTTCTTTTTTTCTTTGTAAAGGAATCTGTGCTTGGCTGGGGGAAGAAGCCTTGGAGAAGTTTGGTCAGGGACCCAGAACACGTGCTTCTGCCTTTCCTGACCAGCTAGCTGTGTGACCCTAAGGAAGTCACACCAGCTCCTGCTTGTGTAAAATCAGAGGATTAGACGAGGTGGCCTGTGGTATTCTGAAAATACAGAGGGGAAGAACTATTCATAGACAAGTTTCCCTTAGCAGCCAGGGCCCCTGCTCTCTGTCTTTTTGTCTGTATTCTGAGACAGGTTTTCTCTGTGTAGCCCTGGCTGTCCTGGGACCTTCTCTGTAGACTGGGTTGGACTAACTCTAGAGATCCTCCTGCCTCTGAGTGCTGGGATTCTCTGTCTTTTTAAATGGATTTTTTTTTTTGTTTGTTTGTTGTTGTTGTTGTTTTGGGTTTTTTTTGGATTTGTTTTTTTTTTTCGAGACAGGGTTTCTCTGTGTAGCCCTAGCTGTCCTGGAACTCACTCTGTAGACCAGGCTGGCCTCGAACTCAGAAATCCGCCTGCCTCTGCCTCCCAGAATGCTGGGATTATAGGCGTGTGCCACCACTGCCCGACTTAAATGGATTTTTAAAAAACCAAACAAACACAGTTGTCTTTGATCTTTCTTGGTTTCTACTTCTCTTGCCATGCGTGGGTCATGACTCACTGGCCTTGTTTCCTTGAATCCCTGTCACAGTCCAGTCACTGTGGATCCAGCCCAAGTCAGGTTCCGGCAGGAAAGGGAAGGCCCGCAGGCTCTCCAGCCAGCAGGTGAGCAGGTCTTCCCCTTGTGGTCATCAGCGGAACTACAGCTTTTCAAAGCTGAGTTCTGGGATCCCACAGGCCAGTCAGATTTCTTAGCCCTGTTCTTTATCAGATATCCTATTTTCTGGCCAATTTAAAATTTAATATATTTTGCTATATATTTCCTATGAAATATATAAGAGGTAAATATTGGGTCAAGATGCAAAAGTAAGACAAGACCAAGTGTAGATACCACAGGCACCCAGCTACATTTGAGCCAGCCTGCTACCTTAGCTCTCCTGAAAAGCTGTCTTTTTCTTGGGCCATCTGTAGGAGGCAAGGGGTGGAGTTAATGGTTGTAGCTTTCACTGGGAAGGGTATTTCAAGGGCCGACCTTCAGGCAGGCAGGGCTGATTTAGGGGGGATGAGGTAGAGTAGAAATCTCCCTCCTCCCTCAGTGTGTGCTCCCCAGGTGAGCATAACAGTCGACCGAAAGTGGCATCTGTCATCACTGGTGTGTGGCAGGGGTGGAGACACTGCACACCCTGGGAGCCCAATCAGAGTCCAAGGAAGGCCTCAGGCTGGAAGAACTGTGGGTGTTTCTTTTTTCCCCCTATTTTTTTAAATTTTGTTTTGTTATTGTTTGTTTTGAAACAGGGTTTCTCTGTGTAACAGCCCTGGCTGTTTGTATACCAGGCCTTGGACTCACAGAAGTCTGCCTGCATCTTGCCCCACCCCTGCCCCCAGTGCTGGAATTAAAGGCGTGCATGACCATGCCCAGCAATCTATGAACATTTCTAATTGGTAGTTTTAGGGTATGAAGTTGGATGAGCCCAGGTCTTACCTAAAAACATGTGAGGGAGGGGAGGAGAGGAGAGGAGAGGAGAGGAGAGGAGAGGAGAGGAGAGGAGAGGAGAGGAGAGGAGAGGAGAGGAGAGGAGAGAATATATTAATTAATTAAAAAATTTTAAAGACGCTATGCCCTGCCACCGCTGACTTTGGCCTGCACTTCCATGGACTCTGGCCCGGGCGGGCCCCTCACCTCCCTCCAGGGACATCTCATTTGTCCCCCCTCAGCTGCTTTAAGCCCTTCCTACAGAAGAACTTCTTCAACCATGCCAGCCCCAGGGAAATGGAAACTCCACAGCTGCTCTGCCCTGCCCTGCTCTGCCTTGCCCTGCCCTGTCCAGGAAGGCACCGGAAACGCCCCATGCCACTAGCGTTCCTCCGGCAAGCAACTGTGTCCCAGAAGCCGCAGCCCGGGCAGAGTGGGAGCCTCACCCTTGTCTGGACCCACGCCCCATTCTTCTACTTTACATCAATGGTCCGAGGTTTAAGAATTCTTTCTCAGGCGTCTTCCGTTCGTTTCTTCATTCTTTGCTCAAGCGATAAGCATCTCCGAAACCCTGTCTTCTCTGTACCGACCGCAGGCCGGGCACCACCGGTGTACCGGTTATCAGCTACCTCCCTGGTTTGCAAATTCCATTGGGGGAGGTGGTAGGCTACCCTCCTGACCTGCAGGGTTCCCAGACACAGCAGAGAGGGTCTGAGCATGCAGAGGCACCCACCCACGTCCAACCCCAGCACCCACGGCTCTGAAGCAGATGCTCCACCTGGCTCTCCTCCCTCACATGTTTTTAGGTCACACCCAGGATCTCCCTATTCTGTACCCTAAAACTGATCCTTAGAGGTAGATGCCATTAGTTCTCTTGGCCGGAGAGCTATGCACCTCCTTGTACTTCGTTCTTTGGACTCTCCGCCGAGCTCTCAGGGTGTTGTGGGGTCTCCGCCCCTGCCACGCACCAGCCAAGTCAGATGCTGCATCTTCTCAGCTGTACCTGGGGAGCACGAATTTGGGGGGGGGCGGGGCAGGGAGCACACATTCGGAGGGGCGAGGCGCCCGGGGAGCTCTGCTCTAACTCCATTCCACAGATCAGCTGAACAGAGCCTGCCTGAAGACCAGCCCTTGAAATACCGTTCATGGTAAAAGCGCTAAGCTGTTTTACGATTATTAATTCCAGTCCTTGCCTTCTACAGCTGGCTCAGGTGAAACTCCAGCTATTCTGGTGCGCTAGAGAAGCAAGCGGGTCAGAGGGCATCTTGGGGGGGAGGGGGTCTCTCCTACCATATGCATCCTGGATATTGAATTCAGTTCATCTGTCAGTCTTCATGGACCTGTTTTCTAAGCCAGTTCATCAGCCCCTTGATTAGAAACTTTTAAAAAATTGTATGTGTATATGTGTATTTTGTCCAAATGTATTTTCTGTGCATCACGTGTGTGTGTGTGTGTGTGTGTGTGTGTGATTGCTTGTAGAGACCACAAGAGGGTGTTGAATCCCCTGGAACTGGAACCCCACATGTCTGTTGGTGCTTGGAACTGAATCTAGGTCTTCAGCAAGAGCAGCGAGTATTCTTAACTACTGCACCGTTTCCCCAGCCTCAAACTTGGGGCTTTTAAAAAAATCATACCTTTAGGGACTGGAATGTAACTCCATTGGTAGCAGAGTCGGTGAAGTACATGAAGCTCTCTCTGGGTTTGATCCCTAGTGAGGTATAAGGCAGGCTTGGTGGTATATCACCCTGCAATGCTAGCACTCGAGACGGAGGTAGCATGGTCACTTCAAGGTTATTCTAATCTAGGGGCTTGAGGCTAGCTTGCACTAGAGCCGCTCTCATAATAAATAAATGAATAAATAAAGTCATGTATGAGAACCATACACATGTGTTAAGTATCTAGGTCACCCGGCTTTTTGTTTCTATGGAAACACCCCCATGACAAAGCAGGAGAGGTTTATTTTATCTCACAGTCTCAAAGGTTCCGTCCATCGTTGGTTGAAAGCTCTGGGGTTGTTAACTTGAGCACAGGATGCTCTTTAGTTGGGAGACCCTGGTGTCTCTCTCTGTATGTGGATCCCCCAATCACATGTGGAGCAGGTGGGGGTCCTGCTATTTCTGCCTAAGCTTACATCGTTACTTTCTTCCGAGATGTGCCTTCTGCTGATTCCTGAGTCTCAGGCATGGACTGAGTTGCTGCCTGCTGGGTTTGGGCTCTTTCTCAGACACGATCTGTCTCTGCAGACACTGTTGGCATCATCTGTCTGGGATCTCTCTCTTTGACCTTGTGGATTTGTGCCTGTTATTCCCAAAACCACTTCGTAAGGGTTTAGAAAGGAAGGAACAGAGACACAGGTCTGTGTTTGGTCTCCATTGTGGAAGGGATCCCTCTCTTGACCAGCTCTAAAGAATTGTGTAGTCAAGAAAGATTTGAGATGAGGTCTTACAGAATTCAGCAGAACCTGAGGTTGATATCCAGCCATTAAATTCTAACAGACATCGGGGATGTAGGAATTTAGAGGTCTTCCAATGTGTTCCCTAGAGGCAGATGAATTAACTTGACAATGTGACTTTGAAAAACATGTTCTCTCCCTAACAAACAACACAGCCTGATATGACACATCGTCTCTAGACCCTTCTCTAACTCTGGGATCAAATATATTATGAACATGTTATTTGCTATATGCATGTGAGATGTGTTTCTTTTTCTTTTCTTTCTTTTCTTTTCTTTTTTTTTTTTTAAGATGTATTTAGGCTGGTGAGATGGCTCAGCGATTAAGAGCACTGACTGCTCTTCCAAAGGTCCTGAGTTCAAATCCCAGCAACCACATGGTGGCTCACAACCAACTGTAATGAGATCTGACACCCTCTTCTGGTATGTCTGAAGACAGCTATAGTGTACTCACATATAATAATAAATAAATCTTTGTTTGTTTTGTTTTTTGTTTTTTTGAGTCAGGGTTTCTCTCTGTAACCCTGGCTGTCCTGGAACTCACTCTGTAGACCAGGCTGGCCTCGAACTCAGAAATCCACCTGCCTCTGCCTCCCGAGTGCTGGGATTACAGGTGTGTGTCACCATGCCCGGCTATAAATAAATCTTTAAGAAAAGATTTATTTATTTATTTATTTAAGAAAAGATTTATTTATTTATTTTATGTATTTGAGTACACTATAGCTGTACAGATGGTTGTGAGCCATCATGTGGTTGCTGGGACTTTGAATTCAGGACATCTACTCGTTCTGCTCGCTCTGGTCAACCCTGCTCCGGGGTATCCCACTCTGGCCTACTCCTCTCTGGCCTAAAGATTTATTTATTATTATATCTAAGTACACTGTAGCTGTCTTCAGACACACCAGAAGAGGCTGTTAGATCCCTTTACTGATGCTTGTGAGCCACCATGTGGTTGCTGGGATTTGAACTCAGGACCTTCAGAAGATCAGTTGGTGCTCTAAACCACTGAGCTGTCTGTCCAACTCCGTGAGATGTGTTTCTAAACCTGCTTTTACCATATTTGTTTTCTTTCTATGAAAGTACATTTACACCCTAGAACATTCTAGTAGGGACTAGAAGACTTCCTCTCCTGCTCCTGCAGTTCTGCTGTCATGGTGCCTTGTTGCATGTTCCTAGGAGGTCAGAGGTGGTGGATTTTCATGGCTTTGCCTTCATTCTCTTCTAGGACACCGGGGTTGGGAAATCCAGCATTGTGTGTCGGTTTGTCCAGGACCACTTTGACCACAACATCAGCCCCACCATTGGGTAAGTGCAGCATGTTTCTTTTCTTTTTTTAAAGATTTATTTATTTATTTATTTTATTCAGGACCTCTAGAAGAGCAGTCAGTGCTCTTAACCTCTGAGCCATCTCTCCAGCCCGACACCCTTTCTTCCTAGGGCCAAGATGTCCACCACACCAATGAGAACTGAGATCCTAACTCCAGAAGCTTAGGGCTATCATTCTTGTGATTTTTGTTTTTTGCTGTCTTAGGGTTTTACTGCTGTGAACAGACACCATGACCAAGGCAACTCTTATAAGGGCAACATTTAATTGGGGCTGGGTTACAGGTTCAGAGATTCAGTTCATTATCATCAAGGCCGGAACATGGCAGTATCCAGGCAGGCTTGGCACAGGAGGAACTGAGAGTTCCACATTTTCAGCCAGTCAGTGGTGGCACACGCCTGTAATCCCAGCACTCTGGGAGGCAGAGGCAGGCGGATTTCTGAGTTCCAGGCCAGCCTGGTTTACAGAGTGAGTTCCAGGACAGCCAGGGCTATACAGAGAAACCCTGTCTCAAAAAAAAAACAGATCCAAAAACAATTTTAAAAAAGCCCAAATACAAAAAACAAAACAAAATAAGACAAACCAAAACCAAAACAAACAAACAAACAAATAAAAAAGAAAAGAAAAAAGAAAAAGAGTTCCATATTTTCATCTGAAGGCTGCTAGCAAAATACTGATTTTCAGGCAGTTAAGATGAGGGTCTTAAGCCACACCCACAGTGATACACCTACCCCAACAAGGCCACACCTACTCCAATTGGGCCACACCTTTTAATAGTGTCATTCCCTAGACTGAGCATATACAAACCATCACACTTGCCAACATTCTTCCTCTTGAAGGTCAAGACCATTCATTTCTCGACTATCAAGATCATGGATCTGAAAAGCAGGCTTCCTTTATTTCTAGATGGGAGATAGTGTATATTATCAATTCCTGATGGGTGGCTAGCTTGTCTGGTTTTAATTCCCAGGAAAGTTGTCCACTGCACATTGGGGAAGTCTAAAATTTATGTGGAATGAATGATTTTTCCTTTTTGGAAATGATCTAATGCTGAGCATTCCACCATAGCTTAATTTTGCCGTGACAACACGGTTTCTCCACCATAGCTTAATTTTGCCATGCAACACGGTTTCTGATTGTTGCAATGCTTTATGGGAGCTGCAGTGCCTTATGGGAGCGGCTCTTCTTCCTGCCTGCTTTGCTCCTTTCTGTCTTCTGGTGTCAGGAAGACTCAGCATTCTATGGGCTTAAGAATATCTAAGGCTTTTTCTGGTTTAGTTAACTTGCACTCAAATTTTCTCTTTTGGGATGTGGAAATATTTCTAAGCTCCAGTTTCAGAAAAAAAAAGAATAAGGCTATCAGGAATACTTCCTAAATAAAACAGAGACAAGTGGAAATCTTTTTCAAACGCTTGCTTGAGTACCTATCCCAAAGCTTGTTACCTCAGTGAACCAGAATCCTAACCTAAGGTTTTGTTTAATTTAGCCTTTATGGGGCTTTCAATTTTTTTTTTTAGCCAATTTATCAGTTACTTTCCTTACTACAGTAAGAAAATACAAGACAACTTAAAAAGGAAGAGTTTATTTCCAGCTCACAGTTGCAGAGAATCAGTCCCTGGCTGCTTGGCTTTATATGTTCAGACAGAACACCATGGTAGCAGGAGCATATGGTGGAAGTGAGCTATTCCTTGCCTTGTAGTGGTCAAGAAACAAGAAAAGAGTAGACAGGAAGAGGCTAGGACAAGATAGAGCATCTAAGGACACACCCTTTGTGACTCACTTCCTCTACCTAGACCCTCTTCCCACATTTCAATAATGTCATCCATATGATAAACGATTTAAAGGATTCATCTATTCATTAAGTCAGAGCACTCCATAATCTAATAGTTTCTGGAAATGCCCTTGTAGACACACCCGAAGGTGTGTTCCACTTCCCCCTTAGGTGTCTGTCCAACATAGCCAGTATTGGAGAATTGAGAGATCCGTGGATGTGGAGCAGAGGGGGCGTGGCTACCCAACTAGCCAGCTAGCCAGGTATATGCTGTGAGGTAACAGTCTCAAGCTTCAGGATATCCGATGACTTATTGCATACCTTATCTGTCCTTGCTGGATGGCCTTACCTTCCTGACCCTGTGGACATTTCATTTCAAGTCCATGACTGACCCAAGAGTTAATCATGATGATTTCTCCAGGTCAGAGCACACAGGTAGCCACGGAGCTGCTAACTTGACTCAGATCATGCCTGGCAGAGTTGGGTGTGTGGCCTTTGTAATATAGTGCTTGTATAGCATGGATTTGCACCACCGAAACCAACCAGACAGGCAGATGGCAAACCAAGCTAGTCTGTTCTCAGAGCCTACCCAGTTCTTCCTATCAGAACCACAGTTGTAAAAGGAAATCACTTCTCAGCAGAAGCATTAAGCCACGTCACCTCAGTGACTCACAGGTTACGAAGCTTGGTGATTCAGAGGCAGCTATGCCATGGACCATGTCCAGGCATGAAAGCTGTATCTCTAGAGTGTCTCGCACCACCTGCACACATGACCACATATGCAGCAGCTCTGGGAGTAGGGGTTTCTTCTCCACAGTGGTTGTTATCTTGTGAGACTTGTTTTGGTTTATTACAGAAGAGTATTTTATCGGGGGAGGGTGATATGTGCACACATGGCACAGTGCACATGTGGAAGTCAGAGGACAACTTGAGGGAGTTGATTCTCTCCATCCTGCGGGTCCTGAGGGTCGAACTCAGGGTTTCAGGCTTGGTGGCACACACCGTGTTATGAATCTATTCAGCGTTTCATGGTGGATGCTGTGACCTTGTATAACTGTTTCTATAGATTTGTTTTCTTTTCTATTTTTTAAAAGATTTTATTTATTTATTTATTTTATGTATGTGAGTAATCTGTCACTGTCTTCAGACACACCAGAAGAGGGCATCGGATCCCATTACAGATGGTTGTGAGCCACCATGTGGTTGCTGGAAATTGAGCTCAGGACCTCTGGAAGAGCAGGCAGTGCCCTTAACCACTAAGCCATCTCTTCAGCTCTCTATTTCTTTCTTTCTTTGTTTCTTTCTTTGTTTCTCTCTCTCTCTCTTTCTCTCTCTCTTTCTTTCTCTCTCCCTTCCTCCCATCCTTCTGTCCTTCTGTCCTTCCCTCCTTGCATTTGTGGAGGACTGTTGAGGTTGACTGTTACATTGATTACTCAAATGTAATTTCTAAACACCTGCTCTACCTGATCCCTTAGTTTTACATATTTTTATTTTAATTTTCATTTATTTACTTTTGTCTAAGCCAGTTGTACTATATAACCAAGGTCAGCTTTGAACTCCTTCTGTGGCCAATCCTCCTGCCTTAACCCCTTGAATGCTAGTATCACGGGTTTGTGCCACCATGTGCAGCTTTACCTTAATTCTTAAAAACTGAATATGCTAGCCGGGCGGTGGTGGCGCACACCTGTAATCCCAGCACTTGGGAGGCAGAGGCAGGTGGATTTCTGAGTTCGAGGCCAGCCTGGTCTACAGAGTGAATTCCAGGACAGCCAGGACTACACAGAGAAACCCTGTCTCAAAAAAAAAAAAAAAATGAAAAAAAAATTGAATATGCTCCACTTTGAGAAATTTGCCAAACTCAGGTTATCCAAGTCGTCCATGTGTGGTATGTGAGAAGGCCTTCTTCTCTCCAGCCATCTCTCAAAGTTTTCCTTGGCAATCTGTAGAAAACAACATCTTGTCCCCATTCTCATCACACCCTGCTGATTAGACAGTTCACTCAATTTCAAACATTCCTCCTGGAGACAGGAGGGAGGTTCGTGCAACTCAGAAAGGAAGGGAAACCCAGAACTCTCAGGAAGTAAACAAAACTCAGAAGACCCAGGATGCCTGAAACTTATAAGCTTCACAGTACATTATTTTGTGTTTTTTGTTTTTTTAATTTATTTATTTTATGTATATGAATACACTGTAGTTGTTTCTAGGCACACCAGAAGAGGGTAACAGATACCTTTACAGATGGTTGTGAGCCACCATGTGGTTGCTGGAAATTGAACTCAGGGACCTTTGGAAGAAGTCAGTGCTCTTAACTACGGAGCCATCTCTCCAGCCATCTGTTTTGTTTGTTTTTTGGGGGTTGTTGTTGTTGTTTAGATTTATTTATTTATTTACTATATTAAGTGCTGTCTTCAGACACTCCAGAAGAGGGAGTCAGATCTCATTACAGACGCTTGTGAGCCACCATGTGGTTGCTGGGATTTGAACTCAGGACCTTTGGAAAAGCAGTCAGTGCTATTAACCACGGAGCCATCTCTCCAGCCCTGTTTTTATTGCTTTTAATGAATGAGATACCTTAATCCACAAAAGTAAGGCTGTTAAATATTCTATGTATTTGGTATTTATACCTTTTATGAGCACAAAGAAAATACATGTTTATTTGGAGAAGATAGGTAAAAAGGATGGCAAGTGTTTTCTGAATTGCTTATGCCTCAAAGTCCCGCCTTTGTGACAGAAGTATGCATGTGTTTTGCTATTTGTCTCTCTGCTGGATAGTTCTGTGCCAACTTGGCACAGGCTAAAGTCATCTCAGAGGAGAGAACATCAGTTGAGAACATAGCTCCATAAGACAGAACTGTAGGCAAGACTGTAAGGCATTTAAAAAAAACAGAGAAATTTTATTTTATTTTCATTAATTTTTAAATAATTTATTATTATATATGTAAGTACACTGTAGCTGTCTTCAGACACACCAGAAGAGGGCGTCAGATCTCATTACAGATGGTTGTGAGCTACCATATGGTTGCTGGGATTTGAATTCAAGACCTTCAGAAAAACAGTCAGTGCTCTTAACCGCTGAGCTATCTCTCCTAGCCTCCCTGTAAGGCATTTTTTAAATTAGAGATTGATGTGGGAGGGTTCAGCCCATTGTGAGTGGTGCCTTCCCTAGGCTGGTGGTCCTGGGTTCTATAAGAAAGCAGGCTGAGCAAGCCAGGGGGAGCAAGCCAGTAAGCAGCACCCTCCATGGCCTCTGCATCAGCTCCTGTCTCTGGGTTCCTGCCCTGTGTGAGTTCCTGTCCTGGCTTCCTTCAGTGATGGACTGTGACATGGGAATGTAAGCCAGTAAACCTTTGCTTTGGTTGGGGGGGGGGTGTGTTCATCATGGCAATACAAACCCCTACTGAGACAATCCCTACATGTATGCAGACAGGCTGAGACTTAGATCTATTCTTCCATCACGTGCTGCTGGTGTTGAATGTCAGCACAGGTAATATGTGAAGACTGCTTTCATTTTATACTGCTTTGAAGTGAAAGTTTTAAATGATGAGACTTTTTCCCCTCATACTTGGTTTAATAATAAGGCTTTAATATCTAAGACTAGACATTCAACATTTCCCTGATACCCAGAGAATAGTATTCTAGAACAATTGAATCTGTTTCTGTATGCATCTTCTTTTATTATGATTATTTTATGGGTATGAGTATTTTGTTTACATGTACCTGTTTTGTTTGTTTTTTGGGGGTTGAGCAGGGCCCGAGGAAGCCAGAACAAGGTATTGGATCCCCTAGAAATGAAGCTACAGATGGCTGTGAGCTGCTGTGTGAATGCTGGGAGCCAGACTTAGGTCCTCTGCAAGAGCACTCGTACTCTTAACCTCTGAGCCACCCCTCCAGTCCACACATGTTGCAGAGTTTTCAATACACCGCCTTAGTTCTAGGAACAGGCCACACCCACCAGCCCCCACCCAGATTCCATTGAATCCACAGATAAAAGACACACACACAGGTTGCTCAGCTTGCTTTCTGACACAATTTCTGGGCATTACTATCCCTTGCCTGGAAAAGCATGCCCTTGGCAATACCCTTAGCTCCGCTCCTCTCCACCTGCCCTAAACTTTAGTTGCTCAATTACATCTAATCCCTGCTAAAAGTCCCTGACCACCTGCCTATAGGAGCAAGTGGTCACAGGCTGCTGCTCCTCCCGAGATCTCACAGAGCTGCTCGCCAACTCTCCTCCCTTGCATCTGTCTCTTTTTAATCCAGGGACCAGGAAGTCCTGCCTATTTCTTCCGCCCAGCATTTGGCCCATGGCTTCTTTACTGACAGATCAAGAACCAATTGGGGAACAGGACAGCATCAGAACCGCCCCTACACACACATTCCTTCTGTTTTGAAACATCATCTGGATTATATAAAATACAGACTTTTTATCTGCAGTGGCCTAACTCTCATTACTGCGCGTTTAGGGACAAGAATTCTTAGGGTCTTTCCGAGGCATAATAACAGGAACTGAGGCTCCTAAGTCTGTGGAGTTTTGATGATGCAGGGTGCTTGACTTTCTTTACAGGGCGTCTTTCATGACCAAAACCGTGCCTTGTGGAAATGAACTTCACAAATTCCTCATCTGGGACACCGCTGGCCAGGAGCGGGTGAGTATATGCCATTTCTGGCTTTCTAGCCAGCTTCTGCATTTTTTTTAAAAATATATATATACATGAGAAATGTTTGTTTCATCAGTTGAAAACAACTGCTAGGTGATATAACCCAAGAAATATAAAGCAAATCCATTACTTCAAACAAAACTTTGCTCCTCACTTAAATTTGAATAAGCATGGTATTTCTAGAAGTTGTTCTTGTAATCAAAGTTGCTTTATATAAAAACACAGCTTCTACATTTTCGTTGGCTGTGGTTTTCTGTAATGGTCTCCATCTATTATTAAAAAGAGGTTTTGTTGATGAGGGGCGAGGATTACACTCAACCTGTGGGTATAAAAACCAATATCAAAAATGTAGTTAGAATTCTGCTGGTTTAAGAAAATGGTGGCTATAGGTTGAGCCGGACCGTCAGGTCGTTCTTCAGTGACAATGTCCTAAGTGGGAGGTGACCAGGAGACGAGAAGATAAAGAAGATTGGAAAGTGTGGGATAAGGAGGTCTCGAAGGAGCTTGTGGCTCCTGCAAGCAAGCTTATTAGGAAGTACAGTATCTTGGGGTAAAACAAAAACAAACAAACAAACAAAAAACAAAAGCAAAAACAAGTGGACAAAATCAGCAGAAACTATCATACAATGGGACGAAGTCAGCAAGAAACTTGGCAAAGTGTGGCACAAGGGGAACCAACACAGGCATCTCAAGAGCATTACAGACAGCACACACAGCAGCCTTGGGGCGTATAACTATAGCCCCATATTGTGGGAAGAGTTGGATTCTCAGGATCTGGAGTCGATGCTCCCTCACAGCCCTTGCCCCAGCTCTGCCCAAATTGCTCCTGGTTTCAGAGAGGGAGCCGTTTTCCTTCTCCATACATCAGGGTCTCAGGAAAGCCTTGGGTCACCAAGCCCAGCCCTTGACAGTAGGTTCTCCTCCATGATCTATGACTTTCTAGCCCTGGGTACTTGACTAGTTTTCTGGGACAAGGCTTGGTTTCCCTCTTCTTGCGTGGGTCTTAAGCCCAATTAGAGAGCTGTTGGTTACTGACAGGTGTGTGCACCGCCTGTTCAGTTACTGTGCTGTGCTGGCTGTTGTGGCTCCAGGTGTGTGCACCACCTGTTCAGTTACCGTGCTATGCTGGCTGTTGTGGATGGCTGTTGTGGATCCAGGTGTGTGCACCGCCTGTTCAGTTACCGTGCTATGTCGGCTGTTGTGGATCCAGGTGTGTGCACCGCCTGTTCAGTTACCGTGCTATGCTGGCTGTTGCAGTCCCTGGTCATCTTAGTTGCGTGGGCCTGTTGTTTGTTTCCTTTCTTTGGAAGCTTGCATGGCACCTTCTCGTGTCCTGAAAGATCAGGGAGGAGGCTTTCAGATCACTTCCAGCTCAGCAGCCTCTGGGCCATGTTTCTGAAGTGTGTTGTTCTTAGGGGGACACCTCAACATGGGCCCACTGAGGTCTCCCTCTGCCCTGATCCACACATTATACCACATATAAAACACAATGCCTGGTCTATGCCAATGAGTTGGGATTCTTTTTTTTTTTTTTAAAGATTTATTTATTTTATGTATATGAGTATACTTGTAACTGTACAGGTGGTTGTGAACCTTCACGTGGTTGCTGGGAATTGAATTTAGGACCTCTCCTCACTCGGTCAACCCCTCTCACTCCAGTCAGCCCTGTTTGCTCCAGTTAACCTTGCTTACTCTGGCCAAAAGATTTATTCCTTATTATAAATAAGCACACTGTAGCTGTCTTCAGACACACCAGAAGCGGGTGTCTGATCTCATTATAGATGGTTGTGAGCAACCATGTGGTTGCTGGGATTTGAACTCAGGACGTTTGGAAGAGCAGTCCATGCTTTTAACCACTGAGCCATCTCACCAGCCCCGAGTTTGGATTCTTATTCTTCATCTATGCCTATAATTTGAAGGCTTAGTTTTTGCATGAAGTCCCGTGCTTCCTGAATGCTCCTTTTCTGCAATTCTAGTTTTTTCCTCATAGTTCTTGCTAATTTGGTTCAGATCTTCTCCTTTCCTTCTGCCTGCAAGGCTTTCTTTTGAGTTTCCGAGAGTTTGATTCCATCGTCATTTCAGTGTGAGTCCTCTCCAGCGTCTCTATCTCTATTGAATTCCATTCTCGACTCCTAAAAGGAGATGGAGAGAGAGCTGGGGTAGCTGAGCAGACTCTTGCTCACATGCCTCGCTCACACCTGGCCACAGGTGATGATGGAAACTGTTGCTAGGTTGCTGTTGCTAGGTTCCTGAATTTTCTATGTCATTTCTGTCAACTTTTTATTTATTTTATTTATGTTTTCTTGAGTATTTCATTTGGGCATTTATTCTCCTTAAGTTTTTAGCCCTGGCTGTTCTGGATCTTACTCTGTTGACCAGGCTGGCCTCGAACTCAGAAATCTGCCTGCCTCTGCCTCCCAAGTTCTGGGACTAAAGATGTGCACCACCACTGCACGGCTCTCCTTAAGTTCTTAATTTCATTGAGCTATTTCTTTACATCGTCTTTAAACTCTTTGAATCCTTTAAAGGAGAGTATGATTGTTCTTTTTATTCTTTTTTTAAAAGGATTTATTTATTTAATGTATATATAAATACACTATAATATACTTCTGTCTTCATACCAGAAGAGGGTATCAAATCCCATTACAGATGGTTGTGAGCCATCATGTGGTTGCTGGGAATTAAACTCAGGACTTCCGGAAGAGCAATCAGTGCTCTTAACCACTAAGTCATCTCTCCATCCTGATCATTCTTTTTAATTCTGGAGTTCATCTAAGTAATTCTCTTGGCAAATATTTCTACTTGTGGAAACAGAAAATATAGAAATATTTGTAGACATTTATAGGCTGTGGGGGCAGTGGGAGAAACATGATCTTTCACGTTTGTAACTTCTTTGAGGAGATCTGGGTATGTGGACTTCTTGTTGGTTGTCTGTCTGATATGGTTGGGACACATCATGGTGTGTGGGCTGGATGGCTTAGAGATTGGAAATGGCTTAGATGGAATAAGACTGGGTAGCCAGAGGGGACTGGGTTAGGCTGGAATGGTGGGTATTCATCCTGGGCCAGACCCTATGTGTGGAGGTTCATCTGCCTAGTGGGGAGGGGAAATTGGATATGGTATGGGAGGAGTCTGGTTTAGAGATTGATCTCGGTGAAGACAGTGAGACCAGACTGAGTTAGGGCATTAAATGTGGGACCTGGGCTGGATCTGGAGGGTCTGGAAGGGTCTGGTAGACTCATTGCACTGGACCCTGGAGAAGCATGTGCAGAATCTGCCTGGGTGGGGAGACTGGATGTTCAGCCTGCTTTCTCAAACAACCCAGAAGCTGCCCTAGGGGCAGTGCTGCCCACAGTGGGCTGGGACCTTCCATATTGATTGTTAATCAAGAAAATGCTTCCATAGCCCAATCTGGTGTGTGAGTTTTCTCAGTTGAAGGTCCCTTTTCCCAAATGACCCTAGCTTGTTTCAAGTTGACCAGAAGCTAACCAGGAAAACTTAACACTATTCAATTAACTAAATGATCTTGTCTGTCTCTAAAAGCCTTCTGTTTCTTGTCTGTCTTTCAAAGGAAGAATAATCCTTGACTCTCATTATCTGTGTCTTTTTTTTTTAAGATTTATTTATCATTATATGTAAGTGCTCTGTAGCTGCCTTTAGACACACCAGAATAGGATGTCAGATCTCATTACAGATGGTTGTGAGCCACCATGTGGTTGCTGAGATTTGAACTCAGGACCTTCGGGAGAGCAGTCAGTGCTCTTAACCACTGAGCCATCTCACCAGCCCTCATCCTCTGATTCTTATAAATGCTCATGTAATATCCATCTTACAGAAGCCTTCCCTTTAAAACCAGAGTTCTAATATTTTAAAGTTAAAGCATTTTAAAGAATATTTTTAGAATCGGATAATTTATTGTCCTACAATAATGTTGTTGTTGTTGTTGTTGTTGTTGTTGTTCTTCTTCTTCTTCTTCTTCTTCTTCTTCTTCTTCTTCTTCTTCTTCTTCTTCTTGTTGTTCTTCTTCTTGTTCTCATTCTCCTTCTCCTCCTCTTCCTTCTCCTTCCTCCTCCTCCTTCTCCTCCTCCTCCTCCTTCTCCTCCCCCTTCTTCATTATCTTCCTCCTCCTCCTCTGCTGCTAAACTGAGAACACAGATTTTTATAAAGGGGCTGGGCCTTTCTTATGGCTGTCAGTCAGCCATGGCCTCTGATTTGAAAATCCAGGCAACATGTTCACAGAGGAATGTGCGCTTACTTTACTTACCTGGGCTTCTTCTCGTTGGTTGGCTGTCTTTTATTTGCTTGTTTGTTTTGTTTTTCTCTGGGTTGCTGGAGAAGCTGGACTGCCTTTTACTGCCTTAGCCAGGAAATGCCCTTTTATGAAGGACAGTCAGTCAGGTTGACGGGTCACTGGCTCGCCACAAGGGAGCATCAGTCCTGCGTCTGCTACCCTCGGATCTTTCTTGGACCTCAGTGTTCACACACTGTTCCGCGTGCCCTGTACATGGTCACCCCTCTCCCTGCACTGTGAGCGACCTGTGCTTAGCCTCGTTGACAATGGAGGTCACTGAACCACAGAGAGGTTAAGTACGCTCTTACAGCCACACGGCTAACAAGGCAGAAAGCTGGAATCTGATTGAACGATCCGGGACTTGGGTTTTCTTCTCATGTTTCTAATAGAAACCACACAGTTGAAAACAAAATCATCTGCCCCATTATTTCCACTGTCGCCACCAGCCTGCCTCTCTGTACACTGGTAACTTTCTCAGAGACATCATGGATCTAGGAGCAGCCCTTTCCACTGGGATGTGCAGTGCCTCCCCCGAGAGCAATGACTCCTGCTTACCTGTTCTAGTGAGCTGATTGCTTTTGAGGAAATTTGGAACTGACTACCATCCCACTGACCACTGTATTCTGCCCAGTTTCCATGTCAAAGGAAGATAGCATCGGGGAACACTTCAGTTGATCTTTCTAATAAGCTTAATTTCTAATAATTTTTGTTTTCTTAACATTTGGCTGCTATGGTTTGTGGGTACTGCTGATTATAGTTACACATATATTTGGGTGTGTATATACGCATGTGCATATTATGCGTATGGTTCTGACTGTGGAACTGAGCCTCCGACAGCCCTGCCTTCGTAATTCTTAGGAGCCCTCTGGCAGGGATATTCACCTTTATGCTTCTGCTCCGGGAAGAAGGGTTCCATGCTGGCTAAGGATTTCAGATGAATGTCTTTAGAACGGATTAGAGAGTGTGAGGACACCAGCTACGCGGCCTGCCAGGCATCAGCCTTGTCTGCTGCCCTCAGTGGCCTGACTTGGCTGTTCTTGGGCCGGCATCATCTGGCGTCCTTTGGTGGAGTCTCAAGGCGGTCCAGCTTTTCAATTGTTTCTGCAGCCTGTTGCCAGTTTTCATTGTGTCCGTAATGATATTACCTTATGGAGGAGCTAAAAAGACATTCCTGGCTGCTGCCTGTGCCAATTCTATTTCATTAATTATTGGAGTCCTGTCTATTTTAATCCTCCCTACCCCACCCCATCTCCTTAGAAACCTGCCGCAGTCCTCCTTTCAGAATTTTAAACGGGCAGTGTCTGCAGGGCAACATTGTAGCAGTATAGCGGCCCAGGTTTCGGTGTGGGCAGAGGGTGAGTGCTCTGCTCCCGGTGTGGTTGACTCACTGCTCGCCTGGGAGGCGAGTGTGCCAGCTTCTGCCTGGCACCGCAGTATGCTAGGGAAATCCCTACTTGCTGTCCAGCCCTACTTGCTGTCCAGCACCAAGTCTCTTATGCCTGTAGCACAAATTCATGTACTCTGAAGGTTATTTTCTCAGTGAGCACAGACACAGACATCCATTGCTTCCAGGTCATGTTTTTTTCTTCATGCAGCCTGGAATCTGCAGAAGCAGTCAGTGTTCCTAACCACTGAGCCATCCCGCTAGCTCCTTGGTGTGTACACACACACACACACACACACACACACATATATATATATAATAACAAAACACTAAAAATGAAAGATTCTAAGAAAGAACAAATTTAGTAACACTGTAAGACAGGCAGTTTGTGATCCCAGTTTCTCAGGAGGCTGGGGCAAGAGGTTAAACAAGTTCAAGGCCTCACAGAGTCAGGGTGTTCAAGGTCAGCCAGGCAGTTTAAGAAGACCTATTTTCAAACATAAAGTGTGAGCCTGGTGTGGCTGCTTGTGCCTGCTGTCCTAGCATTTAAGAGGAGCTGAGGCAGAAGTCTCACCATGAGTTTGAAGTGGGCCTGGGCAAGCCTGGGCTATAGAGTGACTCTGTCTCAAAAAGTAAAAAAAAAAAAAAAAAAAAAAAGTTGGGGAAACTGGAACTCACTGAGAGATGGCTCAGTAGTTAAGAGCACTTGCTGCTCTTACAGAGGTTCGATTCCCAGCACCACATTAGGCAGTTCATAACCGTCTATAAATTCCATCTGTGAGGGATATTACTCCCTCGTTTGGCCTCTTTGGGTACCTGTTAAAGCTAGCTGGGACTACGCTCAGGTGTTCTGGATCCAAGTGTAGCTCTGAGCATCTAGAGCATGGTTCTTAACCTGTGGGCCATGACCCCTTTATGACAACCAGAAATATCAGATATTTACATTATGATTCATAACAGTAGCAAAATTACAGTTATGAAGTAGCAATAAAAACAATTTTATGGTTGGGGGATCACCACAACACAAGGAACTGTAGTGAAGGGTTGCACCATTAGGAAGGCTGAGAA
This sequence comes from Apodemus sylvaticus, assembly GCF_947179515.1. Lineage (NCBI taxonomy): Eukaryota > Metazoa > Chordata > Mammalia > Rodentia > Muridae > Apodemus > Apodemus sylvaticus. The sequence continues at coordinate 8,134,955 of NC_067480.1, forward strand.
CCACGGGTTTAAAGCAAGGGGGTTTTGAAGGTAAAACCCACATCCTGGTATCTCACTTGGCCGCTGCAGCGGAAAGGCTTTGCACAATCAAGCAGTTTAACAGAAGCCAAGATATATTAGCTGGAGCATCTTGGCCTCCGGTTCCTGGAATAGAGTTGGGTAATTTTCTACAGGATTTCCCATCAAGGAGATCAACTTCTATTCAAACCTAAAATGACCTCAGCAAGAAAGAAAGGAATCTCTGCACCGTCTTGCTCCATGCCACACCAGTACACACAGGCACGTACCTACATGCATAAAATAAAAGTTTGAAATCTTAAAAATAATCCCAAACTTTATACTTACAGGAAAATTGCAAAAGTATCCCAACAGTTCACGAGATGAGGCTGTCCCCAGCCAGCTAGGAAAACTCAGGTTCTAGGACCACTCAGAGCACGCTGGAGCTAGCAAAGGCCAGGCTAGAAAGAGAAGACCTCTTCTGCCCACACTGCATTCACCAAGGAAAGCCCACATGTGTCGTGAGGGAGGATTCGGTAACTCGTAAGTCAAGCATGGATTCCAGAAAAAGCAGATGTGAAGTTAGGACTGGTATTTTAATCTCCTGCAGGGGTTCTGCCTCTGTGGGGTTCTCTTCCTGGTGTTTGTTGGAGGACCAACATCCCCCATCTTATTCAGACATCTCTCTGCAGAATGTCTTTATACATGATCTATGAAATTCTGCCCCAAAGTGTCCTGTTTTATATATATATATATATATATATATATATATATGAAGCCATACAGATAACCTTGGCCTGTCCATAGCTCTTCAAGGACACTACTTCCTCTTGTCAGAGACCGGGGCCTTTCCTGGGTCTGCCACAGTCATCCGTGCATGGACCCCAGGGACTCAGACCTAACTGTAATGATGAGGGAAGGAAGAAAAGACAGACAAATAGACCCATGGAAAAACTGGAATCGGGTAGGTGGGTGCACTAACTCATCATGTTCATGATTTAGAATTGAATAGGGGGCAGGATTATTGTGTACAGTAGGACAAAGTTATGCCCTACAGACAAACAAGGAGGCAGGTCCCACGTTCCCAGGTGGAGCAGCACAGTTGGATGGAGGAGGTATGTTTAACTAGTCTTGGTAGGAGCAGTCTTCGGCTCTTAAACATCCGCGTGGAGAAGCTACTCTGGACATTTTCTGCAGACTGTTAACACAGTCCCATTTACACAGCGAACAGAAAGGAGAGCTTTCCCATTGCCATCTCACGCCGGGAGGAAGCTTTGGCACCCCCCCAGGAGCCTGACTTCATGGGGTCATGGCCACGTGAGCAGCACCCGTCACTTTTTGTCACTTGTCGCAGGGCTTTCTCTGCTCCCTACAGGGAAGAGAAAGGAACCCCAACGACAGTGGGGTTCTGCTTTTCCTCCCTCACAGCTCTCTTTACCCATCCTAGAGTTGGTCAAAGCCGCGGTCCTTTTTCTTCTGTCTCATTGCCCAATTACCCTGGGACCAGCTTTCATACTTTCTGGGAAAGCCACGCGTCTGTCGTGGGGGTTAGAAGCCGCGGTAGTGGGGCACGCTTTGCTTCTGTGTCCTTGGTTGGTGTGTGGAATATTACTCCTCTCCCTTCTTTTTCCAAAACTCAGAGTCATGACAGTCTAGTTCACATGACTCGCATTTCATCCGTCTAGACTGCAGTTGAGTTCTGTGGGGCCTGCAGTTGAGTCCCTGGGGTCTGCAGTATTCAGAATTATGCAACTGTTACTCTAGTAACAGTTTCTTTCTTTTCTTTTCTTTTTCTTTCTTTTTTTTTTTTTTTGTAGAACATTTTTGTCTTTACGGAAAGGAACTACAGATGCATTAGAAACTCAGTATTAGTTTCCCTAGCCCTGGTTTCTCTTTCTCCTGTCTCCTTCCTCACTATTGCTGCCTCCTCCTCCTCCTCCTCCTTCTCCACCTCTTTCTCCTCTTCCTCCTCCTCCTCCTCCTTTTAATGGTTTTTGGGATCTAACCCAGGATCTCACACATACTAAGTCTATATTCTCCCATGAGAGACCTATAGAGGTTCCTTCCTCTCTTCAGAGTTGCTTGATGTTTTAGACAAATAAATTATACAACCTGTGGATTTGTTGTTTTGTGACTGGTTTCTTTCACTTAGTGTATTGTCCATTTTAACCCAAGGTTTACCCATCCATGTCAGTACAAGTAATGTTTGTCTTGTTTTGTGCTGAATAATAAACAGCCCATGGTACCGATATATCAGTTGAGTATCCTTTATATGGAATGTTTGATATTGGAAATGTTTCCGATTTCTAAGTATCTCGATGTAGGAATACTTGCACAGTTGTAAAGACATGTCTTGTGGATGGGACCTGTGGGGGTTAACATTGTCTACTTGACAGAGTTTGGGCTCAACCAGGGGACATACTTCTAGGTATGTCTGAGAGGTAAGAAGACTTGCCTGTTCCAGGGTCTCGGGTCTGTGGTGGCACACACTGCCTCTGCTCCCAGCACTCAGCAGGCAGACAGGCAGATCCCTGAGATTCAAGCCCAGTCCAGTCTGCATAGCAAGTGCCAGGCCAGTCAAAGCCGCACAGTGAGCTAAGAACACGTTTTCATCTCTTTTGCTTCTGACTGTAATGTGGACAGCTGCCTCTGTTTCTGCCACTGAACTTTTTCCACTGTGAGGGGGGTGTTCTCTCAAACTGTGAGTGAACTGGTGAATTGTCAGGTGTTATCACATCTGTGAGCAATGTAAAGTGGAATCCATGTTTAAGCATGTATGTTTTATATCTATCTGCACATACATACTGTACATACTAAAGACAATGCTATATTTTATTTTTACTGGATTTCCACTTTGTGGCACCATTCTGGTATTCCATCTTCAAATATTGGAATATTTTGGATTTTCAGAGCCTATCATGGACTGTTTATCTGTCTACCGACTGATAGACATTTGGGTTCGTTCCCCTTTGGGCTGTTATGGGTAATGGTGCTGTGGATGTTTATGTACAAGTGTCTGTGTGTGTGGGGTTACTTTAGCATCATGGGTTATACGGTATCTATGGTAACATCCAGAAGAAACACCAAGCTGATTCTCAAAGTGACTCTGCCATTTTAGCTTCCCACTGGCAATGCCTGAGGTTGTAGCCACCCCCCTTGTCACCAGCCAGTGTCACCTAGATGGACACCTATGTTTCCTTCCACAACTTTTGCGATTTTTGTCCTTATCTGTGCTTCTGAGCTCCATGTGGAGTTACCTCTTGTGTATCTTGTGTGAAAGGGCTCCAGCTTCCCTTTCTACATCTGGTACAAGTGGGCCTTGTTAGGAAGACGACTCTTTGTCCAGTTAACTGCCTGGCACCTTCACTGGAAAACAGCTGACTGCAGATGCGAGGCTTTCATTTTGGATCCTGAGGGAACTTCCTTTGACCTAGATTCTCATCTCTCGCCGGTGCCTCCCTGTCCTCGGGACTGTAGCTTGGTGGAGAAGTGTGAGCTCTCTAATTTTGTTCTTTTCCTGAGCTTGTTTAGACTAATCTGAGGATCAGGATTGCCAGGCAGTAGTGGCACACGCCTTTAATCCCAGCACTTGGGGGGCAGAGGCAAGCAGATTTCTGAGTTTGAGGCCAAACTGGTCTATAGACTGAGTTTTGGGATAGTCAGGGCTATACAGAGAAACCTTGTCTCAAAAAAACAAAAAAACAAAACAAAACAAAAAAATCAGGATTAAAGGTGGGTCTTTCCACTTCAAATTATTTACTTAAGAAAAATCTCTACTTAAATCATTTCTACTTAAATCAGCCTTCACCAAAAAAAAAAAAAAAAAAAAAAAAATCAGTTTTCAAGATTCCTAAACGTAATTTTTTAAATTGTATTTTATTTGTCTTGTTTTCTCATATGTGCATATATGTGTGTACTACAGGCTGGCACCTTTACTAGATAGTGCATTAATTGTGTGTGTGTGTGTAGAATAATGGATTTCATATATGTATATCTTTTACTTATGTATATTTACTTATGTTCATCCAATTGTTACCCTCTTATGATACACACACACACACACACACACACACACAGTATTTATTAGAATAGCTTACAGACTGTGATCCCACTAATCCAACAATGGCCATCTAACTACAGAAAGTCTAATAATCTAGTAGTTGTATAGTCCATGAGGCTGGATGTCTCAACTGGCCTTGAAGTATATCCCGGACAGTACACCCTGAAGTATATCCCGAAGATGTAGACTTTAATGTCACAAAGAAACAAACTTTCCAGTGAGGGCAAGAACAAGCAGGCAAAGAGAGTTTTCTTCTTCTATGTCCTTTATCCGGGCTGCCACCAGAAGACGAGGCTCAGATTAAAGGTGGATTTTCCCACCTCAAAAGATCAGGATTGCCAGGCAGTAGTGGCACACGCCTTTAATCCCAGCACTTGGGGGGCAGAGGCAAGCAGATTTCTGAGTTTGAGGCCAAACTGGTCTATAGACTGAATTTTGGGATAGTCAGGGCTATACAGAGAAACCTTGTCTCAAAAAAACAAAACAAAACAAAAAAATCAGGATTAAAGGTGGGTCTTTCCACTTCAAATTATTTACTTAAGAAAAATCTCTCGTAGACGTGCCCAGACACTTGGGTTTTGTTCGTTCCAGATGTAGTGGAGTTGACAACCCAAAGCACCCACCTCAGCAGAGGGGGCTGCTGGTTTTTATAGTTCTGTTGTTTATTTCCCAGTTGGTTTAAGAACCGTTTGTTCCTTTCCGCCTCCCCCATGCGCATTAGAAGTTTGCGAGTTTACTGAGGCGATACAATTTACTCTTCCCTGGTTGTCCTTTGATGGTGTTCTCCCATTTAATCCGTTTCTACTGCACTGCTGGCGGGCTGGTCACCAGCTGCTTGGTTTGCGCTTGCCTTGAAACATCTCTCTCCTGCAGTGACTTTAAAAGATAACTTTTTGTTTGTTTGTTTGTTTGATTGATTTTTTTTTTCTGACACAGGGGGTTTCTCTGTATAGCCCTGGAACTCAGAAATCCGCCTGCCTCTGCCTCCCAAGTGGTGGGATTACAGGGTGCACCACCACTGCCTGGCTTAACGGGGCCCCCCACTCTTGTCTCTCACTACTTCCTTGGCTTCTAGCCTAAGAGTGGAAAGGTCATTGTTCTGACGGACCGTCTGTTGTTTGTGAGTCGGGATTTTCTTTTTATCTTGCACTGTTTAATACCATTTCTTTCTCCTGTAGTCTTGGCCTTTCAACTGTAATGTGCCACAGAAGGTTCTGCTCTGGCCGGCGTCCATTTGAAGTTCTAAATGCTTCTTGTACTTGAATAAGATTCCTTCCCCAGATTTGGGTAACTCTGCTACGCTTTCATGGCTGAGTTTTCTATACTTTTATTTTATATTCTATTGTTTAACTGCACTCTGTTTTTGAAACAAATTTAGGGAAAGTTTTTTACTATAGACTTAAGTATGGGTATGTATGGGTATTAAGAGAGGGCAGAGAAACATGTCAGGGAAAACTGGTGTGTAGTACATGATGAAGAGAGCCTGTGGATCTCGCCTCTTCCCCCACTAACATCTCCGTGAAATGCCCCCTCAAACTTGTCTACATCTGCTAGTCCCTCTTGGGTTTGATCCCGTGGACTGTGGGTACTCGCCATGATTTCTAACTGATTAGGGGTTTTCTTTTTCTTTGAAAGATTTATTTATTTATTATATGTAAGTACACTGTAGCTGTCTTCAGACACCCCAGAAGAGGGCATCAGAGCTCATTACAGATGGCTGTGAGCCACCATGTGGTTGCTGGGATTTGAACTCAGGACCTTCAGAAGAGCAGTCAGTGCTCTTAACCGCTGAGTCAGCTCTCCAGCCTGGGGGTTTTTCTGTTTTTTAATCTCTCTCTCTCTCTCTCTCTCTCTCTCTCTCTCTTTCTCTCTCTCTCTCTCTGTGTGTGTGTGTGTGTGTTTCTCCTAGGATCTCAAGGTATTTTTTTGGTGTTTAGTTTCTCATCTGGGTTACCTACTTTCCTACCTGAATTTTTATCCAGATCTTGAATTGCTTTTCTGATCCATTGATCTCTTTGTTCCCTTGTTGAAGTGGGTTTTATAAGCAGTTTTGAATTCTTTGACATTTTGTCTATTTCATGATTTTTTTAAAATATGGTATAGAATTCAGGATCTTTGAAAGCACTGTCTTACCTTGATTTTGTTGTCATTTCTTGTGGTTTTGTATTAGTTTGTATAGCTGTGGGCTACCATGAATACTTCTTTTGAGTTTTCTCTTGGGGTCATCTTAGGCCATCTCTCTGAGAATGCTCTTCCAGGACTGCTAAGATGGGGAAGCAAACTACTGTCCCAGTAACAAACAAGGTGCGATCTGGGAGGAGAGTCCGTCCTTCCAAGCCAGCAAGTGCCAGTCTCCTTTTCAGGGGCCTCTCTTTCTCTGTGTACCAGGAGCCTCTGCTGGACACACTTGGTTTTGCAGTGAGATTTCCGGTTGGTACACCTAGTACCAAGTGTGTTGAGGAGTTGGGAAGGTGTCTTTGTCTCAGCTTCACTTCTGTGGGACGCCCAGGAGTCCTTACCACCGTCTTCGAAGAGCTCCTATCTGGTCTCTCCAAGATGACTTGGGCTACAGAGCACTGCAGCCAGTCACGAGTAATTGTCCTGTTTGGGCCTGATCTGGCCTTCTGTGCTGGGCTCTTCTCAGAACCAAGGCTACTGCAAGGTCAGAGCAGGGTCGCCTTGGTGCTGTCAGCCTTGAAGATCGATGTAGTGTACTGGTCAGGTCATCAAGACAATCCTTAGTGATGAGGATGCCCGAGGTCTCCTGTGAACAAATCCTCCTGAAAAGAAGCTGTGTCTGCCGAGACTGATGCCGAGTTGGTGAGGACTCCAGCTGTTCCGTGGGAAGGTTGGAATGAAGCAAGTCCAGACACTAGTTGCCTTTTTTTTTTTTGGGCTGGTTCAAGCCTTAGAAGAGTTATTCCTTGACCAAGTCTGTCAGAGCAAACACCCTGTGACTAATACATTAAGCGCCTTTTGGAACCTAGCTGCTTAGCGGACTCTGACTTCCACCAGCCCCAATGCTCATAGACTATCTTGGGCCTATAGAAAAATCTTCTCTCATCTCATGCCTGACTCTCTAATGTATCCACCAACATATATTAAACTTGTCTTGATTTATGACTTTGTTTCTTATTAAAAACTAAATAAAACTGCTTCCACATAGGAAGTGGGATTTGGAGTAACCTAATTCTGTGTTCCTTAAGCTGGGGTCAATCAGAATGGCTACAGAAGAAACTCTTATTCCCTTTGAGATGAGAGCCCTGTTTTTTTTTTTTTTTTTTTTTTTCTCTCGACACTTTTGAGTCAAGCAGGAGTTTAATCCAAAGTGAAGGAGACAGATACAAGATAAAGGCAGGGTGCCAGGGCGCCACCCTGTCCTTGTGGGATCAAGTGTGGAGTCAGCCTTTTTAGCAAAAACAGGTTCGAGGCAGCTATTATCACGAGGTATCATTTTGGACTTTTAGGAAATTCCTATGCTTGCCAATACCCAGGAATCTAAATTGAGGCTCATGACCTTGGGAAGTGTGCACCTCTACAGCAGAGCAAATGTTTATATTTGTATGATATCCCAGCGCGTGGAAGATTCTAGGCTTTTGTACTTCTTCTCCTTCTCCCTTTTCTTCTCTCTCTTCCTCCTCCTCCTCTTTATTATTATTAATTATTATTTCTTAAAACTGAACCTGGGGCTGCTAAGAGCAAGCACTCCACCACTGAGCTGTACCACCTCTACTGTCTTATAAATACACTAGTCTTGGCACTACAGATGGCTCAGCAGATTAGAGCTCTAGGTGCTCTTCTGGAGGATCTGAGTTTGGTCCCCAGCACCCCTGTGGCAACTCACAATTGTTTGTAACTCCAGTTCCTGGGAATCGACGCCATCAGCTGAGGCCCTTGATCACCATGCACACTCTTGGTGCACATACACGCAGGCAAAGATGTTCATAGACAAAAAGTAATTTAACCACAGGAGCACACATCTTGGTGGTACATGCCTTTCATTCCAGAAAGTAGAGACACCGAGAAAGTTCCAGGCCAGACAGAGCCTGTCAGAAAGGAAGCCCCATTGGTTCTAGCAAAGGAAGCTGAGCCCCTCCTCTCTCCTTTCTCCTCTCCTCTCCTGTTTTGTTTTGTTATTGAGACAGGGTATGTAGCCCATGCTATCCTGCACCCCACTATGTAGGCAAGGCTAGCCTCACACTCAGAGATTTGCCTGCCTCTGTCTCCTGAATGTTGGGATTAAAGACATCCCCCCCTGTCCCCCACGCATGAAGGAGCACTTTTGGATTTAATGGCATATTTATTAAAAAGGAAAAAAGTAAGAAAGGCGTTTCTTGCTATTGCATAAGTCATGTATCATCTTTAAAAAAAAGTGAGCCAGGCTTGGTGGCGCACGCTTGTAATCCCAGCACTTGGGAGGCAGAGGCAGGTAGATTTCTGAGTTCGAGGCCAGCCTGGTCTACAAAGTGAGTTCAGGACAGCCAGGGCTACACAGAGAAACCCTGTCTCAAAAAACAACAACAACAACAACAAACAAAAAAATGAAAACAAGTCCTCAGGATGACACCACCATTCTTTGGTACTAAGCGTTGTGGATAGCTCCCTCCATTTTCTCCAGGCCCTCTCTGTTTACCCCTCCATTCTGTCGGGTGTCAGGATGTTGAGGCAGGCATATTAACTAGGCTCTCTTTTCAGGGAAGAGAGAAGGTCTGTGTGAAACTGGGACAGAGAGATCCTTCATTACCGTTTTTTCCATTCAGCTCCTGCCAGTGGAGCACGCTGGGAATGGCAAGAATTTTCTTCCATCACCCGCCTTTGTTACAGTTCTCCCGGGCCTTGGGGCCTTTTGGCTTTTGCCCTTGACTCGCCCTGGCTGTGACTGTGGCTGCCCTGCATTCCTGGGCAGGGCTGGAGCTTCTAATTGGGAGCTGGCACCTGAGGCCTATCTGCAAACTGGCTACAGACTGGCTTTGTCCCTGGCTGCCTCTGACTCTCCAGGGACAGCTCATTCTCTGAAAAAAAAAATCACTCTGCAGGATCTGTCCTGCAAGATCCGGAACCTGAGGCCAGAATGTCTGGCAGGGCTGATTCTCATCTGGGGAGCAGAGCCCAGCTGGAGCCATGTTTGTTTGGAAACTTCGTGTCTTTTCCTCTACGGCTCATTCCTGACCTGCAGTTCTGCTACTGTGAAATTTATGAAGTCATCACATGCGAGTTAAGAATCTTGTTTGGAGGATTTCCTGGCATAATACTTTCACTGTATTTGAGAAAGGGAAAAAAGAGAGGGAGGGAGGAAGCAGGGGGTGGAGAGGAGGAGGATGAAGGGAGGAGAGGGAGTGTGTGTGTGTGTGTGTGTGTACGTGTACGTGTACGTGTACGTGTAGAGTGTACAGTCTATAGACACTCAAAAATGCACATCTTCTTTGAGTCAACAATTCTACCTTTTACAGGATCACAGATGATGCCCAGAATCCACTGTGAGTTTCAGAGACAGAAAACTTCTAGCCACCATTTCTACAACCATCTTTACCTCCATTCCACTTTTTTTTTCCGAGACAGGGTTTCTCTGTATGGCCTTGCTGTCCTGGAACTCACTCTGTAGGCCAGGCTGGCCTTGAACTCAGAGATCCTTGCCTCTGCCCCCCAAGTGCTGGGATTACAGACGTGCGCCACCACCGCCCGTTGAAGAGAGCCCTTAAAAACCATGATAAAGATGCTGAAGTCCAGCTCACAGTCAATGGCTTTGAGGAGGGAGGGGAAGGACTCGGGTTTTTAAGGGGCTTTGACCATGCTCCAGTGAGTATACAGGCAACACAAATAGGACTCAGTGCCCCCCCATCTCTCTTCCTTTCTCTCCTTCCTCTTCCTCTTCTTCTCCTTCTTCTTCATTTGTTTATTTAGGAGGGCACAAATGTAACAGGGTGGATCTGGGAGGAACAGGAAGTGAGTATGATTGGGGTTGTGCTTTGTATGACATTCCCAAATAATCAATAAATATATATATATATAAAAAAAAGAAAGAAAGAAAAGGAACTATAGTGAGGAGCTGTCTTTCCAGTTCCCTGTGTTAAATGTCTCATCCTCAGTGTGGCGCTATTGGAAGGTGGAAGAACTGCAGTGGGTGGGACCTGTCTTGGGGTCACTGGGGTCACTCCCTTGAAGGGAGTTTGTGGAATCCTGGCAACTTCTCTCTCTGTTCTGTGATCCATCCCTCGTGAAGTGAGGTCTTGCTCCAGCCATGAAAAGTCTTAACTACAGGCTGAATCTGACTAATTGATAGTAGACTAGAACCCCAAACCTCTGAGATAAGATAGCCTCTTTCTCTCAGCTGATCACCTCAGATACTTTGCTAGTGTGCTAGGAGGCTGACTGCTACAGCATTCATCCACAAGAGCCGAAAAGGCTAGCACCTGAAGGTCGCTCCTTTCTCACTGTGTGGACAACTATAAAAAACCAAGTAGTCAGGGCTGGGGAGGTAACTCCATAGTGAACCGTGGATATTGCTCTTCCAGAGGACCTGAATTTGGTTCCCAGCACTCGTGTTGGACAGCTCACCACCGCCTCCGTAAGACCAGATCCAAGGGGATTCGGACACACACACACACACACACACACACACACCCCATACCCCCATACACACACACACAACCACACACACACACACACACACACCCCATACCCCCATACACACATACACAACCACACACATACACACACACACACACACACACCCCATACCCCCATATACACACACACAACCACACACATACACACACACACAAAGTGAAATCTTAAAAAAAAAAAAAAAAAACCAAAAAACAAAACGAGAGGCTGGAGAGATGGCTCAGCAGTTAAGAGCACTGACACACTGACTGCTCTTCCAAAGGTCCCGAGTTCAATTTCCAGCATCTACATGGCGGCTCACAACTGTCTATAATGGGATCTGATGCCCTCTTCTGGTGAGTCTGAAGACAGCTACAGTGTACTCATATACATAAAATAAAAAAATCTTTAAATAAAACAACCCACCAAACAAACAAAACTAGTCACATGTCCAAAGAACATAGATAACTACTATCTCTTTGAAGAGACAAATTGGCACAGAATTTTCTGTGCTGCTCCTAAACGGTACCTGGGCATTATCTGAACACTGAAATTTAAAGTGTATATTTTGTTGAGTCGTCTGTGAAGACTTGGAATTGGCGTCTGATGTGTTGATTTCTAAATAGCCTTTCGAAAAAGATTTTAATAAGAAAGCTTTTACCAACCTCCTACAAGTATGACCTTTATTCTGGAAGAATCTTCTGTGATCTTCCTGTCGATATTAACTCTGACCTCTCTCAAAGTAAATTATATCACAGCAGTCCGTGGCTAAGTGTGTGCACTTCTGTTCTCGCTGTGTGAGGCGAACGGATATATACTGTAAGCTAGACATGATTCATCTCTTTGTCCTTCACAAATATTACCCTTTGGTCAATGCATTATTGAGTTTCGGAACTGAGACATTAACTTTTAATTTATTAAAACCCTTTCGTCTCCAGCAATAAAGTCCTTTAAGTGGCTTCACCAACAGATTTATTTCAGAGTGATTCCTTTGTGGGGAATGGAAGAAAGCTAATGCATTGCAGGCTGAGGGTTTTCAATAATTCATGAGACCCGCGTGCCTTTGGCTCTTCTAGAGGCAGCTTTGGAGGCAGAGCTCAAAGGGAAATCTCATGTCTGAGTTCTGGGAAGTGGGTTTGTGTTCACACTTAGCAGAGGCTGTTTTGAAAACAAGAAGTGGGGGGGGGGGGGAAGCTCACCTGATAGGCTGAGAGGCAGCTTGTATGCACCCTCTGTCTTTAGCAAAGCCTGGTGCTTACAGACATTTCTTTTTCCTCCCATGAACCAAAATCCTGAGTGGTCTTGACGCAGGAGGAGTGTATTGCCAGGGGTGGGTTGAAGGTGAATCCTCAGATCAAGGCAGTTAGTGCAGACATAGGGAGATGTTTGACTGTGAAAGCCCTGCATGGTATCTTGTGCTGTGAGACCTGGTGTGGTGTTTGTGGGCAGAGGAAAGTGGCAGACTCTCCCTCACCCCATTTCTTAAAAGCCACTGAACCCCAGGGTGGTTTTCCTTCAGAGAGAGACTTGTTTGTGATCACTGCATCCTGACTTCTTTCGAGGTATTCTGAGCAGTCCACCGAGAAGTGCCTTGTGGGAGAAAGAGAGAGAGGGTAGTTTTGTTGTTTGCCAGAAATACTACGGGATTCACATTTCCTCTTCCTCCTTTGTGCCCCAACAGAAATAGCTGATTTTTTAAATATTTTTTGAAATATATCATTTTTTTTGTGTGTGTGTGGGTGGGGACATGTGGCCCTGCTACTCCGCCCAGATGGAGGTCAGAGAACTTGGAGGATGTGGTTCCCGCCTTCAGCCACGCGGGCTCCTGGGATTGAACTCAGGTCTTCAGGCTTGGTGGCAAGTGCCCTTACCTGCTGAGCCATGGCCTGCTCATTGTCATTTTAACCTAAACTCATCTTACTTAAAATTATTGTGTAATTTATATGATATAGCCTTTTAAATGTGAAAACTACTGGGCCTTCTCCTGCTGACAGTTTGGGAATGATCTAGAATTTATAGAACCATTGCTGTCCACCCTTTCCACAGGAAATTCTATCATTTCTGCTGCCTTTAGACAGTTTTCCACTTCACAGTATGTCAAAAAAGATGTTTCCCCTTAAATAAAAATCCTCTTCATTTCAGGGGTTGTGGAACATTCTGTTGTCTACGTACGTTTTAGTCAGCCTCGGCTAGAACAAAATGCTGCAGAGCAGGGTTTTAGAGGACAGACATTTCTTTCTCATGGTTTTGATCCTGGTTCACAGTCTACCTCCTTCCTGTATCCTCACGTACAGGGTGTAGAGGGGACATTCTTCCTCTCTGTGTAATTCTCTAATCCCATTGTGAGACTCTCTTCATGACCTCACCTGACCCCATGACCTATGACCCCTTATGATCATCCCTCAGAAATGCCATCACACTGAGAAGGATGTCAACCCTGGAGTTGTGCAGGAGCACACAGACATCCGGTGCAGGACGTTACACAGTGCCGTGATGAACCTTCATGTTCTTTGAGGTTTTTTTTTTTTTTTTTTTACTTCCATTACAACATAGGGATTTAAATGTCATTCTGGGCCTGGTGGCCATGCTAGTATATATTTCCTGTAAGTAGACTTCTGAGTCAAAGGGTATGCACATGTCAGTTTCTGCTGTGTCGATTCCAGTAGCTTTGCAGGGAAGCACTAAATACCATACCCCTGTAGTAGTTGAGGGTGTCTCACTCCCCAGACCCACCCCAAAACTGAATCTAAGGCCTTTTAATGTTTATTGAATTACTAAATACCTCATCATTCTTAGATCATTCCTTTGTTAATTGAATCAGTGTAAATATTTACAGGTAACTCTGGAATGAGTACTTATCATTTCTTCGTTTCCCTGTCGAGCTCTTTTTCACACTGGTTTATCCCAACAGCTTCTTAAATAAAAAATTAAATTAAATTAAATCAAAATACAAATTAAAAATACATAATCAAATCTGCATATAATGTATACATTCAGAGAATTTCAGAGAATAATTATCCGTTTTATTTGAGGATGAGAGATTCTGGATCTCACCATTTCTTGATTTGGGGGCTGAAGCCCATCCCGTGCGTCACCATTAGCTGACCTTGGTGGGTAACAAAGCTCCTGACGGAACTGGACCCAGCTGGGTCCTTGCTTCTTCCCTGTAGCTCTGCAGAGGTCTAGGACTCTATCTTTTCCTTACCACCGTGTAGTTCTAATGAGACCGTCCCAGGCCAGTAGAGAAAAGAAAAATTCAGAGGAAGGCAACACTGAAAATAAATCTGCAGCTGGCTTTTGGCCCAGAGGAGATTTCACGGTCCATAAACCACAAGTGTATGTATAGTTGGGGAGCAAAATTTATTATTTAATTTTAAGTCCGGAGAAGTCCAAGGGGGCGGGGGATTTAGAGCTCCTACGGGGATGATGCAGCATAAAATTTTAATGTGTGGCTTAGGGATGCTTAAACCTGTTTGTTGACTGCGGCCTGAGACTGCTGCCTGCTTTCCGCAGTTCCACTCCCTGGCTCCCATGTACTACCGAGGGTCGGCGGCAGCTGTCATAGTCTACGACATCACTAAGCAGGTAAGAAGCTCTCCAATTTGAGCCGCCCCCCTGGGTGACACTGATTCTTGCCAGTGCCCCAGGAGCCTTGGCGGCCTGGCGGCCAAGGACACCAAAAGCTACGCAGCCAGTGTGTTTCGCTCACAAAGACGCTTCAATCCATCTTCTCAATCACAGAAGCAATAGCATGACCCTTTAAAGAAACATCTGTTTCTTTTATTTATGTGTATGAATAGTTTACCTGCATATATATCAGACACTACACGTGTCTGGTTCCCACAGAGGTGAGAAGAGGGCATTGGATATGGACTTGCAGAGACTTACGAGTCACCATGGAGGTGCTGGGAACCAAACCTGGTCCCCTGAAAGAGCAGCCGGTGGTTTAGCTGCTGGGTCACCTTTCCACCCATTTGTTAAAACTGCGCTCTCACCAGGCCAGGCCATGCCCGTGAGCACTTTCCTTGAGAATGTCTTAAGTTCTGGGTGTTTTATCATTATGGCTTATTTTCTGTTAGTGGTTCAGTTGCACCATTCAAAGGTCAGAGGCAACATTTGTGCCTATAAAGGTAACTGTGTATATTCTTGTAGTCAGGTGTCCCCATTTATCTGTGGTGTGACTTTCTGTAGTCCTTGTTATCCAAGGTCAACTACCACCCAAAAGTATTGAACGGAAAATTCCAGATCAAGTGGTACATTTAAAACAATGTACTCTATTATTATGATTATACTACTTGGTTACTGTTTTTATCTCACTCGGCCCTCATGTTTGCTTCAATTGTGCCATGGGCACTCGTGGGACAGGAGCAGGTTGTCTCTGGGCTTGGGTTCTAGGCCAGTGTCAGGTGCCCACTGAGGGCCCTGGAGTGTATCTCCTGCAGGTGAGACTGGCTGGAATGGATTCTGAGGTAAATTCGTTAACAAGCACGCGCTTCGGTTTGCTGGCCTTCCTCCTGCCCCAGTCCCTCTGGAATGCTGACTGGTAGCTGGCTCATTGCCGTTGTGTAGTCCATGAGTTCTGACCACGTCCACCAAACGTCTGTCCACCTGGCCTCTGTCCTAGAGGAAGGTTAGGGTGAAGGGCAAACAGGACCTAAACAAACATTTCTTCTGAAGTAAGCCTCTGTATTTGCTTGATCCTGAGATCCTGGTTCCCACAGAGCCGAGGCTGTTATTTCTAGTCAATAGTTATTACAGAAGAAAGTTACAAATGTGATTTTTAACCCCCTCAAGCTTTAATTTAGAAAGAGACATCTGGGCTAATGTAAAGTAAGTGTCCCCTACAAACGTGTTGTTTTATTTTTCCGTTGACCTACACGGGGTTCATATCTCTACCTCTTTGAAATGTATTGGCAGGTCTTCTCAGTGACTCATCTTGGTTTTTTATTAGGATTCATTTCACACCTTGAAAAAATGGGTTAAAGAGCTGAAGGAGCACGGCCCAGAAAACATTGTGATGGCGATTGCCGGGAACAAGTGTGACCTATCCGATATTAGGTAAGACACATTGTGTGTGTGTGATATGTACGCAACCTATCTGATATTACATAAGATACATTTCAGGTGTGTGTGTGTGTGTGTGATGTGTGAGAGAGATGTGTGTGCGTGCATGCTATCTGATATTAGGTAAGACACATTTCAAGTGTGTGTGATGTGTGTGTGTGAGAGAGGGGGGAGAGAGGTGTGTATGTGTGTGTGATATGTACACAATCTATCTGATATTAGGTAAGACACAGTCCAAATGTGTGTGTGTATGTGTGTGGTGTGCAACCTTTCTGATATTAGGTAAGACACATTTCAAGTATATGTGTGTGTGTGTGGGGGGGTGAGATGTGTGTGTATGTGACCTATCTGATATTAGGTAAGACACATTTCAAGTGTGTGTGTATGTATGTGTGTGTGATGTACGTACAGATATGTACACAATCTGATATTAGGTAAAACATATTCCAAATGTGTGTATGTGTACGTGATGTGTGTACAACCTATCTGATATTAGGTAAGACACATTTCAAGTGTATATGTGTGTGTGTGTGTGTGTGTGTGTGTGTGAGAGAGAGAGAGAGAGAGAGAGAGAGAGAGAGAGATGTGTGTGTGAGAGATGTGAGTGTGAGAGATATGTGTGTGTGACCTATCTGATGTTAGGTAAAACACATTTCAAGTGTGTGTGCATGTGTAAGTGTGTGTATGTGTGTGTATATGACCTACCCAAAATTAGATAAGGCAAATTTCAAGTGTGTGTGTGTGTGTATGTGTGTGTCTGTGATACGTGTGTGCATGTGTGTGATATGTGCACATGACCAACTGATATCAGGTAAAACACATTTTAAATCTGTGTGTGTGTGTGTGTGTGTGTGTGTGTGTCACAGCTCCCACCCCCAGCTGCCTCTGACTAAATGCAATTATGTCTTTGCTTATGTCTATGCTCTCTGTGTAATGACTTAACTGATGGCCCCTCACTGTGGCAATCAGCGTGATATTATCCTGCCAGAGTGGAATTATAGGAGAATGATATAAACCTTATGGTTCCTACAAGGATGAATATTAAGTTGAACAACCTATACATAGCACAGCCACATTGATTACCCTAGATGTTGAAGAACTAGATTGTTTTACCACCTTATTTGACTTATTAACATTACTACTAATATAATTTTAATAATACTTTCACATACAAACAGCCAAGAGAAGTCTTGTTACTGTTCACAACATCTGCTTGTCTTAGATTTTAACTCAAGGATGTGGTCCAGTCTATATAATAATGTTACTATTTTGACATAATATCTGAATATGATAGATTTTAACACCCCAAGTGGCAATGGCTTATGGGACTTTCTTGACCTGCTGTCTCAGTTCTTTTTTTTTTTATCGTTAGATCAGAATACCCAAGCTGGGTTTTTGTAAAGCAAAGAAGTTCATTGTGCTTTGCCTAGAGCTTCATGAATGGAATGCTGGTGACTGGATCGTAGTACACCATGGGAGAGAAACAGAGAGGGAGCATCTGCAGAGTTGATCATTGGTGAGGCAGGGGCCCGACAAGAGTCAGTGACTTAGGTCGCTCTTTCTACAACGAGCTATTCTCACGGGGACTGAGCAGCCTGTCACGAGAACCACACCGATCTCTTCCGAGGGTGATGGCCTCCGTGACCTAGCTCCCATCCATTCTCCCAGCATGCTTCTTGCTCACCAGCTTTGAGGGCCACACTCACACGACCTAACCAGTGGAGAGTGGATTAGAGGCTGGATGACCTTATCCGGCCGGTTAAACTCACCATGTTTGCAATGGTTGCCACTTCGAGGAGTTATGTATTAGTCAT
Organism: Apodemus sylvaticus; assembly: GCF_947179515.1. Classification (NCBI taxonomy): domain Eukaryota; kingdom Metazoa; phylum Chordata; class Mammalia; order Rodentia; family Muridae; genus Apodemus; species Apodemus sylvaticus. Next base: position 8,152,493 of record NC_067480.1, read on the forward strand.
CCTTTCCCGAGACGGATCCATTCCAATCTCCAGTGGCTATCGGAAACCATAGACTACTTCATACCCCACATATGTTATGATTTTTTCCGATATATACAAATCTATGATGAAATTCATTTTATACAGTAGGCATAGTAAGTAATAAAGATGAAGAACACCAACTAATAAAATAGAATAGATTGTAATAGTATAATATAGTAAGAGGCTGTTTAAAATGCACTGAATTATTTATTTCTGGAATTTTCCATTTGATAGATTTGGATTCAGTTGACTGTGGGACACTGAAACCCTGGGAAGGCAAACCTCTGGTGTGGGAGGCGCCTGTTGCAGACTTGTTTTGACTCTGTTCCCTTGACTCTGAGTTCTTAGGAATTCCTCGACTTCATTCATAAAGAGCTACACCATGCTCCTGGGGTTTTGATATCTAAATATGATTAAACCAAAATTAAATAAGCATTGAAAATGGATCTTGGCAAAGGCCTGAAGTGGCGTTTGGTAAATTTACTCTGTTTCTTTGTGTTTGCAAACACGTTATATCACATCGCATCAGGTGACTTTGTAATCTCCGTGAACTCCACTTAATCGCCTATTTTCCGGTGGTTGGACTAGTCTTTAAGCTCTCCAGACTCAGATCAGATATGCTCCTTTATTGTAATCCTGAAGCAGCTGTCCGGCCAGTGTAAGGCCACCCTACACTGGGTGGTGGGTGGGCTGAACTGGCCTCACTGAAGGAAGCTGGCTCATCTAATACCTCATGGAGGTAAAGGGGAACTTTGACAGTAAAGACCCCCTTTCTCGTGGTGTGTGTGTGTGTGTGTAGTCTGATGGACTAGAAGTTAAGCACAAACTGATTTCAAATTGAATGAGATAGGACTGTTTGCTGCAAGAATGGGAAACCTAACTGAGATTAATCTTAGGAAAGAGGCATGAGGTGTTGCTGTTCCTATGATAAAAACATGCCTGCCTTTAGCTCTGGTCTTTGGTATGTCCCTATTGGTCTGTGGAGAAACAGTGCCCTGGAATCTCTGTTTCAGTTCTCCACATCTGACTAGGAACTTGTGGCCCTCAGAAGAAATGTGGCCAGTACAAGTTGGGGGAGGGTGGGGGCTGTTGATGAGGGCCAGCCCCAGATTAGCACAGTCTCCAGACAAAACAGGATGGCTGCCTCTCATTCCCGGGGTAGACTCACTGGTGCTCCCTGCAGATATCCTGGTGTCTGCCCCGCATCGTACAGATCCAGCTAGGATGAACTGGCAAACAATGTGGCCATCTTACTCAACTATAAATCCTCTCATGGGCGGGTGGCTCTCCTTAAAGGCTATGGTGACAGCGGAGCCCGCCCTCCTGGGTGGCACGGCAACCTTTCTGTTCAGCTTCTTTTGTTTCATTAGTTTGGACTCAGTGAGGTCTGAATCCAGCACTTCAGGATCCCACAGGTGTTCAGAGCGTGGGGAAACAGACTTCATTGTGTGTGCAGTCAATGGAGAGGGCCCTTGATTATGCAACAGAGGAAATGACTTTTTATTGTAGTTCTTGTTCAAACCTCTGAATAGGTCAGTGAGAAAGACTTTTTATTTTTTTTTAAAATATTGATAAATCAGTTAGTTTATCTATCTCTATTATCTATCAATCATCTATCTATTACCTATCTAATCATCTATCATCTATGTCTGTTGGTCTGTCTATCTATCTATCTATTTATCTATCTATCTATCTATCTATCTATCTATCTATCTATCATCTATTATCTGTCTGTTTTTCAGTCAGCCTGTTTGTCTGCCTGCCTGTCTGCCTGCCTGTCTGTCTGTCTGCCTGCCTGTCTGTCTGTCTTTTAGTCTGTCTGTCTATGTGTACCTGTCATGGCATACTTGTCAGAGACAACTTATGGGGGTTCCTCCTTCTACCACATGTGTCCTTTGAACTCAGGTCACCCAGGCTTGGCAGCAAGCCCCCTTCCTCACCGAGCCTGCTCGCCCGCTCTGCATGAGTTCCTTGAGGTTTGCTTTATGGCTTAGCACGTGCTGTATCCTAGAGAATATCCCATAGAAGATCAGGCCAGTAAGGTGCTGGTTTTTTGTTTTGATATTTTTTCTTCTTGCTTTTGCTTTTTTGTTTTTCCCTTATGTCTGTGGTACACGTCTCTGCATATGCATGCTCACATATGTGTGAGTGCAGATGGAGGTCAGAGGTCGGTGTCAGGTGCCTTCTTTGACCTGATCTATTACAGCAAGGCCTGCCAGTTTGTCCTGGGGATGCAGCGTCCCCTCTCAAGTGCTGGGATTTCAGATGGGCAGCCATGTCGTCCAGATTTAATTCTTTACCCTTGCATGGCAACTGCTTTCTCTACTGAGCCATCTCACCAAACCTCCCACCGAGTTTTTAACATGTTTTAATTTTTTTCTTTTTTCTCAGTGGAACTAGAGATGGGACTTAGAGTGTGCCGCTGAAGGGAGGAACAAACCGTGAGCCTCTCTAAGTTGGCCTTGATGGCTTTGAACCAGCTCACTCAGCTCAAGGCAGGCCATGTGTGTGTGTGTGTGTGTGTGTGTGTGTGTGTGTGTGTTTCGAGACAGGGTTTCTCTGTGTAGCCCTGGCTGTCCTGGAACTCACTCTGTAGACCAGGCTGGCCTCGAACTTAGAAATCCGCTGCCTCTGCCTCCCAAGTGCTGGGATCAATGGCGTACGACACCACTGCCCGAGGCCTTGTGATTGGACTTCCTGAGCAGCTGAGATTATTAACCAGGACTGGCTTAAAGACACATTCTTATATTTTCTTTCTCCTTTTGAAGAAAGAGATAGGTAGGTAGGTAGATAGATAGATATGACAGAGAAACAGAGAAAGACAGAAAGCACCAGCCTTCTGAAAATAACACGGCTTTAACTAAATTTTAAATTCCTTTTAATATTTTGAATCTCATTCTTTTGTGACTAGTTGATACTGGTGTTCCATTTATGATAATGATATAAAACTTTCTAGAAAAATGTCAGTACTGGCTTATGTTTATGATATCTACAGGGGAAAAATTTTAAGGGACATACTGGAAAGTTCTTACATGTAATAAATAGATTCAGCAGCATTGTAGGATACAAGACACAGAAAGCTCAATTACATTTCTGTTTATTAATAGAGAGAATGCAGAAACTGAAATGAAAAAAACCACAATACCTTTTACAGTTGCTCCAAAAAATGAAATACTAGCTCCGTACAGGACCTGTGTATTGAAAATTGCAAAATGCTCGTGAAAAATCCGATAAGACCTGAACAAATGAGGACGCATGACTCTGCTCATCTGTCAGGAGTCTTAGTGTGCTAAAGGTCCATGTGCTCTGAAATGATTTCTAGATTTAAATGAAATTCCTGTTACTGTCTTAGCGGAGACTTAGCACGAGCAAGTCAATTCCTGGGCTCAGGAGGCAGCCCGAGGGTAGGAGAGCTTCCTGAGCGACCATGAAGACTTCAGCCCCTGTAAAAATCTCAGATTGTCCACTGGCTCCTGTAACTGTGGTGCGGGGTGATGGGTAATCTTGGTTGTCAACCGTGGTGGACAGAGGAGCACCTAGGCAGCTGGTAAACCACACCTGCACGTGTGTGAGGGCATTTCCCTTGCGGGCGCCACAGCAGGCTGGGCGCCAATGGAACACTGGGAAAAGGAGGCACAGTCTTCATATCTTTCCTCACACACTCTTTGTCTCACTGTTTCTCTCTCACACACTGTCTCTTGTCCTCCTTCTTGCTCTATTACTCTCTTGCTCTTGCCCTCCCTCCCTCCCTTCTTTTCTCTCTCCTTTCCTCCCTTCTTCCCTCCTTCCCTCTTTCCTTCCTTCCCTCTCTCCTTCCCTTTCTCCCTCCCTCCCTCTTTCCTTCTTTCCCTTCCTCCCTCTTTCCTTCCCTCCTTCCCTCTCTCTTTCCTTCACTCTCCCCGTCCTCCCTCCCTCCCTCCCTTCTTTTCTCTCTCCTTTCCTCCCTTCCTCTGTCCTTCCCTCTTTCCTTCCTTCCCTCTCTCCTTCCCTTCCTCCCTCCCTCCCTTCTTCCTGCCACAATGTGATCCTCTCTGCTCTGCTGCCTGGTCTTTGCTGTGGTGGCCTAAGATCTCTGAGGTAAGGGCTAAGGAGAATCTTCCCCCCCTTAAGTTATTTGCTCAGGCAAGAGACCCCGCATCCTGGAGCAAACACACAAGGATTAGTGCAGGGACTGTAGAGAAGAACTCTCAGAACTTAACATTCAAGAACAGAGCTCCAAACTGAAAAGGGACAGACTCTCCATAGAGTCAGAGAACAAAGACAGAAGAGATGTTCAGCATCACCTTTGGCCTTGCAAAATGGTGAAGTGAAGATCAGGGCCAGTCCCCGGTGTTGGCAAGATGACCCAGTGAGTAAAAACACTGCGTATGCACATCTGAGCTGGAAGGAATGAACCAGGTCTTGAAAGTTGTTCTCTGGTCTCCACAAACACTCCATGCTGTGTTGGCTTGGATCTCCTGCTGTCTGGAGAATAACCTTACCAGGAGTCTGTCAAAGCAGGAACTGGTTTTTATTGTATCTGTCTTTTGTTTATATAGGGTTGAGGAACAGGGTGGAGATTTCTGATGAGTTGAGATGGGGGTGGGGAAGGGTAACAGAGGGTGTGGGGTGTCTGACAGAGCCAATGAAGTTATTCTACATCAGCTGTAGGTAGGCAAAGGCTGGCTTAAGCAAGTCATGCTGAGTCTTTCTCAAGCAAAAGTGAATGACAGGTCTCTAAAATTGAGACAAGGCTCAGGCTCCCTCACTAGGCCTCAGTATCTAACTGAATAAGGCCCAACACTCACGGACTTTGGGCAGCATCCCCAGACTCTCATGAGCCCGGATGTCACTGAACAACTGGCTAAACACAGAAGATTGTGATATACTTACTGTGTGGACCACTGCTCAGTCACAAAAGCAAACAGACCGCCAGTTGGATGAGCCTTCAGGGGCATTGTGCTGAGTGAAGAAAGCTATGGGTGAGCTCTGCATTACTATAGCAAATGCCGGGCGTAATTCGGTTTACAGGGAGAAAAGGTTCGTTTTAACTCAGACCTCAGGGATTTCAGTCTGTGGTTGCTTGGCCCCTTTCCTTTGAGCCTAGATGGTTCATAACAGTGGGAGTTTGCGGCAAACCAACAGGTCCACCTTATGGATAGGGATGAAAAGACCCAAGCTTTGTAATTCTCTTCACAGGCTTGTGAGTAGTGACCTACAGCTTCTCATGAGGCCTCACCTCAAGAGCAGCCACCACCTCCAATATCAGTAACGTGGGCCTCAGCTGCTACCGCAAGGGCCTCCTCTGGGAGACATTTCAAATCCAAGCCACAGCAGAATCCAGTTCCAAACATTGCACTATGTGTGATGCCCTTTGTAACATTTTAAATAAAAACAACCGTAGTAACAGAGAACAGGATTGGAGTGGTTGCCTGAGGTTATGTTTGGGGGCAGTGGATAAGGGGGTTTCCGGGGACCTAAGCAGAAGGCACAACAGTGCGGAGCTTGATACACACGCTGTTGTGTGACACTTCCTGAGGAATCTTAAACACTCCACACAGGGAACTGAGGACAGGCCAAAGTAACAATACTACCAAATCCAGCGTGGTGAAGCAATGAGTTTATTGGGGCTACTTACAGGAGTAGGGCTGACGGTTAATTACAGGGGCAGGGATGACTCAAAGGCAGTGTCCTCACCGAAAGCCCACACAGTGTGAGTGATGGCTCATAAAATCGGGAGACATGGGAGCACACTGTGAGACTTGCACACAGCTTAGATCAAATAGTCTAGTCCAGGCAGCTCAGCTCTGGGGCTCCTCACATGTCCTTTCTACCCCTGGGGGAAGGATAGGCTTTGCACCTCTATTTAGTTTCAGGGACTTTCTGAGACTTACAAGCTGTTTGCTTCATGAGTTAAAAGAGCCTCCCTTCAAGATGAAATATTTCAATTTGGAGGAAATGGGTACAAGTGAGAGACTATCGGTAGGCCTCGGAAATCCAATTAAGAACACACCAGTGTTAAATCTTATTTGCAATATTATAATATTTGAAATGGGGTCTCAGGTAGCCTAGGCTGACCTTAAACTCACTATATAGCATCCCGCCTCTGTCTCCTGAGTGCTGAGGTTATTGTTATATATCACCAAATTATTTTGCTTGGCCTTTTTTCCCCTTCACTTTGTTTACTTAGTAGGGTAGAGGGCAAGAAAGCTGTAAGGAGGTCAGAGGGCAGCCTGGGGGAGTTGGTTCTCTCCTTCCTCCCTGTGAGCTCCAGAGATGGAGTTCAGATCAGCAGGCTTGGCAGCAAAACCCACCAAGCCATCTTGATGCCCACCCACTCCTCTGTAATAGAAGTTCACGCGTAGCTCAGGATGGCCTTGAACTTGTAATCCTTCTGCCTCAGCCTACTGACTACTGCCTCTGGGAATACAGACTATTACCACTATGACTGCCTCCTTCTTTTTAAAAAATATCTATCTATCTATCTATCTATCTATCTATCTATCTATCTATCTAATGTATATATGAGTGCATTGTAGTTATACTGATGGTTGTGAGCCATCACGTGGTTTCTGGGAATTTTAATTCTCTGCTCGCTCCAGTCATGACCCCCTACCCCCCACCCCCACCCCGGTCTGGTTGGCCCACTCCCTCTGGTCTAAAGATTTATTTATTTATTTATTTATTGTTTTGTTTTGTTTTTTTGAGACAGGGTTTCTCTGTAGCCCTGGCTGTCCTGGAACTCACTCTGTAGACCAGGCTGGCCTCTAACTCAGAAATCTGCCTGCCTCTGCCTCCCATGTGCTGGGATTAAAGGTGTGCGCCACCACCGCCTGGCTAAGATTTATTTATTATTATATCTAAGTACACTGTAGCTGTCTTCAGACACACCAGAACAGGGAGAGCAGTCAGTGCTCTTAACTGCTGAGCCGCCTCTCTAGCCCATGACTGCCTTCTTAAGGTAGTGATGGATGTGTGTGGCCAGACATCAAGACTGAGGGTCTTCCTCGTTTGCTTACTAACTTGTCTTTCGCCAGTTTGGCTGGGCTGGGATCTTCTCCCTCTGCCTTCCAGTGCTGGACTTAGAGGCACACACAGATGCAACTATTTATTTATTTTTTAAATATACGTGTGGGCATCCAAACTCAGGTCTTTGATCCTGTGCAGCAAATCTTTACTGACTGAACCATCTCTCACTGCCTTGGGGTGTTTTTCTTATAAGTGCTTGTGAATCTATAATTATATCCATGAAAATCTCAGTAAAATAAAATTTACTGACTTTAGATGGGGAAAAGGTTAGAACAGTGCTAAATATATGTGTATGCGTATTATGCACGGATCATTTATATACACAGCCAGACTTCTGAAAAGAGTTGTATGTGACTGATATTTTGCCAGCACACTGAGTGAAATGATTAATTTGATCATACTGACACACATAGGATACAAGAGAAATACAGGATGATGCTATTAAAAGCTGCCACTTAAAGCATTTTCCTAGGTTATTTAAGGTCCAGCATTTAATACACACACACATACACACACACACACACACACACACTCACATGCACACAAGCAAGCATGCACCACCAACACCAAGGAAAATAACTCTAAAAGAAGAAAGGCCAACCCTGCTCTATTGGTCTCTGTCCAGAGTACATGTGTGTTTCAGAGACAGAAATAGAAATAGTCTGGCAATGACAGGGCCTGTGAACCTAGTGGGCATCCGCCTGTGGAGCGCTCTGTGGCAGGAGAATCAAGCAGTTGGTCAGCCAATCTGGCTGCTCCAGATTCTGCCTGCTGGCACGACTCTTCCAGGGCGTGAGCCAGCTCTCCAGGTCCCAGACCTTATTCCAAGGCTGCCCTCGTTTTACTCTAATCCCAAAGGGCTTTGCTCTTTCATTCTTTCCAGAAAGCTGGATATTTTATTGGGTCTTACAGAAGGACAGTGTATAGAGCTTCTGTCGGTCTGTCTGTCTGCCCTCCCCTCCCCGTGTATGTGTGTGTGTGTGTATAAATGATCTAATGATCTCACCTAACAGACATTGGTGGTGTAAGCTTGTCTGCCACCCTTAAGAGGAGCTGTGCACAGCATATTTTGAGAGTGTGCTGGGACAGAAGTAGTTTAGCCTGTGTCTAGCAGACCATATGAGGCATCAGGAGTGGTGGGATGGGCATAAAAGACAACAGCTCCTCCCCCAGTCCGTGTCTCTTGAGCAAGACAGAGGACAGGAGACGTTAAGTAGCCCTCATCCAAACTTGGGAGTTCAGATTTCAGAAATACTTTCATATACATAAATCACTATATTGGAGTTGGAACCTAAATCTAAATACATATACCTTACAAACAGCCAAAAAGTAATTTTAAATAATATTGTAACTTTGGTTTTGTCCATAAAGTTGTATGATATTGAATTTTCTACTTATCACATTGGTGTTCAAAGAAGTTTCTGACTTCTGTGCTTTTGGAGTGTCTGAGCTAGGGCTGTTCAGCCTGTATTAAAGTCCTGCCCTGTTCATCAGGGTGAAAGGCCCAGGCAATTCAGGAGCTCCAGCCCAGCTGCTGATCTTACCGAGAGATTTCCCTAACTTGCCCGGAAGAGCAGTAAATAAAAACCTCCCTGCACCAAGGCGTGGGAAGACTGTAAGAGACATCCAGGTTACAGGCCTGGTGCAGCGGTGGCAGCACCTACCAAACATTCACTAGGGGAGGGATGCACGGGCCCCTGTCTCAAGGCCGCGGAGAGCTGGTAGGGGAAGGGAAGCATCATGCTCAGCGCTGTAGCCACTAGAGAGCTTGTTCAGGATCTAGTGGATGGCCTCACACCATCCCCATCCAGGCGAGCCCACTAAACCCAGTGAGGCACAGAGAAAAACAACAAAGCACATTAAAAGTAGCTGGGAACTTGGTAGGAGGAAGGGGGGCTGTCAGGGGTGTGGGAAGAGAAGAGAGGGAGGAGCCATGGGGCCGATCAGAATTCTTTCTATACACTGTGAAATTGTCAAAGAATAAACTCATTTGAAAAGCTCTCCCTCTGCTGACACTGACGACCAAGTCAGAAGAACAGGTAGCTAGCCTCTCTCAGCCTGAAGCATGCAGTCTGCCTGTGGGAAGATGGGCCCGGGAGCTCACAGGGGTTCTGTGGGTGTCACTCCCTTGCCTTCCTGTTCCTGCTCCCACTCCCACCAATGACCTTGAGGAGCTCTGGCCCAGATCCCGGAACCCAGTCTCTTCTTCCCCCCACTCCCTCAGGCAAAGGATTGTGTGTGTACAAGGCCAATAGATAGATCAGGTTTATTTTATCTTGCAAGGGTTATCAGTGAGACATTGCCCAACCACTGTGATGTGGAGAACAAAGGGGCCCTTCTTCTTAGGTGCTGAGTAATGAAGTTAGGGGACTTCAGTCACTGACTTCCCGGCCCATGATTTCTCTCATCTCCCTGTCCATGGAAACAGCAGAGCCCCTTGCTACAGTGGGTCAGGAATCTGTTAATAGAGCGGAGTTGTTTGCCAAGGACAGGCATTGTGAGTAGAAACAGGACCTCTTGCTAGGAAGGAAGAAATTGGCTTGATCAGTTCTCAGCCATCCAGTCACAAATAGGTTTGTTTGTTACAAATAGGGGGTGATTTTCTGTGTAGCAAAGTACTGCCGAAACTACTAGAAAGGTGGTGGGGGTGGGGTGGGTGTCTCAGAGAGCTGTTTGGGGAGCAGAGAAGGAACTTAGGAGACCGCATTTAACCCTGACGTGTCCTTTCTCTCACAGCATTTCAAGCAATACAAGGGCACTGTCCAGAGCAGACAGAAGAAAAGCAGGGATGATGTGTCCATAGGCAGGGCTGTGTCAGGGCTTCTCAGAAGGAAGGTGACTCCTGTCAGAGAAGGGTAGCAAAGGATGACCTGGGTAAGAGGAGATCCCAGGAGCAGAATCCCCTACGGGTACCAGAGGTGGGGATGAGCTTGACCTGTGTCAAGGGAGAGGGATCCTAAAGAACATTGTGAACACAGTGCCACATCGGGAGGGAGGAGAAGATAGAAGGTGTGGAGAGTGTGCTGAGGAGCGGAGCCTTTGGTGCTGAGTCAGCATGACTCCTATCACTGCCTCCACCACCACCACCTCCTCCACCACCACCTCCACCACCTCCTCCACCACCACCTCCTCCACCACCACCTCCACCACCTCCTCCACCACCACCTCCACCACCACCTCCACCACCTCCTCCACCACCACCTCCACCACCACCACCACCACCTCCACCACCTCCTCCACCACCACCTCCACCACCACCACCACCTCCTCCACCACCACCTCCACCACCACCACCACCAGTTGACCAACCTTGAGGTCAGCTAAGAGAGGAGTGTTGGGTCCCCAAGTAGGCTTGCAATGACCAAAGCTGTCTATGCAGTAAGGGGCTACAAAGGGGGACTTCCTGTTTCTCAGAATTCCCCAACAGGCCATACTGGCTAGGGTAGCAAAGTACCCAAAGCCCTGGTCATTTTATATTTTAAAGTTGAAACTTCTAGAAGATTAAAAAATATGTTCAGAGGGCTGGTGAGATGGCTCAGCAGTTAAGAGCACTGACTGCTCTCCTGAAGGTCCTGAGTTCAAATCCAAGCAACCACATAGTGGCTCACAACCATCTGTAATGAGATCCGATGCCCTCTTCTGATGTGTCTAAAGACAGCTACAGTGTATTTAAATATAATAATAAATAAATCTTTAAAAAAATGTTCAAAATAGGTGGTTCTTATTACCACATGCCCTCTGTTCTCTTTAAAGTATAGTAAGTAAACATTTTTCTAAAATAATTTTTATTTACATATATTTGCACTCATAATCAAATAATTTGCTAAAAATTAAAATGCTTGACTTCTTACATGCAACTTTAAAAGCTACCCTAGCTGTGAATGGATCAAAATATATATAAGTTTTTTTTAAATAAGCAAACCAAAGAACAGAAGTAGAAATCCCAGATACCAAAAATCCAATGTATTCTAAATGCTAAAAAGTACAAAACCAACCAACCAAAAAGCCATCAAGAAGTCAGACATGTGGCAAGCCCTAAAGCTGACAGGGAGTGCTCTGCTCACGGCGGAGGATGAGGGTCGGTAGCTTGTGCGACTGTAGGACACATTCCGTGCTCAGGATGCCCGCTGTCCGGCCTCTGCGGATGCTGTTCCCCAAACAGGATACTGATTCCCCCAGAATTTCTTTTGTTGTTGAGAATAGTTTTAGCTATCTTGGGTGTTTTGTTATTCCAGATGAATTTGAGAATTGCTCTTTCTAACTCTATGAAGAATTGAGTTGGGATTTTGATGGGTATTGCGTTGAATCTGTAGATTGTTTTTGGCAAAATGGGCATTTTAACTATATTAATCCTGCCGATCCATGAGCATGGGAGGTTTTCCCATTTTTTGAGGTCTTCTTCCATTTCCTTCTTCAGAGTCTTGAAGTTCTTGTCATACAGATCTTTCACATGTTTGGTTAAGAGTCACCCCAAGGTACTTTATACTGTTTGTGGCTATTGTGAAGGGTGTCATTTCCCTAATTTCTTTCTCAGCCTGCTTATCCTTTGAGTATAGGAAGGCTACTGATTTGCTTGAGTTGATTTTATAACCTGCCACTTTGTTTATCAGCTGTAGGAGCTCTCTAGTGGAGTTTTTTGGGTCACTTAGGTAGACTATCATATCATCTGCAAATAATGATAGTTTGACTTCTTCCTTTCCAATTTGTATCCCTTTGACCTCCTTATGTTGTCTAATTGCCCAAGCTAGTACCTCAAATACAATATTGAAAAGATAAGAAGAAAGGGGGCAGCCCTGTCTAGTCCCTGATTTTAGTGGGATTGCTTCAAGTTTCTCTCCATTTAGTTTGATGCTGGCTACCGGTTTGCAGTATATTGCTTTTACTATGTTTAGGTATGGGCCTTGAATTCAAGAAGAACAGAAGAGTGGCCCCTTGTTCTGGAAAGACTCAGTGTAGCAGTATAAGGCAAAACCAGAACAGGGAAGTGGGAAGGGGTGGGTGGGAGAACAGGGGGAGGGAAGGGGACTTATGGGACTTTTGGGGAGTGGGGGCCAGAAAAGGGGAAATCATTTGAAATGTAAATAAAAAATATATCGAATTAAAAAAAACCAACCAGCTCTTTAATAAATAAGGCACAATTTTAAAAAAAAAAAAAAAAGGAAGGAAGGACGTAGCTGAATGTGATGCTCCCAGTGAGCCCAGAGAACACACCTGGAATCTCTTCTGTTTTAGAGCGTCCTTAAAGCAGCGTCTATAAAACACTGGTGCATGCTCAAGGGAGGACATGGGTAAAAGGCATGAACTGTTGAGTCACCTGTCAAACAGCCTTCCGCTCGGGCTCCAGCCGCTTCTCTCCCGCTGTCCTAACTTTAACGAGAACCACACTTTATTTTCTTCCATGTTTAGTGTTTGTACTTCCTCAGCAAACGATTGTTTGGAGTTGCCCGCTTTTGAGTTTTGTGTGTGTGAATGGAATAGTGTTGTGTCATGTGATGGTTGGTTTCCAGTTCATCAGCTTGTGAGAATCACCCAGCAGATCCATCCCAGCTGCCGTCTGGTGTCTGAACATGGGACTGTTTTACGTGCCCACCCATCCTAGTGCTGATGGGCGCTTGGGTCATCCCTGATGTGGGTTGTTTTGAACCTTGGTTGGATAGACTCATTCATGTCTCACAGTGCTAGGCTTACGCATGTCTCCAGGCTGCAGAATGCAGCAGTTTTATCGCTGGCTCATGAGATGTGAGCGTGCTCAGTTTTATGAGGTGATGCTAGTGTTTTCCAGGGTGGACGCCAGCAGTGTGTGTCACTGCTCGTCCTCTCATTGTGACTGGGTCTTGTGAGGCTTCAAGATGGGCAGAGATGTCCAAGAGTAACTTCAATTTACACTTCCTTCGTTACCACTGAGGGGGGCAAGTTTTCATGGCCACTGAAATCTGCTCTTGTGTGAAATGTCTCTTTAAATCATTACAAGGTTTCATATTGGGTGGTTAATTTTAATCAAATAAGATTATGATTTTTAGTCAACTAACCTGGACCCTTAGGGCTCTCAGAGTCTGAACTTCCAACTAAAGAACATACACAGGGTGCTCGCTTCGGCAGCACATATACTAAAATTGGAATGATACAGAGAAGATTAGCACGGCCCCTGCACAAGGATGACACGCAAATTTGTGAAGTATTCCATATTTTTAACGACAAAGTGATTATTTTAAACATAACACCCAAAACACAGGCAACAAAATTTTTTAGCTCTTAAATATAGGTCTTTCATCCAAGTTGAAATAAAATAAGAATTAAAAAAAAAAAAGAGCATACACAGGCTGGACCTAGGCCTCCTCACACAGATGCAGCAGGGGGGACGTGCAGCTTGGTCTTCATGTGGGTCCTGCACAACTGGAGCTGGGGCCATCAAAAGCTGCTGCCTGCCTGTGGGCTACGTTCTTCTAGCTGTGCTGCCTTGTCTGGCCTCAGTGGGAGAGGACCTGCCTAACCTCGCAGAGACTTAAGTGCCAGGGTAGGGGGAGTAACCATGGGAGGGGGGATGCGAGGAGGGGTGTGGGGGAGAGGCGACTGGGAAGGAGACAATGAGCAAAATGTCAGGTGAATAAGTAAAGAAAAGAAAATTGAATTCATGAAAAGATTATGATTTTTAAAATACATATATGTAATGCTGTTCCTTTGTTGTTGTTGTTGTTGGGTTTTTGTTTGTTTGTTTGTTTTATTTTGTTTTGTTGGTTTTTTCAAGACAGGGTTTCTCTGTGTAGCCTGGCTATCCTGGAACTCACTCTGTGGACCAGGCTGGCCTCGAACTCAGAAATCCACCTGCCTCTGTTCCTTTGTTTCTAGTGTATGTTTAAAAGACCTTCTTCAAGGGGATGGGAGAGGTGGCTCAGCTGATAACCTGCCTGCTGTATGGGTTCAGGGACCTGAGCTCAGATCCCTAGCACCCAACTAGGCGTGGCTGCAGCCTAGTGTGACATTCCTGCAGAGGGTTGGAGGGAAAGAGACAAGACAAAAGGAAGCCCAGGTGAGCCAGTCCCAGGGCAAGCACTCGGTTCAGTGAAAGGCCTCGTCGTATCAAAGATAAGATGGTCCTGATGGAGGAAGATGTCGGACATCAACCCCTGACCTCCACGTGCACACAGGCACACATGCCTGTGCACATGTGTATGCACACATGCCATGCACGCACGCACATAGTCTCCCTCAGGGTTGGGTCATATCTTTCCATTTTACCCTGTTGCTTCGTCATCCCTACCTTACAGTTTATGGAGAATTATTTGTCAACTTTTTCCCATCCTAGGTTTTCCTTTGGGGGTTTCTTATTAGAAACTCTCCTGTAACCCTAAGCTTGGTGATGTGGCCTCTATACTAACTATCCAACTATCCTCCACAGACACAATTTTGTATTTATCTGTCTTTATGTCACACACTGTTGCTTATTTATTTATACCTTCTTCCCCCACCCCACCCCCGCCCCTGTAGCTAACAGGTTAGTTACCTGCCATTGTTGGTTGTACAGCCCATTCTGTCCCCCACTGACATGTGACCCTGTCTCAGGCTGACGTCACATGTAGTAAGTATATATACAGATTTGTTTCTAGGTCAATATTCTTGCCCATCCTTAGAGTAGCACCAGCTGACCTAATTCATACAGCTTAAGTAATGCGGACTTGCAATGTGCACTGTAATCTTTAATCAGTACTTTTGGTCCTAGAGACGTTGTGACAGTCTGGATAAGGATCTGCAACGGTCTGATAGACTAGGTTTCTTTTATACTCTGTTAGAAAGCAATAATTTGTTTGTTTGTTTTTCCCTCAAACTATTTGGGTTTCAGCCACTAGGAGTCATTCCCTGTTGGTTCTTGTATCTTGGTGGACACCTTGTACAATAAGTTGCTCTAGGCATGTCTTATATGTGTTTTTCTCCAAAAAGCTCTGATTTCTTATATTAGAAAATGGTATTAGAATCCACAAACTGGATTTCAGGTGTGCTCAGTGCTGTGGGGTATAGTTGCTTTTCAGCCCTTACTGAAGTAACACCTGGAAGATAAAAAACTTCATGTTGATGCCTCTGACTCTGCATTAGAACGCAGGCTTCATTCTGGCCTTGAAGTGGAAAGAATGTTTCAAAACTGTTCTTCAACACAATCCCCAGCTTTTGTTTCCCAGACTTTGTTTCCTTCTACTGAGGCCTGGGAGTTTCAAAGTTTAAAATGTAACTTCTGTTAGGAATTAAAACGTTCTCAGTGATAAGTTCTTTCTTCTTTTCTTTTTTTCTTTTTAAAAAAGATGTGTTTATTTTAATTGTTGGTGTTTTGCTTGGTATGTATGTATGTATGTATGTATGTATGTATGTATGTATGTGTACTGCATGTGTGTCTTATGCCCATGAAGTCAGAAGAGGGTATCAGATCCCCTGGAACTAAAGTTGCTGATGGTTCATTAGCCACCACCTGGAGTGGATGCTGGAGACTGAACTCAGATCTGTCCATGAGCCAGAAGTGTTCTTAGCCACCGAGCCATCTTTCTAGCCCCTCTGTGAAAAATTCTTGATGACAGGGTTTTTTTACATTTGTATTTTCTCTGTCTACTTCTCATCTGATCAGCAAGCTAAAAACAAAATATTAATGATAGCATTATATATTAATATATAACATAACTATGATGTAAAATTAATATATATTAATAAATATAATAATATATAAATTATATATAATATATAACACAAAGTGGTATGTGTGTATTTATGCATGTGTGGTATGGGTGCAGATATTGCTCTGTTCCTGCCCATATGAGCCTCTCCCTGAGCCCAGAGCTCACCATTTTGGCCCTGTTAGCTGACTAGCAAACCCCAGTAATCTGACTGTCCTTCTGTCTCCATACTGTAGAGTTGGGGTTTCAGGTGCACCCCCACATAGACAGCAAGCACAGGCACTGTGGCCACTGAACTATCTTCCCAATGCTTGAAAACAAGGTCATCCTCCTATCTCCAGCCTACACTGGACGCTAACTGTGTTCTAGACACGGTTATCAGTAGGTGTGCTAATCTTCATAACCGTTCGAGGAGATGAAACACAGCCTGGGAAAGAAGCTCTCCCTAGGCCCTGAGCTGCCAGGGCAGGGCACATAGCCTATGACATGGCTTTGAACCCAGCATCTGTTCCAGACTCTGTGCCCCTGACTTTCATTTCACATAGTCTAAGAAGTAAAATGTCAAACCAGATCCAGGGTGGGGAATGACAGCCAAGCTACTGAGAGGGAGAGTTGGTTTGGTTCACTCAAGACTCTAGCCCTCACCGACTCCCTGGTAGTTCTCCGGCCTCTTCAGGACCAGCTGGAATTTGAGAAAGGAATGACTAAGTCCCTTAAGAGAGCCCATGGGGTTTTTTGTTGTTGTTTGTTTTTTGTTTTGTTTTTTTTTCAGTCTTTCTTCTCTTCCAAATTCTAATATTCTTCATGAGAAACAATTCACTTAAGTCTGTGGCCAAGAACCTGACACTGCCTGATTGAATTTGACACCAGGGATTTGGCCCCAGGTGAATAGCCTTTCCTGTCAATGTTATTAAGCAGGGCAGACTTCATGGGAACAGAAATTCTTCCCAGGGAACCTACGTGAAGTGCGACAACTGGAAAGGCTTACTTAGATTGGCGTAACTGTCCAATTAGGTGTTTACATTGAAGGTGGCAATTATTCTTCCTTTTTCAAAAAGACATTAATTTGAGTTTTAATTCCTCCTTCAGGTAAATCGATCTGTTTGTTGAGGGTTTTGCTACTTCTAGCATTGTCAAAGTGGCTTCGCATGTATGTTAAACAGACATTTATTTATTTATTTATTTATTTATTTATTTATTTATTTATTCATTCATTCGTTCACTTATTTAATGTATATGAATACATTGTGGCTGTCTTCAGACACACCAGAAAAGGGCCTCGGATCCCATTACAGATGGTTGTGAGCCACCATGTGGTGGCTGGAAATTGAACTCAGAGCCTCTGGAATATTTTTTGTGGTGCTTGAAGGAATGGGCAGATATGAGAATGTGTTTCCTGGCAAACGTAGCTTCTACAACCCCCCTCGCAGCCTTCCTCCGCTTCATTTGATGAGATGTTGTGAATGATTTCTGCTGCTTTTGGCTGAAATACTTTAAACGTGGGATGGTTTTGATGTAATAGCCCCACTAGGCACTTAACAGGCATTTCCTGTTCACTGCTGATGTGATATTGGAGGCAACTTGGCCTTCTTTGTATTTTACATTGCTTTACCATGTGTGTGTGTGTGTGTGTGTGTGTGTGTGTGTGTGTGTGCATGTATGCCCATATTCATGTGTGTAAATACCACAGCACGTGTGTGGAACTGAGAGAAAAACCTAAGGAAACCTGTTTCCTCCTTCGACTATGTGGGTCCCAGCGACTGAACTCAAGGTGTCAGGCTTGGTGACAAAGAGAAAAGCCTGCTCAGCCACCTGAGGGGACCTTGGTTGGTCTTTTAAGCTGGATCTTGGAACAGCTAATAGAGAAAATGAAAACGCTATGGACGACATTTAAATGAAACGCTAACTGATGCATTCTAAGAAGGGGAGAGGAAGTAAAATGCTTAGTTCTTGTGAATACAGAGTTGTCGAACTCTCATGTACAGGTTCAAAATCACTGGGTCAGTGTGAGGAAGAGTTCTCACCTGCTGTTTCATTTCTTTCCTTTGTACCCTGGAACAGTGTCTGAGCAGTGGCTGTTTTATCACAGTTGCCTCCCAAATTCTTTTTTTGTTGTTTTTGTTTTTGTTTTTTGTTTGTTTGTTTTCGAGACAGGGTTTCTCTGTGTAGCCCTGGCAGCTGCCGCCCGGCCCTCCAAAATTCTTGATGTCATAGTGACATGTTGTGGGCAGAGTTTAAGACACAGCACACGAGGTACTTTAGAGCCCACCCCTCACAGGATTACTCTCCAGATTCCAAACACGTAAGAAGTTGTTAGGAAGCAAGCTACTATGCTGAGTTCTGGGGCTTAGCATGAAGGTACTCTGGGTTCGTAGATCTAGGGTATGGGTTCTTTGTGTCTAATAAACTCAGAATATGAATTGGTGTAGATGGCAAATGATGCCCAGGGGCGGGGGCGGGGGGGAGGGCTCCAAAGAGTCAGGAGAGGGTCCTGGATGCTCTTGTCCCACCTCCTTGTTTTTAGCATGAAGATGTTTTACTTTTCTAAGCAAATGACAGCTTTTCCATGCCCGCTCCTAAGTGCCTGAACCAGACTCAGAAGACACGGTTCACAGTTGGTCCCCTTGATCTCCGTATTCTCTCTCTCTCTCTCTCTCTCTCTTTCTCTCTTTCTCGTGCTCTCTATCTCTCTCTCTCCCCACGCTCTAACACTGCCTGTTAGTGAACACTTACCTCACACTCTGTCTGTGGGATGAGCAAATACTGTGATGTCCATCCTTGTGGGAATTTTCCTTCACTGTTTAAAAGAGTGGGAATACCAAGGCTATTCCCTGATAACTGTTAGAACAGGCAGTCTGTTCTTGTACCTAAACACAGATAACTGGTGAGAACCGGTGGAGACCCTACTCTTCATTGCGATGGCAACATATGGTTAAAATACCTAGTATTCCATTTTTGTATAGATGTAATATTTTAACTTTTGAAAATGTAAAACTTAGGAATGAATTCAAGCAAGGTATGAGCTAGCCTCAGTGGATAAAACTTTACAACATTGTTGCAGGACATAAACAAAGACTTAAATTAAGTCAGGCAGTGGTGGTGCATGCTTTTAATCCCAGCACTTGGGAGGCAGAGGCAGGTGGATTTCTGAGTTTGAGGCCAGCCTGGTCTACGGAGTGAGTTCCAATAGCCAGGGCTATACAGAGAAACACTGTCTCGAAAACAAAAACAAAAACAAAAAACAAAACAAACAAACAAACAAAAAAGACTTAAATTAAAATAATGTATAGGTGTTCCTTGGGAAGGATGAATCAAATCAGTATTGTAAAGATGTCAGTTTGCTTGAAGTTAACCCAGAGTCCACTAAGGTTTCAGACCAGCTACCAAAATATCCACAGAAGAACAATTTCAGAGGGTAGTCCTAAAACTTGTATAGAAACAACAGACAGACAAAAGGTTCTATTTGGTTGGGACAAGGTCGCCAATCCCAGCAGATAGCGGAGTGTGATAAACCCAGGGCGGGGCCAGGGGTAACAGAAGACTTTGGAGCAGCTGAGAGCCGGGGAAGGAATAGGATGTCTGATGTAATCCTGAAGCTGATATTGAAAACTGGAGTAAAAAAGAAGTCTTCAATAACTATCTTGTTGGGGTATCTATCTAGTTGTGAGAGAAATGAGAGAAGATAAAAGAAAAATAGAATAAATATTTCAATATAAAATAATAAACCATATCCAGGTGGTGGTGGAGGTGGTACACACCTTTAATCCCAGCGCTTGAGAGACAGAGGCATAATTCTGTGAGTTTAAGACCAGCTTGGTTTCAAGTTCCAGGTGGCCAGGGTTATATACAGAGAGACCCTGTCTTGAAAAAAAAAAAAAACAATACATTAATGAATTAATGAATGAATGAATGAACAAACAAGTCCATAAAAGTTAGAGGAAAATGGGGCTGGAGAAATGGCCCAGTGGCTAAGAGCACTGGCTGATCTTCCACAGGACCCAGATTCAAGTCCCAGTACCCACCATGGTGGCTCCAGGGACCTAACGTCCTTTTCTGGCTTCCATGGGTACTGCATACAAGTGATGCATGCAACACACACACATACACACACACACACACACACACACACACATTTTTTTTTAAAAATAATTGGAACTAAAATGAGCTTCTTAAGCATCATATGAAGCACAGAAGGCAGTGAGGAAAGTGGTTAGTGAGTGAGACTGGCCATGCCGAGGGTGGAAGAAGGCTCCGCAGCTTCGAGCACAGGCTGCTCTTGCAGAGGACCTGGGCTCAGCTCTCTGTACCCACACTGAGAATCTCACAGTCTCCTGTTCCAGGGAATCTGTGCTTGTGTACTGCATAGAATATACTCAGGTGTACGCACATACAGGCAAATAAACAGTTCTTTAGAAGAGACTGGCCATGTAAAGTTTGTCACAAGAAAATGGCACGAGCAAGCTCAAAAGGCACGTGACATGTTGAAAAAGAAGTGGGAAATGTTTGACAGAAAACACACTTGAGAAAAAAAAGACACCAATAATAAACTAGGCTGGGAAGGCGCATAAGAATGTCAGAGAGGGCTGGAGAGATGGTTCAGAGCGTCGACTGCTCTTCCAGAGGTACCAAGTTCAAATCCCACCAACCACATGGCGGCCCACAGCCATCTGTAATGGGATCTGATGCCCTCTTCTGATGTGTCTGAAGACAGCAACGGTGTACTCACATACATAAAATAGTTAAAAGGAGCAAGTGTGTACAAGACTAGTTCAAGAAGAAAAGAAAAGAAAAAAGAACATCACAGAAAAATGTCTGTGGCTTACGGAATGTTATTTGCCATCCATGAATAAGAGATTATTCAGAATTAATGTAAGGTTTCTTTAATTCAAGAAAATCATACAAAATATAATGGTTTGGGGGCCATTTACTGAAACGAATGTTTGTATGGGTGACTGTCACAGCTGGTGCATCTCCTGCTTGTCTGTGGAATACTGACCTCCCTGGTGTTTGAATCCTATCCTCTGAAAATTCTGTAAGACTGTGGTACCACGTTGTCATTGTTGCTGAGACAGCTTTGTGCACATTTATTCAAGGGACACTGATCTGAGAAGGACACACTGTTCTGGTTGAGACCCACTGAGCTCAGTGGTGGGGCTTCTGAGCGCCCTGACCTTGAGGGAGGAGGACCACGGGTACTTGAATAGTCCTGAAATTAGAGTCAGCTGCCATGTTGCCGGGTAACACCCTTATACAACACAACAAAGACCACCTATTGGGTGGTGCAGGCGACTTGAAATTCTAGAACCTGTAGGAACACTGTGTCCTCATCTCCCTCCCCTGCTGAGAAGTCTCCCAACACAAGCAACCAAATCAAGACTTTCTGATTGAGTCCAAGAGACGCAGAACTGGCTGCTGCCCAGAGCTTGATAAGGCCAGGCTGATAAGTTCCAGAGCTTAGTCCTGAGGAGATTCCCTTTGGTGCTACCTTCACCTCAGAAACTTCTTCCAGGCCCTCTGGGAAGGGTGGGCTGACTCGTGTCTCTCTGAGTTTCCAGTTGCCCTCAGTACTGACCACACTTCCTGTTTGGTCTAAATGGCCCGTCCTGACTTCCTCCTCTTTCTGTGGATGGCAACTGAGCTGATTTGTCAGTAAGCACTACAAATAACCCACTGATCACTTCTGAGACAGCGCACACTGTCGACCAGACACGGTTCTGTTAGGCCTGTGTGCAACTAGAGGCAAAATCACCTGAGACTTTCTTAAACTGCAAAGGGATTTTGATTTCCTTTAAAGTAATCATTTATATCTCCGATTTCTTCTTTCTTTAGGTATCTTTGTTGGTTTGTTTGTTTGTGACTGTCTCGCTTAGCCAAGGCTGGACTCTTGAACTTTCTGGCTTTATTTTGTTTTGAAATCTTATCTTGCCAGACATCACACGTGTAATGTCAAATTCTTGGGTGTCTGGCAAAAGGATTGACACTAACTTAAAAGCAAGCCTCATCTGGCCTATGTAATCAGTTCCAGGCCAGCCAGTGCTACAGGTCCAGAGCCTTTCTCAAAGACCAAATGGTGGTGGAGGTGGTGGGGTGGAGGAGCAATAGCCTTTATAGTGTTAGGCATTTCAGACTCCCATTTTAATAAGTCTAGTGAGAAGATAATTTGATTGCAGTTACTAAGAACAAGACATTCCTTCTCTAGATCTGGCCACTCAGAGACAAGAAAGAATTGTGCCAGAACGTTTGCTGTCCGAAAGGCCGGGTCCTGCCGCACTGCTGCCGAGTTAGAAGTCAGAGCTGAGTGCGGGTGGGCCATATGTTCACTCCAGCTTAGGAGCTCACTGCGCTCAGCAATGGGCGAGCCAAGCTCCTGGTACATCCTGGTGACAATGACAAGAGAATTGTCCTGAAATTCAGATCTGACCACTAGGTGGTTACCAACCACAGAGGCAAGAAGTAAGGAATGTCAGAAGCCAGCTGTGCCAGATGCGCCATTGGAAGCACGGCATCTGCCTTTTCTACTTTTTCAGCCCTGCTTATTTCCTACTGGTCCACGAAGGATGGAACCTGGCCCTAGCTCTGAATTCCCATCTTTATTCTGACCTCTCAGCTAGCCTGTGGCTAGATAGCCCAGCTGTTTTGAAAGGTGTGGACTTAAATAAATAGTCTCATCTGAACCCCTGAGATAGATAGTTTCAGCTTAACTGTCTCAATGCCTGTCACAATGCCCAACATATAGCAGATACTCAATATTTGTTGAAGAGTACTCAAAACAGTGGATATCAGGGCTGGGGTGTCCACTCCGTGGTTAAGAGCACTGGCTGCTCTTCTCGGGGAAGGACATTTCCCAGCACCCACATGGCAGCTCACAACCATCTGTAATTCCAGTTTCAGGGGATCCATAGCCCGTTTCTGGCTCCTTGGGCACCGGACATGTGTGAGGTATATAGATATACATGTAGACAAAACAGTTATACATGCAGGCGCGTGTGCGTGCATGCACACAAACACACACACACACAATTAAATTACAGAAGGCCAGTGGCCACAGTTTTCCGACCCATGCCATGGTTTCTTCTGAAACACAGCCTGGGGGAGTTCTTGTCTGTGCACCACTGTACATGACTAAGGATGCTCTCACCTTGTCAAGGGTCTTCTCTCAGAGGCAGTAGTTGCACCATTCTGACTGACAGCATCCAATGCCTATTATTCTGTTCCTTTCTGACACAGACCAGAGCTGGTGAAGACTCTGCCCACTGAGGAGCTTGACACCACATCATTATGCCCTGTTTCAGACTCCACCTGTGGGTCTCTAGTAACCCCCAAATTACCCACAGGTTTGCCCAGCAGACTGCAAATTACAGGGTTCCCACGACCTCCCTCATGTTGTGCATTAAAACTAATACAGAAAAGCACTTACTTAGAATTATAGTTCAGTTATAAAGGTTGCAAAGTCAGAACAGCCAGATGGAAGAGATGCACAGGCCGCAGTCTGAGAGTTGGGGAGGGACTTCCAGCTCTCTTTGGGTGTACCGCTATGCTGGTAGCCCTGTGTTTACCAACATGAAGCTCTCCAGGTAGGGCTAGAAGTCTGTCTTTAACACCGTCTCTAGGTTCCACACTAGCAAATTCTGTGTGGTCAACTGGAGACAGCCTCATTATAACTTCTGTACTTGCCAATTTGGGGATTCTGTGTTGGAAACTCCAGGCAAAAGACTGCATATGTACTTTTAACTTTTTAAAAATTAATTTATTTGTGTGTTTGTGTTTGTGTGTGTGTGTGTGTGTGTGTGTGTGTGTGTGTGTGTGTAGCTGTCTTACTTAGGGTTTCCATTGCTGCAAAGAGACACCACGACCAAGGCAACTCTTATAAGCAACATTTAGTGGGGACTGGCTTACAGGTTCTGAGGTTCAGTCTGTTATCATCAAGGTGGGAGCACAGCAGCATTCAGGCAGGCATGGTGCAGGAGGAGCTGAGAGTTCTGCACCTTTATCCAAAGGCTGTTAGTGGAAGATTGGCTTCCAGGCTTCTAGGAGTGTCTTAAAACCCACACCAACGTTTACACACCTACTCCAACAAGGACACACCCACTGGGCCACACTTCCTAATAGTGCCACTTCCTGAGCCAAGCCTATTCAAACCACCACACCCAGAGAGAAGCAACATTGAATCAATCAGCTTGGAGAGGAGTTTGACCAGAACCGCTGAGCTGAACCTGACATCTAGAACTCAGAAAGGACTAAGCGTATTCAGCAGTAACTCTCCGGGCCTAGATAAGAGTATACAGAGGCTAGAATCTTCCAGGACCAGGCCTGGGTTAGCACACAGAGGTGGTAAGCCTCTAAGATGACAATTACCACAGGGGAATTAAAAAACTACATTAACAGTGTGCATGTGTGTTCATATACATTCCATACTGTACGTGTAGAGGGAATTGATTCCCTGTCTATACTATGTAGGTTCTGGGGAGTAAACTTGGGCTTGGTAACAATAACCCTTCCCCAGTTATCCCTTTTGTCCACCTTTAATAATTACACTAAAAAAAGAAATAGTCTTGGGACAAATTTGTGATCAAGGAAAAACCTTTAGGTACAAGGAAATAGCCACAGATGTGTACTATGATAAGGCAAGGCCATATAAAAATCTGTTGCTTTGAACTTATAATGAGCATATAAGAATGCTTTGAACTTAATATGAACATCGTTCTGTAACTCCTATTTTCTGTAACAATTTATCAATAAGGTAATTTTCTAAAGAACTTTTTGTCTAAGAAGGTATAAAAAAAGTCAGAGAAAAAAATAAAGTTGTTGGTTGAATGGTTTTGCTTGGGGGCTCTTTGCCATCTATCTTTCCTTCCATCCATCCATCCATCCATCTATATGTATATTTTGTTTGTACATACATCAGGTGTAGGTATATGTGTGTGTATACACATGTATACATGTCTGAATACTTGTGAAATTGATTGAGACAGTCAGGCACAGCCTGAGAGTGGGTGTATGAATGTATATGTGTCTGTGCATACCTGCCTGTATAAAGCAGTTTAATTTTTTTTCCTTTCCTTTCTCTCTTGTTCACCAAGAGTTAATCAGCCAGGCCAGTGAAAGACTTCACTGGCTGCCTGGCCTGAAAAAGAGAGCCCTAGTAACAAATCCTGTACCTAATCACCCTGCTGTTAGCAACAAGTCTCAGAGATCTAGAGGCCTGCACCTTCTGGCCTCAACGTAACTTACTGTCCAGATAGGTATATGTTATTACAGAAAGCAACCCTGCTCTTTTGCAAGACCAAGTCTTGCCTCAACAACGCTCTTCCTCCTTGGCTGCTTCATAGAGAGCCCAGGCCAGGGCTAAGCTCCCTGCAGGACAACTGCTTTTAGTGTGGGAGGTTCTGGTTGGACCCTTCTACAGCTGGGAAGTTCTCCTGTCTATGGCTGGGCTCTGGGTAGCTATTGGTGGTGGGCTTTCTGTTGGTTTTTGTCAAAAACTGGGGCCATCTGGGAAGAGGAACTTTAGTTGAGAAAAGGCCTGCATCTGATTGGTCTGTAGGCAAGTCTGTAGTAATGATGATGTGGGAGGGCCCAGCCTGCTGAGTGGTAGAAGGGCTGCAGGCTGAGAAACTCAAGGGGAGTCTCCTAGTGAGCAGCACTCTTCCCTGGTGGTAGACTGTGACGGGGATGTGAAGGCCAACCAAACCCTTTCCTCTCCGAGTTGCTTTGGTCACAGTGCTTCATCACAGCAATAGAGGTCAACTTATAGGTTTCATGAGGATGCACTGTCCCTGACATCTTCTCAGTCAGTGAAGGGAGGGGAGAAAAGGGAATCCTGTCTCTTCACCCCCATTCCCAGACTCTGCTTGTGGCCCTCCCCACTTCCTTCTATCGTCGTTTTATTCAAACATATTTTCCCTGGCCTACAGCATATGCAGAGCTCCCAGCCTCCTTTCTAAGCTCTGGTCCCTAGCCCATTTTATACCTCGTGTTTTCCATTGTTGTCACTCCTTGTCCCCTAGAAGCCACTGGATACAAAGCAGGCATGGCGCACCTGCCACAGCTCCACCAGACCCTCTTTGTCTCGGTGCCAGCCACTCTGACCTTCTTTTGTCCCTTAACTCTGTCATTTGTGTGTGAACACCGTATTGCCCAGGCAGTATTGGATATGGAATCTGCCTTGGAGAATATCAGGACTCGAGTGTCCCTTCCCTTCAGGGCCTCCTCTCGGATCAGTCACAATCCTCATTCATGTTCTGTTTGTCTTCATGGCATGCTAATGGCCTTCTCCAAGAAAACGTCTCAGACTCCCATCTCTAAATGCAGGGTTCCACCCTTGTGCTCCTGAAGCACTTTGTGTTACAGCGTATTCAGATGCTTTGTCTCTGGTCTAACATGTCCAGCCAATCATGTAGATCCTCAAAGCATGTTTGTCTTAGTCCCCAGAGGAAGGCCTGTATCCAAGAGCCACTTAATAAACATTCACTGAATAAACACAGACGTTGGAGACTAAGAACTGGATTTTTTATATTTGGAGCCACACCAGTATCTTCACATTGAAAACAGATCAGTTAATTCCTATTTAGATTGTTACACCCTAACACCCTGCGATAAGCACCTTTGAAAGGTTGAGGTCCAGACATGCCACTTTGTAACTTGGTCACAAGATTTACATTTCCAACTGTCAAATCACGTCTTATGTTTGCGGGAAATGACAGTGATATCTTTTCATCTCCTCTGAGGTTGGCTCTCAAAGTCCTTTGGGCTGCCAGAGTCCACAGGTGCTTGAGCCTCTTAGTATTTGCTTAGAAGCCAACCCCATGTACTTTAAACCATCTCCAGATAACTTATAGTAGTGTGATGTAATACCGTATATATTCATTGCTTTTCTATTGCTGTGATAACCACCACCAAAGGCAACTTATAAAAGAAAGTGTGTAGTTGGGCTAAAGTTCAAGAAAGTTAGAGTCTATGATGCCACAGGAATAGCTGGTAGCTCACATCTTGGTCTGCAAGCAGAAAGCAAGAGTGCGCGCTGAGAATAGCATAAAACATTTAAAACCTCACAGTCTGTCCCCAGTGACACACCTTTTCCAACAGGGACACACCTCCTCCAACAGGGACACACCTCCTCCAACAGGGACATACCTCCTCCAACAGGACAAACCTCCTCCAACAGGGACACACCTCCTCCAACAGGGACACACCTCCTCCAACAAGAAACACCTCCTCCAACAGGGACACCAACAGGACACACCTCCTAATCCTTTCCAAACAGTTCCATCACATGGGAACCAAATTTTCAAACAAGTAAGCCTCTAGGGGCCATTCTCATTCCTCTTCACTGAGTAAAAAGCTGGTTGTTCAGTATCACTTAGGAAGTGACATCCATGGGAAGGTCTGCATGTGTCTGGTATAGACACACTGGTTTGGTGTATTATTATTATTTTTTTTTTTGCAATTAGTTGAGTACATGGATGTCGAGCCCTCAGATATGGCCAAACTGTCATGTATAAAACATGTCAAAAGCTGTATACTAGCGCATGCACAGTGTGTCATTGTTAATGTTGAGTCCTGTGATGGAAAATAAAAGTTGAAAGTAGCCTGCTGTGGTCTGTTTTAGTCTGTAACAGCATAGCACTGACTGGATCATTTGCCTGAAATATATAATCTCACAAATCTGGAGGCTGTGAAGTTCAGTATCAAGGAGCCAGCAGGTTTTCTGATTCTGATTCCAAGATGGTGTTTGGATTGTCTTTTTTGGGGGGGAAGGGGGAATTTGGGTTTTTTTTTTCCTGAGAAAGGGTTTCTCTGTTTAGCCCTGGCTGTCCTGGAACTCACTCTGTGGACCAGGCTGGCCTCGAACTCAGAACTCCACCTGCCTCTGCCTCTCAAGTGCTGGGATTAAAGGCATTACCACTGCCAGGCTAGCTTAATCTTCTTACAGCTCTCCCTTCTCAGTCCCATCATGGCCATTAAATTTCAATGTGAGTTTTGAAGGAAATGTCCCCTGACTCTGCAATCTGGAATGTCCTAGAATGTCCACAACCAGCACTTAAAACTATTGTCTCTCCTGTCTAGAAAGTCGCTCCTTATGTGGAGAGTGCATTGTGTTATTAATATGAGGCTTGTCCATGGTTGGCAGACACCAACTACTTCTCTCTCTCCTTTTCCTCCTCCCTCCTCCTCTTCCCTCCTAGTCCCCCTCCTCCTTCTCCTCCTCCTTCTCTACTTTTTCTTTTTGAGACAAGGTTTATCTCTGTAGCCTTGGCTGTCCTGGAACTCACACTGTAGACCTGTCTGGCCTGGAACTCACAGAGATCCACTTACTAGGATTAAAGTCATGTGCTACCATGACTGATACAAACGAGCTTCTAAGATGCGCCTGCTGTAGGTTTTTAATGCTTGAGAAGTGATTACGTCGTTATTCTACAGGAAAGCAAAGGTTGCCACAAGTACTGTTTGTTTGGCCTCCTGAGTTTGATGTTTCGCAGACGAGCACTCATTTCTTGTCCGACCTCTTTTCCAGGGAGGTGCCCCTGAAGGATGCTAAGGAATATGCTGAATCCATAGGCGCCATCGTGGTGGAGACAAGTGCGAAGAATGCCGTTAATATCGAGGAGCTCTTCCAAGGCATCAGTGAGCGCCGCACTGTGGCTTCAGCCTAACTTAGCTCGCGTGGTTATGCTGGGGGCAGGGCAGTCAAAACCAACCTTTCGTCTGTGTGACTTTATCTAAGGCTGTCAGTGAACCCCGAAGAGTCTGACTGAAGTCACCCTGTGAGCCCTGCAGCTAGGAATTTATCTATACTCCCTCCGTTCCTGTCTTTTTCCTTCCTTCCTTCCTTCCTTCCTTCCTTCCTTCCTTCCTTCCTTCCTTCCTTTCTTCCTTCCTTCCTTCCTTCCTTTTTTTTTTGGAGTATGATGACTGGCTTTTATTTTCTCCTTAAAATATATATTTTTAAGATTTATTTATTTATTATATGTAAGTACACTGTAGCTGTCTTCAGACACTTCCAAAGAGGGCGTCAGATCTCTTTGCAGATGGTTGTGAGCCACCATGTGGTTGCTTGGATTTGAACTCAGTACCTTAGGAAGAGCAGACAGTGCTCTTAACCAGTGAGCGATCTCTCTAGCCCCTCTTAAAATATTTTTTTAATTGAAATTAAATTCTATCACTTCCTGGCTTTCTTTCCTCCCTCCAGCTTCTCCCAGATTCTCTCTTTCCACCCCCCCCATGTTTCCCATCATTTCCAAGATGATAATCTCTTTTTCTCTTCACATTCTGTTCCATATATATATATATATACATATGTGTATACACACACATATACGTGTATATATATACACACATATATGTACACACATATATACTCACATTTGTAAATACCATCGGACAACCAACCAATGGGCTTCTCCCCTGGGGTGGGATTCTCCCTCCCCAGCAATCATCATCTGAAGTTCCCTGCCGGGCTAGGACTGTTTACCTCTTTCCATTGAGGCTAATGCTGTTCCAGTCTTCTTCATGCAGCCATTTCCCAGAGAGCCTAATTTTCCTCAGACTTCCTGACTATCTCTAAATCTGTGCCGTCGTCTGTTCCTCCTGTTTTGTGCATGGGTATGTCACAATCGTTGCAAGAACAGAGTGTCTCCTTGGAATCATGTGCTCTGCGGCACTGCATTCGTATTTTGAAGGTGGAAGCAAAGCAGACAGTGGTGTGGGAGAAGTTCAGCCATTAAATCAAGTGACCCTATGCAAACACAGTAAAGGGACCTTTGAGTGATTTATTTTGCCACGTAATCATTACCAAAAAAAAAAAAAGTTTCCCTCTCATATGACCTGAAGTTGGGAACTGGGCAGAGGTTTATCTGTGAACTTTCTGTTATTCCTGTTCGTGAGAAGTGACAGCTCTGGGTCAGGTTGTATCTCTCCTTTGTTATGGTGTTTCCCCCATGGGTGACTCACCCCAGCTGCTCTCCGAGGGTGGTTATACTGACACATCTGCCTGCAGCTGTTCAGTTCCAAGCACACCAGATGTCACCTTCATAAACTCTGGCCATAACGTGTATTCTGGCTTCCACCAGAAAAGTGCCTGCTGACTGTGGAGCGGAGCCAAGCCTTAGTTCTTCAGTTATCAGAGACTGGGAGAAGCCTCCATATTCAGTTGAGGACTTCCTGGGGACCCACTGTGGGAGGATCGGAACCCTTATCAGTTATCAGCTGTGCTCTGCTCTGGGCAGTTCCAAAAGGCATGCAGAGTCCCCACACACTGGGATTCTGAGCCTGTGGTCACTTTCGGTTGAATTTAAGGCTGATAGCTCTCTGGTTCCAGCTATTTTATGTCTTCCTGGTTCCCACCCTTCACTTTGGATTCTGAGAACAGCAGAGAACCTTTGGCTTGTTTGCATTGGCCTGGAGGAGAATTCACCCGCACTGGGGAACTCTAACCTGAATTACTTCCACTGTGCGCTAGTATGCAAAAGGATGCTGGGCCTGTGCAGATAGCCCTGGGCCCTGCAACCATGGTGACTGTGCTGCTTCCCTTCCGTCCACCTCCAAGAGTATTTCCCCCCACCTCACCCCCACTGATATTTACATGTGCAACAGAGAAACCACAAGCTCACTGGGTTAATCGTCGCCAGCTCAGCTGTGATTTGGTGTTGGCTCCCTATATTCTCACCTCTCAGCTACTTCTCGTGACGGACTGTGGGGACACATGCTCTCTGTGCTGCGTCACTGTGAGAAGTCTGATCAGAACTTACTACACTGAGCCCTTTATTACCCTAGAGTAAGCTGATCCTTATCAGTGTGTCAAGCTTTTCTGGTATGTACACTTGTTAGACATCTTTTTAAAAATGTTTTGCTGTTGTTTGTTTTATATTTGTTATATATTTTTAAAAAAGAAATATTTATTTATGTATATGAGTGTACCATTGCTCTCTTCAGACACACCAGAAGAAGACATCAGATCCCATTACAGATGGTTGTGAGCCACCATGCGGTTTCTGGGATTTGAACTCAGGACCTCTGGAAGAGCAGTCGGTGCTCTTAACCGCTGAGCCATCTCTCCAGCCCTGATTTATCTATCTATCTATCTATCTATCTATCTATCTATCTATCTATCTATCTATCTTTTTTTTAATTTATTGAGATAGGGTTTTGTCCTGTAGCCCAGGTTGGCCTTGAACTTGTAGCAATGCTTGTCCTCCTAAGTCTTGGGATTACAATCAGCACAACCAGCTGCAGACAGTTTTCCTGAGCTACCCTACACTGTGACCCCAGTGCCTCTGATTGTGTGGCTTGTCCTGTCTTGTGGAGCCTGCTCTTCCCTGCGAGCTTCTTGAGTCAGGCAGGGGTCAGGTAGGAAGCTCTGTTGTTGTTGTTGTTGTTTTTTTTTAATGTGCATTAAATTCACCTCACAATTTCTACATGAGGAGGCCCTCTGAGCTTGATGAAAGTCATCATTAAGAGTTTTTTTAAAAGTCAAATAAAGGCCTCGGGGAAAAAAAAACGAGAAGTCTAGCTACTGAGTACTAACACCTCAGAAAGATGTCTTTGTATAGCTCAACCATCCCAAATCCCTGTCTGTGCCAGGGGATTTTGTGGGTCACTGCGATGAAGAGTTTGAATGATTAGTTCCTTGAAATAATTCTGGCCTGCTTCACTTAGAAAAACAAGCCTTTTGCTTGAGCATGGAGTAATTGCTGCTTCCCAGTAATTCCAACATAAGCCCATGTCTGCTCCTCTTCATGTCAAATAAGCGAATGTTTGCTTCTGTATCTTATAGCTTGTAGATTTGCAGTGGAGCCTCTAGTCACCTCTGTGTACATTTATCTGTCTGTCCGTCCTCTCCCACTGATAGGCCCACTCCTCTGCCACCCATTGTCTGGATCTATGGACCAGCGTCTGTCTATCATTGTTCTGTCTGTGCTTTCAGCTGTCCCTATCCACTGATCTATTTTGTATCTCTTTCCATTATTTCTAGCTCTACATCTCTGTCCATCTCTGTCCTACTATATCCATTTCCGTTGATCCCCCCATCCGTCCGCCCGTCTGTTTATCATCTCTACCCATCTACTTTTATCTCGGTCTCTCTCTACTATGTCTACAAGCTCTGGCACCTCCCACTTTCAGGCGAATTGCTTCAAAATGGGGTTTTCTAGCCAAAGTACAATCCCGACTACACCCGAATAGACTGCAGCAGACTTCATGAGTTTACTTTGTCCCGTCCCTACTTACGTTACATGTGCTCCTACCCAAGCTTAAAATAGAGCTGGAGACTGCTGACACCTCTGCTCTCAAGGCACTGTGGTGGAGACACGCATGCCCAGGAGAAAAGATAGATAAAACCTGGAAAGGGCAGTGAGCATACTAACAGCCCTTTTAAAAGGTTGTGCTCGCACAGATTAATTCACACTCACTTGGATTAAGACACAAATGCCTTTCTGTTGTATTCCCATGATGTTCATACACCAAACATGAGACAACTGTGTTTTCCAAAAGGAAGCCAATAAACCTTTGAACTGCAGACTCTTCACCAAAGCCTTATGTCAGTTAAAGACTACAGCTGCTCTCTCTGCAAAGGTCCCTGCCACTGCCCCGTCCTGGCTGGTCCAGGCTGTCTGGCCTGTGGTGCTGCCTCCCTTGGTGTCTGTTCTTTCAGGGGCCTTCCCCTGAGGCCTGTCTTCAGACCTGCTTTGTCCGGTTGTGGGTGGCTCACTCTCTCCTTCACAGTTTTATCCAGGGGATCTTTATTTTTTTTTCTTTCTTGGCTAAGGAAATAATTGCACATTTGATTTTCTTTTTTAATGGTGTAAGACAACACAAAGGCTGTTCTGTTGCTACTCAGATTTTGTGGTGTTGAAAACCCAGAACAAAAGGCATGGATACTTTTCAGCGTGCTGTGCAGTGCTCTGCTCTGGAGGAGGGAGGATCTGGAGCCCTGTGCAGTGCTCTGCTCTGGAGGAGGGAGGATGCGGAGCCTTGTGCAGTGCTCTGCTCTGGAGGAGGGAGGATGCGGATGCTGTAGATGAGGTCCCTGCACCCCATCTCTCCCTTGCACAGTTGCTGACCCTGGACCACACTGGATGCCTTCCTTCTCCTTTTGCAAACCTCGTTCCTTCCAGGTCCATTCAATTCCCTTCCTCCAGGGAACCATCTTCTGTTGCAACTCTCCCTGTGTGAGCCTTGAGCATGCACTAATTCATGTCTCTGCCATTTTGATGTGTGGACATGCTCTGTCTTCCCATGATCCTCTATTTGTCTGCCCCTATGTGTAAGTTCTCTAGCAGCAGACATTCTTTTCATGGTGTTTATGATGCTGACTCTGGTAAACAGCATAGATCTCAGCCCACATATGTATCTCATAATGTTCCAGAGAGTAACAGTTTTATGGACTCACTAGATTAAAAGAAATGTAATCACTTTTTTCTGTAGTTACTTACATATGAATAATACCAACAACTTGGGCAAGGCTAGAATCTCTTGTTTCAATTATTCAAAAAAATACTTAGTGTGCACTTTTATGAGTTTGATAAATATCATGGTGGACAACAGACACTGACAGTAAGGTATGACTACAAGAGAGGGTGACAGGAGCCGGGCAGTGGTGACACACACCTGTAATCCCAGCACTCTGGGAGGCAGAGGCAGGCCTATTTCTGAGTTTGAGGCCAGCCTGGTCTACAGAGTGAGTTTCAGGACAGCCAGAGCTACACAGAGAAACCCTGTCTTGAAAAAACCAAATCAGAGAGAGAGAGAGAGAGAGAGAGAGAGAGAGAGAGAGAGAGAGAGAGAGGATGACAGGTAGGGACTTTAGGTTGGTGAAGAATATCTTCCCAAGGAAATAGTTAATCCGGAGCTGCAGATTGACTGGGGACCACAGTAGTTAAGTCCCTGCAATGGGAGCTGATGTGTGGGATCTACCGAGGGCAGAGACGGGGTCTTATAATGAGGAAAGGCTGAGATATTTCCAGTGCAATGCAAAGTCCCACTTATTTTTTAGGCAAGTTAATGTTTACAAAGGCACTCCTCCTTAGGGAAGGAACGTCCAGGCAATGTTCAATCAGGTGGGTGATCAATGAATCTAGGATAGAGGTGACAGGAGCTCAGTGAAGGTACCAGTGGGGACCACAGCTCAGTGCTGCTGGCTCTAGGAGCCGTTCTTCAGAAACCTCCACTCGGATGAAGCCGTGATCTTCATTTGGGCTTCAGAATGTAACTTTAGAGTGGGTCAGTGTGGTGATCTGAATGAGAAGTGTATCCTCCGGGGGCTCATGTATTTGGATACTTGGCCCCCAGTCAGGGATGCTGTCTGGGGACGTTCTGGAACCTTTAGGAAGTGGAGCCTTAGTTGGGGAAGTCCGTTACTGGAGGCAGGCTTTATAGCTTCACCCCTCTCTGTTTCTGCACTCTCTGCTTTGTGTTTGTGGCTGAGGATGCTCTCTCTCTCTCTCTCTCTCTCTCTCTCTCTCGCTCTCTCTCTCTTTCCCCCCTCTCTTGCTCTAGCCACCTGCTGACACACCCTTCCCACCTGACAAGGACTCTCTTATATGGAGCCCAATAAACTCCTTCCACGGGCACTTTTAGTCATGAGCTATAATCATCTCCTCAAACATACCTCAGAGACTTTGAGGGGCATTGGACTACTGTTTCCTTGTTTTGGGTTATTTCGTATTAGTTTAAGAACAAATGATTAATGCTTTGGTTGGTTTGTGTCTCCAGGATCCCTTGCTCTCTGGCCTCCCTCTGGCTCTCTCAGCTTTGTGATCTCAGTTGGAAGGATTCATGTGGGACACGCATAGCATATTGTAGAAATAGGCACCATTTACCTGATGTGACGTGGGCATTTTTAACAGAGTGGAGAGTGGCCAAAAAGACTGTTGTACCAGTTTATATTTTAGGTAGGCTTACACTGTTTCTAAGCCTCTAGACCAAACAGCTTCTCTGGGGTGATGGGTCATTTTTTTTTTTCATCCAGGTGATTGCCAAACCCACTTGAATTGACTCTTAGGAGAGAGGACCCTGGTGTGTTCATTACCAGAAACCCTCAGCTCTCTGTTGACTTTAGAAGGCACTCAAAAGGGCGTGTCTCCACCCAGGGCCGCATACCATGACTCAGATCCTACCCCTTTGACCAGTAAACAGAGTCCGGCAGTTTCAGTTCCTGGCTTTCTGAACTGCTGATTTTAAGATTGGGGTCCAAACTCTATGACCTTTCAAGCCCTCAAACACCTACCTAGCTCCTTGTTTGCTTGTTCCTAGAGTTTATACAACTAGAGATAAAAGCAACTCCAGCCCCAAGGGTTTAGAGAATAGGAAAGAGCCGCATGCCTTGTTCTGCAAACATTGCTGCACTACGAGCTGGCTATTGTACGCCCTCGGGTTTTGTAATTCCATGGTAGTTACTTGTTTTAGAGCGTGTTAAAGAAGTCTGAAAGCAAAGCAAAACCTTTGAAAATTTTGTAACAGAACAGTAAGCTGTCAAAAGAAGATAAAGGCGAGGACAGTCCCTTCTTTACTATCAAGAAAGTTACTTTGGCAAAGGCTGGCAAAGAAGACGCTGATAGCAGAAGCTTTCACCTTGAGCCGTCCCAAGAAGTTCTCAGTTGTGCAAAACACCGTGTCCTTGGCCCTGGAGTCTGTGGGGATTGAGGTGTAGGGCCCACCAGGGTACCAATCTACAGATGCCCAAGCTCCTGTCTAAAATGCTACAGCATTTGTATGTAAGCATATCCCCCCCCCCCCCGCCATGCCTCTTCAGCTCTAGATTATTTATACCTAAGTATAGACAATGCTCTGTAAATAGTTGTTATACTATATTGTTTAGGGAATAATGACAAGAAAGAGTCTGTATGTGTTCAGTATGGACACAACTAACGTAGGCCTAGCTGGTTTTGATGGACAGCATAACCGATCGTGAATTAAAACCTGAGAAACAGGCAGACACAGGGACCAACTGTAGTACCGCCTCACATTCGAAACAATTGTGAAACAAATACGCGGGAGCCCTTACTCCTTGCGATTGTTGGAAGGGCTAAAGTGTGTGTTAACTCACTGATGTCCCCTCACTGTGAAGTGTGCATCTTCTCATTCCTGTTTTGCCATGAGGACACCATCTTGTGACTTGCTATGTCTCATAGCTAGTGGGTGAGAGGCCAGAATGTGAGTCACGTGTTGTCAGTTTTAAGTCTGGGCTGTCCCTGGCCCCTGACTTTGTACAGCAGTTTTCTGGTAATATTATCCCCAGTCAGAGAAAACAGGAAATGACTAAACTGCACCAAAGTTGAGATGTACTTCATTTTTTTAAATTGTGGTACTCTAATATAAACTAGTGATTTGAAATAATGATGTGAATCTTGTTACTGACCTAAAAAGACAAATTGTGAAACAAATACTGCTAGAGTAGTTTATACAAAATTCCTGATTTCATATCATCAAACTGAGAAACATATAATGATAAATATTACGTTCTTCTAAGATTCTCTTTCTTGTAAGGTTAACTGTTAAGTTGCTAACCATGGCTACTTCATAAGGTGCATCCCAGGCAACTTTGGAAAATTATTTAATTATAGAAAAATGTAAAACTTATAGTGCATAAGTAACTTGAATCATCATGCGCTCATGAGCTCCCAACTTGTCCCATCTCTTTCCTGGAGCCCCCCAGCTTTAAAGGGAGTCTCATTAGCATCATGTGTAAGTATTTTGAGTCTAGTTTTTAAAGGTTGTTAGATAAACAGGTCCGTTTGGTCATTGTCAGGTTGAGGGAGAGTCCTTGTTAGGTTTCTGTTGCTGTGCTAGACACCATGACTGAAAGCAAGGGTAGAGCTTACATCTTACAGCTCACAGTCCGTCTTGAGGGGAAGTCAGAACAGGAGCTCAAAGAAGGAGGCCTGGGGGCGGGAACTGAGGCAGAGGCCGTGGAGGAACAGGACTTACTGGCTCCCTCCTTCCAGTCTTCCGACTTGCTCTTTCTATCTTATACATTCCAAATCTGCCTCCTGAGGGATAGCACTGTCTGTAGGAGGCAGTTCTCTTCCACACGAATCAATCAATCAATCAATCAATCAATCAAGAAACTGCCCGCAGGCTTGCTTACAGGCCAGTCTTATGAGGGCATTTTCTCAGTTGAGTCCTCTTCCCAGAAGGCCTTGTGATGATGGACACATGTCATTAGACACTCATCAACATCCACAGAATGTATAACCGAAAGAACCCTGTGCCGAAACCAAAGGCTGTAGCCAGCCATAGTGGGTTAGCATTAGCTCACCTGCTGGAACTGACATTTTATACTACTGCAAGACAGTAACAACCGGAGCTTAGAGATGAAGTCAAGAGACAAGCGGGAGCTAAACTGCTCAATTATCTTTGTAAAACAAAAATTATTTTAGAAAAAGTTTATTAATTTCAAGAGGGAACAGAGTATGGAGGGTGCAGAGGCCTTTCTTTCTTTCTTTCTTTCTTTCTTTCTTTCTTTCTTTCTTTCTTTCTTTCTTTCTTTCTTTCTCTCTCTCTTTCTCTCTCTCTCTCTCTTTTCTCTCTCTCTCTCTCTTTCTCTCTCTCTCTTTCTTTCTCTCTCTCTCTTTCTCTCTTTCTCTCTTTCTCTCTTTCTCTCTTTCTCTCTTTCTCTCTCTCTCTCTCTCTCTCTTTCTTTCTTTCTTTCTTTCTTTCTTTCTTTCTTTCTTTCTTTCTTTCTTTCTTTCTTTCTTTCTTTCTTTCTTTCTTTCTTTCTGGCAAACATCTGATACCCGCTGTTAAAGTCACTAGGTTGGCAGCCAATAGGAACAGCTCCTTTTTGTTTTCTTCTTTGTAACATAGCCATGGCTTTTGCTGCCTGAACTATTTTTTTCCTTCTAACCTTTCTTTTTTGTTAAAATCAGGATGTGTGGTTGATATTGTTATGAGATTTTGAATGCAGTGTGTTCTTGTGGTTAATTTTCACTTATTTATTTTGTAGTGCTGGGCTGAAAGCCATTCTAGGTAAGCACTCTATCCCGGAGCTGCGTCCTTTTCTGGCTCCTTAGAGACTTTTAGCTCCCAGAGTTGGGGGTCCTCTCCTCTGTACCCAGGTGTCAGGTCCTGCCTGGCTTCTCCTCCTCACGGATCTCTTTGCCCCTCTTCCTTCCGTCTTCTCTCGTTTCCCTTGTTCTCAGCATCTTGGCCTGAGCTTCTATGGGTTTCCTTTCCAAGGGTACCACCCGTCTCCTAGTCTATTCTGGTCCTTTATCCAAGCTTACACCTCACATCAGAAGCTTTATCCTAGTAGTGAACGCTTCCTAAGGGCCAGCTGTGGTGGTGCACACCTTGATTTCAGCACTCCTGTAGAGGTAGGTGGGTCTCTAGGACTTTGAGACTAGCCTGGTCTACACAGTGAGTTCCAGGTTAGTCAGGGCTACCTAGAGAGATGCTGTCTGAAAAGCAAAACAAACAAACAAACAAAAAAGCTTGGTTTTTTTTCAGTAGTGTCTCTGTTATAGTTACCAGAGGACAGTTGCTAGGAGTGACCTCTGGTCCTGAGCCTCTACCGTGTTCCATTCCACAAAGACTCTCTATCCCTAAGGCAGAATCTTTGAGGTCATTATCAAGAGTTGAGTCCTGGCAAGCCCTAGCAAACTTGATCAGACCCCCCAATCTGGACGATATGGAGAGTCAAGATCAGAAACAGTCACACGTAGCACCTTCTAGTTATACTTGACACTGAAGGAAGAACCAAGCCACTGGAGAATGGGGGGAAAGAAGAGGGTCCGACAGCAGAACTGTTGCAGAGCAGTTGGAGCACACAGGAAGTGGCTGCCGGAGCGCATCAGCTGCAGGGAAGCACAGGGCTTTTATTCTCTGTGCGCGTCAGGGTGACCTCCCCAGCCGAGCTGGCCTAACTCATAGGTTTGGAATTTATTTCCACATTTTACATTCCTGCGGAAATGTTTGTAAAAACATGCTTTTCTCCTGGACTGACAACTTTCAGGAAAACTGGGTGGGGGGGGGGGGAGGGAGGGCTCTTTTAAACTTCTCCCCAGGAGAATCTTACACAATTCGAGCTGTTAAAATAAACATGCTGGGCTGGGATTCGTGTTCGAGAACAGCTTGTTGTGGAGGAGGCATGGCTGAGGGGAGTTCAGTGGGCATGGAAACCTCCAGAGGGCACTTCAAGTCTGTCCAAATGCCGTCATGCACTTTAGCTCAATTCTGCATCCAGGTAAATACAATCCCGTGTTTTGGGCACATCTCCTTGGTGCAGAACGCTGTGGCCGCTTTCCAGAACCAGGCTTTGGTTTGAGAACAGTTACCTAACAAGCTCTGGATGCCTTGGAGTGCAGTGCAGGAGCCGGGAGTTTCCACTGTGTTGTTTGCTTAGCTCTTGAAGGGTGCTTGTTGGGCGTCAACTCTCCTCTGTCCTCTGTCCCGCTTTAGAGTGGTGCACTTCATTTCTTCACACCGACGCTGGAGGTGTGTGATGTTCCCAAGCTGAGCTGTCTCCAGACAAACAGGATTCCCTTCTCCCAGCTGAACCTCCACTCTCAACCATGCCTCCTGGCCATGAACGCTGGGCTTCTCTTCCCGTGCAAAGACCACAGAGCCCTGGCCGGTGCCTGAGACTGCCAGGAATCCCATTATTGTCCCTAAGTCCCTTACACATTATTAATGCTGCGAGTGCTGTGCAGGAGTCGTAAAGTTTACTTTCTCATATGCTCTATGATGGAAGGAAGAATGGCTCAGGGGTTTACATAACTGGTCCAGCTGTGCTCAACTGGGTAACCAACTCTCACATCTCAAAATGGCTTCTCCCTGAAGATAGAAATAAAGTTCAAAGCATCCGCATTCATTCTGCCTCTGGGAAATGCAGCAGTTCTCCACATGCAGGGTGTCAGTGGCAACCACAGCCTGAAAATGCTGAGTGGAAATCTCAGAAATAAAACAGCTCATGTCCCAACAACTCTCAGTACAACCTTCTG
Source organism: Apodemus sylvaticus (assembly GCF_947179515.1). Classification (NCBI taxonomy): domain Eukaryota; kingdom Metazoa; phylum Chordata; class Mammalia; order Rodentia; family Muridae; genus Apodemus; species Apodemus sylvaticus. The sequence goes on from NC_067480.1 coordinate 8,192,112, forward strand.
CTATCATTGTTCTAATTAATGATTGGTTACTATTATAGATCTCTTAATAGATCTAATTTACAACTGAAACCTTATCATAGGCATGTAAGTATAGGGAGACATATGGTATCTAAGCATTTGGTTCTCTCCGTGTTTTCAGCTGTTTGCCTAGGGCCTGGTCTCGGAACATGTCTTAGGAGATTGAGGTGGTGTGGCATGGGAGAGAATCTACTCAACACAGAAGTTAAAAAGACTGGAAGCCCTCCCCCACCCACAGCAAAGTAGCATGTGGGCTGGGGGGTGGGGTGGGGGGAGGGAGGTGCCCAGGTGAATGACTTCTGAAGGATTCTGGGACCAGTGGCCCAGTCTTCTCGGTGCACACTTTCTCCCAGCTCACCAGCCCACCCCTATTCCCAGGAGCCTCTCTCTTTCTCTCTCTCTCTTAATGAACGCTCTCTGTTTCTCTTGCTGACCGTGTGTCCTTGGTGCAATTCTTTGTCCCTGAACACAGGAAGCAGGGCACTTCAGTGGGTGCCTCTAGCAGCTCTGAGCCTTCAGCAGGGGGGAACATTGTATCTTCTTCTCATAAGCAAGGCTTCTGAGCTCTGTGCCTACAGCGGGAGGAACATTGTATCTTATTCTCATAAGCAAGGCTTCAGAGATACTGAATCACAAAAGCATCTGGTAGGTCTAAAAAGCCAGGTTTGACAGCTGGTTTGAAAACCTTGCCAAGGGTTGGAAACCTAGGAAAGGAGGTTGTTTGCATAAAGCGTGCAAACCTGTCATGTTCTTGGGGGGAAGGTAAGAAAGAGCAGGCAAGATGGAGGAATCATGGGGGCGTGGACAGACAGACACCCTGCACTTCTGGTGTGCTCATGAGGTGTACTTTGTTTCTAGGTTTCTGTTATCTCTACTTCACTTTAATAAACATCACCCTGACATACCTCACCTATCTTTGGGACAATTAACACAGAATTCTGAAAGGCAGGTAAAGAAGACTGAAGGGCGAGTGAAGGTTAGCTAGCGTTGGTGTTCACATGAGGCAGCGCTAAAGTGTCTGACCAGGGACATGTGTCATTGTCACCGATGCTAAAATTGTAAGGCCCCATACTCACAGGCAAACAATTCTTATCTTTTTGTTTGTTTGTTTATTCGAGAGAGGGTTTCTCTGTATAGCCCTGGCTGTCCTGGAACTCACTCTGTAGACAAAGCTGGCCTCAACTCAGAAATCCACCAGCCTCTGCCTCCCTGAGTGCTGGGATTACAGGCATGTGCCACCACCACCCTGCAATTCTTATCTTTTAAGTCAGCCATACTGTACCAGTCGGAATTATAGTCTTATCCAAAAAATTCAGGCGCAAGAAAGCAAAGCCCTTATAAAATAGTGTTTATCTACGTGAGTCTGTTGCCTGCCACTGTTGGGTCTCTGTACACAGGGCTGGCCTAAGGAGAAGGCAGGGCTTTGCTGGGTGAGTGTGACTGGAGTAGATCCTCTCTCGGGGCTCTGTCTTGGGATCAGCCTCCAAACCTTTGCATAGCTTGCAGGCTGTGCGGGATAGCAAGAGAGGCTGTAGAAACTGCTGGAACTCTCCCTTCAGTCTGTCAGATGCTCACTTCTTCCGTTCACCTTGAGTCACATGCCAGAGGCGATCCCTTATCTGTACGCTGGAGCTTTCCGGAGCTTCTACGTCACCCAGTCTGCACAGCGCACTAAAGCCTGAGACAGCAGAATCTGGCCTCTTATGCTGAAGGCCTTCAGCCTCCAGGTCTTTGGCTCTGCCCTTGGTCCAAGCAGGTAGCATAAGTTTGCCTTAAAAACGAAACAGCAAAACATTTTGGAAATGATTTCCCCTCTAGTTGGTTGTTGGTGTTTTTGTTTGTTTGAATCTTCCCTTTTAGAGCTAATGTTCCGTGCCCCTTTTCAGAATAAATAGAAAAGCAGAAGAGAGGGGGAGGGAAAAGAGACCATCGGCGGACATAGGGTCGAGGAGCCACTGGAAAACCCAGCTGTGTTTTATAATAAGAACCTCAGTTTAGTTTTGACAGGGCCTTTTAGCAAAGTCACAGAAGATGGTGGTGATGGTAGCCATTACAAGCCTTGCTGGGAGGGGTCCGCGATGAATTTCTGATGGCGGTGAGGGTGAGGCTGTCTAAGCATGCCATCCAGATGTCCCTGTCATTTAGAAATACAGCTCTGCTGAGATGAAGTTCACACGACACACATTCTTCCCACCTCACACACAGGCCAGCAGTTCCCAGTACCACCCCAGGCCTGCGACCAGTACGGCAGGCCTGCGACCAGTACGGCAGGCCTGCGACCAGTACGGCCCATTCGAACGAAGCCAGACCTTTAGCTGTTGCTACTCCCTCCTTCTCTTTGTCTTTTTAACTTTTATTTGTGTTTATTTACAAAAGTTTAAAATTCAACAAGTAAGGTTGCCTGTCCCTGACCTTAAGGTACTGCCTCCTGTGAAGTATGACCTAAGGGCCTTGTAGCTGATGAGCCAGGGCCTCACAGAATAGGCCTGGTAAACTGCATGTGTGCCCGTGGTAGTTCTACACACGGAGGAGATAGACAAGTGTTCATGCTTACTGCTAAAGTCCAGTCCTGCAGAGCAGAGCGGCTCCATGGAAAGGCTGAGGGCCCCGAGGGACAGAGGGAGCAGGTGTCTAACCTGAGCGCCTTCTCCTCTTCCTGGGGTGTGGGCATGTCAGGAAGTTGCTGGTAATTTCCCTCAACCTTTGAAACATGAATTTGACTTCATGCAGAGGAACTGGGAAGAAAAGAAGGGGAGAAGAGGGAACAGGGGGGAAAGGAAGGCTGGAGGGAGGGAAGGAGGGAGGGAAAAGAGGGGGGATCATGAAGGAAATATGGAAGGAGTTAGCCCCTCCCCCAAGTACTACTACGTTTTATTCTTGAACAGGCTGGCTGTTCAGAATAAGAGAACTTCAGTCTTGGCCTCCTTTTCCCCATGGCAGGTCGGCAGATCCCACCCTTGGACCCCCATGAAAACGGAGACAGTGGAGGGATTAAGCTTGGGAACCAGAGCTTGCAAGCTGGCCGGAGATGCTGCTGAGCCCAGGGCGTGGCATACGGAGCAAGAAGGAAGGAGCCAGCGCCCCGTCCTGTCCCGTGTCCCGTGCACACAGAAGGACCCCACCCACGGGGCCGACCCTGCCTGCCAGAGAGTGAGCAGCTCTGTACCCTGGGACACCTGCACGATGTTGAACAGGGAAGTTTCCTGAAAAGAAATTATAGAAAACTCACCATACCACCGCGACATGGCCTTCGGTTTATGAAATGCACACAGCAAGGCTTGTACTTGCTAGGTAATAGATATAGTTGCTGTTTTTGTTAAAGAAGTATTAGAAAAGTTTTAGAGTTGTTCACAAACCTCGAAGTATTGTTCTTCGCTGATTTCCTGTGTCCCCTAGTCAGATTTCAGTCATGTCTCCAGGGCCAGGGCCTTCCTTCTGGCCAGTTCACCAAAAGGCAAAGGCAATATAGTAGGCTAGCTCGTAGCCGGCTTTGGAAGTAAGCCTTTATTAGTTTTCTGAGGGATATCAGAGATGCACAGCTGGACCGTTGTTCAAATTGAGAAGTGATCTCCCGTAAGAGAGACAAAAGTTGGATTAGAAACCACCATCCCTGTCTCCTTCCATTTATCTGATGAACATTTTTCTAAAGTATGGATATCCATAAACCAACCAAATCAGACTAGATAGAATGTTGCATATAATTTTGGGGTCGGGAGAAGGGCTGATTAAAAGAGCTAAGTAGTTGCTATGTAAGCAGTGGTGGACAGAAGAGATAAATGGCATTCGGAGTACCCCCAGCATGTATCCCCCATTGCAATGAGTTTCTCCTCTTGGGGATGATTACTTCACAGAGCATTCGAGACAATGTCATGGTGTCACATCTAGGGATGTTTGAGCCTAAATTGTAGGGCAGACTTCTATTCTTAGTGGCTAATCATAGGTTGCAGCAAACCAGGCAGAGAGGAACGTTACCACCCCAAAATTATGGACCCCCTAAAAGTATAAAATCAGAAGTCCCTTAAAGTTTGCCAGCTTTGGAGAGAAAGGCTATCAGTCAGTCAGTGCCAAGTTCCAGTCATTGATGGTGCTTGTCAACTCCAGGTTGTGAGCTTCAACACGTCTTCCTGTGTCTCCCAACCCGGAAGCTAATTGAGTCCTAGAATACAGGGGATAGCAAATACTTGTCTTGATTCGAGTGTCCCTAGATACCCCATAGCAGGGCTCTCAAACACTGTTAGCAAGCGGAACCTGTGTGCTGTGCCACGGCCTTCTCGAGATCGTCAGTACCTGTTCCGCGTCTCCAGCAACATGAGCTGACAGGATTCCATGTGCCAACAAAGGCCATCACCCCCTCACTACAGGTCAAACAAACAAAGAACAATTGAGTTGAGGTCGAGGTGGCCTCTCTCCAGCCAGTTCCAAGCTTAGTTTTGAATCTTTCCCCATTTGGGGGGAACCTTTTGATGGGAGGTCGTCTCTACCTGACTGGCTGTCTATCTAGATTTCCAGCCACTCCCAGGAGAGGATGCCCCTGCTTTGGATTGGGTTTGCAGTGGTTGAGTTTGGCATGAACTGTCTGGGCTTCACCTTGTCGGTGAGCTGCCCTGGGTGGATTGGAGAAGTGTGCGAGGATGCGGTACCTTGCTTAACCCAGGCTACATTGACGTTGATGTCAAAGCCACGCAGGAGGTAAGTATGCACACATGCCACCAGCCTGAGCAAAGAGAGTCGGGGTGCTTGGGCACACAGATATTCACACCGTTTTGGGCCTTCTCTGTAGATAGGTGCTAAGGCCTTTGATGCTTCTCTCCTCGGCCTGGCATCCCTTTTGGGATGTTTTAACAATTGACCCTCAACAAAGACCTAGAGATGACAATTGCTCCAGACATAGGATGTAGTGTCCTTACCGTTATTCCCCAAACTCCCTTCCCAACCCCCATTTTCTTATCTCTCACAGGTGGCAGGTTTGTATATGTGTAAATATGATTTTTATGTCAGCTACACCTACATGTAATCCACTTCAGAGTGGCTGTGTTTGGCTCGTGACCTTGTGTCCGTAAGTGAAGCACAGATTTTCAAAGGGATTCTTTCTCAGTAGATGTCCCTAAGGACAGTGCAAATGTCTTACACAGGTACAGAATCGACTCACCATTTTTTCATTAAAAGTGGTATATTAGGGTACTGGATATGATGTCATCTTACAGACTAACCTGCATTCTAGCCAACAACAAGGGCTGTGCCCTACTGGGAATCCCATTCTTTCCTGAGGGAGGTTTGGAGGATGGAGATGCTTCCTCTGACATCATGGACTCTGGCCCATGTAGGCTTCGTGCTGCTCCACAGCGTTCTGGGAAGAGCATGGAGCCAGCGGTCTGCCGAGGGTTCTGGCTGTGCTCACACGTGATCACGCCTTTCACCATTGTCATGATACCCAGTGACTCAGCAGTCGTGCCATCACACAGCCTGTCGCCCTTTCCGGTGTTTTTGTAAAGGGTTTCCACTTGGGCTGGACCCAGGTTTTGCACCTAGAAGACCCCTCTACAGACACCTAGGGCCCTCGCATCTTGTACTCCGTTCTATGCTAAAATGTTTCAGTTGGCGCTCATTTGTATCAATTGCTTTTGATTTTAACCCATTGGTATGATTCATACTAATAAATATTTTAAGTTTTACTGAGTGTCCTTTCCTTATTACAACCAGTAAGATGATTACTTACGAGTCAACTCAGAATAAAGAGAAACATGTCTGCAAGACCTGTGTGGGGAAGGGGATCTGCTGGGGCTCTGTTGGCGGCAGCTAATTGTCTCCTTCTTGGGAAGCAGATCATTGAAATAGAGCATGGTTACATGGTCAAGGATGGTCACATGGTCAAGGCTGTGCAGAGGGATGCATGTATTATCTATAAGGTATCACCAGGCGTCTCTGAGCAGAGTGTGGCTGCATGGCCTGGGGGAGCCACTCACAGGCGTCTGTGGCGTAGCCTTCAGTGGCTGTGCACTGCCTAGTGTGGGAAATGGAACTGTGACCCTGGATGCTGAAGAAAGACAGCGGGGGCGGGGTATAATAATAATTGTTTGTTGATGTGTGTGGAAATAGAAGCCTAAGAAGGAAAAGCAACAGCTTGTGAAGAACTAAGACAGGACACCAAGTCAGGTCGGAGGTGCCCAAGAGGCACATAACTAGCAGCAGTTTTTATTTGTTTCCTAATGTCACAGTTGGAAACCAATGCCCAGCAGAATCGCACATTCCTTTAATCCCAGCACAGGGGAAACAAAGGCAGGTGGATCTCTGTGAATTTTACTGCCAGCCTGGTTTATGTAGTGAGTTCCAGGCTACATAGTGAGGCCCTGTCTCAATAAGTAAATAGACAAATAAGTAGATATATGTCTGAAGCTGGTGTGACAAGATAACAATATTTGATAATTTCTAAGCATGTGTTCTGTCTGCCCCCTGCTACCACACTTGCTCTCCCACACTCGCAGAGCTCGCGTTTCCACGCAGAGCTTGTGCTGAGTCGATGGAAGGCCTCCATGCCTTACGTTCTGTATGGTTGAGAGGCACCAAGAGCATGCTGGGAAGCTGCTCTGGCTATGCACGATCACAAATAGGAAACAATCTACCCTGCCTGGCGAGGTGGCTCACTGACTGAGTAAGACTGCTTTCTCTGTAAGCATAAAGACGGGAGTTTGGCCTCCCTGCACCGACGTAAATTCAGGCATTGACCTCATGTTCCTGTTACCCCAGAACTAGGGGATGGAGATAGAAAGCACCCTGGCTTCTTAGTGGCTACATTGTTATTTTTGGTCTCATCCGGCCTTGGAAGGCAGCACAATGAAGAGATTACAAAGTTGACTGTCTGAGCCCAGCTTCCAGCGCTGGTTTGTGGGTGATGGAATCCTTACGAGACTAATGTCACTAATCCCCGGAGTTTTCTCATGGGGTGAAATGTGTATGTCACTTGCAGGCACCTATATCTTACTCCTGGATAGGATCACAAATGAAGACCTATCCCAAGCTTGGTCTTGGCCACTTGGCACTAAAACTAGACCTGAACTAAGAACGACACTTCATGATCATTGTTTCTCTGAACTATTCTGGCTATTTCGTCTGTAGAAATATTGCTGTATTTGATTACAGGATGAGCTCTGGCTCTACTGGTAGACACATTACATTGCTTTTATGAAATTCAAGCAAAACTCTAGATCTTGGAAACATCCACCCTCAAGACATAATGTACTTTCAGCTCTGGGGCCCACCTTATGATTGTAGCCTCAGGGCTAATAAATGTCTGGGTTGAGTCCAACGCACAGGGTCTCCAGGAAAGCCCAAAGGCTTTCTCCCATGGAAAGCACAACGGTGACCCTCACCGTATCACCTGCCTGGAACCACAGGGTTTCACCTCACAGAAAGAAGTTGCGGCTCCCTGGCAATGGGCAGAGACACCTTGTTGTTGGTGGTGTTCTTATATCAGTCATGGGCAGAGCAGATGGCAGTCCCTTGTTCACCTTAGCTAGATGCCTGGCTTGGTAGCCAAAGCTGGCTTATGTCTAGGACTCAAAATAATCAAATCAAATTTGATCCATGCAGCACAGTGTGGAAGGAGGAAGAGAGAGACTGACAGACTGCCATGCCACCCAAGACCTGTCCTCCAATCCACAGCACAGGCGGGCCATGGACACCTGCTTGCCCGCTCATAGTGTATAGATGGAGGATGCCACCCAGCAGGCCAGCAGCCCCATGATCAGCCTGCAGTGGGAGCCTCCACAATATGCCAGTGTGTGGTGGGCAGATGGGAAAGAGATGTGGAACAACACCATGGTGAGGTCCTAGCCGGAGCTGCCTCTAAGGAGCATGTCTGAGTCTGTTGGCTACGCCGTGGCAGGGGTCGGTGTCAATGTCCTTGACTCATATTGCACTGGGGATGTCCCTGGTCTAGGCAGCTGCTGGGGACCATGTGTGTGTCCAGGGGCTGTGCATAACTGGTCCTGCCTCTCACTGGATGCAGTGCTCTGGAGAGCTAGCTCCATCCCAGGCATCCCCCCCCCTGCCTGGGCAGCACGGTGGAGCTGTGATGATAGGGGTGTGGTTGAACTGGCCCTGAGGGTGTGAGCGTGGGAGAACTGACCTCACCACTCGTCTGCCATGGGGTAGCACAGGCTCAGAGGTGATGTGCCTGTGAGATGGTGTGGGGGTAATGCCTCCCCTCCCCCACTTGCCAGTGGGTTGCCTAGCTTAGCTCCCACCCAGGCCGATTCAGGGCTTTGAGTTGACCCATCTCAACATCTACACCCTCCGAAGCTGCAGGATCTCTGTGACGTGGGCCAACAACAGGGTAACGAGGAGGAGTCCTGAGGATCCAATACTGATGATGTCACAGAAACCAGAGACCTTGAACCAGGCCAATGACTCGCTGCAATGAACATTTGCAAGTGAAGATGTGTGGGCAGAGGGACACACGGTGACACACTGCAGCTTCCACGATGAGATCTCTTCTATGCTTTGTGTTGTTGTTGCTTGTTTGTGTTATAGTTTTTGTTGTGGGGGAGGCTGCAAGGACGGAGGGCAGACATGAGGGGACCGGGAGATGAATGGAAGTGGGAGGCGGGATATGCAACCCACAAAGAATAAAACATTATTTAAAAAAATGTTCAGGTGGCCAAGGTACCAAGCAAGAACTCAAAAGTAACAATCTTCCCGAGTAGCGAGGCTGCTGTACCCGACTCTGCCCCAGGTGTCTCCCACTGCGTCATCTTTTGACTTTCACAATTTTTATGAGGTCGATGCTGTCATCTGCAGATGTCATCATTCTACAGATAAGGGAGCTGAGACTCCAAGCTGAATTGCCCAAGATCACAGGCTGATAAAACAGGCTGGAGGTCAAATACAAGGAAGAAAATTTCCTTCCTGTCTCTACTCATTACTCTGAGGGGGGGGAGTGGGGGAGGGCAGAAAGGGCTTACTGACGCATTCCCAGGAGCTACTTTCAAACTATAGCTCAGTTTGTCCACAAACATCTAAGAAGAGTGCACAGTTGTAATGTGTAAGGCATTCCTTCCCCTGCTGTGCAGAGGATTGAACCCAGGAAGTTCTCTACCCAGCTGCATCTTCAGCCAAGTCGATCTTGCCTGTAAGAAAGGATTCTGGGAAACCTAACCAACATTCTGAATTGTACACAGCGAGAAAGTAGGACAAGCAGTATCCACGCTGAGACCTATCCTATTTTGAAACCATTGTCATATCTCAGGAGGATTTTATTTTTCCTTTTTTTGCCCAGGGAGCTAAGGGTTAATCAGGTCTGGCTGGAAGAGCAGACTGGCCCTATTAAAAGGGACTTGCTGGCTTGACTCACAGCTGGTCTGATTCTTCCAGAAGGTTGGTGCGTCGTCCCCTTGTCCTTGATGTTGAGGTGGAAACCACCATTCCTCTCTTGGTGAAGTTCTTAATGCCTTGGGAATAACTCACATGCTTGGATTCAGCCACCTAGACTTTGTGGGGTCTGAGGCCCTGATGTGCTGATAGCCTGGTGCTCAACCTGGCACATGACGGTGAGCCTGGATGAGCGGTCTCTGCTTCAGCACATGCTCCGCCTGGATTTACAAGGACTGGCCTTTCTAGTTGTTTGAAAAAGAACCTCCCCCTTGTTTCCAAGGCCCACCCCAGAGCTTCTATGCTTCTGTCTTCTGCGCTGTCCTTGTGCCTGTTGATTCTCTTCAGTGCTTACACCTTTGCTAGTTTTGATCGGCTGAAGTGTGGAGTCTCTTTCGTGTGCACTCACACAACAATAAGAAGTGAATCTGGGTCCTCTGTTCACTCAGTCTCCTCCTTGTGTGCTGTCGGGGACTATTAGAAACTCACCCACCTCTGGCTTCTGCGCATGCCCTCACCTCTGACCTCCAGATTCCCCACCTTCTGGTTGTTGTGTCTTAGGTTCCCCTCTAGCTTCTGCCTCTTCCCTCTTTCCTCTTCCCTCTTCCCTTCCTGGATCAGGCAACCTCCTGCTTGTTTCCAAGGCCCACCGCACAGTTATCTTCTGCAAACCTCGTGGGAAGATTGATCTTGAGTCAACTTGACTGGACTGAGAGACGTCTCAGAGGTTAGCGAGGCACGCCTTTGGCTGTGTTTGTGGGTGTTTCACCCACTGGTGTATTAAAAATTCGATTAGACTTTGGTGGAAACTGGAAGTTCTGGTCTGCTTAGAGAAACCAGGTCACTGGGAGTGTGCCTTTGAAGGACAGATTGCTAACTGAGGTGCCGATTTAACTTATCAAAGTGGACCTGGCCACCAGGTTCTCCCAGCATCCCCCACTCCTGACCTGTTACAGGGTGTGCTGGCTAGCCTCATGTCAGCTTGACACAAACTGTAGCTATCTGAAAGGAGCAGACTTAGACCAATGCCTCCGTGAGATCCAACTGTGAGGCATTTTCTTAATTAGCAATTTAGAAAGTGGGAGAGGGCCCAGCCCACTGTGGGTGGTGCCATCCCTGGGCTGATAGTTCTGGGTTCTATAAGAAAGCAGGCTGAGCCAGCCATGGGAAGCAAGCCAGTAAGCAGCACCCTCCATGGCCTCTGCATCAGCTCCTGCCTCCAGGTTCCTACCCTCTGTGAGTTCCTGTCCTGACTTCCTTTTATGATGAGCGGCAGTGTGGAAGTGTAAGCTGAATAAACCCTTTCCTCCCCAACTTGCTTTTTTGGTCCTGGTGATTTGTTGCAGCAATAGAAATCCCCTAACTAAGACACAGGGTATAGCTGTCATGCCCCCGCCCCCTACCCTAAACCTCATCAACCCAAAGGCTAGGCTCCCTCCTGGGGCTCTTCCCTATGTAATCCACCATTTTGGCTACATCATCCTTTCTACCTTTTAACCCTTTTGGCCCCTTGGTCTCCTGGCTCCCTGCTCCTCCCCCTTCTCACATGGCCCGGCTCAGGGTCATGCTCACTCTGGACTCTCCCTGATGTCTCTGCCTCTGGCTCTACTCTCCTGCCTCATATTCTGCTCTCCCTCACAACTACAATAAACTCTGTCCTCCCCATTCCTAGGTACAGTCAGGTCCTCCTTTTTATTCCCCCTCCCCCTCTCTGAGCCTCTCCCCCTTTCCCCTCCCGCCCTCTTATCTAGGATCGAACCAGGTACTTCTGTTGCTGCTGCTTTGCACTGGGCAGCCCAGCTCCACCTCTCTTCTTTCTGACTCTGAGAGATTGAAGTCTGAAATTGTGAGCCTAGAGAAGTCTTTCCTTCCTCAAGTTGTTCTGCAGGTGTTTCATCAGAGCAACAAAAAGTTCTCTTCCTCTTCCCCTCTCCTCTCCTCTCCTTCCCTTCCCTCCCCTCCTTCTCTCCCTCCCTTTCCATACCCCCCAATCTTTCTCTGTCTG